>NC_138860.1:35869265-37069265 GCF_965194805.1 Balaenoptera borealis | reverse complement strand
GAGCAGCAGGCAGGAATGTCCTGCCAGTTTCCCTGGAAATGGAGATATTATTTCCAATCGGGTTCTGGCTCCCCTGTCCTTGGCCCCAGTCACTGCACAAAGAAGGTTTGTAAGGCGGCTCCCCTGGTCCTGAGGTGGACGGGAGGGACCAGCTCGCTGACTCGAGGGCACAGCTGTTGCAACGAAGCTCAGGAAGGAGCTGGGCTGACGCAGGAGGGGGTGTTCCATGAGGCCACCTCATTCATGTCCTGCACACCCATGTGGAGGTCCTCCTGGGTGCAGGTAGGCTGCCCCCAGTACAGCATTCCTCCCAGATCTCAAGAATGACAAAAGTGACTCCAGTTTGATGAGCACTCTGGCTTGTCACTCACTAAGTGGTTTATCTGAGATTATTTTCCTAATCATCCCAACAACTCTGAGGGGTATGTACCAGTATTATCCTCATTTTATAGATGAGGAAACTGAGACCCAAAGAAGTTAAGAGATGGACCAAGACTGTTCACTTTGGCAACATATACACTAAAATTGGAACGATGCAGAGATCAGCATGACCCCTGCACAAAGATGCTACAAAGTCACAAAGCATTCCATGTTTTTAAGACAAAGACTGTGTAGTATAACTTATATGTGGAACCTGAAAAAAAAATGTCCAACTCACAGAAACAGAGTAGAAAAGTGGTTGCCAGGGGTTTGAGGGGGTTGGAGAAATAGGGAGAGGTTGGTAACAGGGTACAAACTTCAAGCTATAAGATGAATAAGGTCTGAGGATCTAATGTATAACATGGTGGCTATAGTTGGTAACACTGTATTGCATAATTGAAATTTGCTAAGAGAGTAGAACTTAAATGTTCTTAACACATATATATACATATACACACACACACATATATAGATATAGATATGGGGGTGATGGATGTGTTAATTAACTAGAAGGGAGGAATCTTTTCACTCTTTGTATGTATGTCAAATCATCACAGTATACACTTCAAATATTGTACACTTTTTTGTCAGTTACATCTCAATGAAGTTGAAAAAAGAAAAAAAATGGACCAAGAGTCAAATAGTAAGAGCCAGGATTTGAACCAAAACAGTCTAATTCTGGAGCCACATGCTTAACCACATCACTGCCCTTCCTCCCAGTGGCTCCGGCTGTTGTGGGATGTGAAACCTCCTCCCCTAGGACCCTATCACCGCCCCCCACCATGAGCCACACTTCACCACATTTCAAGTAGCTAGGGTTGTCACAAGCCTGTCCTTCAGCCCGAGGGTCACCCAATGGGCACAGAAAGAGAGACTGAGGCCACAGGAGGAGACCTGAAAGTGCTTCAGCATCTCTTCCAGATGCTATGGTCCCTGTCCCGGATGCTGCCATGAAAATCGGTGCTACTTAGGCTGGGAGATTTTTTTCTATTTCCCCTCATACCCAGGCCCGATTTTCTCAGTGCTAAGAGATAGGCATTTCCCCGGCTGAGGATCTGGGCTTAGTTCCCAGAGGTTTTGCCTTTGCACCTGGAGCTTAGAGAAAAAACAGCCACATCCAAGCTGTCGCATCGGAACCCTCCCTTGTGGCGCCTGACAACTTTTAAGCAGCTCCTTGAATGCACAGGCCATGGCGATCTCACATTCACCTCCCACCCAGAGCCCAGCTGTTCCTGGAGGTTATGCACTGTGTTGGGTGGAGGAGGCCACAGTGCTTAAGGACTCGGATTCTAGAATCCAACAAACTGGGATTCGAATCCTGGCTCTTTCACCAATAGCTATGTGAACTCAGACTAATTACTGCTCCTCTCAATGTCCCAAGTTCATTATCTGGGAAATGGGGGAAAGGAGGCCCGCCTCTCAGGGTCATCATGAGGGTCAAATGAGAAATTAGATGTGGACCATGTGCATATTAATAAATGCAGAATGCGGATTTGTTCATTTTAAGATTCCCATTTCCTGCCCTCTACCGTAAGAAGCCATAGGCATGAGGGTGTCTCAGTAGAGCCCCTGCAGCTGAGACTGAGGAATGCTTGGCAGAGCAGAGGAGTAGAATGGGGACGCATGGAAGAAAAAAAAATACCTCTACCCTGGGGCATGTACCTGACCTCCAGAAGCATGCCACCCAGGCCTGAGAGCTTACGTCTGCTTGACCAGAAGCATTGAAAAATGACTTCCTAAGTATTCTGCTTCTGTAGAGTTCTACTTGGGACTCTGAATTCAAAACTCCAGCAGACAACTACCAAGCCTCGGGCTCACAAAACAGTTCTGCCGACTGGCCTGTCTAGGTCTTCTAAGTGGGTAAGAGACAAAAGCAAAAGCATTTGCAGACTCCAAAAGTGACCTGTTAAGTAGCCAGTTTGCCCTCCCTGGGGATATCCGCTCCATCCACAGGGCCATGAACAAGATGGCGTCAACCATCTTTCCTTATCAGCTCTGCCTCCACTCTGCCAGGCATGTGGCCTTTCTCGAAGCCCCAGCTGATGCCTCTCCCAGACCCACCCAGTCCCCTGTGTGCCTCTCTCCTCTCAGGACCTGCGTGCTAGCAGCACAGCGAGTTGGATCTGCAGAATCCCAGCTTGGGGCACTAACCTTAGCAAACTCCAAGAGTCATTACATCTCTCTTTGAGCTTCTTTTTTGCCTGAAATGGGGAAATCAGTCCTTACCTCTTTCAGCGAGGGCCATATGTGACAGAGAAGCAGCAGCGTAAGAATGTAGTTTGAGTTCAAAGAAAAGATAATAAGCATGTACAGAACATCAGCTATGTTACAGGCACTGTGCTAAGCACTGAATATACAACATCTCATTCAAACCTCACAAAAAACAATGAATATCACCATGTTATAGAGTAGGTACTGAACGTTCAAAGAAGTTAAATTCTTTGTCACATTGCTAGGAAGTGGTGACGCCACAATTAAAGCCCTGATCCAATTTAATCTAGAGCCAGAACTCTTAAATAATATTTTCTTGTAGTGCCTTTAAACGACTGCTAAGAGGCTCAATTTATTATTAATTCCCCATCAATTATTCTTGCAAGGATAATGATGATCGTTGGTGTTATCCATGGATGGGGGCGGTTTCTATCACGCCTGCAAGAAGGCGGTAAATTGTGAGGCGTCCTCTCCAACACCATCTGTAACTGCCTCCCCTCTCTCTGCAGTCCACCTCTACAAGTGTGCAGCCCAGCGGGAGAGCTGTGGCCTCTGCCTCAAGGCCGACCGGAAGTTCGAGTGTGGCTGGTGCAGCGGTGAGCGCAGGTGCACCCTCCAGCAGCACTGTAGCAGCCCCTCCAGCCCCTGGCTTGACTGGTCCAGCCACAATGTTAAGTGCTCCAACCCCCAAATCACCGAGGTGAGTCCCCCAGTTTCCCAGAGTGGGAAGGGATGGATGGCCGGGAGCTGACCCCAGGGCAGTGGGAGTTGAGCCTTTATGGAAGAATTCTTGGTGTAGAGTGAGTTTAATGTAAGGGTGTGTAAAGCCTCTCACGGGTGTCTCGATGGCCTGTGTCCAGGCGTAAATGCCAAGCGTATGGAAGTGTGTCCTCACGCCCATGCACGAATGTGCGTGCACGTCTGTGTGCACCGAGGAGGCAGAGCCAGCCCAGCCTCCCTGCCAGGCTGGCTGAGCCAGGTGGGGACGAGACATCGGCTGCATGGCGGGTGAACGTTTCAGAAAACAGGTTTAGCTTTTCTCAGCAGAAATGCGCTTTCAGGAGCTGCAGTTAGCTCAGAGTTGCAAAGCTGAAAACGGAGGAAGAAAGTGAAGGCAGACACTGCATTAGCCACCGTGCCATTTCCCGGGGTTTACTCTCTGTCCCAATTTGTTTGTGCATTTTAATGGAAAGAAATAGGTAATTAGTTATCCTGGAAAAAACTGATGTTTCCTGAATAGTCAATTGCAAAGGAAGTTGAATAGGTAATGTGAATGAACATGCAGCTGCTTGGGGTTTGAATTGCCGGGGAGAGGAATAGTTGTATTTAACTTCGGTTGCAATATGTGCTCATCACTCTTTGCTGCTCCCTATTCACCGACTGTCGCTTGTGCTTTGAAACTAATTGCATGTTCCTTATGGTGACTAGGAATATCGGCCAGGGCAAGTACCACTGTGATTTGCATGTTTAAGAAAGTAGGAGGGGGAAATTCCCTGGTGGTCCAGTGGTTAAGACTCGGGCTTTCACTGCTGTGGACTGGGTTCGATCCCTGGTCAGAGAACTAAGACCCCACAAGCCGTGCAGTTTGCCCAAAAAATTAAAAAAAAAAAAAAAAGCAGAAGGGGCTGCTCCTTTTCTACCTCTTCCCTGAGCAGATGCACTGTCCCTTTCCCTGCCTCATTTTCCTTACTGGCCAAAAAAAGCCAAGTCTGGCTCTCATCCATGTCGCAGAGTATTGGGAAACTTCTGGAGCATCCCTATGATCATTTTCAAGCTTCAGATCAGTTAAAAAAAAAAAAACCTCAAGATCAAACAAGTGTTGTTAACCTACAGATGAGTTATTTGAAGAGGGAGCAAATATTTGTTTGGTGTGCTTGGCACTGTCTCATTTAATCCTTACAACCACCATGAGAAGTAAGTATTCTCACCTCCATTTTACAGATAAAGAGAACAAGACTCCGAAAAATGGAGTTGTCCAAGTTCACACAGCTATTAAGTGGCAGGGCCAGTGTTTCAACTCAGATATATTTAATTATAAAAACATTTTAAGAGTCTCTGTGATTTGCCCAAGTAATATAAAACAAGAAGTGAGCTTCCTCTTCCTTTACATCCAACCTTCCTAGCGGATATGGACCAGTCAGATGCCATCCATCCAAATGGCGGTGTATCCCAGGAATAGCGCACGCAGTGCTATAGAAGAGCATCTCCCGCCATCCAGGTCCTTATTTATTCTGGTAGGAAGATGTTATGAGGGTGCAGACACTGCCCCTCAAAGATTGAGCTTCTTCAATCCCATTTTTCTTTTGGCCCTGGCCAGTGGTGGTGGCTACCGACTGTCCTGTGTCTTTATCTCACCGGGAAAGTGTTTTCTGGGACTGCTGGAGGTGCCCCAACCTCTGCCCTCAGACAGCTAGCTCCCTGAGCAGCTCAGGGCTCCATGCCTTCTCCCTGATTCTAGTGATTTCCAGCAACAGCTGCCTTGAGAACTTGCTCTGTTCTGTAATTCTTCTTGCTGCTGCAGTTGTACGTCTCTCTGCCTCTGCACCTCTGGTACAGGGGAGCTTAGGCAGGGACTTGCTTCCATCAGCCCCTCTCACTTCCAACAATCGGCTGCTGCCCCAGCGCTGTCTCCTCTCTGACTGGCAGGGGCCCCAGCCCAGCCAGAAGGCAGGCTTCTCCCTGAGAAACCTCTGCCTCCGCCACCCCTGCTCGCTGACCGAGGACTGACAGGCTGCTGTGTTCCCAGAGGACACCCAGGCTACATGATGCTAATTAACCCCCTGAGGTAATTAGGCTGTAATTGATTTTCCCAGTGAACATAGCAGCAGGAGTTGGAGGCCCTGAGCAGTTGGGTCTCCTCTTGGTGTTTTTCAAGTAGAGGCTGTGGAGAAAGAAAGAGCATCTTGGGAGAGAGACAGACCCACACCGTGTCTCCAGACACTCGGGGGACAGCATTCTGGGCAGCACATGTGAGCTGGAGGAGACAGGGCTGGAATGTTTTATTCACTTTCATCCTGCACCTCCCACCCCCAATCTATCCTCCTCTCCTTATAAAAGTCATTTTTCACTTTTTTAACTTTTCATGTTTGAAATAATTTCAGACTTACAAAAAGGTACAAAAATAGTACAAAGAACTTTCATATACCCTTCACCCAGATTCTCCAAAATTAACATCTTATATAACCACAGCACAATTATCAAAATCAGGAAATTAACAGTGATAGAATAAAGCCATCTAATATACATGTCTTAATTCACATTTGCCAGTCATCCCACTGATGTCCTTTTTCTGGTCCAGGCTCCAATCCAGGATCACATGTGGCATTCCATTGTCATGGCTTCTCAGGGCTATAATCCTCAATCTTTGTCTTTCATGACCTTGATACTGTGGAAGAGCACGGGACCATTACTTTGTAGAATGTCCCTCAGCTGGGATTTGTCTGATGTTTCCTCATGATTAAATTCAGGTTATATAGTTTTGTCAAGGAACACTAAAAAAACTGTAGGGTGCATGTGCAAAGGGCACAGGAGCCAACTTGATTTGGCCCTAGTGGCCAAATCTGGGGCAATGTAAGCAAGAAAATAAATTATAATGCTAATGGACTATACTCAAGAGAATAGTATAAGAATCTATGGTCCTTATTGATATAATAAATTAATAATTAATGTGGGAGAGAGGAAGCTCCTCTTTATACTAGAATTCCAACTCATAAGTGTAGAAGGACTTAGGGAAATAGAAAATCACCATTTGGCAAAATTCACAGTAATAATTGTTTCAGGCAAGAATGGCCAATGAATGCTAAAATTAGCAAGTGAAAGTATGATGAGAAATAGGATATTTACATAGCCTCAAGCTATCTCCCCACAAGATATGTATTAATTACAACAAGAAAAATAGTTCAGTGTACTTTCGTACACCCTTTACAGTGAAGAAACCTGGTAAACAGTGGTTAAAGGGTTAAGGTTCCTTAACCAAGTGATCAAAGTTAACCACCAGTTATGGGAAGAATCAACCTCAGGCACCTCTCTGTAGGGTGCGCTGAGAAGAACACAACCTCATTTCTATGGCATTTGTTACCAAAAATGTATAATTTGTTAAAAGTAACTTTTAAGAAGAATCAACTCATTTTCTTTACCTCAGCTTTCTTGGCTAATTCCTTGATGTTGGCATAGATCTTATTTTTCTGGAATGGTGCTGTCCTGCCTGGGGGCAGGGGATTCTATGAGCTCCGTGCCCTTTTATACATACCTCCCTCTTGTCTCTGACCCTTCCTTATCTTCAAAATATGTAGCCCCCTCAGTGCATGCCCACGTGCAAACAGAAGCCATTGACTACAAAGATCTTGCCTGAGGGAGAAGAGAAGGATTCTCTGATGGCCCATGACAGCTACTGGGGGCAGCAGAATGTCCAGTGCTGGAAACCAGTAGGGACTGGAATGGTGCTGTCCTGCCCCGGGGGCAGGGAAATCAATGAGATGACCTCAAAGGAATTCTACTTTAGGAAAAGGAATGAGCTCAAGCTCAGCTGGATGAACAGCTGTGTTCTTCCTTAACCCCTCCTAACCCAACTGTCTCCATGGCAACCAAGTCCTCCCCTAGAGACCCATCTCTTATGGCAGCTCCATGTAGGACAAGTCTTACAGCCGATTGAATTTCCCAGTTTGCAACAACTCCAGGTTAGGACCCCCTCAGGACTCACCGTCTGCTCCTTCTCAGCCAGCCCTTGGTGTGATAATGACGCTGTCCCCTGTGGGAGGCATCCCAGGCTGCTCCCATTCCAGCTGTCATTCTGGGTGTCTGTGCACTTGTCACCTGTTCAACCCCCAGTACAGGAGACGACGTGCAGAGGTTTGGAAAGCCTGTGAGACGCCAGGCAGCCATGTTTCTGTTCTTCCCAGCGTGTGCTGCAGGACCTGCTGCGACATCAAAGTGGGGGATGTTAGGAGCCATCCCCTAGAGAGAAAGGAAAACCCAGAGAAAACATTTCCCAAGAAACTGTGAGTGGGCAGCATCCAACAGAAAGGGGAAAGAGATTGAACATGTTCTTGGGAAAAGAAATTTAGAAAGGACCAAGGGGCTTTGGAACTCACGTGAAAGAGGTCTCCACTCAAAGTGAGTGTATTGGTCTGCTAGGGTTGCAGTTACAAAGCACCACTGGGGGGCTTAAACAACAGAAATTTACTTTCTCACAGTTCTGGGGGCCAGAAGTCTGACATCCAAGTATCAGAGGGTTGGTTCATTCTGAGGGCTGTGAGGAGAATCTGTTCCATGCCTTTCTCTTGGCTTCTGGTGGTTTGGGGCAATCTTTGGTGTTCCTTGGCTTGTGGAAGGAACTCCCCAGTCTAAGCCTTTGTGTCCACATGGTGTTCTCCCTGTGTGCATGTCTGTTTCCAATTTTTTTATTATAATTTATTTATTTATTTATTTATTTATTTATTTATTTATTTATTTATTTATGGCTGTGTTGGGTCTTCGTTTCTGTGCGAGGGCTTTCTCCAATTGCGGCGAGCAGGGGCCACTCTTCATCGCAGTGCACGGGCCTCTCACTGTTGCGACCTCTCCCGTTGCGGAGCACAGGCTCTCAGACACGCAGGCTCAGTGGTTGTGACTCACGGGCCTAGTTGCTCCGCGGCATGTGAGATCTTCCCAGACCGGGACTCGAACCCATGCCCCCTGCATTGGCAGGCAGATTCTTAACCACTGCGCCACCAAGGAAGCCCTCCAGTTTTTTTTGTAAATAAGAATGCCAGTCATATTTGATTAAGGCCCACACTAATGACCTCATTTTGACTTGATTATCTCTATAAGGACCCTATCTACAAATAAGGTCATATTCTGAGGTAATGGGAGTTAGGGATTCAATATATGAATTTGTGGGGGATAAAATTCAACCCACAACAGAACATTCTGAGCAAAAGGAGGAGAAGCCATGGTTCTAAGTAATTGATTCACCCATTAAATATTCATGTAATGAGTGACTGCTGTATGCCCTGCACTGTGCTAAGATTGGAAGTTATCACATGGATAAATTAGTCCTGGGTGGGGAGGCAGGGTGATGCAGCCAGCCTATCCCTGAACATTGGCCACCTGGAAGAGGCTGGAACTTGATTGCCCTGCAGGCTGCTCTGTCTCTTCCAAAGGGCCTCGGGCAGAGATTTCTAATCTACACCCTTTGCAGCTGTCTTCTATTAGGAAAGAGAATTTTAACAGGGACCAAGGCCTCCACACCTGATAAGGATACCAACCTCAGGCCAAGAACATGAACAGACAAGCCATATTCTTAGTTCTGGGAGCCTTAATAATAATAGCTTTTCTTTAACAAGACACTACTCTGTGCCAGAACCCATGTATTCCACATACCTTCTCCTCCCTGCAATCCTGCAAGATAGCTGTAAGAGCTGGGGAAACAGTGCTTAGGGGAGTAAGTAATTTGCCCAAAGTCGCACATCTGGTTAGTGACAAAACAAATTCAGAACCAGGCTCTTCTGACTCCAGAATGCAGACTTGCTCCACCACTTGATGTTACTTCTCTTGGTCAGAGGGCTGGAGAAGTACTCCCTGGCTATACACTTTCCCACCTCACCCCAACCCCAAAACATCTGTGCCCAGGATCTGAATCCCCTTGGAAGGTCTCAGGAGATGCCAGACAAACTGAGAACATTGGCTACTCTTTTAAGTCTGAAAATAACCGTCACCTGTCTTCCTAAAGATAATTAAGTCCACACTTATTCCTATGAGTGGGGAAGAAAAATGGAAGAGCATTTGGGGGCATTTTTAAACTTAAGGCAATCACTTCTTGCCTGTCCAGGGGATGTGTTACTTTAATTACATGTGTTTCTTAAAGCTATCAGACTCGGTTTGGTTGGTTTCTGGGTGTGTCTATCAATGGGACAATGGTTACGGTGAAAGTTACTCTCACAAGCATCTCAGCCTGATGGGAGAGCCCAGAGGATGAGGCCTAGGTGGTTCATGCCTGCCGGTAAGAACGGAGATCAGGGTGAAATAAAGGCAAAGCAGGCTTGGGATGCAAGGGACGAATCCCCAGTGTAGGGGTCCTCAGGGAGTGACCAGGAACCTACACCCGTTGGCTACCAAGAAACGCTCCTGTGTGTTTCTGACGTCCCCTAACACAATGCGCAGTAAGACCACACTGATGCCAGGTCCTAGGAGTACTGGGACCTAGGACCACCTTGTAGCTTTTACTGTATAAATTTGTTAACTTCAGTAACTTCCCCCACACCTCATTTGTCCATGTTTAGGGGATATTGACTTTGTTTAACATTATCTTAATTACATGTAACCGGGAAAGAAAACCAATTGTAGAAAACCGCCAACACTGCCCTCAAAACCAAGCATAAATTACTGTTGATGCGATGGTAGTTTGAGATGATCCATTGTTCTTGCTTCTTCCTGCTCTCCATTTGCCCAAATTTTTTTTTTTTTTAATTTTTACTGGGATAGAGTTGATTTACAACATTGTGTTAATTTCAGGTGTACAGCAAAGTGAATCCGTTATACGTATACATATATCCACTCTTTTTTTTAGATTCTTTTCCCATATAGGCCATTACAGAGTATTGAGTAGAGTTCCCTGTGCTATGCAGTAGGTCCTTATTAGTTATCTATTTTATATATAGTAGTGTGTATACCAAATATTTTAAAGTAGATTTTTTTCCTGGATTCTCTCAGATGCAAATGGATTTGTGAAACTGTTTGGAAAGCTGGACACTTACAAGTATTTATCCATAAGACTGTACCGAATCTCGGCGGGAAAAGCCGGGAGCCACCTGCCCAGGCCCAGAGCGACTCACTGCAGAGTTCCCAACAAATAAATAAATAAGTCAGCCAGCTTTCCTGAGAAACAAGTCGGTCCTCTGATCTCCCGTTCATTTATTTGCAGGGCTCATTAATATAACATCACTGCAACAAACAGCTAATGGGGGATGGTGTCAGGATGAATAATGGAGTTACTCTGCTGAGATAACAATTAGGTTTTTGAATGTACTATCAGCTAAGACAGAGCCAGCAAGGATTCATGCCGGGTAGGAGAGCTGGTGTCGCCGATGCTGTAGATTCCTGCAGGGCTCATCAACTAGCCTGCCGTGAAGAGTGTGCACATACTTGCTCTCATGCACACGTGCTTGCGTGCTCACACACACACACACACACCAAGTTGGAAAAGAATGTGACAGTTTGCCATCTTGGATCCAGCATCCAGGTGCCTTTGGGAGCCAGGCTGAGCTCAAAATTTGCAGGCACAAAGTTGGCATCACTGCTCTAAAGTCAGGAAAACTCTAAGCAACAGGAGTTGCTTAGATTAGTTAGAAAGGAGTAACTGGATTAGTCAGGAGAGGATTAGCTGTCTACATACCCACAATTGTCCTCACTGGCCTGTCCTGATTAGGGGGCTGCTCAGGGCAGAACCCTCCTGATCCCAATCTCAGACACAGGAGCTTTTCAGACAAAGCGTGGCCATCAGTTGGGGATACTCCACCCTGGGGCGACTACTCTGGGACCCCCTCCCTTGGCTGCTCTGGGAGGATCTGACGTCAGTCTCTCCCATCTCCTCTTAAGAACACAGTCTAGGGTGCTGACAGCCTGCTGGAGACATGGCAAGAGCTGCACAGGCCCGTCAGAGAGGCAGCCAAAACCGTGCCGGGCAACCTCCGCACCTGGCACTTCCCCTCCGCAGGTCGGCTCTCTGCCCCTCCCCTGAGCCCCACCAAGAACAATACCCAGAGGTTCCACCCGCCTGGGATGCTTATAAAAATGAAGCCACTTTTCCTCTGGACCTCAACAGACCTGGCTCCTGTCCAAATTTCTTAATCATAAAATAATAATGAGAAAAATGATAGATATCATTCACCGAATGCTTACCTGGCATGTAGCACTGCTAACTTAGCACCTCATGTATATTATCTCGTTTAGACTTTACAACAACTTTTATGAGATGGAAGCTATTATCATTAGTCCCACTTTACAGACAAGGAAACCAAGGCAGTTTGAAGTGTGATACCTTTCTTAATGTCACACTGCTAGTGAGTTTTAGAACTAGGAGTTAACCTTCAGCTACTTGACTCTAGAACTCCCATGTTTGACCCATATAGCATCCTTCATCTCTTTCCTGGGCTCACTTAGACAAATAGAACACTCAATCCACAGGGCTGGAAGAGGAAATGGTGCGGGCATCAAGCTCTTCATCAAGCCTGCTGCAGAGATGGGAAGCAAGCCGTAGTCCCCACCCCAAGCATCATTTAAGGAGACTGGAATGCACAGGGAGAGATGACCCAGCGGCAAGGCCGAGGGGAGTGTGGGCATTCACAGGGGCAGGGCCAGAGAGGAGGGAGGGTGGAAGCTGAGAAGTTCGGAGAGATGGTGGTCCCAGCAAAGCCATCTCCAGAGCTCCTTGGAAAGCAGCAAGCATGGCCTTAACCATGGGAGGGGGGCTGGGGGACCTACGTAGAGGGGCCCACAGGCAGGCTGGGTCATGGGTTCTCATGGCTGATGATCTCGGGGCAGTCCCAGGCAGAAGGATAGTAACTCAGGCATTGTGGTGTGGAGGCTTGAGGCACAGGTTAGATAGACCACTCACAGGGTAACCTTGAGCAAGTTACTTAACCTCTCTGGGACACAATTCCCCATCTGTAAAATGAGAATACTACTAGTGCTTCCTTCATAGTTTGTGTGAGCCCTAAATGAGATAAAATATATAAGGCCCTTGGCACAATACCTGGCTCATGATAAGTACTTAATAAATGGGGCTTCCCTGGTGGCGCAGTGGTTGAGAATCTGCCTGCCAATGCAGGGGACACGGGTTCAAGCCCTGGTCTGGGAAGATTCCACATGCCGCGGAACAACTAGGCCCATGAGCCACAATTACTGAGCCTGCACGTCTGGAGCCTGTGCTCTGCAACAAGAGAGGCCACGATAGTGAGAGGCCTGCACACAGCGATGAAGAGTGGCCCCCGCTTGCTGCAACTAGAGAAAGCCCTCGCACAGAAACGAAGACCCAACACAAGCAAAAATAAATAAATACATAAAAATTTTAAAATAAATAAATAAATAAATAAATGAATGAATGAATGAATGAAAAGAAAATGGTAGGCATCATTATCAGACTCTTCAGTAACCTGGAGCCGATGCCCGTTTCTGTCTTCTCTGCCATCACATCTATCAGGCAGGAGATATAAGCAGAGGAAGACAGGGTCTCTAGGACAGGAGCCGGGCTTCATGAGGCTCCCACCATGAAGGGGTTCTCCTTTGACCCCTTAAACATCTACCCTGGGGCTTCCGTGGTGGCGCAGTGGTTGAGAATCTGCCTGCCAATGCAGGGGACACGGGTTCGAGCCTTGGTCTGGGAAGATCCCACATGCCGTGGAGCAACTAGGCCCGTGAGCCACAATTACTGAGTCTGCGCGTCTGGAGCCTGTGCTCCGCAACAAGAGAGGCCGCGATAGTGAGAGGCTCGCGCACCGCGATGAAGAGTGGCCCCCACTTGCCGCAACTAGAGAAAGCCCTCGCACAGAAACAAAGACCCAACACAGCCATAAATAAATAAATTTAAAAAAAAAAAAATCTACCCTGTAGGAGGCACCAACTCCATCTCTCCAAGGCTCTGCCTGAGCTCAGGAATGGCCCACCCGGCACTCCCCAGGCTGCCAAGCCCCTGGGCCTCCAGCACCTCCCACTCTGCTCCCTGGTGCAGCCCTTCGGAGCTCCCCAGGTGTAATTAATCGCTGCATCTACTCTCACCCTTGGACGGCTTTGTGGCACAGTTCCCTCCGAACTGTTCAATTAGCGGCTGCAAGAATCAGGGCGAGTGCAGCATCACGGTGGCTGTTTTCCAGGTCAAGGCACCCACAGTGGAAAACAAACCTGACACAGTCTGGCAGGAATACAGGTTTGGCTGGGCTGCTCAGGTGTGCGGCAGGCTCAGTTGGGCTGTGCTGCTGACAGGTGAGGTCTGAGGAGATGGGGAAGCGGCTTCCCAAATCAGGGGCTCCAGGCATCTTTGAGAGGACCCAGCAGGAGATAGGAGTCTCCTGGTTAGTCCCCTCCCATCAGCACATGCCAGCCTCATCCCACATCCTACTGGCCTATTCACCCGAACTTAAGGTGACCAGATCAGGGACATGGCCTGGACTGGGACCAGCCACCTCTACCTGGGCGTGGTCTGTGACTGCTTCTGGGACAGGGCTTAGGGGCTGCTGGACTGAGCCCTCTGCGCTAATGTGTTCCCCACGTTTTCCTTCTGAATCCTGCAAATAGACAAACTTTTAATTCTACAACCAGTTAAAAAGCCAATACTCTTAAGGTAATAACTTAATGTCCCATTAAGATTCAAATAAAGGGTTCATTAGGGAAGAGACAATAGTAGAGTGTAAGGTGACTAAAATGGGGGAAGGAACTCCAGGTAGTGAAAAAAAGCACTTGGGAAAAATAAAGGCTTACCCTCCCTCTGGGATTTGCCCAGGGTCAGCCTGGCTGATGGCGTGTGGGACGCGCTAATGGAAATGATTGGCTCAGACCTCGTTTGCTGCAAATCCGCAGACCTTTGCTCAAGCCACAAGCCTGCTTGGAGTCCCTACACTCTCAGAGGATGCATGGATATCCAAGGGTCCAGAGAAAAGCCTCTGAAATGATCAAAGGACCTGGAAAACAAGAGCTTCCAACAAAAGGCTAACAGAATTGCAGAAGCGCAGACCAGAGGCGACTTGATTGCTGTCTTCAGTATCTGAAAGAGGTTTGATGAGGAGGCAACTGTTGAGTCCTCCATTCGATGAGGAATCACAGCAGAAATTGGCTTAAATTAAAGTAAGAGAGATTGCAGGAAGAACTTCTTAATGCTTCCGATGTGAAAATACTGCATCACTCCCAAGCGACACGTAGGCATCTCCATTCTTACAGTGGTCATTCAAGAACACAGTTTGTACTAGAATCCTCTTGAGACCAGCTTTTCCCAGGAATAGAGAACTGGAGATATTTCTTGACAGCTGCTGTGTCCCAGGCAGTGTGCTAAGTATCAGGTTACTAAGAGAAAGCAAGGTCCCTGTCCCCAGATAGTTATTGCCTTCTTGAGAAAAGACGCAATTACAGTCCGGTGGCTGTTGCGTCTTGGGGTGTAGGCAAAGGGGCTACTAAATCTTCCTGAGGAGGCTAGAGAAAGACTTTCTGAGGACGTGTCATTAGCAGAGGCTTGCAAGAGGGGTAAGCATTTGTCAGTATCATGCTTGACCAGCAGAGGGAACCACAGGTCAAATGCACATGGGCTTTACCCCCTATAGCCATGGGGACCCCCAGCTCCCCCTGGGAGCCTGCATAGTACGTAAGAGAGGGGAACCGGAGGTCTAGGAGGGGGCAAAGGGGAGCACACAGAGAGAGTCAGCACAGAGCCTAGGGGAGACCCTAAGACACCCCCTGCACCCCAACTCAGCAGCTGCTTCTGGGCTCTTCTCTCCCTCCTCCCCTACTTCTGGCTCTCCCTTCTGAGGTCCACAGAGGAGAATGTAAATAGATCTCAGGTCCACAGTATGTGCTGAAAAACATGGGGCTGAAATTCGGCCATATCGAAAGATCTTCCCAGATGATTTCACAGGTTTTCAGCTCCCTTTCCCCTCTCTCCACACCCCCACTACACACTCACACACACACTCACACACACCCCAAACTGTCAAACCATTTGTTTGCGTGGGCGTCTTATTCAGAATTACTTTCCTGAAAGAATCCATTGAGTTCACTGGGAAATGCTGTGCCTTACCCCAGAATGGCTAATAGCTGGGGGCAAAGAAGCGGCAAGAAGGGAGGGAGGGAAGAATGAAGACGATTTTAGATATGGCCAGTGTCCTCCCAAATTTATTCTGGGTGAAAGGGTGATGTCTGGTTCAGAATATGCTTCTGTGCGGAGCCCAGAAGCCACCAACGCTGAGACCCTGCCCTGGGCAGCACGGCCACTCCCCGTCCAAGCTCAGGTTTTCTCCAATCAACCCACGAGTGACTCTCTCTGCCCTGGGTCACCCCACCATCCACCAACTATGTTATGAGTTCCCTGGACCAGGTGTCCTCCTTCCAGATAAATAGGAAGATTCCCATTACCTCTAAGCTCCCGCCAACACCACCATCCCATGTTTTTGTGATCTAGGAAGGAACAGGTGCAGGGGGGACGCAAGGAAGGAAACTGCCAATTATCAAGACCTACTTTCGAAACCACCATCATATTAGGGACTTTCCAAATGTTGTCTTATTTCACGTTCACAACATCCCTGTGAGGCAAGCATTGTTATCTGTTTTCTGATAAGGACACTGAGACTGAAGGTCACCTAGCTCATAAGTATCAGAGCTGGAATTCAAATTCAAGCCTGTCTCACACAAGAGCTTACTCTCTTCCTGCTACAGACACTGCCCAAGCATCAGAAGGTCTCCCTTCCACACCACAGAGTAGCCAGCAGCCCGAGGGCCATCTAAAACTAGAAGCAGAGATGTGAGGATCTGGCTGCCATCCTGGCCGTATCTTGGTTTCCCCTCTGTCTGTGGGGGAGTGTCTATAACTGCAGCCTGCCCTTTCACCCCCATCTCTGCGGGAGGTTAGCTCTCCCCTCCCCTATGGCCCCCCAACTCCTTCCAGAGCTGAAAGGCCTTCCTGGGAGCTCTGCAAGCAGTAGTATGGGACTCCACCGACTTGCCTCCTTATAGACCCACGTGGAGAGGCCAGACTTGGCCCCCAAGAGAACCAAGTTTTCTGGGTGCCACGCTGGGTGTCCTGCAATCTAACACTGCTTTGAAGAGAGAGCCTTGGAGGCTGTCTCCAGGGTAGAGCACTGCCTGGTATGAAGCGGTATCTGAAGAATCCTATTCACTCCCTCTCTGGAGGATAAATTCTTTTCCTTCAAGCCTCCCTTCTAGAGCCTCTCCTCAATTCTTGGTCCTGGGGAGAAATGAGGAAAGCAGGGTGCCTTGGATTTTACCACCACACAGACAGGGCTTTGGTAGACCCTGATACTCATTCTCACAGTCACCTGGAAGCCCTCAGGTGGCAGGGGGTGTGTCTCACAGGACTCCTCCCTCTGTTCCTTTGCATGCTGAGCCCAGACCTCCACCTTGACTCTCTCTGATTTTTAAGATGGGGGAGAACAAATGACATGGGCAAAGGCACAGATCTTTAAAGTGTGTTGTGTATATAGGAACTGCTGGGATCTGGATAGCACATGGTGGATACAGTATAAGATGGCAGATGTGGCTGAAGAAGTAACAAACATCAGAATGTGGAGGACCAGGCCAGGAATTAGGGACTTGGCCTGCACAGTGGTCAGAGCCATTGAAGGCCTTTAGAGCAAGTGACTAGTAACCAGAGCAGGTATGTGTTCATGAAGGCCACCTGGCCATGTGAAGAAGTCAGATCTCATGGAGGAAGACAAAGGCCCTTGCAGTTAGTGTGAGTGAGAGGTGATGCAGCCCTGCTTATCGCCTACGCTGGAACCAGAGCAGGGCACAGATTCAAAAGACACCTGGGAGACTTCCCTTGTGTCACAGTGGATAAGAATCCGCCTGCCAATGCAGGGGACATGGGTTCAATCCCATATGCTGTGGAGCAACTAAGCCCGTGCGCCTCACCTACTGAGCCTACACTCTAGAGCCCGCGAGCCACAACTACTGAGCCCGCATGCCACAACTATTGAGCCCGCGTGCCACAACTACTGAAGCCCACGCACCTAGAGCCCATGCTCCGCAACAAGAGAAGCCACCACAATGAAAAGCCCACGCACCGCAACGAAGAGTAGCCTCTGTTCACCACAACTAGAGAAAGCCCACACACAGCAACAAAGACCCAATGCAACCAAAAAAAAAAAAAAAAAATTAAATTAAATCTTTAAAAAAAAAAAAGACACCTGGGAGTAAGAACCAATGGTCCCTATATTTATTATACATGGTAGGGGAGGGAAAGGAAGCAGTCGAAGATGCTTGCAAAATTCCTGGCTGGGTGCACGGTGGTTCCATTAACCTTGAGAAAGGATCTGGGAGGATAATCAGGTTGGGGGTAGAAGGAGGGAAAACTAAGAGTTCATTTTTAGACATGGTGAAATTTGAGGTGCCTGAGGGACATACGTGTGGAAGTTGAGATGTCCGGTAGCAATTAGATATATGGATATGGAGCTCAGGAGAGAGGCCTGAGCCAGCAATATAGATTTAGACGGCATCAGTAATGGAGACCTTGGGAATCCTCTTGCAAATCAAGTGCTCACCACCTCATCCATGTTTTGGAAATCCAGACTTTTATACATCAGTTTTGTCTTAAGCAAGAAAGAGGAAACTACATCCCATGTAAGCCCCAGGGCATGGTGGCTGCTGAGTGCTTTGACCCCCAAACTCCTTCACCACCTCCCCAGGTGCTGGTGGCACAGCACATAGTGTGTGCTGTATGGGGAAGAGCCACATGGACCCAGTATTACCCAGGCACTTTCCAGTGACTCATGAGGATGCTAATTCTCCCAGCTGTTAGCTGGACCCATCTCTTTGACATGTGTCTTCATGCCAAGATTATAATGCTTGCACATATTAATATTTTTGTAAGTCTTCCTTCTCTAAACAGTATAAGCTGGTTTATGCTTCTGGGCAGCTCTGTGCTAACAAATGAACCCTACAGCCCCCCAAGTGCCATGACCGTGTCTCTGCCACAGACCCTCGAATGTCAGAAGAGGACACTGCAGAGCCTTCCCAGCAGGAGGAGGCTGCCCTATGGGCCTGCCAACTCCACTGAATATCCCCAGTACAATCCCCGCGTGCTACCTGCAAGACGGAAATACTTTTAGGCTTTCCAGAAAGATCTCATTTCAGTTTTTCTTAAAGCTTGTAATTAACCGCAGCGAGCGAGAGAATGTATTTTTAAAAATAAAAGTGGAGGCTTCCCTGGTGGCGCAGTGGTTGAGAATCTGCCTGCCGATGCAGGGGACACGGGTTCGAGTCCTGGTCCCGGAGGATCCCACATGCCGCGGAGCAGCTGGGCCCGTGCGCCACAACTACTGAGCCTGCGCGTCTGGAGCCTGTGCTCCGCAACGGGAGGGGCCGCGATAGTGAAAGGCCCGCGCACCGCGATGAAGAGTGGCTCCCACTTGCCACAACTGGAGAAAGCCCTCGCACAGAAACGAAGACCCAACACAGCCATAAATAAATAAATAAATAAAATTTTAAAAATAAAACTAAAAAAATAAAAGTGGAGGAAAGAGAGCAAGCTGATCACCACAGTTCTGTAAGGGTTTCCAGTAGGTGGGTTCCTGGCATCCAGGTGGCTGGAGGAGGGGAGGGGGACCAGTGATGCTACTTCCTTCCTCCCGAATCTCTCCCACAGGGGCATGGAGGCCACCCCTTTCCTGTTCCTCGTTATGAATATCCACCTCCCAGAGCCCAGGAGGCCTGGGGACCTGAGGAAGTGGCACCAGGGGAGAGTGGAACAGACAAGATCTAGTGTCGGTTGTTTTTAGAATCCTCAGGGACAGAAAAGCTATGGGGCTACCGGTTCCTCATGCCAGCTCCTTTCTCTCCAAATTGTCCTGCCTCCCCCCACCCGCCAAGGCCCAGTGCACAAAGTTGCCTCTGAGCACCGCCGTTCCCTCCCTTGATTCATCTCATGAATCTTGTTTATTTTTATTCATAAGCTGGGATATTTTATTCCCAGAGAAGGGAGTCAGAGCCACAGACAAGGTGACTTGGGTGAAGTGGGCCCCCGGATAAGAGAGTTCCCAGCCTGGGCCAGAAGGAGGGAAGGAGGCTGCACCGTCTAAGGTCTGCAGAAGAGGGTGGGAGATCAGGAGGTCTGAGTGGGAGTTGACCTGGCTGTGCAGCCAATGCACAAGAGCCCAGGAGTCAGCGGGCAGTGAGGGAGGAGGCCTGTCCTGGGGCCTCATCCCCACCATCATCTCTTCTGTGTCTGCTATCACCTATTCGTGGCCAAGTTGGCAGCTGCATTCATGGTGCTTACATTACTGGAAGAGAGCAGTGCCCCTTTGGTGGAGACAGGAGCAGGGAAGAGTCTCCAGAGCCTTCGATAGCATTTTCGCCTGTACTCACCTCTAATCTCTGCCCAGAGGCCGCATCTGGAAGATTCTGGTGGACTCTTGGCCTTGACGAGCCCTCCTTGCCTCTCTCCCTCCCTTCTTGTCTTGCCCTTCTAATGGTGTAATGAAAAGAGTCCTGGACTTTTTTAAAACCATGTATACATGTTGTATGATGATCTTAGAATAAGACCCCCCGCATCTCCTTCCAGTTCTGAAATTCCATGCTCCTGCCTACAGTTGGGTTCATGTCTAATTTCCTCTTACTTTGGATAACTATGGACCTTGAAGTAAGAGCTTATTCCCTGGGATCTGTTGGATCCTGAAGAGCTGCATTTTTCCTGGAGCCTGATCCATTCCCAGACAGAAATTTACACCTTAGAGCTGCCTGATTCTGCAGTTCCTTTTCCTGGTGGGTCAAAACAAAATCAGGCAGTCAGCATTTGGTGACTGAATTAAGAAATGAATAAATAAACGATCCTTGCTGCTGGGAAGCCAGCAAAATTTGGAAAATCAGAAAGCTATTTCTCTTCGTTACTAGCGCATGTCACAGGATTTGTTTTTGCAGAACAATGTCAAATATACTTTCCATCTTTGGTCATCCCCCACAGCAGTCCCTAATCTGGGACTCCTCTGAGCTCCCACAGCTTTTCCTTCAAATCTACCTTATCACTGTGTACCCTGCATCAGCATTATTTATGGCTCCCTTACCTCCTCCTCCTTGACCACTAAGTTCCTTGAGGGCAGATTTCCTGTTCTATTCATCATTGTAAACTCTACAGAGGCTAGCACCCAGGAGTGGCAAATCATAGCACGGTCACAATGACAAAGCCCTTTCAAGTTTACAGAATGCTCCCAGACACCCTCCGTTCGGGAGCTTCCAGGGAGAGGTTGGTTAGAGATGATTATCCTTCTTACCAACTAAGAAGAACTGAGGTTCAGAGAGATTCTGTGACTTGATCACAATCAGGCAATAAGCGAATTAAAGTACTGCCTTGAGCCAGTACTCTCTGATAATTTCTTTTTCATAAGTGGATGAATGAATGAATCATTGAATGGATGTCCTAAGAACCGATGAAGTAGGTACAACATGACAATGTCGGGATCCTAGATAAGTTGAAAAGTGGAGAAAACACACCCAGTTCCCCCAGATTCCAGGTGTCCCAAAGCCTTCCCGTGGGGAGGGAAATGGGTGCCACTGCCCGTACTCCTGTGACCGACCAGCTTTTCTCGTCCCATTTCCCTCCCGCAGATTTTGACGGTGTCTGGACCCCCTGAAGGAGGGACCCGAGTGACCATCCATGGCGTGAACCTGGGCCTGGACTTCTCCGAGATCGCCCACCACGTGCAGGTGGCTGGGGTGCCCTGCACGCCTCTGCCGGGGGATTACATCATCGCTGAGCAGTGAGTCCAGTCCACTCTGGCCCACCCTCTTCCCCCCCGGAGCTTCTGGGGGGGTCTCCCCTCTCCCTCCTCTGGGACTTCTCCAGGATCCATCTCCTATATCCCTCCTCCCATGGACCCCACTCCTTGAAGCCTTCCCAGGGCCCTCTCCTAGCCCATCTCCACTCTTAGAATATCCTATTCTGTTTGATTCCCGATTCCCTGGCTCCTCTGGCATCAGGGGTCCCGGTGCAATGCTCCCCCACAGTTGGTCTTCTCCTGCCCACTGGCTAACTGAGCCACTTTCCCAGCCCGTCCATTCTCCTCCTCCTCGCTTTCCCCCGCCCCTCCCCCCGATAGCCCCCATTGGAATGCATCCTGCTCGGTGGGCTGCAGGCAACAATTTGTTTGGCTCATGGGGCTCTGACAGCAGCTTAATCTGAGCAGGGCCTCCGCCAGAGCAAATTCATTTATTTCACTAAGGGAAATGTCAGCTGGAAATTAGAAAATAAGCATGTAGCAGCGGACAGGAGGACGGGGCTCCAGAAGTGACATATGTTCCAATTTGGGGTGTTCATTTGGCAGTGGCGGCCGCTGTGAAGTTGGTGGGCAGGAGGTGGGCATGAAGTTAGGGGGATGCTGGGGGTGGGAGGGTAGAAGGAGTGATGCTTCCCCTCCTATGGAGAAAGGGAGGGGAGCAGCCAGATCTTTCTGCATGATTTATCTTGTAAAATTGGGTCAAGTCACCCTGGTTCCAGTGGGCACACAGCTCTGCAGGGGGTCCTGGGAACGTGACCATGAGCAGGGTTCCTCTCCTGTAGCTCCTCCCCTCACAGCCTCCCCAGAGCCAGCCTTTAGTAACAACCAGAAAAGTTGTTTCTTTTTTTCCAACCGTATGTTGGAAATGTTTCCATTTCCAACCTTAAAAATGACACTTCATCTTTCATCAGCACTTACACTTTCTCATCCATTCTCTTGCTTTTAATTGGTAAGGACTCTGAGAGGTAGACATTGTTATCACCCTTTTACAAAGTAGGAGAGAGTAAAAGACTTGGGAAGTGAAATGACTTCCCCCATTCACTCAGTGCATAAGTGGCCATGGCAGAGTTGGAACTCAAGTCTCCTAACTTTTGGTTCAGGCCTCTTTCCGTTCCCTAACAGCCATGGGGCAAGACTCCTGGGTAAGAGTGGCCTGAAAATTCCATTATCCATCAGCCTGTGGCCTTCTGGGTCAGGGGCCATGATTCCACTGTGGCCAGGGCAGGGTCGGAGTCAGAGGGGTGAGTTCCCCGACTTTGGGGACACCCAGCAGGGGAGAAGAAGGAGCTGCCTGATCCTGCTGACATTCAGATCCTGCAGACCTGACCCTTCACTGACAGCCTTGTCCCTTCAAGGAGTGAATCATAGAGGGAAGACGGGCTGGGTCTACAGGAAAGACATGAGGAAGAGGAAAGGGGGAAATGATATAAGTAGCGCTTCTGAGCTAGAAGAGGAGGGGAAAGCTGTCGGGCTCGTCAAGATCAGATGGCTTTACAGAGCCCAGCGCCCTGCCACACCCAGCTAGACTCTCAGTCACACTGACCCCAGACCCACCTTGGCCTCAAGGAGCTGCCTTGGGCCACTGGACACAGGTCAAGTCTCCAACTTGGTGAGATGCCACAGGACTCCAAAGGAAAGGGTTCGCGGGGGACTGAAGGGTAAGGCTTTGAATTGAGAGGTGTAAATCTTGGGCAGCTGAACATGGAAATCGCATGAGAATTGGGATCCAAGGGTCTTCTAAATCCTGCCTCCTCTACCTGCCAGCCCTGAGACCTTAGCAAACTGTTTGGTCTCTCTAATCTTCATTGGTCCAATGGAAATCATGATCCCTACTGCATGGGTTTTGGGAGAGAATTCAGTAAGATGAAAATGTGAAGACTGTAACGTGCCATAGGAACATAAGGAAATATTGTTCTATTCAATATCTTTGAAATCAAATGCATCACACTCACCCAGGGCCCTGGAGAAGAAAGTTCCAAGAAAAACTAGAAGTGAGGATACAAAAGGAGCCTGGGGAGGTGAATGGTTGCCAGGGGTCCCTACCAAGGCCAGCAGTCACCCTAGAAAACCAGCCCCGTCATCTCCTCAGGCGCGGGGCAGGCAGGAGGCAGCAGGCACGTTCCTCACCTTGCCTGCACGCAGCCCTGGTTTCCAGCCGTGCCAGGCTCATTACTGAGAGTTTGTTAACATCATTAAAGCCTCCATCTTGGGCAGTGAGCAGCAGGCACAATCATTATCGATATCTGTGAGAGATGGATTTGGCTAAATGGGCCCAGTGCAGAGTCCCGGGCACGGGCAGGATTAGCGGGCACAGTAATGACTCACCATATGCTTGTGCCGTGCCATCTATCAGTCAGCAATTAGGTTAATGTTGGTTAAAGGGCCCCGCTTAGTCTTGCAATCAGTGCCCCACAGGTCTGTGGAGGGCCAGATGATTCCATCACAGGATGTTTCCTGGGTGATGAGATGTGGGTTGAGGCTGCAGCTCAGCCCTGCCTGGGACAGGGGCTGTGTATGAGATGGACTCAGCTTGGGTCCTCAGACCCCCTCCCTCTCATCTGCTGCACCTACGAACTCAACCATGTCTTGATGGATGTTAGATGCTTGTGCTCCCCACCCCAAGGATGCACACTCACGGGGAGAAAGGCACCATCTTTGCCAATCTATGGGAGGTGGTGCGGTGTGAGGCGAGGGCACCCGGCTGGGTGCCCGGAGCTCAGCTATTGATGAGCTATGTGACTTTGGGCAAGTCTCTTTGCTCCCTGATCCTCAAATGTCTCATCTGGAAATGGGTATGTAGAAATGGACCTCTACAATCACTTCTATGGCCCTAGGATGTCAGAAGCAATAACTTCTATGCCCTATGCAATCTGCAACTCCCACCATTAGAAAGCTTATCGGTGGCACTATTGTGAATCCAGAAGCTCCTGTCCAGCAGGAGGAGTCAAGCCTCCCAATGTTGAAGCTAAATAACGATTAGAGAGTTATTTAGTCTAACTTCTCATTTTACAAGGAGAAACTTTAGGCATCCCCAGCTGTTGTCTCCTGATAATACACAGGGAGCCTAAAGCTACCAGGGACACCGAGAAGAGGCAGGAGGCCCCTAGAAGTCAAACCACAGGAACTTTGCTGACCTGTAAGGCCTGAATGAGGAAGTGGTGCCCACACCGCTGCCTGTGGTCATCTCCAACCAGGGAGGGACGGGGCGCAGGTGGTTATGTCTCAGAGTCTTAGGAACCCAGACAGGTCTACCCTACCTCCCCTTCCTCCAGCCCCAGCCCCCCAACAACCACCTCACCTCCATCCTGGCACGGCCACCATGTCCATCCTGTCCCTTCCACAAAAGACACAGAGAGAATTCCACTGATTCTAGGGTCAGTAGAGTGGAATGGTCAAAGGCATGAGCTTCGGAGCCAGGCTGACCTGGATTTGAATCATGGCTCTGCCACTTCCCAGCACTATGGCCACAGATGAGTC
Source organism: Balaenoptera borealis (assembly GCF_965194805.1). Taxonomy (NCBI): domain Eukaryota; kingdom Metazoa; phylum Chordata; class Mammalia; order Artiodactyla; family Balaenopteridae; genus Balaenoptera; species Balaenoptera borealis. The sequence continues at coordinate 37,044,693 of NC_138860.1, read as the reverse complement.
ACTTGGCTTCTGAGCCTTGGCTTCCTTGTCTATAAACATGGAGACAGTAAGACCCACCCTGTAGGATGCCTGAGGATGACACAGGATCCTCTCTGGTCCAGTGCCTGCCACACACAGCTCAACAAATTGTAGCTCGTGTTATTGTTGAGGTACAGAATCTGCTTTGGCCTGACCCTCATTTCTCAATATAACCCTCTCCACTCCCTATAGCTGCCCTTGCTTCTTACTTTAACCCTCTATCTTCTTGAGCTCGGAGAACAAATGCCAATAACAGATACACTCAAGGAGGCCTCTCCATCCTTCGCTGCAAGCACTGGGTCCCAGGAATAAAAAGGAAGAAGAGTTAGAGGTCATTAGAATTCTTCCACGATGTGGTCTGAGTCCTCAGGACTCTCACCAGCTCTTAGACTTACCAACCCAGACCATTCTACAGTCCACTGCCGACTCCTGCTCCTCTCCCACTCACTGGATGAAGTAGAACCGCATTCCACCAGCGGGGAAAGGAGTCAGCTGCAGTGCCAAGGAAGGGAACCCGTGGTTCAGCTCTAGGGCCTCCCTGCAGCCTAGCTCCTGGGCCCCTGCATCATACCCTTCCAGGAGGGACATTGAGAGCCAACTGCAGGCATTCAGCCTTGGGCACTTGGGCAGTGCCATCTCCCATCCACCCTCTTCTCCCACGTGCTTGACATGCAAAGCTCATCTTTTGGGCCACAAACCCTGAGCAAGAAAATGTTCTAGAAAAGACAGTGTGCCAAGACGCCCCAGACAGCTGAACAGGCCATTCTAGCCTTCTCCTCTCCTAGACAGGCCTCAGGAGGAGCAAATATGCCTATGCCCTTTACGTGTTCTCATGTTTCCTCTTTCCATGACTTCAAGCCTGCCATGATTTGCTCCTGCTTTTCCTCTCGAGGGTGGCTCCAGCACAGTGGCCAAGGGGGGTGAGTGAGGGACAAGAAAGCACTGATTAGAAGAGAGAGACAGAGACTTATCTGCTGCCTCCTCTTCTTCACTCCCCATACCCCCAGTAGAGAGCCGATAATCCTCTGATGCTCCTTGAGAGCCCGGAGCACTGTGACAGGATGACAGGGGCCCCAAACAGGAGCAGGCGCTGGGGCCCAGGAAGCAGGATGGGAGAGTTGTTACTCCAAGCAGGTAGCAGCATGGAAATAACCCCACGTAGTACCTTAAATTAAGCTTCTCAAATGCTCCGCTAATGAGGTTTAAGGAGACGGTTACGTGTAAAATACTAATTGATCATCACTATCATCTTTACTGTGGGTTCATAATTTATTTATTCACAGAGAAAGGGAAAGGAGAACATCCTTTGACGTGCACTCAGTACTTTCTTGTCGAACCTAATATGCTAAACGTAATAAGACAGTCATTGTATGTTAAGTAAATATTCACCAGGAGTGAAAGTACTTATTTGGGATTAACTGTTATGAAGGAGCTGGAGATCGTTGGCATGCCGTGTGTGTGAGCACGCCATGTATTTGTTTAATGCAAGTTTTATTACATCAAAATGAAATCTCTGTTTAGTTACCTTCCTTCCTAGAGAAGTTGTTGAGATAAGCATCCTCCGTTAAACGCGGATCTTCCCCACCGTGCCTGGGTAATGCTGGGGGTTAGTGGAGGGGAGTTCTGTTTTTCTGCCTCCCCACCAAACCAACCTTCCAAGGGCACCAGACTGCTCAGACTGAACTCTTAAATGGCATTGAGAAGAAAAGAAAAGCCTTCCATCTGTCCCCTGGGTTCCTTTTTGCTGAGCCTGGTGGAGCCCTTTCCCACCCATCCCATGCCTTAAAATTCCAGGCAAGAGATCCCCCCAAGAATCTGATTTCTTCAGTTCCTCCCATATCCTCCAGCTGCCCACTCTTTCTAGAGTCTGCTGTGGCTAAGGCAACCCGTCTGTAAATGTGCTTGTTATAACTTATCTCAGGCACCAGGGAAGCCCTCACTGGGGGTATCAAGCTGCACATCACGAGAGAGAGTGCCTCACCACCCCCCACCCCGTTCTCCAGCTCTCCTGTTGATGTGAGACATGACTTCCAACCCCAGGGGTGGTTCACTGCCTCGCCCACCAGCTCCGTGAGCTCAGCCCTTGATTAAGTGGGAGTCCAGTTTCGATTGCTGTCCTAATGAACTCATCCACCTCCCACCCCCTCGCCTGCTGCCACTGGATGCCGCTCCTCCCATTCAGCTGGGAGCTCCCGGTTTGGGGAACTCACTATCTCACCAGATTATCTGTTCCCTCACTGCAGGAAACAAACCACAATTGAATCAGCTTGGCAAATCAGTCCTCACTCCCTCTTCTCGGGAGTGTTGCAGTGTTGGCTTGTCACAAAGAGCACTAAATTACTGCCCCTAGATCTCTGTTGAACATTAGGTTTATTCCACAAATATTGGGTTGATACCCAATGCTAAGCCCTGCGCTAGGCACTGGGGACTACAGGCTTGCTCATAGAAATAGGCAGCATAGCGTTTCGAGGGCTTTAGAGATGAGCTCATCCAACCTCTCATTGTACCGATGAGAGACTAAAGCCCAGAGAGGGAAAGTACTTTACCCAAGGTCACACAGCCACATGGTTGAGCAAGCTGAGTCTTGGTCCAGCACTATTGTAAGACTGTGATGAGTCATTCACTGTGACTATGACGGGGTGAGCAAGCTGGGGCAGGGATGCAGCTCTCCCCAAGTCTCTCATGGAAAGGTTTGCTCTCTCCTCAGGATCGTTTGTGAGATGGGCCATGCCCTTGTGGGGACCACCTCTGGGCCCGTGCGCCTGTGCATTGGAGAGTGTAAGCCAGAGTTCATGACCAAATCCCATCAACAGTACACATTTGTGGTGAGTATTGGGTCTAGTGCTGAGCTACGGGCTTCTAGCAAGGGCACATTTCTGCTCCAGACTTCTCCCAGGAAAGTCCCACCCACCCCTCTCCCAAGCCGGCACCTCCAGGCTTCTCGCAGATGGAGTAGGAGACCAGAAAAGGGAAAGCCTGTCTTTCCTGGGTGGGTCAAGTGCATGACCAACAACACTTTGGAGATTTTGGTGTCCCAGAGAGCCACAGGTCAGAGTTCTAAATAAGCAAAATCAGGCCTTTCTTAGAAAGTGGATCCTAGACGCAGGGTGGGGAGGGGCTGCCCTTTGTCCCGCCAATGTGATGTCTCTGTCTAATTCCAGCCTAATGAGGACAGATCGTCTGAGGGACCTAATTAAAAAGGCCTATATTTATCCACACGCTTTGTTTTCTGCCAAGGATATTTAAGTGGGAGTTTAGAGGAGCCATTTGAAATCCTGCAGGAACGCATGTCTGTGTGCGGGACCATGGGAGTGGGATGTACGAGTGAGCTGCTCTGTGTGTTGGTGTGGTTACACACACATATGCACACACTCAGCCCTGGAAACCCTTCTTCCCACCCAAGCAACAGATGGTGGAATCACAAAGGCTTTATTTTCTCTTGCTGAACAACCTGCTTCTTGGGCCCCAAAGTCCCTTTTCTGACACCTAACCAACATTGCCATATCAAGTTCTTCATTAAAAAGTGTTAACACCGGGCTTCCCTGGTGGCGCAGTGGTTGAGAGTCTGCCTGCCAGTGCAGGGGACACGGGTTCGAGCCCTGGTCTGGGAAGATCCCACATGCCGCGGAGCAACTGGTCCCGTGAGCCACAATTGCTGAGCCTGCGCGTCTGGAGCCTGTGCTCCGCAACATGAGAGGCCGCGATAGTGAGAGGCCCGCGCACCGCGATGAAGAGTGGCCCCCGCTTGCCGCAACTGGAGAAGGCCCTCTCACAGAAACGAAGACCCAACACAGCCATAAATCAATAAATAAATTAATTAAAAAAAAAAAAAGTGTTAACACCAGCGGAGGGGGTCAAACCAGCCTTGCTCAGAGTATTGAAAAATTATTTGACCACAAAATTCTCTTCTCTCTAAAGCACTTTACTGCTTGTTTTAGGTTTTCCAGTCTCCGCCTTCTTATCTCAGCACCTCCACCTTTTCCTTGTACCAGTCTTCTCTCAGATGGGAGGGTACCATGGCCTATATGCAGCCCACCTACCCCATCTCCTGTGCAGGACAGACAGGGTCTTGTGTGAGAAGCAAACCCAGAAAGACTGGATGGAGAGAGCTGTAGAGTGTCAGAGCTGGGAGGGCTTTAGAGATCATGTAGCCCACCCTCCTGTCTTGACAGAGGAGGGAACAAAAGCCCAGAGTGATCCAGAAACTTGCTTCAGGGCCCATCACTAGTGAGTAGCTAATGTGGACTAGAGTTCATGCCTGTGTAGGTGCTCAGTTAAATGCACTTTCCACTCCACTCCGCTGCTCGCTAGGCAGGAGCAATTTCTTTCTGATGCATTTTAGGCCAGATGACATTTCTTTTAGGCTTCAGGCTTAATTTTACAATTTAGTGAGCTTACTAGAAAATCCCAGCCAACGATGGGCCATCCTCCTGGTGAAGGTCAGGGAAGACACATCTAACATTTACTGACAGGTCTCTGCACCAGGCACCCTGTTGTGCCCTTATCTTGCTTAGGGAGGGACGGAAGGACACGAGCCTGGGCCATTAATGGATCCTTTTGGTGGCCCAATCCAGGCAGGGATCCTTTATTCAGCCCTAACGATTTTGTGCCAAAAAAATCAGTATGCGCTCCAGATAGAGAAGCATTTTCAAATTGTTCTCAATTTGCAGACTAATTGATAGATTAGTCAGTGTCATCTCTGCCTTCCCATCAGTGTTATGAGCATAAGACTCCCAGGGGAGTTAATTAATTGCAAAACGTGGCCCTTCTGCCTTCCCTGGATATGCCTGGAGCCTCTTCTTAGAAAGGGTCTCAGCTCTAGGGTAGGCAGAGAGTGTTTGGGATTAGAAAGGGTTCACTCTGAGTGTGGACACAGTCCCTCCTTCTGTCTTTAAGTCTAGTCTGGGTTTCTCCCTTTGGGTAAAACCTGAGCTGTGATCATTTCTCTGCTTCCTCCCAAAGAACCCTTCCGTGTTGTCACTCAACCCCATCCGAGGGCCAGAGTCCGGAGGCACCATGGTGACCATCACGGGCCATTACCTTGGGGCTGGGAGCAGCGTGGCCGTTTACCTGGGCAACCAGACCTGCGAGTTCTATGGGTGAGATGGGCTCGAAGGAGCACTAGGAGACTGTACACGTGAGGCCTGTGCACACATGTTCCTGTGCATGTTCACATATGTGCCTGCCCCATCCTCTCCATGTTATGTGTCATGTCCTGGGCCCAAACACCATTCCAGTCACTGTAAGAAATATATACCACTAGTCAATTTGTATCATGAGTATCATAGGGGCTAAATACTTCTACAAATATTTAGAAGTGAGGACCATAAGAACTGCTGATGAGGGAGGTTCCCAGGAGCTCTCAGTCACCACCAGGATCAAGCATTCATTTTGTCCCCACCATGGTGACTTGAGAAACATGGAGATTGCATGGCCTCTGTCCTCTGCAATCCTCAGGGCATCTCTTATGTGCTAAAAATTGAACACCTACTATTTGTCAGATATTCCGATGAAGCCCTGGGGATGTACAGAATCTAGAGAGAATTCTGAAAGGACCCCTGGATAAGAACCCAACTTGCCCAGTAAATCTCCTCCCTGGACCATAAACTGCCTGAGGGCAAGGACTGGATATTTGCTTCTCTGCATAGTAGGTGCTCAATTTATTAACTGACTGACCAGACACTAAGCACTGGCTAAATAGTCATGGTCTAGATAAATCCAGAAAAGAGGAGTTCCCCCAAAGCCCAAGGAGCCCTGCCCCTGCCCCACCTTCTCTAATCCCCTTCTCCAGTTGGCTCCCTCCCTAATCCAACTGGAGTGGGATCTCAGGTAAAAAGAAGCACTGATACACACTGCTAAGGGATGTTCCCTAGTCTAGAGTATAAAAGGACAGAAGAACATTCCTGGGCCATACCCCCCAACCGGGGAAAACCCCTTCTCAGGCCAGAGGCTGCCCCTCTTGCCCATGCCTTTGCTCACGACCCTCCTGCGGTCTCCCTGTAGGCGATCAATGAATGAGATCGTGTGTGTCTCACCCCCGTCGTCCAATGGGCTGGGGCCCGTCCCTGTCTCTGTGAGTGTCGACCGAGCCCGTGTGGACAACAACCTGCAGTTCGAGTACATAGATGACCCCCGGGTGCAGCGCATTGAGCCTGAGTGGAGTATCGCCAGGTGAGGCAGAGCGGGTGGGGACACACCCAGCCGCCGTGCAACCTAATCCCTTCTGCCCAAGTGCAGCTCCTGTGAGGATCCTAGGGGGGCAAGTGGTAGCAGTTTGAGAGGGTTTTTCACCTAACCCAGACTCTGCTTGTTCCCAGTGGCCACACACCCCTGACCATCACAGGCTTCAACCTGGATGTCATTCAGGAGCCAAGGATCCGAGTCAAGTTTAATGGCAAAGAATCTGTCAATGTGAGTAACCACGGGTCCCCCTGATCTGCAGGAAACAAGGCTGTGTCTGTGTTTTGCAGTGTGATAAGGTCTGTGTTAGGCACTGGGATATTCGACCACCAGAGAAGAGTCCAGAATCATGGCCCCAAACACCTGGGCCTCACAATGATTTTTATAATTACAGTATAATCATTTCTTGTCAGAAGGTGATGTCATGAGTGTATAAACATACTGGCTTCTGAGCTTAAGATATGGTGCAAAAGGGCTCTTGTTTTCTGCCATGTTCACTTTGAGGTCTGATAAGAGGTAGTGTGAGAGGGGGAAGAAATTCTGGATCCAGATTCAGACATCTGTGAATTGGAAACAAAACACCGCCATCTATTAGCTCTACAACCATGATCAAGTCGTTTAACGTCTCTGATCCTCCCTTCCCTGGCTAGAAATGCTGATGATAAGACTTGCCTCGCAGATTTGTAACCTGCCACTAGGCTGGCACCTGATAAATGTTAGTCACTGCATGCAGATAATTCCATCCTGGTTGCTAAGATGATCAAGCTGAACATTTCACTTTATTCCCTGTGCAGACCCATGTAATTTAATTTTTTTCCACTATGGATTTTTGTGATGTTAAAAAGTTCTCCATCATAAGAGCAGAATGTCTGCTATGTTGTTATAAATTTTTTAGTTCGTTCTACTGGCTCCATCTTACTCTTTTCAGTCAATATTTTCTGAAACGTTATTGTATTCATAATTATAGTCCAGGAGATGCTATTATGGCCATTATTGTTCATATGAATTACTGCTTTGACCTTCTGGGGATTGACGAGGCTGAGATGGAGACGGAGATGGGCAAGATGGTGTTGGATCTACCCTCTTATCCCTGACACATTCCCAGCATGCTTGAGGCTTCCCGAGGAAACAGAGAAATACAGAAAATGACAGGCTGCCAGAAGGCTAGATCTGGAAAGGTCTCAGGGATGATCTGGTCCAAACTTCTCACGGTATATCTTAGAAAACAAAGGCCAGAAAGGAGTAATGACTTGCCCCCAATCATGAAGGTGGCTGGTGGCAGGACCAAGCTAGATCCCAAACATCTGACTCTTCGTAACTAGACCACGTGAGATGATGGTGGGCTTGACATTCCATCATGCCAGAGACGTGGAGACACCTGTATCACACCTCCAGTGACCCACTGTGGTCACAGCTCTTTGGGCTAGAAGAGCACACAACTCCAGATCCCAACATAGAGCCCGATCCACGAGTAAAAGAGCTGTGCCCCCGCCCCACTTCCAGACCGAGGCTCAGTGTTCCCAGGCTGCCTCCATCTGTTTGCTGTCTCTAGGAGTTGGCCAGCCTGGCGAGGGGCAGCCCCTCCAGGACCAGCAGGACCCCAGAGGTTAAAGCCTCAGAACACAGAAAATAAAAGACATGGTTAATCTAGTACAGAGGGAATTTTGGAGGATGAGTGCATGACTGACAAGATTATAACCTCCAAAGGCTGCAGCATTAGTCCCCGGGAAGCTATTTGAAGAGAAGACTGGGCTGGGCAGGCCTCCCCACACCTGGCAGCCTTCTGAGAAGGCTTGGGTCCTGAGCATCCTGTGCGCCCGCCAGGACACGTTGGCAGCCCCAGGCAGGAACCTCCCCAGCAGTTCTCCCAGCCCACCCACCAGGACCTCAGTGCTTCAAGGAGTTAAGAAACAGCTCCTGCCTCTCGAGCTTTGGGGGCCCTGAGCTCCAACAGGGACCTGCCTGGAGCCTGCAGGCTGGCAGGCAGCCTGGAGGAAAGGCCTGGGTGTGCAGGTTTCCACCAAGCCGGGCCCCAGCATGGGAGGCCCGTAAACTCCACCCGATGCCCTCTCTTTCAGGAGTGGTAAGAAAGAGCCATGTTGCCCCTGAAGCCCTGCTTGGGCTCCACGTCATCCTCAGTCCCCGGGGGCTACCCCCTGCCTTTGGGTTTGGAAGCAGCCCAAGTGAGAAGGGCCGAAGCGAAGGCCGCAAAACCCAAAGGAATGTTTAGCAAAGTGCCGATGCAGCGCTGGGCAGAGAGCAAACGGAGGCTGTTTGTCTGGGGGTGATTTGCTCATTCACAGAGGAGTCCCGTCCAGGGGCACTGGAGTGAGCAGGGAGGAAGATTGGGGCGGGGGGGGGGGGCGGCACAGGGAAGCGGTGCTTGGGCTGGGGGTCTGCCCTGCGGAGCCCAGAGAGGGGACTCCCAGCTCAACTCTGCCTGTTTGACCGCACCACCATTTTCCTCATGCCAGGCTGTCCCCAGCTGGAACGTGAAAGGGACATTAGGTTCACAAGGGGCTGTTGAAGCATGAGCTGAAAAGGGTGGGGATGGGTACTGACCTCCAACACGGCACGAAGCCCTCAGTGAGCTGTTGGTTTAAACTCTTCAACTCCCTCTGGAAAGGGAGGGTTAAGACTTGGAGCTCTGACATAATTTCTATGCAAGCGTCAGCTTTTTTTTTGCAATTTCACACACGATCTTGTTTTCCGAACATGAAGCCTGGGTATGTGTATGTTGGCCAGACACGCAACATGTGCGGACCTGCCAGGACAGTGTGTACTTGAGCAGGGTTCTCACAGATGCCCTTGGCTGTTGCTGGGACACCGTGTCCCAGAGCCAAAACTGAGCCGTGCAGGGCGAGACAGGAGGAGGTGGGGAGGGGTCCAGGTTTTCTTCCCAGACCACACGGGGTCCTAGAGCGCTTTCTTCAATCTGGCTGCTGCCTTGGGAAGCCCGCAAACTAAACCACCAGAGGAGAGAATGGCACCACACATGCCACGTGGGGCCAGCTCAGCTAGGATGTTATTTGGGAGATGAGGGTCCACCAAGGAAGAAAGGACATTATGAACTCAGTGTCAATACCAAGGTTATATCCCCCGTGGAGAGTTAGGGGGCACTCGGTTGGAGAAGAGAGAGATCCGGACTAGAACATTTAAGGAGGTGAAGGATCCTTTTCATCCATCAGTGTTTTCAATAAACATTAACTGACCACCTACTATGTGCTCCTCTCACACAACTTCCTTCTTTCCATCACACATACACACACACATGAGCAGGAGACTGCTTCTGTCCTACTTTTTCCGCAAACATCCATGCTCCCTCATCCCCAGGACTTTGCTGCTGTTCTCTCTGCCAGGGACTTGGTCCCTTACCATCCCCCCTGTCTGGGTAAGTCCTACACATTCTTCAGATTAAATTTCATTCATCTCTTCCAAAGGAAAGCTCCCATGAGTCACCCTCACCCTGCCTCAGGCCATGCACGCATACGCACAAACACAGGCTCGTGCACACACACAGACACCCGCACGTTTCTCACCTCCATCCATGCATTTAACAGTGCTGGTGCCCCTCCTGTGCTCCAGGTCCTCTGCCAGGACTGCACTGTAATGCTTGTCGAATCATTTGTCTCCCCCATAGACTGTGACTGTTTCACGGATGGCCCAACTACTGGCACCGTTCCTGGCACAAAGTAGGTGCTCACTCAGTGTTGGTGAATGAATAAATGAAGTTAAAACACACCCCTCCCTGCCAAAAAAGAAAAAAAAAACAATTTCACAGCCCTTTTCCTCAAGCAAGTAGCCCACTGGAGACCGGCCAAAATAAGCAAAGGGTGGGAGGGCGGCAGTGTGACCCCCTCCATCACCTGCTGAGTGTTTGAACGCCGTGCTCTTGGGCCCTTTAGGTGTGCAAAGTTGTGAACACCACCACCCTGACCTGCCTGGCACCCTCTCTGACCACGGACTACCGGCCCGGCCTGGACACCGTGGAACGGCCAGACGAGTTTGGATTCGTCTTTAACAATGTCCAGTCCTTGCTGATTTACAACGACACCAAGTTCATCTACTACCCCAACCCGACCTTTGAACTGCTCAGCCCCACTGGGGTCTTGGATCAAAAGCCGGGATCCCCCATCATTCTGAAGGTAGGAGGGTGAGATGGCTGCCTGCCACACGCAGGGGTGGCCGGAGCACCCCTCTCCTGGCCTGACCCCCCTTTGATGCACATGGGCTCACATGGCTGTCATCTCCCTGTGAAGGGAGCTTGGTTATAGATATCGACCCACTGAGTGACATACCTTGCACTTGGGATTCTCAAGGAACACCGTAGAGTATTTCCGTGTGTCCTTCTGAGCTTTGGGACCTAAAAGTCCTGCAGTGCACTGGAAGCAACGATGTCCTTTATTGACCCCATCCGTGACCGCAGTAACTGCCCTCAAATGTGAAGAGGTCACGGTCCCCTGGTGCCATCCTTCCAGGTGTGTGTTACTCCACCACTTTCACTTCTATCCCCTGCGTCCTCCCCCAAACTTTCACTTGTTTACTGTTTGGTCTCCCCTTCCTTTCTCTTTACCACTCTCTTCCTCCCTTTCATTCTCTCTTCCCTTTGTTTTCTCTTTTTCTGTCTAAATTGTGGCTGTTAGAAGTCCTCTCCAAAAACTTACCATGGAGTCACTCATTGGTTTTTGCATTGCTGCCCTTACCCCGCCTCTTTAATCTCTTTTTATTTTTATTTATTTATTTATTTATTTTGTTCATCAACATTAGAATATATTTTGCATTTATATAATAAAATATAGAAGACAATAAAAATAAGTGAGCATTGCTACAAGCAACAACAGAAATAAAACTCATGAGCAATATTCAGCAAAACAAGGCAGACATAAAATGCTATACACTGTATGGTTTCTTTTTAAAAAATTCAAAACTGGGCAAAACAAATTTATGGTGAAGATAATGGTTACCTTGGGGGCAGAAAGCAGGGGTCATGATGAGGAAATGGTATAAGGAAGGCTTCCAAGGTCCTGGGAAAGTTCTGTTTCTTGATCTGAGTAGTGGTAATACTAGTGGGAGTTCAGATAACTCACATAAGTCATAAGTTTATAGTTAAACTTATGACTTATGCACTTTTCTCTATATTATAACTTACTAAGAAAGCTAAGACAAAAGCCTTATTTAGTTCATTAAGATCAACAGTAGGCAAAGAATTATTGAATATTATTTTAGACACCTACAAAGTTCAAGGAACTGTCTTAGGTGATCAAAGATTCCAAGTCCATTCCACTATCAAATTTTTTTTTCTTATTACTCATCCATTTTATACACATCAGTGAATAAATGTCAATCCCAATCTCCCAATTCATCACACCACCACCTCCACCCCCGCCGCTTTCCCCCTTGGTGTCCATATATTTTTTCTGTATTTCTGTGTCTCAATTTCTGCTTGGCAAACCAGTTCATCTGTACCACTTTCTAGGTTCCACATACATGTGTTAATATACGATATTTGTTTTTCTCTTTCTGACTTACTTCACTCTGTATGACAGTCTCTAGATCCATCCACGTCTCTACAAATGACCCAATTTTGTTCCTTTTAATAGCGGAGTAATATTCCATTGTATATATGTACCACATCTTCTTTATCTATTTGTCTGTTGATGGGCATTTAGGTTGCTTCCATGACCTGGCTATTGTAAATAGTGCTGCATTGAACATTGGGGTGCATGTGTCTTTTTGAACTATGGTTTTCTCTGGGTATATGCCCAGTAGTGGGATTGCTGGGTCATATGGTAATTCTATTTTTAGTTCTCTAAGGGACCTCCATACTGTTCTCCATAGTGGCTGTATCAATTTACATTCCCACCAACAGTGCAAGAGGGTCCCCTTTTATCCATACCCTCTCCGGCATTTGTTGTTTGTAGATTTTCTGATGATGCCCATTCTAACTGGTGTGAGGTGATACCTCATTGTAGTTTTGATTTGCATTTCTCTAATAATTAGTGATGTTGAGCAGCTTTTCATGTGCTTCTTGGCCATCTGTGTGTCTTCTTTGGAGAAATGTCTATTTAGGTCTTCTGCCCTTTTTTTGATTGGGTTGTTTGTTTTTTTTAATATTGAGCTGCATGAGCTGTTTATATATTTTGGAGATTAATCCTTTGTCCGATGATTCATTTGCAAATATTTTCTCCCATTCTGAGGGTTGTCTTTTCGTCTTGTTTATGGTTTCCTTTGCTGTGCAAAAGCTTCTAAGTTTCAGTAGGTCCCATTTGTTTTTTTTTGTTTGTTTTTATTTCCATTACTCTAGGAGGTGGATCAAAAAATATCTTGCTGTGATTTATGTCAAAGAGTGTTCTTCCTATGTTTTCCTCTAAGAGTTTTATAGTGTCCGGTCTTATATTTAGGTGTGTAATCCATTTTGAGTTTATTTTTGTGTATGCTGTTAAGGAGTGTTCTAATTTCATTCCTTTACATGTAGCTGTCCATTTTTCCCAGCACCACTTATTGAAGAGACTGTCTTTTCTCCATTGTATATCCTTGCCTCCTTTGTCATAGATTAGTTGCCCATAGGTGTGTGGGTTTATCTCTGGGCTTTCTATCCTGTTCCATTGATCTATATTTCTGTTTTTGTGTCAGTACAATATTGTCTTGATTACTGTAGCTTTATAGTATAGCCTGAAGTCAGGGAGTCTGATTCCTCCAGCTCCATTTTTTTCTCTCAAGACTGCTTTGGCTATTCGGGGTCTTTTGTGTCTCCATACAAATTTTAAGACATTTTGTTCTAGTTCTGTAAAAAATGCCATTGGTAATTTGATAGGGATTGCACTGAATCTGTAGATCGCTTTGGGTAGTATAGTCATTTTCACAATATTGATTCTTCCAATCCAAGAACATGGTATATCTCTCCATCTGTTGGTATCATTTTTAATTTCTTTCATCAGTGTCTTATAGTTTTCTGCATACAGGTCTTTTGTCCCTAGGTAGGTTTATTCCTAGCTATTTTATTCTTTTTGTTGCTATGGTAAATGGGAGACTTTCCTTAATTTCTCTTTCAGTTTTTTCATCATTAGTGTATAGGAATGCAAGAGATTTCTGTGCATTAATTTTGTATCCTACAACATTACCAAATTCATTGACCAGCTCTAGTAGTTTTCTGGTGGCATCTTTAGGATTCTCTATGTATATTATCATGTCATCTGCAAACAGTGACAGTTTTACTCCTTCTTTTCCAATTTGTATTCCTTTTATTTCTTTTTCTTCTCTGATTGCCGTGGCTAGGACTTCCAAAACTATGTTGAATAATAGTGGTGAGAGTGGACATCCTTGTCTTATTCCTGATCTTAGAGGAAATGCTTTCAGTTTTTCACCATTGAGAATGATGTTTGCTGTGGGTTTTTCATATATGGCCTTTATTATGTTGAAGTAGGTTCCCTCTATGCTCACTTTCTGGAGAGTTTTTATCATAAATGGGTGTGGAATTTTGTCAAAAGCTTTTTCTGCATCTTTTGAGGTGATCATATGGTTTTTATTCTTCAGTTTGTTAATATGGTGTATCACATTGATTGATTTGCGTATATTGAAGAATCCTTGCATCCCTGGGATAAATCCCACTTGATCATGGTCTATGATGCTTTTAATGTGTTGTTGGATTCTGTTTGCTAGTACTTTGTTGAGGATTTTTGCATCTATATTCATCAGTGATATTGGTCTGTAATTTTCTTTTTTTGTAGTATCTTTGTCTGGTTTTGGTATCAGGGTGATGGTGGCCTCATAGAATGAGTTTGGGAGTGTTCTTTCCTCTGCAATTTTTTGGAAGAGTTTCAGAAGGATGGGTGTTAGCTCTTCTCTAAATGTTTGATAGAATTCATCTGTGAAGCCATCTGGTCCTGGACTCCTGTTTGTTGGAAAATTTTTAATCACAGTTTCAATTTCATTACTTGGTGATTGGTCTGTTCATATTTTCTATTTCTTCCTGGTTCAGTCTTGGAAGGTTATACCTTTCTAAGAATTTGTCCATTTCTTCCAGGTTGTCCATTTTATTGGCATAGAGTTGCTTGTAGTAGTCTCTTAGGATGCTTTGTATTTCTGCGGTGTCTGTTGTAATTTCTTCTTTTTCATCTCTAATTTTATTGATTTGAGTCCTCTCCTTCTTTTTCTTCATGAGTCTGGCTAATGGTTTATCAATTTTGTTTATCTTCTCTAAGAACCAGCTTTTACTTTTATTGATCTTTGCTATTGTCTTCTTTGTTTCTATTTCATTTATTTCTGCTCTGATCTTGATGATTTCTTTCCTTCTGCTAACTTTGGGGTTTGTTTGTTCTTCTTTCTCTAGTTCCTTTAGGTGTAACGTTAGATTGTTTATTTGAGATTTTTCTTGTTTCTTGAGGTGGGCTTGTATAGCCATAAACTTCCCTCTTAGAACTGCTTTTGCTGCATCCCGTAGGTTTTGGATCGTCGTGTTTTCATTGTCATTTGTCTCTAGGTATTTTTTTATTTCCTCTTTGATTTCTTCAGTGATCTCTTGGTTATTTAGTAACGTATTGTTTAGCCTCCGTGTGTTTGTGTATTTTACGTTTTTTTCCCTGTAATTGATTTCTAATCTCATAGTGTTGTGGTCAGAAAAGATGGTTGACATGATTTCAATTTTCTTAAATTTACTGAGGCTTGATTTGTGATCCAAGATGTGATCTATCCTGGAGAATGTTCCGTGCACACTTGAGAAGAAAGTGTAATCTGCTGTTTTGGAATGGAATGTCCTATAAATATCAATTAAATCTATCTGGTCTATTGTGTCATTTAAAGCTTGTGTTTCCTTATTAATTTTCTGTTTGGATGATCTGTCCATTGGTGTAAGTGAGGTGTTGAAGTCCCCCACTATTACTGTGTTACTGTTGATTTCCTCTTTTAGAGCTGTTAGCAGTTGCCTTATGTATTGAGGTGCTCTTATGTTGGGTGCATATATAATTGTTATATCTTCTTGGATTGATCTCTTGATCATTACGCAGTGTCCTTCCTTGTCTCTTGTAACATTCTTTATTTTAAAGTCTATTTTATCTGATATGAGTATTGTCACTCCAGCTTTCTCTTGATTTCTTTTGCATGGAATATCTTTTTCCATCCCCTCAGTTTCAGTCTGTATGTGTCCCTAGGTCTGCAGTGGGTCTCTTGTAAACAGCATATATATGGGTCTTGTTTTTGTATCCATTCAGCAAGCCTGTGTCTTTTGGTTGGAGCATTTAATCCATTCATGTCTTTTTTATTTTTTCCTACACTCCTCCTCCCCTAGTCTTTTTTTTTTTTTTAATTTATTTATTTTTGGTTGTGTTGGGTCTTCGTTTCTGCGCGAGGGCTTTCTCTAGTTGCGGCAAGCGGGGGCCACTCTTCATCACGGTGCACGGGCCTCTCACTATCGCGGCCTCTCTTATTGTGGAGCACAGACTCCAGACGTGCAGGCTCAGTAGTTGTGGCTCACAGGCCCAGTTGCTCCGCGGCATGTGGGATCTTCCCAGACCAGGGCCTGAACCCGTGTCCCCTGCATTGGCAGGCAGATTCTCAACCACTGCACCACCAGGGAAGCCCTACATTCATGTTTAAGGTAATTATCAATATGTATGTTCCTATTACCATTTTCTTAATTGTTTTGGGTTTGTCTTTGTAGGTCCTTTTCTTCTCTTGTGTTTCCCACTTAGAGAAGTTCCTTTAGTGTTTGTTGGTTAGGTGGTGCTGCATTCTCTTAGCTTTTGCTTGTCTGTAAAGCTTTTGATTTCTCCATCAAATCTGAATGAGATCCTTGCTGGGTAGAGTAATCTTGGTTGTAGGTTCTTCCCTTTAATCACTTTAAGTGTATCATGCCAATCCGTCTGGCTTGTAGAGTTTCTGCTGAGAAATCAGCTGTTAACCTTATGTGAGTTCCCTTGTATGTTGTCATTTTTCCCTTGCTGCTTTCAATAATTTTTCTCTGTCTTTAATTTTTGCCAATTTGATTACTATGTGTCTCAGCGTGTTTCTCCTTGGGTTTATCCCGTATGGGACTCTCTGTGCTTCCTGGACTTGGGTAGCTATTTCCTTTCCCATGTTAGGGAAGTTTTCGACTATAATCTCTTCAAATATTTTCTCGGGTCCTTTCTCTCTCTCTTCTCCTTCTGGGACCCCTATAATGCAAATGTTGTTGTGTTTAATGTTGTCCCAGAGGTCTCTTAGGATGTCTTCATTTCTTTTCATTCTTTTTTCTTTATTCTGTTCTGCAGCAGTGAATTCCACCATTCTGTCTTCTAGGTCACTTATCCGTTCTGCCTCAGTTATTCTGCTATTGATTCCTTCTAGTGTAGTTTTCATTTCAGTTATTGTATTGTTCATCTCTGTTTGTTTGCTCTTTACTTCTTCTAGGTCTTTTTTAAACATTTCTTGCATCTTCTCAATCTTTGCCTCCATTCTTTTTCTGAGGTCCTGGATCATCTTCACTATTGTTATTCTGAATTCTTTTTCTGGAAGGTTGCCTATCTCCACTTCATTAAGTTGTTTTTCTGGGGTTTTATCTTATTCCTTCATCTGGTACATAGCCCTCTGCCTTTTCATCTTGTCTGTTTTTCTGTGAATGTGGGTTTTGTTCCACAGGCTGCAGGATTGTAGTTCTTCTTGCTTCTCCTGTCTGCCCTCTGGTGGATGAGGCTATCTAAGAGGCTTGTGGAAGTTTCCTGATGGGAGGGACTGGTCTTAATCTCTTTTTAAATAACCAGTTAGCTTCTGTGCACATGTGTCAGTTATTCCTATTAAGATTGCTCTTATCTACAGGGCAAAAACCTCTGCCCTCCTGCTTCTGGAGGTGCCAAACTCAACTACACTGTGCTGATTGGAGAGACCCCATGCGCTGTCACTGTGTCCGAGACGCAACTGCTCTGTGAGCCTCCCAACCTCACCGGGCAGCACAAGGTCATGGTGAGTGAACCCTCTTATTATTCCTCCCCTCCTCACCTTTCATGTATAATCTGTCATAAAGAAAGGGTCTTCAACCTCCTCCATATCTCCTCATCACAAAGTCCTAAATAAATGGGTAGGAGTTAAGAACACAAGAAAAGAAAGGCAGATGATAAGCAGGAAGTCGTTTTGTATCCAGACTGCACTGTGTGGTTGTGGTCTCTCATGCCCTTTCTGAATTGAGAAGGATTGGATGCCAGGGCTCTACAGCAACTGTGTGTGTGCCATGCGCAGGTCCACGTGGGTGGCATGGTATTCTCACCTGGCTCGGTGAGTGTCATCTCAGACAGCTTGCTGACCCTGCCAGCCATCGTCAGCATCGCGGCGGGCGGCAGCCTCCTGCTCATCATCGTCATCATTGTGCTCATCGCCTACAAGCGCAAGTCTCGAGAAAATGACCTCACTCTCAAGCGGCTCCAAATGCAGATGGACAACCTGGAGTCCCGTGTGGCCCTGGAGTGTAAGGAAGGTAAGTGGAGGCACTCCCTCACTTCCGGGACCCTCTTTCCTCACCAGCCTTATTACCCCCCCTCCCTAAAACAGTTCTCATCTTTGCTCCCATCTCTTCTACCACAAGCCACCCTGCTCCAATTTGACCTCTGTTTTCTGTTAAACTTCCTTTGCCCTTAAAATGCCCACAGTAAGGCCCCAGACCTGATCCCATTATTCTGTCTCCCTGTGCCCTGACTCATCCCACAATCTGGCCCAGCCTACTCTCCTTCCCGGGACCTCAGTCTCCCCACAGTCAGAGCCTCCTGGGCCCTGTTGCCTCAGACTCTAGATCCCCACGTAGGAGTGACAGCTCCTTTTGCCTGGCTGCCTTGGAGCAGCAGGAGAGGTGAGAGCACATGCCCTCCCTTCCACCCCATCCCCTCCCCCAGGGTGTGTTTTCAGCCAGTACTGCAGGCTAAGCCTCTGAAGGCCACTTGCAGGGCATCCCAGGCTGTGGTGGTGGAGACAGTGTTTCTTCTGTCTTCCAAGCAACCGCAGCTACCTGGTGTCCCCTTGGGCTGAGGACCTGGAAGACTCTCTGGGTAAACATCTCAATTAGGAATCAAAACACTTCTCCTTTTGCTGCAAACTTCAAGATCAGAACAAGCCCTCTGCTGGATGAACAGGAAGAGCTGGGCTGGGGCAAAGTGGGCCACGGCTCCTCCCAGTGCCAGGGCTGGGGAGGAGCAAAGAGGGCGTCAGGAGACAGGTCTGCCACCAAGGGGAAGCCCCTGTTTGGCCAAGGGCCTGGTGGTCAGGGCTCCCTAAGTCTGGGTTTGGTGGTGTTCTCAGTTTCGTTTGTGTGTGTGTGAGTGTTAAATATATATAACATAAAATTTACCATTTTAACTTTCTTATCTCTGCACCCTAGTGCTCTCCCCTCCTCCAGTTCAGAGGCATTAATAAGTACATTCACAATATTGTGTGACCATCACCACCATCCATCTCCAGAACTTCCACATTTTCCCCAACTGAAACTCTGTACTCATGAAACAATAATCCCTCATCCTCCTTTCCCCTTGGCCCAAGAGGCAACCACTAGTCCACTTTCTGTCTCTATGAATTTGACTACTCTAGGAAACTTATATAAATGGCATCATACAGTATTTGTTCCTTTGTGTTTTGTTTATTTCACGTAGCATCATGTCTTTAAGGTTCATCCATGTTGTAGCATTTGAGAGAATGTCATTCCTTTTTCAGGCTAAATAATAGTCCATTGAGTATATAAACCACATTTTACTTATCAATTTATCTGTCAATGGACATTTGGGTTGTTTCCACCTTTTGGTATCATGAATAATGCTGCTGTGAATGTGAGGGTACAAGTATCTGTTCAAGTCCCTGCTTTCAGTTCTTTTGGGTATATATGTAGGAGAGGAATTGCTGGGTCATTTGGTAATTCTATGTTTAATTTTTTGAGGAATCACCAAATTGGTTTCCAGAGCAGCTGTACCAATTTACATTCCCTCCAGCAAGATATGAAGGTTCCAGTTTTTCCACATCCTAGCCAACACATGTTATTTTCCACTTTTTTTATAATAGCCATACTAATGGGTATGAAGTGGTATCTCATGGTGGTTTTGATTTTCATTTTCCCCCAAGGTTTTTGCATCTTGGTTTATTCTCTTGCTTGGAAAAGGGGAGCAAAGCTACCTATTCTGGTCTTTGTTTGATCTGTTCGACCACTGTCTCTCACCTGCTTCTAGCACCTGTATCACCTGCATGACCCAAGTCGTGTGCTTCCTTTGTTTTAACTACACTTATAATACATAGAAAGAAAATTCAAAATTATAGGTAAGCATAGAGGAGGAAATAATATAAAAATCACCCATAGTCCCACCACCTAAGAAAGGCAGACTAGAGATATCTCACCGCCCCTGGAGACGCACCCCTATAACCCTCCCTGTCTCTACATCTGGCCCTTCCCTCCTCCACAAACTTCTCCCGCCTTTCCCCTCCCCTGCCTGCGTTCCCCTCTTGAGCTTCCCTGTCTCCACTGCACTTTCATAGCTTTTGCCGAGCTCCAGACAGACATCAACGAGCTGACCAGTGACCTGGACCGCTCAGGAATCCCCTACCTGGACTATCGGACCTATGCTATGCGAGTCCTGTTCCCCGGCATTGAGGACCATCCCGTCCTGCGTGAGCTGGAGGTAACACCCGCCTCCCTCGCCCAGCTGCCCAGCAGGGACGTGGGGCCTGGGTTTCCTAGGAAATGCCAATGGGGCCCAGTGCTCAGAAGAAGGTCAGGAGTGAGGAGGAGAAATAGCTTGTAGAAGCATCACCACAACGGGGATATTTCCAACCAGGAAAATCACAGCCGTGGGCAGGGGGCACCCAGGCTCTTTGGGATGATTCCAGGGGAAGGCTGATTGTTTGTCATTTTTTAATTAATGACTGAATTAATTAACTAAGATTCTGCCTCATTTCCGAATGGATTTAAGCTGGCTTAAGGAAAGACCTATGATTCTGTGAGGCTTGTTTGTTCATTTCTCAGTTTGTTTTACTAAAGATAATAAATCAGGGCAGAGGAGATTAAGGGGAGACTAGTAAACCAAGCTAGTCTGCTGTGGTATCTCCTATTGTGTTGCATCCTTGGGAAAATCAGATGAATAGCATCCCCTCTGAGGTCTCTACCTGGAGCCCAACCCTCTCAACCCAGGGGGAAGTCAGAGCAGACTGCAGACCTCAGAGACCAGTTATTCCTACATCACCGAGGGTAGGGTGGTTACAGGCGTCATGGAGAGGGTCCTATAGCTGGTATCGTCATCAGCTAACACCCTCACGGAGAGCCGGAAGCTCGTCCTCTGAGGCCACGCCCATCACATCCGTCCCAGGTGCAGGGCAATGGGCAGCAGCACGTGGAGAAGGCCCTGAAGCTCTTTGCCCAGCTCATCAACAACAAGGTGTTCCTGCTGACCTTCATCCGCACCCTGGAGCTGCAGCGCAGCTTCTCCATGCGGGACCGCGGCAACGTGGCCTCGCTCATCATGACCGGCCTGCAGGGCCGCCTGGAGTACGCCACCGACGTCCTCAAGCAGCTGCTCTCCGACCTCATCGATAAGAACCTGGAGAACAAGAACCACCCCAAGCTGCTTCTCCGGAGGTCTGACCTGCGCCAGGGGCGGGGAGGCATCTGAACAGGGACGTCGTGTGGGGGGTGGGGGATGGGGGGCAAGGCTGGTTAGTGTGGGTCCCACGAGAAGGCGCCCCTCCCCAGGAAGGCCTGTGTCCCCGCAGCTCCCAGTGCAGAGTCTCATCTTCCTTCAGTCCGGGTGGCTGTGCCGTGTCTGCAGGTGCTGAGCGTGATGCAGGAGCACAGGCCCCAGAGCACCTGAGCTTGAACCCCGGCTCTGCTACCTGCTAGTCGTGTGATCTTGGGCCAATGATGTGGCCTCTCTGCTGTTTAGTTTCCTCGTGAACAAAATGACACTAATAATACCTGTCTTGAAGTCTCCCTCCCCATGCATCCTGAGTTTCACTGCCCAACACAGTAGCACATGTGACCATTAATTAAAATGAAAATTTAAAATTCAGTTCCTCCATTGCACTAACTGCATCCCAAGTGCTCGGTGGCCACCATATTGGAAGCGCAGATAGAGGCCATTCCCATCACAGCAGGATCTCTGTTGGACAGCACCTGGCTGGAGATATGGTGTGGCCTGTCCCATCAGTGCCCAGTTTCCTGGATCTGAATCACCAGCATCCACCACCACGCCCTCCTCGGTTGCCATTTTCCTGGCAGGGAAGAGGGTCAGAGACCTTGGCATCCATCCCCGAGCCTACCCTCTCTGGGCGCCCTGGGGAGCCCAGCACAGCTTTGGAGCTCAGCTGGCAGCAGGGCTTGGAATGTGCCACCTCCATTTCACTGCCTTCTCGGTAGCCTTCTCCTTGCAAGGTCTCAGGCTTCCAGACCCCATGTGGGGTGAGGAGGGAGAAAGAATGGCTTTGTTTTATGAGCACAGAGCCCCCATTCTGCCAATGTGAGCATTAGAAACTCTCATTAAGAACTGTTGTATTTAAATTAGAGCTAATCTCAGGCACAATGCAGGGAGAAGGTGCTGGGAGGGGCCAGGGAGAAAGCCACAATTTCTTCTGCCATTGTCACTCTCTCCCAGGCCCTCATTGCTGAGCAGCCCTGGCAAATGCCTGGGATTTACTGCAACGAGCGGGTATAATTTGCACCACGTGCAGCGAGTTAAAATACCCCTCCGGCATCCCCATCACTGAGGGTCTGTCACAGCCGCTTCGTTCCTTCGCAGGTCCCCAGATCTGCAGCCTGGGATGATGGGGGTGGGGCAGGACAAAGGGGCGGTGCTTACAGAGGCAGATCCCCTGTCAGCTAAACACTTGCACACACTGCTCTTTACCTGAGGGGGTGGGATCCACGACCCCGCAGGACAGCAGTGATGTCAGCGAGCAGGTATATGCACTATTCTTAGCACTTTACGTATATTAACTCATTCAACCTTGACAACAACCCTGTGGGATAGATGATGATGATGATGATGGTTATTACTATTATTATTATCATCATCCCCATTTAGAGATGGGGAAACTGAACCCAGAGAGAGGAAATGACTTACTCAAGATCACACAGGCCAGTACGCAGCAGAGTCAGGATTTGAACCCAGGCAGTCTGACTCTGTTTGGAGGGGAAGGTACCAGGGACCTTCTGGACATGCAAATAAAGTATTCAGATATGCAGGAAATCCCAAAGGGACAGAGAAACTCCATCACCCTGAGGCTGGAAGAGGGTAAGAGGATGGTATTCTTGGTCCCTGTGTCTGCAGACTCATAGTACCACTCCATTTTTGCAGGAAATTGAGGTCCAGAAAGAAGCCTGTAGCCCAAGGTCTCACTTCTCATTATTGGTAGAGTTGGGACAGAACACAGTGTCCTGGCCCCCAGCACTGTGTTCTTTCATGCCCTTGTTCTCTTGAACCCTGGTCCACACAACAAGCTAGGCACACCCCCGCCCCGAGACCCCTCCATAAAGGACTGCCCTTCATCCCTTCTGCCTCCCCAGGACAGAGTCCGTGGCTGAGAAGATGCTGACCAACTGGTTTGCCTTCCTCCTGCACAAGTTCCTGAAGGTGAGACTGGGAGTGAGACAGGAACTGGGAGTTGAGAGCAAGATGGGGGGCTGCCCCTCTGAGCCTGGCCATCAGGGCTGCATGGGGACCCCTCTTAGGAACAGAAACCTACCTGGCTGGGTGCCCCAAAGCCAAGCGGGCCTAGAAATAGGGTCAGGAGAGGGAGGGAAGGAGGCTGGTACCCCGCCACCCACGCCCTGCCTCTGCCCACAGGAGTGCGCGGGGGAGCCGCTCTTCATGCTGTACTGCGCCATCAAGCAGCAGATGGAGAAGGGCCCCATCGATGCCATCACGGGCGAGGCCCGCTACTCCCTGAGCGAGGACAAGCTCATCCGGCAGCAGATCGAGTACAAGACCCTGGTGAGGAGGCAGGAAGCCCAGGGGACAGCACGGACCTCCTGCCTCTGATCCGTGCTCTGCCTTCTCACCACAAAGCCAGTTTGAGGGGTCAATAAAGAGGCTGGGAGGCCGGCCTGGGGGCCAGTCCAGGGGGCATGCCAAGTGTCCCAAGGGCGAACACACAGGCCTGGGCCCCTCCTCCCCTATCTCATTGGGTGGGCCTAAAGAGCCTGCATTGCCTGCATTTACCCTGGATCACTCAGCATTAGCTATGGGGAAATTAGCATTACAGGGAAGAAGTCTGCTGATTTCTAATATAGAGGTTTTGGGGAAGTGGGAGGCCAGCCCTTGAAACACCTGGAGCCACCCCGAATCCCCCAGGATGTCTCCACCCAGGATGACAGCCTCCCCTAAGCCATCAGGGGCTAGAAAGTAGAGTCCTGGTTCTCTGAGAAAGAGAGGTGGGCAGAAGGACTCAAGCTGTCATTGGCAGATGGCTGGAAGGTGAGAGAAACTGAGACACAGACAGAGGGACACCCGTTTCTCCTGTGAGGAGGGGGAGCCTGGGTAAGAGAAGGCTCCAGGGCCTCACTCCCTCTCCCCCAAATGGCTCCTTCAACTCGCATCCTGTTCCCCTTCTATCGCCACCTGTAGATCCTGAACTGCGTCAACCCTGACAACGAGAACAGTCCGGAGATCCCAGTGAAGGTGTTAAACTGTGACACCATCACGCAGGTCAAAGAGAAGATTCTCGATGCTGTCTACAAGAACGTGCCCTACTCCCAGCGGCCGAGGGCTGTTGACATGGACTTGGGTAGGAAACCTGGCCTTGGAGTGTGAGGGCAACTTCCAGGAGGGCATTTGGGCTATGGGGGGTGGGGTGGAAAACCCTGCCCCGCACACAGCCCCTCCTCGGGGCCTGGGTGCCGTCCAGGTGAGGGGCCAGGTGAAATGTTTGCCTGAAACACGGCCCACTCAGATGTGGCCAACTCTGGGGAGGCCCATGCTTTTGCCAGTGTTGGCCCCCCCGGAGCCCCAGACACCTGAAACACTGTCATTGCACCAGCTTGAGGGGGCCGGGGTTGCCAGGCCCCTAGAGGATGGCACGACTGGGCAGTCCCGGCCCCCGCCCCTCACACTGCTCCTGCACCACCCCTCCACCCAGAGTGGCGTCAAGGCCGGATTGCCCGGGTCGTGCTGCAGGACGAGGACATCACCACCAAGATCGAGGGTGACTGGAAGCGGCTCAACACGCTGATGCACTATCAGGTGAGGGCAGGGCTTTGCGTCAGGGACCCCTGCCCTCCCAGAATGCCCCCTCCTTCTAAGGTTTGCTCTAAGGCCCTCAAAGGCCTAAAAGGGTTTTCTTATCTCCCCTCTCCACCTCCTCCCTGAGTCTAGAGCAGTGATTCTCAGCCACAGCTGCCTATTAGAATTACTGGGGGAAGCTGTCGAAAACACGAGTGTCCAGACTCACCCTGAGAAACTGACTGAACTGGTGTGGGGTTGGGCTGGACATTCCTATCCTGTACAGAGTGTAGCTCTTCGCCTGCAGAAAAATGGCATCTTTCACAGACAGCTGCATAGTCTTCTGCTGCTTTCTCTTTGCTTTCTTACTAATGAGGCTTAACACGTCTCACCTGCAACGAAGCAGGGAATTGGGTCTTATATTCTGCCGCTTACTAGCTGGTGTCCCTGGGGAAGTTGCTTAAGCTCTCATTCTCATCTGTAAAATGGAGTTAATGGTGATCCCTGCCCCATAAAGTTGTGAGGAATAGATTGAGTATAGTAGGTAGAGTGTTTAGCACACCGGCAGACACATTGAATGGAACAGTCAAGAAAAAAAAAATCTCAGCAAAAGAACAAAAGATCCCGAGAGGTATCTACTCTCACCCCCCTTGCTTCTCATGGTAACCACCCACAGCTGGGGGTCTCTGTAAGATTAAGCACAGGTAGGCTGGTTGGGATTCGAAAAACATACTAAAATAGAAGCTGGAGATGAGAGACAGTGAGGGAAATTAAACCAACCAGAGGAAGCGCCTTGGGCAGCAGGACCCTGTGGGATTGCCTGATTAATAACATCATCCTCTGTCCCTACCTCACACGGGGAGGGTGCAGAGGGGCTGGCAGGCTGGATTCTCTTTTTTTTTTAAATAGATTGATTGATTGTTTGATTTTTGGCTGTGTTGGGTCTTCGTTGCTGCGCGCAGGCTTTCTCTAGTTGCGGGGAGCGGAGGCTACTCTCCGTTGCGGTGCACGGGCTTCTCATTGCGGTGGCCTCTCTTGTTGCGGAGCACGGGCTCTAGGTGCGCGGGCTTCAATAGTTGTGGCGTGTGGGCTCGGTAGTTGTGGCTCGCGGGCTCTAGAGCGCAGGCTAAGTAGTTGTGGCACACGGGCTTAGTTACTCTGTGGCATGTGGGATCTTCCCGGACCACGGCTTGAACCCGTGTCCCCTGCATTGGCAGGCGGATTCTTAACCACTGCGCCACCAGGGAAGCCCAGGCTGGGTTCTTAAGCACTGAGTTACCAACGACCAGGATGCTAGGGGTCCTAACAGCCAGCAGGACCTGCCTGGGAGCCTCTTGGGGCACAGACGAAAGAGAGGGGCACTGGGGAAACCCCAAAATGCTCCCTTCCAGGCTCCATCCCCCTTACTGGCCTGCATTTCCCATGCTGACACTCTGCCTGGACCCCCTCCCTAAATGGAGTAAGTGTGGTATAGTGGGAAGAGAAAAGGATTTGTGAGCTCTATTTAAACCCCTGCTTCCCCACTCACTGGTGATGTGACTTTAATCTCCCTAAACCTTGGGCTCCTCATCAGTAAATGGAGCTATGACCCCAAATTGTGAAGGTGGTTGGAAGTATTAGAAACCACAGGTGAGGTATACCAGGATGTATATACCACTCCATAGTAGCTATAATCACTCTGTTGATTCCACCCCAGCCCCCAACCCCACTTCACACTGGGCTTCGTAGAACAGTTTTAATGAACCAGTTGGAACCGAAGAAGAAAGTGCAAAAGAAATGAGCATTATGCCCTCAAATTGTAAGTTTCTCCAGGGCAGGAATGGGGCCACTCTTCTCTGTCTTTGGTGCCCTAATGCTTGTTACTGGGCCGTCTGTCCTATGACTCCCAATCAGGAGAATGGAGTATTCTGTTCTTACAGTGCTCATCTTACAAAGCACTTTGAATTCCCCGATGTCATTTATCATTCATGTATTCATTCATTCCTCAAATAGTTACCGAGCTTTACTTTGTGCAAGGCTCTTCCCACACGCTAGCCCTGAGTGACAGGGGACAAGAGGGATTATTCTTCCCTTTGGGAGACAATGATGATGATGATGATGATGTCCATAATAGCAACAGTAATACCAGCATTTACTGAGTGTCACTGGGCACCAGGCACTGCTCCCAGCCTCTACGTGTCCTAATGCCTTTAATCCTCGCAACAAACCTAGACACGATTATTATCCCCTTTGACAAATGAGACAACTGAGGCACAGAGAGGCTAAGTGACTTTCCCAAAATCACGTAGCTAGTAAGTGCAGAGGCAAGGTCAGACCCAGCCAGGCATCTTGACCACGGGTTTGCATCACCTGTTGGTCAAGAGAAAGACTGGAGACTAAGGACAAGGGAGATTTAGTGATGAGACCTGGAATTCAGTTGAACTGTGGTCATTCCAGTCACCTTGTGAATCTCCCTTTAGGTGACAACAAGCCATAAATGATAACATAATCTGTCCTCCCTGGGAGAATAAACCCTTGCTCCTGCCAGGCTTTTGTGTATCATTTCAATTGCAAAGAGAGTTCCTGAGAGTCCTAGGTGGAGAGTTCCCCCTCCTTTTCAGACCTAGTGCTGATGGTGCAAGCTGCCTGCAGTCTGGGGAGCTGCCCCAGCTGGGAAGTAACTATGCATTGGCATCTTCCAGACAACTGTGAAGAGTCCTGGACCCTGCAGCTTTATGCTGTCAAGTCAAAGCATCGACCTCTTGTTACCCTCCCAGGAGTCAAAGGTCCTTGGAGCCCCAACAGGAGAAAAATCTGCATAATCTTAATTAACAAAGAGATTTTTAAAAACTTCCCGGGTTCCCGCAGATTTATAGGGAGGGTGAAATTAAACACCACTACTAAAACTGGCTATAAGGGAATCTCGTTAGCGCTAATGTTCACTTATAGTTTGACTTCCCAACATTTAATTTTTTTTTTGGTGGGAGAGAGGGACTGACAATTTAAGACCCAGAAAGATGGTTTTATGACTGGTGCAGCCATAAATCAAACTTATAAAGTTCATAAAAATTGTTAAAGTAAAAAATGGTTTAATAGGAATGTTTTATGACCCATAACATTATTATAGCTGTTTTATTCCCTCTGCGTTAGGGGTTTAATTGGATCGCCACAATTCTGGGGATTCTCCGTTTTTATTGGATGGAGGGTAACCTTAAATCAAAATGCCCCCAAATGTCCTCAGTATGGCCCCTCATTTGTCAGCCCTTTCCCTGCAGGCTGGGTGCTGAGCCTGGGCACCCTCACAGAGGACAGGCAAGACACCTTCTTTCTCGCTGACTCCCCAAGAGCAGCTGCCTTCTGGTGAAGCCTCTCAAGGTGACTGGGCCATTATAAGACCCAGGCCAGAAAGAAATCAGAACCAAAAGGGAAAATGGGCTTCAGACCAGTGTGTCTTGAAATAAAATCCCAAATTAGGATGCAATGAGGAGAGCATGTGCTCTGGAGCCTGACAATACGGACGACAAATTTTGGCTCTATCATGTGTTAGGTGTGCGAACTTGAAGGTGTTGTTTAGCTTCTCAATGCTTCAGTTCCTCATCTCTAAAGTGGGGATAGTTGTATGTAACTCACAAAGCTCAAGGCAGGCTGGGCTACGCTCCCTCTAATAGAAATACAATGCAAGCCACACGTATAACTTTACATTTTTTACTAGTCACATTTAAAAAGTAAAAATAAGCAGATAAATGTCATGTTAATGTTTTATTTAACACAACTGATCTAAAATAATTGTCATTTAAATATGTAATCAATATAAACATTATTAATGAGACAGTTTGTATACTTTTATTCATCCTAAGTCATTGAAATCCAGTGTGTATTGTACATTTATAGCGTACCTGAGCTCAGACACTTACAGGGCATCTCCCTTTGGACTGATTGGATTGCAAGAGCCCAATAGCCACAGGTGGCAACTAGCTACCATATTGAAAAGCAGGAATTGTTATTTCTAGCATTCCTGATCTCCTTACGCTCTACGTAAACCTATTCTGTAACTCTCTAGAAGTACTTGACAATTTTATTCCCCAAGATACCAACATTCACCTGAACTGTATCTCTCATACCCTTCTCAGGTATCAGACAGATCGGTGGTGGCTCTGGTCCCCAAACAGACCTCCTCCTACAACATCCCTGCCTCTGCCAGCATCTCCCGGACATCCATCAGCAGATACGGTGAGGACCAGAAAGGTAGCCTGGGCAGCCAATGGAGTCTTCTGTGACCCCCGGGGGCCACTCACCGTCCCTTCTGACAGCAGGAGCTCCGTGCTGCTGCCAGCCTGCAATCAAAGGCTTCCCTTTCTCCCTGGACCAGTCATCCTCGGAGCAGCCTGTCTCCTCAGAGCTGTGGCAGCAGGTGGTATCCGGCACCTTTCCTTTGATAGCCCAGGTCTGATGAAGGAGTTTGAAGGGCCCAGACCCAAGGAGGCTCTTGGATGGGAGGTTCACATAACCCAGTCCCAGTTTATGCTTATTGTCCCGACTGAATTATTAACAGTGCCCCCTTTAGCTCTCAGTCATGTCCCAATTTGGGCAATCAATTGTCCATCCTAGCCCTTCCACCCCTGAGGAGAGCTAGGGCCCCCAGTGCCCTCTGGGCAATGAGGTTGTGGTGTTTCACTCTCTCTGACTGTGTTTCCTCTGGTTCTGTATAGCACTAGGCTTTGGGCTGTCCAGCTAAAGGACACCTCAGGACTGAAGCCGGCAGCTCCAAAAGGGGCTCAGGCAATTCTATATTCTGGGCCCCAAGTAAGAAGGAACCCATCAACTCCCAAGAGGGAGCATTTCCACTCACAGCCCTTCGTATCCAGACTTTTATTAAAGCCCCTATGAGAATATCTGGTTGACATTTTACCTATTGATTGTTCTTTGCTGGAAGCATCAGGGAATGAGGGACTCCCAAATTCCCAAGGGCCACTCCAGCTCACAGAATTTCTAGGTCCTCTTTTTACAAAAAGATTTCAGGCTGTTCTTGTGCCAACCAAGGATCGATAAAATAACCCACCAAATATGAAACCCCAAGGGTCCCCTTCCACTTGAAACTGGTTTATTCTGAGTGAGTGCAGCAGGTGGGCAGGGATTCTAGAAGGATTCTTCAAGCCAGGATGATGCAATTAGTTGCTCACAGGCCTCCACTGCCCCCTTCTCCTCAGACTCCTCCTTCAGGTACACAGGCAGTCCCGACAGCCTGCGGTCTCGGGCCCCCATGATCACCCCAGACCTGGAGAGTGGGGTCAAGGTGTGGCATCTGGTGAAGAACCACGACCATGGGGACCAGAAGGAAGGTGACCGGGGCAGCAAAATGGTGTCCGAGATCTACCTGACCCGGCTATTGGCCACCAAGGTAATTCCTGCCCTGCCCTGCCCAGCCCAGGGAAGGCTCCTCACAGAGGTGTGTCCTACCCCCCGCCCAGCCCACAACATCGGAAGGACATCATGGAACCTGTCCTTCAAGGTAACGCATTTGGACAAGCAAGTCCAGGTCTGGGGCAGGCTTCCCAGGAGATCAGGCCACTGCTGCTCTCTACCCTTTGGCAAAAATCACAATGACATCTTTCCTCCTAGCTCACTCTGTAGGACCGCCATTACTCCTCAGAGGATCGACACTCTCACCTCGGGCCCCTACACCCCTTAGGAAATCACTGGGGTTTTTTGTTGGTATTAGATGGACAGATATGCCAGCTTCCTCCATCAGTGCCTTTTCTACCCAGTTTCTGGCCACAGTGGGAGGAAAAGCGTGAAGGCCTGGTCCTTCTGGTATCCAAGAGAAGGCTTCCCCTTCCCCGTCCCATCTCATCTACCCCCAAATGCTGATGGAAGTGAGGCAGCGGAAGTGCTGGAAGCTATGATCTAAAGCTGTCTTCTAGCCTCCCTAGCAGAGAAAAGTTTGCCTATATGCATAGCAATCATACAGCCCGTATTTGCCAGGACTGTCCCCCACTGACCCCACAAAAATGCGGCTGAAATTCTAATACAGTGGCATCTCAGACTTGCTCCCTGACGTGCCTCAGAAGTACACCATCAGACCACGTGTCTCAAATTTTGCTTTGCCTAATATGCTAATAAGAGACCAACAAAGAGACACCAAAAGGTTGGACATTTTCCTGACCTTCAGAGGTGCTTTTTGAATGTGCAAACTGTGGGCCCCAGGCCCAGCCTTGTCCCTGCCCCAGGTACCCTCCAAGGCCCTGTGATCAGGGCTGTGTCTCAGTGTTCTTGGATCTGGACCCTTCACCCAGTCCCCACTCCAGACACCACTTATCCCCAGCCACTAACATGGTGAGCCCTTCACACCTTCCCGTGAGACCCTCTGCAGTCCTGCCCTGCTCCCGCTGTAAAGGTCCGGCCCTCCGTCTTGTTCTTTAGACACCCTCTCGTACCAGCCTGTGCCCTTCATTCCCCGTGGGAAGCCTGGGCTCAGAGCACTTGCTGTCTTCAGTCAGACTCCGCACGCCCACACCCGCCTGCCATGGACACAAGCAGAAATGTGGCATGTGGCCGCAGGTTGGAGGGGGTTCTTGCCAGGAATCTGCAGCCCATTCAGTCCTTCCCACCTCCCAACATCCGCCCCCAACCCCCACTCCCACCGC
Organism: Balaenoptera borealis; assembly: GCF_965194805.1. Classification (NCBI taxonomy): domain Eukaryota; kingdom Metazoa; phylum Chordata; class Mammalia; order Artiodactyla; family Balaenopteridae; genus Balaenoptera; species Balaenoptera borealis. The sequence goes on along the minus strand of NC_138860.1, from coordinate 37,013,726 downwards.
ACTCTCTGCACAGCCTGGCGTTGCAGACAAATTTCCAAGGCAGGATCGGTCCAAGGCACCATCTGGTCTGCCCGCCTGCTGCCCGTCCCCCTCCCCCACCTCATACTTTCCCACCACCCCTCCGCCAGGGCACCCTGCAGAAGTTTGTGGACGACTTGTTTGAGACCTTGTTCAGCACCGTGCACCGGGGCAGCGCTCTCCCCCTGGCCATCAAGTACATGTTTGATTTCCTGGATGAGCAGGCCGACAGACACAGCATCCACGACACAGATGTGCGGCACACCTGGAAGAGCAACTGGTAACCCCCTGGGGAGCCCAGGGAGAGCTGCAGCCTGGCGAGGCTGCAAGCTGCGGGGGGTGAGGACCAGGGAGATGGGCGGAGCCTGTTCTCTGCTGTGGCTGAGTAATCCAAGGCTCCTGGGACAAACATATGCTCCGCAGAGCAGACGTGGTCCCCAGGCGCCAAGTGGGCCCTGCCAGGCATAGAGCCTGGCACCAGGACAGATGCACCCTTGAGCTCTGCCCCTTTAGGCTGAGACCCTTCTCCAGGACATGCCTCCTCCTCCCTAACTCCTGGTTCTTAGGAAAGGGAGCTGGAGGAACCTACACAAAGAGCCACGTCTGAGACCTAGCAGCAGAGCTTCACAGACAGGCGTTGTGGGGCATTCTGAGCACGGCAGAATCTAAGGCACTTCCTGAAATGGGGAAGCCCTGAATTAAACTTAGACCCTGGGGAAGTTGGCCAGTGCTGGGAGAGAGCTTGCACCTGCTGTAGACTTGAGCCCACCAACTACGAGGTTGTCATTGCAAACGTGATCCCTTAAGGCCAAGCGATTACCCCGGCGCCATGGCTTTCAGGAAGCAGCAGGCAGGACGTCCTGCAGGCGTGACTGTCTCCCCTAAGGTAACCTCTGCAGCCAAACCCAGCAGTGGGAGAAACAGTTCCTGCGGGCTCTTCGCGCAAGACTTTTCTCTCCTGGGTTTTGAACCTGGACCACAGACCACACTGAAGACTGACTTTCAGGTCACAAAGGGACTGGCCAAGAGCTGGAGTAAAAACCTTCCTTCAGGAAAGAGCACAGAGAGGGGAGAGGGGAGGTCCAGGCATCTGGGTTGGGCAGGCAGCCCACACAGCTGTCTGGAGTCAGCCATCTCCTCAGAAAACAGAGCCGGCACAGATGGGACCCGGCTGTTATTTGGGAATCAAAAGTCCTAGCAACCAGCAAAACACTTTGGAAAAAGCCAACCCCAAACCCCATGTATTCCTTCCTTTCCGGGGTGTTGTGGTTGCCAAGCCCTCCAAAGTCTGCAGCTTTGATCACAGTGGGGTGAAATAAAGAGGCTCTGGTGGTTGTGGGGTGAGGAGCCTCCAGTGCACGTCACTGGGACAGGCCTTCCACCTGCATTCCCAGGGCCGGGGCCGGGGCTGTTCCCTTTGCTTTGGCGGATCCTCAGTCCAGCGCTGGGAGTGGCAATTTCAAGGAAATCAAGAGAAAGTTCTGGATTATCCCCATCTCTGTGCCTTCTGTTTCTGGCCAGGCCCAAGTCATAAAAATGCTCTGCCCTGGAGTTGTGGTGGGGAGAGTCCCCTTAGCCAGACCGCAGGTCCCTAATGTCCAAGGAAAGACTATTAGAAGCTTCCAAAGCTGCCAGGGGAAGGGTAGGTAGAAGAGAGGAGTCACCTCTCAGCCCAGGCCACTCCCTCCAGGTTAAGGAAAGTGAGTGATCCCGTTGCATTTGGAAAGATAAGCAGAAATCATAATGGAAGGACTTGGAGTGGGCACAGCTGATCTTTCCCAAGACTTGGCATGAACTGAGACATTTGGGAAAGCTTGGGGTCCAGGAGAATCAAGAGAAAATGAAGGAGAGAGGGGAGGTAGGTTGGGTGGCTGAAACATCTCAGGCCCAATGGACAAGCCGGGGACAGGGCTCATTCCACAGAGGAGCCAAAAGAGTTAAGGGCCCGCAGGCAGCTGGAGGAGAGGGCCAAGTTGGAAAAGGCGGCAGAAACAGCAGCTGTTCTGGTTTTGAAGGGGAGTAAATGGGCTTATCTTCCTTACGGCCTAAGGAGCAGAGAAAAAGCATTCTCCTCCGATTATAAATTCCCAAGTTGCAGAAAGAACTCTCCGAACGACTGATCAGTTCCTCTTGGGGTGGGAAAAAATCGGAGTCCTAGTGAGTCATTCCCAGCGTGCCAACATGGCCTCCTCTTCTTCCTCTGCCCCTGACCAGATCCGAGAAAGCCCCGGGGAGAGTCGTGAAAGAGCTGCCCCCAGGGGAGCCCATTCCTCAGCCCAGCCAGGCCGGGCCAGCCCTGGGAAGTGGCTGGGCAGCCTGGCTGGGTGGGGAGCACAGGTGGCGCCCTTTGTGCCCACTCGGAGCCCGTGCTGGGGCTGCCACTGCATCCTTCTGGACAATGGCCACAGGCATTGAGAAGGGACTCTGGGAGCCTGGGGGCTTTGTTTGAAGCTCTGAGAAAACTGTGCAGCCCTCTGTTACTTGGGCTTCCCTGGGGACACAGAGGCCTTTGGAAAAGACCTCCAGGAGGGAATGAAGCCACCCACGCCCACCTCTCAGTTGTTAGAGAACAGGGTCAGCACCCCATTAGGGCACAATAGTGCCTCTCCTTTTCTCCCAGCATCAGTAACAGCTTAGCCTAAATTGGCAGCCCTGGCTGGACCAGTTTTCTGTGACTTCATTCTCTTGCCCTTCGAGAGAGAATTTGGCATTTGTGGGGGAGGGAGGAATGTTAGTGGACAGCATGGGGCACGGCCAAGGTGCAGCCCTCAGACTCTGCTCTGCTATTTCCTACAGCCTCCCCCTGCGCTTCTGGGTGAACGTGATCAAGAACCCCCAGTTTGTATTTGACATCCACAAGGGCAGCATCACGGACGCCTGCCTCTCTGTGGTGGCCCAGACCTTCATGGACTCTTGCTCAACATCAGAGCACCGGCTGGGCAAGGACTCCCCTTCCAACAAGCTGCTCTATGCCAAGGACATCCCCAGCTACAAGAGCTGGGTGGAAAGGTCAGTAGCACCCTCAGGACACGCCCGTGGCCCTGAACACCTGCTGCGTTCCCTCCTCTGGGCTTCACTGACCAAGGACTCAAAACCATGTTTGTGGTGCCTTCGGGACCTCGTGCTCACCTTTTTCTCTCTTGTCCAAAGTTCCTGCTGGGGGAAGAAAGGGAAGCTTTGTACCCTTCAAGTCAGATCATTAGCATTCTAATTACCATTTATTGAGCACATGCTAAGCACCAAGCACTGTGATAAAGATGTTGTATGTATCACCTCACTAAAATATCCAGCAGAGTTGTAAAGTAGGTATTATTATCATCCCCATTTTACTGATGAGGAAACTGAATCACAGAGAGGCAAAGTAACTTACCCAAGGTCACACAGCTAGCAGGTAGCAGAGCTGGAATTTGAATACAAGGAGTCTGGTCAGAGTCTGGGCTTTTAACTACCCTGGAAAGTTAGTAGTTAGGGAAAACCAGTCTCCAGGTCCCAACCTTAGGGAAAACCATCCTTCAGGCCCCAACCTCAGCTAGAGGGAAGAGGCCAGAGGAAGCTTCGTGAGAAGAGAAATAGGGAAGCAGGAGCAACTATGGGGACAACTGTGCTCTCAAGGGTTCTGGGACCAGGGTAGGTATAGGCAGTATTTGCTGAGTCCCCACCAAGGAGCCTGTCCTCTCTCTGGCAGATACTACGCAGACATCGCCAAGCTCCCCGCCATCAGCGACCAGGACATGAACGCCTACCTCGCCGAGCAATCCCGCCTGCACGCCGTGGAGTTCAACATGCTGAGTGCCCTCAATGAGATCTACTCCTACGTCAGCAAGTACAGCGAAGAGGTGAGTCAGGGCCCCGGGAAGGACGCACTCAGGGGGCAAAGCAGGTTAAACAAAAAGCAGGGCTCCATCCTTAAATAACAGCAACGGAGGGTAATTCAGAAAACACATTCACGGAGTCAAAAAGTCATCACCATGCTTTTAGAAGGCAGCCTATCCTCTCCTGATTCATTCGGTGCTTTCTTACACCTTCCATTGTCTTGCCTTCATTGTTCATGCAATACATAACACTTTTATTTAATAATGTAATTGTTTTTCAGTTCAAAGTGTACGATTAATTTCATCCATTCTTAAACAATGAATCAGACTATTCTTTGCAGTTGGGCAGATGCTGTCAGTTACATTTCAGACAGACAGGTGGGCACAACTAGATCCTGAAGAGGACAGCTCCAGAGAATTCACAAGTCATGCATTAGCATTGTACCTGAATGTAATCGTAGTAATAATAATAGCTAACACATAGCACTTGCTATATGCTAAATGTCGTTTTAAATACTTTAGATATGTACATACACACACATACATACACACACACATATGTATGTCATACATATATTCAATTAATCATTTACATTATTTAAGGTAATATTCATTAGGGCAGAATGGAAAGGCAGATAGAAGGATATAGGATTCTGGAAAATGGCCTCTTCCATGCTGAGTGCTGAGTCTGCCCCCCCTTTGCTTTTGTTCCTCAGCTCATTGGGGCCCTCGAGCAGGACGAGCAGGCCCGGCGACAGCGGCTGGCATACAAGGTGGAACAGCTCATAAACGCCATGTCCATTGAGAGCTGAGAGGTGGAGCCTCCTGTTCCTGGGAAGAGGGACCCGTGAAAGCTGTCACACTGGGCATCTCAGAAGGAAGGACAAGTGAAGGGGATCAGGCCCCAGCGCTTGCTGTCCCCTGAGACCCCCTCCCGGGGAGAGGGGAGGACCCCTCTCCCCACGCCAGCCAAGTGTCGTCACAGCCTGTTCCTGCAGGGAGAGACCGGGGGTGTCATCCACCCCATCCCCCCGCGGCGAGGACGAGAGGGACACCAGGACCCGGAGAAGGTGGCTCTTCAAGCTGAGAGGCACGACTGGGCGCGGTTCTGCCTCTGTGACTGCTGCTTTGCATGAAAACTCATTCAATGTATATTGGGGAAATAATGAGAACTTTATTTAATTTTTTTTAAGAAAAAGGAAAACCAGAAATAAAACAAAACAAAAAGCTTCCCTGTTCATCCCGTCCAACTTTCGTTTAATTCTGATTTCTGTCCCCCTTCCTTCTTTTACCCCTGTCCCTCCTTCCTCGTATAACTCCTGGTTCCCAATGCCGGAAAAAGCCTACAGAGAGATGCTGAGAGAAAGCAGAGGGAAAAATGATTGTTTCCTTGCCTTTGGAAATGTTTTTTTTTTAAAAAGTGAGGAGGAGAAGAATGAGCACAAGTTGGCAACAAACACTTCGCAAAAAGAGAGGCCAGTGAAACCTGAAATTATCCCGGCAGCCGTGAGAGGTGGGGAAGGACTAGCCTTTGCACAAATGGCACAGCCATGGAGCGGCTCCACCTGGCTGACTGGAAACAGCTTTACATACGCACACCTGTGTATTCTCATCTCCAGCGGACATATGTGTCTGTAGAGTACCAATGCTTTTTGCTACTGTTTGGTTGTTTTGTTTTATTTAATCCCAAACCTCAACAAATGAGGAGCTGACTTTGGTACTTTTCCTTTGGGTTTCCCTAAAGTGACTACCAGAAGTGGGGGAGAGGTGGGCCTCTCCCAGACCAGAGGCCTGGCCTCCCTGAGGGTGCTGGGCAGCTCTGCCTTACATCCGTCACTGTCATAAACCAGGCACCCTGGCGAAAGGCCTTGGAGGCGCGTGGGCCAGGCCTCCAGGAGATTGCATTTGGGAGCTGACCTGGGGATATGGGTGTTTGGCTTTGGATTCTGCTCCAATCCGCCAGTGGTTTCTTGCAATTAAAAAGAAAACAAAAATCAAACACTGTTTACAGCAAGCAATACTTGAAGAGCATAGGTTCAGGAAGCTGCAGTATTTATTGTTGTGCTTTCTGTCTTTTATTCTCTCATGCCTCGAGAGGGGAGGCAACCCTTCGCTCGTATGTGGAAGCTCCTGATCGTCTGGACACTGGCCTCGGTAGAGATGACTGTAGCATCCCCATGTTATGTCTTCTTCGGCCTCTCTTTCTGCCTCTCATGTCCTTATGAGTTTGAAGGACAAGTGGGCAGCTTCTCTCTCTCCTGCTGACACCTAAATCCATGGATGACCCTCCGTCCTGAGTGTAGTTTCCAAATAAAGAGACCAAAGTTCCACACCCTGGTCCTGAGGCCCCATGGAAGGCAGTGGGAGGCATCCAGAGGAAGGCACCTCCGCTGGTGCAGGACCCTAGTGACCGGACAGCCACCAGAGTTTCCGGGCCTTCCACTCTGGCAAGGATCCAAGCAGCCAGCTCCAACTTCTCCACAGGCAGCATCGGAGTGAGTGGGAAGGAGGACAAGAGAAAGGCAAAGGGATGGGAAGGGAGGCAGCAGGAGAGGACCAGCCTACCCTTCCCACCTTCTACTTTACAAGGGGCTGCGATGCTGGGAATCGGGACCAGCCACCCCCAGCGATACCAGACCAGGGTCATTTCCTCTGTAATTAACTCTGGGCCCTGGCTTCTCTGTGCCCTGATTTACTTCCAAACACTTTCAATTTCCAAAGGCTCTGCTGACCACATTGGATTGCCAGGAAAGGGCCGGGGGAGGGGTAGCTCTGAGGGCTGGCTTCCATCGCTGGGGTGTGGCTTTGGATCACTGTGCTAACCACACAGCAGACAATGCCTGGTGGCCTCAGCTCCAGTTTCTTGCCTGAATGCAGCCGACAAATGAGAGGAGAAAAGCATTCAGCAAAATACTCAGGAAACTCGCTGTTTTCATTATAATTCACAACCAGCCATGTGAAGGCCACTTTCTTCTGATAATCCACTTCTGTTAAAGTTTCTCTGGGCCCTATTAATAGCCTGAAAGAAATACTAATGACTGGCCTTCTGCACTAAGCCAAAGTGTTTGCCCTTCATATACCCAAAGCGTATTCAGCTCAGAGCCCATGATTTATGGAGATGAAAGGCGAGGAGATACGGCAAGAGGAATGTGAGCAGGAACTTTGTGCTGCCCAGAGAAAAGTGCAGCCCACCCTCATTTTACTTCTGAGCTCTGAATGAAGGTTTTCTGATCACACCACTGCTCAGACTGGCATCCTGGGCTTTGCCCCACCAAGAAGTAAAAGTTAGACATCTCAACTGCAACCTGTAGGCATCTACCCGGGTGTCTCCCAGCAGCTACTTTTGGTGACCATTCACCACCCCTGGGGATGCTTCCTTGAAGGTTTTGGAGGAGTGGGAGAATGATGGGGTGATGGCCGCTTGGACAGTGGAGAGGAGAGGCACCAGAGCTGGCCTGAGAAGCTTGACCACATTTCTCAGGATTCCATGAGAGAGCTGGGGAATGTGGGCTGGCAAAGGATGTGGCACAGGGGCATCCCTAAGGAAGGAATTAAGATAAAGGAAAACTCGACTGGACTCAAGTCAGGCTGTGAGGGTGAAAGGATGGAGAGCCTTGCTTGGCTTTGGGTCACCAAGAGTCCATGCCCTGTGGGATGGGAGGAGAGGGAATTAATTGGCCTCTGTCCTCACTGTTATCCGATGGGAAGATATTTTGACCTTGTGTAAGGGATAGGTATTAAAGTCACGTTCCCTCCCCCACATGAAGTCATCCGTCTTGGAGGGAGGCAGAGAGGGACTCCTCTCTCGAAGGTTGATCCAGCTCCGTTTTGTTTCACTGGTCTGCACAAGAGACAATCCTCTGGAAAAGGGAAAGGAAAAGCACCCCAGAAACGTGCTTGGCAAGACAGAGGGTGCTCATACACAAGACGGAGATGGACAAGCTGTCCATCTTGGTGGAGTGAGTCCCTCCAGCTGGCCTGCTGCTGCCTGCCCCCCAGCAGAGGCTCAGGTGCTTCTGTGCTTGCCCTCCTACAGCTCTCCACAGCCCATCTCTCAGAACCATTCCTGATCCACTACTGGCAGAGAGCTCCCCCTCCTTGAAAAGTTCAGTCATTAGGAGCACGGATCCACTGGGAGCCTCACTCGCGGGAGGGAGCTGTTTCCTATATTCATTCATTCAGAGAACGCTCCTGAGCTAACACTGTTTGCTAGGCCCTGCTCCAGGTGCTGAGAAACAGCAATGAACGAGACCAAGAAGAGCCTTCTTCTAGCGAACTGACATTCTTCGGGCTGCTGGCTCCTGCCACCAACTTAGCCCGCATAGCTCACCTCCCAGACCTGCAGAGGGCACAAGTTTTGTAGAAAAGGGAGCCAGAAGAAGGAAGAAAGCTGACCAACCCAGCTGCCTTACCTCGTTCTGGGGACAGTCCTGAGAGCCATGAGAGCCTTTCTCGTTCCCACTGCCGCTGTCTCTTCTGGTGGCGCTTCCCCTGCTGCTTGAGCTCCTGGCCTTCCTTTATTTCTACCAAACTAGGACAAGAAATAGCAGTGGAGGCCCTGGGCCCTGCTGAGCATGAAGCAGAAGCAATGGATGGGTGAGCTGGACTCCGATGGTCTGGGCAGCACAGATTGAGAGCGTTTGAAAGCCCCTGGCTGATCAGCCTCCAGGTGCATCCCAGTTGCCACGCTGCCCCCATTAACCTGCAGCCAGTAGATACTGAGCGGGCAGCTGCCCCCGGGGAGGCCACTATTCCCAGCCACGCTGTCCTGCCTGAGGTTCCTGGGCCCTGGCCACGGGCAGGAGAGAACTGAGCCTCAGGGGTGGGGGCTCTGTGGGTGAGAAAATGCAGAGAAGTTTAGTGGACACAGGGCTGTGGAAGCAGGTCCTCTGGGGGGGCTTGGGAGGTGAAGTTCAGGGCCTTCTGGTGCCTTGTCTCAAGAACAAGCTTTGAGAAGATGGCGGCCTCCTCTTCATCACCCCAGTCTCTCTTCCCTGTCTCTTTCCTTTCTTCTGGTTTCCCCAAGAGGGAAGTTTTAGCATCTGGGGGCTCCGTGATGCCAGGGATAAAAGATAAAGTTTCACCCTTGGTATTAGGGAGGTGCTGGGGGACAGGGCCTCAGCCCTGTCAGCAAACTGGAGATTCTGGGCCTTTCATGGACATACCCATCTCATTCCCCTCACCCTGAAGGGACTCTCCCCTCTATCCTTTCTGCAGTGCCGCCCGTGCCTCCTGTCCTCACCTCAAGGAAACGGGAGGCATCGTCTGGATTTCAGTCAAGGCCCTGACTCAGGCCTCGTGTGCGCTCTGCCTTGGCATTACGGGTGGAGGACATAATGGAACGTAGTTCACCCTGCAGAGCAGATGTCCCCTAGTGTGTCAGGGAGGGAGGGACAAGCTCTTTGTACCACGAGACTAAGGACCTGAGCCCACCTGCCTCTCCCCTCAACTTCTCCTACCCAAACCCACTCTTCTTGACACAGTGGAATCTGTGTATTATATATTTTTTTAAGAAAATAGAATGATAGCTGTCCAGTTTTGTTGTTTTTACAGGTGTTGTGGAATAAAAACTGTAAGAAAATTACGTATTTAAAATGTTCCAATAAACTGGGGTTTTTTTTTGTCATTCTAATATATTATTGTGTACCTATTGTAAATATGAAACACTCCTATTTTGCAAGCCAAGGACACAATTTGTACTGTTGTTATATATAAATAAAGTTTACTGGATTAAAAAAACCTTCAATCTTCAAATAAACCTGGTTGTTCAGGAGTATATATGCAGAATAACATTTCCTGGGCATATTTAAGAAGCAGGGTACTCATGGGAAGATGAGCTAAGTTGTTTTGGGGGACTTCTAGAATTCTCTCTGGAGCCGGAGCTTATTAGTGTCCAGTTATCAGCATCAACACACCAGCACTCACACACACACACACACACACGCACGCACGCACACATGCACACACACGCACGTGCTCCGGCTTTACCAATAGATGAACACTGCCCTCTGGCCCCAAGACCCAGAACATCGCTTTTCTCCAACAACAGGCTGATAGTGCAGACTTTGGGTTGAGGTGCTTTCCTAGGGGTGAATTAGGTCTCAGAAGGAGGAGATCCACCTGCAGTCCTTCCTGAAAATTACACTTATTTATTTGTATTAAAAATTTCAAGCACCTGCCATGGAATGGCATTGTGGTAAGTGCTGGGGGATGAAATCATAAATGAGAAAGACACAATCTTTGCCCTCATCAGCCTTTTAGGGTATGAAAATCATAAGGATTCTGAAAAAAGAATGTCCCAGCTGTGCCATGGAAGGGTTTTTTGGTTGTTTTTCTTTTATTCTCAGTTGAGAGATTAAGGGTGAGTCAAGGGAAATATGCCAGATACTGTGTGCTTTTAGATCCAGCCCAGGGGAGAGAGAAAAGGGTTGGGCTGTGGCCTGGGGGATAAAAGCAGTTCAGGGCTGACATGGAGTCCAGAGGCAACGCATCCTAGAGGTAGGGAATTAATGTTTGGCCTGAGGATGCCATGTCCCCTTCCCCTTGCTGTACCTCCTTTTTTCTATTTTTCTTTCCCATGTCCCAAAGTGTGTGGGTGACACTTCCACTCTCGGGTGCTAAAGGAGCAGATGAGGATAACCTGTCAATCTGATGTCTCAACGGAGCGTGCCAGGAAACCACCGATCTACCTCCATGAGGTCAGAACTGTATCTGGGCCCACAGCTTCAGACCCAGCACTAAGTGGAGGATCCTTAAGGATGAGGTGCAGCCCTTGCCCTCAGAGGGCCTCCAATCTGATGGCAGAGATAGCCCCTGTCTTCAGGGTGCCTCTAGCCTGACAGGGGAGACACAGACCGTGCTCTCAAGGACAGCCCAGTCTTACATGTCTTATACAGACAGCCAGCACATGTAAGAATGGGGCCTGGGACTTGAAAACCACAGTCATGTAAACAACTGCATATTGATAAATCTAGTGCACACTAGAGTTGTAGAATTATTGTAGATTCAGAGAAATAATTCCTGTGAAGATATTTCAGGGCCTATTGTGCAGCCTCTGAGTTTATGGTGTTTGTGCGTACACACACACACACACACACACACACACACACACACTCGTTCGTGGAGAGACTGGAGAGATGCAAATGCTGGTCTTGAGGGTGAGAAAAATGCAAACACAGCACCCTGAAGAGCCGGGAGAAGAGCACGTTGCCAAGGCCTGTGTGTAATTAGTACATCATTTTCGATTGCACGGAGGTTTTGTTGTGAGTGCACTGGGCTGTTTTGCTGACATTAAACCATCCTCCGCTTCTCTTATAAATGCAGACCTTGAGCACTGGAGGCACTCCGTTCCACCACAGTGATGAAGGTATAATCATTCCTCAGCAGAGGCACTAACGTGGCCCTGGCAAGCTCCTGGAGGGTTGGCAGTGTGGGGCAGGAGCAGTTAGATGAGACCGGCCTCTGCCACTGCCTGCTGGGGACGCTGGGGTCAGCTGGGCTGGGACGCAGGGCCATATGGACTGCATGGAGGAGGCCATTTCTCTGCATGCAGTCCTTGTACCCCAGAGTTTCCCCAATCTTCTTCCCACCCCCCCATCTCTCCCCTCAGTAACTTGATCTTGGGGCACCTCTGTTATTAAATATCTGCTGCAGGAACTACTATACTCAGGGAAGGAAGAAATTGGGGAGGAAGTGTCTGTCTATCCTGGTCACTGTTGTAGTCCCAGGACAGAGCGCACTGAGCACTGGGCAGGCCTATAGCAGATGCCAATGAGAACGTTCAGAGTGAAAGAATGATTGAATGAATGGATGTTGTGAACCACCTCCATACTGCAAACACTGGAGCATCCTCTCTTTTAGGCCTCTCAGGCTCATGTGATAGACAGGTTCCATTTTTATAGTCTGAGGATCAGAGAGGTTAAGGGATTTGCTTAAGGTCACACAGATACTCTGCTCTTTCCACTGCACAACACTGCCTTCCATTAGCCCTAGAACAATTTAATACTTGAAAGTCTTCCCAGGAAGTGATCCTTCCTCTTGTAAAAAGCAAGTGCTATGAGAGCACTCTTCAGCATCCATTACTATTCACATTTGCTCAATACCATCACTGTCTATCCATTACTTGCAGTGAGAATGACACGAGACTAGGCACTGTTAGACGTACAAAGGGGGAAAAAAGCTAAGTCTTAAAGTTGCAGCTTTCTCAGATTTTACAATCTAATATCAACACTATTCATTATTCTAAGAGAGAAAGGCTCATCCTTTTTCTTAGTGGGAATGAGATATCATTTTTACTACAAGTGCAAAATAATTTTGCCAAACTGCAGCGGTAGGATTCTCAGAGAGCTGGGCTCTTCATTTTGAGGGAAAACCTGCATGATAAGCCACACAAGAGATTTTAGGGAAGTGGGTGCTTCTGGTGATCTGTGCTCGATCACGATGACACCATGCACTGTCAAACCTCCCTGCTCAGCAGGTGAGCTGAAAGGCAGGGGAGGCCCCTGCCTGGGTGTGTGTCGGCTGCTAGGAACTGGGAGCTAAATCTGTGGCCCACCAGTAGCACATATGCAGGACTTTCTGCAGTCTACTCTTTTTTTTTTTTTTTTAATTCATTGAACTGCATATTTTATTTTATTTTATTTATTTATTTATTTATTTATGGCTGTGTTGGGTCTTCGTTTCTGTGCGAGGGCTTTCTCTAGTTGCGGCAAGTGGGGGCCACTCTTCATCGCGGTGTGTGGACCTCATTATCACGGCCTCTCTTACTGCGGAGCACAGGCTCCAGACGCGCAGGCTCAGTAATTGTGGCTCACGGGCCTAGTTGCTCCGCGGCATGTGGGATCCTCCCAGACCAGGGCTCGAACCCGTGTCCCCTGCATTGGCAGGCAGATTCTCAACCACTGCGCCACCAGGGAAGCCCCTGCAGTCTACTCTTATAATATTTATCTTATTCCTGGTTTCGCCTTATGTCTCTAATTCATTTACTTTTATTCCTCACTCCCTCCTCTTTTCTAATTGCAAGTTTTCATGTATCCCTGGCTAAGAGCACAGGACTTGGATTCAGATTGCCTGGGGTTAAATTCCATTCCCAAACTGTATGGCCTGGGGCAAGTTCTATAACCTCTCTGTGTAACAATTTTCAAATCTATAAAATGGGTTTACTATATATTAAATAAGGGGTTTTGTAGAGGTTAAATAAGATAGTATATATAATGAACTCCCTAAATATTACAATAGGTAAATGAGAGAGAGGGAATTAACCATACATCCTCCTTTTACAGGCAGTCCGGCAGGACCTGCAGGAGGAGATGAGGATCTCTAGCTGGCTGTGGGAAGAAGCTGAATTAATGCCCATAGATTTCAGCAATAAAAGTTGGTGCCTGAGAGTTAAGCCCTTAGGAGACTAGGCATGGATGCTGGCCAAGGAAAATAGGAGGTGAATCAAGGCTTTACCCAATGGCAGAACCAGCTATGAACCAGCTGGTAAATATGGTACAGGTAAATGCAAAGGAGCAGACGGGAGTGGATCAAGCCAAATCTGCATGTGCTAAAACCACAGGCAGAGCCCGGTTGGCCGCAAGGTCAGGAGATGGCTTCTGGAAGGCCTGACCAGGACCTGGGTCCAAAACATGGTGAGGCCTCATAGGAAAGACACTCCTTCACTTAGAGAGCCAGGGGGCAGGGCAGGACCTCAGGCCCAGGGCAGGGGCAACAGAGAAAGGCAAGTAGGCTGGAGGCAGAGGGCACTGACTCCAGGGGCCAAGTCCCCAGGAAAGCAGAGGAGGAGAGGGAACAGGGTGCGCACCAGGCCTGGGAAGGGGCCTCTCCTGTCTCCCCTATGGGAAGTCCGAGCACCTCCAGCTCTAACTCGTTTCAGGTGAGTATATTATTCAAGGTTTTCCAGAGAAACAGAACCAAAAGATGGATAGGAAGTGTGTGTGTCTGTGTGTGTATAGGGTGGTAGATGATAGATTTTAAGGAATCAGCTCACACAACTGTGGAGGCTGCCAAGTCTGAAATCTGCAGGGCAGGCTGGCAGGCTAGCAACTCCAGCAAGAGCTGATGTGCAGTCTCGGGTACAAAGGCAGTCAGGAGGCAGAATTTCTTCTTCTTTGGGAAACCTCAGAGTTGCTCTTCAGCTGTTAGATGAGGCCCACCCATACCATGGAGGGTAATCTGCTTTCTCAAATTCTGCGATTGTAAATGTTAACCACACCTAAAATACACCTTTGCAGCAACATCCAGACTGGTGTTTGACCAAGCACCTGGGCACCACAGCCTAGCTAAGCTGACACAAAAAATTTACCATCACAATGAAGAAAAGACAAGTCACCTACTAACAAACACTGAAGCTAAACTCAGGGCAAATGATCTGTAAATCCATCCACTTTGATGTTTTTTTTTTTTTTTTTTTTACTGCAGTAAAATACACATAACGTAAAATTTACCATCTTATCCATTTTTAAATGTACAGTTTAGTTGTATTCAGTCCATTCACATTGTGCAACCATCACCACCACCCATCCTCATAACTCTTTTCATCTTGTAAAACTGAAACTCTATACCCATTAAACAATAATAACTCCCCTTTCTTCCCTCCCCACAAACTAACCAAGAAACCCTTAGTTTCCTAGTAGAAAATGCTTCTGAAAAATCCCAACCTTTGCTAGCTAACCAGAGAAGAAAAGAGACAAATATCAAGGTATGGAGCCCTGGATGCTGGAAATGAGAGAGAAACGGAGAGGGTTCCAGCTGCAGATCAGGGAAGAGGGGCTGATTCTTGGACTCCTCATAAATAAGAGGGAGTGGGAAGAAATGGACACCATCCCGTCCTCTGGTTTTTCTCCTGAACTCATAGATGTCTGTATTGTCGTAGCCCATTTATAAAAGCCCCACCTAAGAAGCATACACTAGAAGCTGATCAAAACAAACAAAAACATGTTCAGTTGTTTAATATCCAAGAATCATGCAGATTTCCAACATTCCTGATCCATCTCCCCAGTCTCATCCGTCCTTCATTCTCCCGTCTTCATTTGGCTCCGTTTCTAACTTTGATGATGCGCATTTTGGAAAATCTCAACCTGGAATTCTGATGTAGCATCGCAAATTGCCCCCAGCCACTCAGGAGAAGAGCCCCGCGTCCATCCTCACAATGCCTCGCTCCAGCTCCATCTGACAACCCTCAGTGAATTTAAAAGCTGCAAAACTGTCTTCAGAGTGAAGTCCTGGGTGATCGCAGTGAACCCACCTCCTCTGTCTGTGTTAGAGGCAGCCCTTAGTTTTTATTTCAACTCCAATTTCCTTGTTAGAAGTGTGAGGATGCCGAGGAAACAGGAACAGGCATTTTCCGTCCTCCTCCTGCAAGTTCTTCTTCAAACTTGAGGAGTAAGGTAGGACGTGGGGAGAGCGCACAGACATGGGAAAGCTGTATAGGGATTCCTCTCTAGGACAGCCAGTCCCTGTTCATTTGTTTATTTAATCAAGTATTTATTGAGAGCCGTCTATATGCTCTGCTGTGTGCTAAGCACCAGGAAAGCCCAGGACCTGGCAGCTGACATCCTAATCTTGTGAGTTTTCCTGGCTGTTATGTTCATCTGGTAGCAATGATTTCTGTGTGTCCGTTGTGCACTTACTGTCTTTGGGGGCTACACATACATGATCTGATTGGCTCCTATAAAAGCCTGAAGAAGCAAATACTATTTACTCCCATTTTAGAGATAAGGAAACTGGGCTCAGAGAGATTACATAACAAATCACACACAGTCACAAGCTGTGACATCAATGGCCATGGAGAAAGGCCCATTGCTCTTTAGGACTCAAGGAAGTAGCCTCACCTGTTCCAGGACACAGTGCTCATAGCAGAAGGGGTAGATGGCCCTTATTGCTCAGAGCCAGTCTGTGACAGCAGCACTCAAGACTCCTGGACCCTCAGGCCGCTCCCAGCCTGAGCTTGGGCAAGATACAGAAATCCACAAGACTCTTGGAGAGGTGGGTCATGCTACTGGGTCAGTGTCCTCAGGAATCTGCCCCAGCCATTGAGACTGTCTCTCCCTAAAGCCCTAATCTGTCACTAAACCACTTAGGTGGCCTTGACAAACCTTTTCTCTTTGTTCAATTTCAGCTTTCTCCTTTATGAAT
The DNA here is from genome assembly GCF_965194805.1 of Balaenoptera borealis. Classification (NCBI taxonomy): domain Eukaryota; kingdom Metazoa; phylum Chordata; class Mammalia; order Artiodactyla; family Balaenopteridae; genus Balaenoptera; species Balaenoptera borealis. The sequence goes on along the minus strand of NC_138860.1, from coordinate 36,997,758 downwards.
TGAAGGGGCTTAGAAAAGATCCATAGTTTTCAACTTCTTATCAGAGAAAGGCTCATACAGAATCCAGCTCCAAGTGAAGTTGCCCCAGTGGAGACAGAGACAGGAAGCCAAGCCCCAGCCCACTTGGCCCCACCTTCCCACTCCAGGTCTTCCCCTACCACTCCTCTGTGTTGCCCCCTAAAGCGCCTCTGTACACCCCTAGGGCTCCATGGAATACCCATGATCCCCTATGGTCCCACCCAGAAGCCACCCTTCCTATCAGATGGGTGCCTCCAGCCCACAGCTGCGTTGTAGACCAGGTAGAGAGAAGTGCCAAAAGTCAAACTGCAATCCAAGTTTAAAACTCAGCTTCACCCCCAACTTCTTAGAAGGACAAATGGCATTCAGCCACCCGAGATTGGGCAATAACAGGTCTGTGATGCCCTTAGCTGTTTGGGGCTGCACGCAAGATACACTGGCGGGTTCAGTGTGTGCCTACCATACGCCAGCAGGCTCCGGTAACCTATGGAACACCATTCGTGATGGGGACCCGGGATTGCAATTACTGCCCATGAACAAGAAATTCCCAGTGAGTGCAGGTCATAAGTTTGCAGTGATTAAGTCCCTGCCCTTTACATACCACCCATCACTACTACCCATTTGATGGTTTAATGAGGCCCTCGGAGCCACACTGCTTAAGAAAACACAAAACAAAAAAAAACTCAGCTTCAAATCCAAGGAACTATGGAGAAAGCAAGGGCCAAATATGGAGCCAACATAAGGATAATGAAATCAGAGAGGGTAAAGTTGGAGTAGCAAAGAGGCAACAGTACAAGGGGCCTGAGCAATTCCAGAATTGACAGTGAAGGATGCAGCTGCTTTTACAGAGGTCCAGCCCAGCAGGAGAGGGCATTCTAGGTTCCTTTAAGGGGCCACCAAGGGCAAACATCCATTCCCCCAGACCCAGCCATAGCTCTTTTATCTAAATTCCCCATTAGTGTTCTCGGATCAGGAAATGATCTACAGAGCAGGGGGCAGAGAGTTTCTGAAGCGTTCCCAAGGAACATAACAAAGGTCACCTGAGTCTTGAGGTCCTTGCTTTTCTACCTACAGAGACCCAACAAGACTTCTGCTAGACGAGGAGACAGAACAAGGGAGAGCCTGGAGGTGGTTCTGCGTGTCCAGAGATTGAGAGGGCTGGGGATCCCCGACCCCAGAGTGGAATATGACAGAGTGAAGAGAAAGAGATCCCGAGGCACCATCCGAGGAGGACGAGGGAGAAAAGCGCCATGTGGGATTGGGGAACCCGATCCTTTTATACTTGAACGAAGACCAGGATTACCCAATATCTATGGTTTTGAGATTTATTTAGCCTTTATCTGCCCCAGGATTGGTTATATTGTAAACTCTGTCCGTTTTCATGTGGCGAAGAGTTGAGAGGGTCTCAAAAATGGAAAGGGATTGTGCTGACTCAAGAACCAGGCTCCTGTTTCAGAGCGACCTGGACCCAGGGCAGCTGATGAGAAGAGAGATAAGTAGGCCAACTTCCTGCTCTAAAATGAAGAGAGAAAGGAAAGGGAAAGAGACATACAGGAACTTTGGGGGATGGCAAGTGGACAGAAGGGACTAAACTTGGCCCATTTCCTATTCTTTTTACCCCTTCTCCCTCTCTGTCCATGCAGGCCACGGAGAAACTTGCAGGGGCAATGATTCCACTTCACTGTCTCAAGAAGCCCTGGGCAGGAGGGACTCAGAACATGGCCTTAGACTCCAGATGATAGGTAGGCTGGAGGCCAGCCCCTTCCCACCAGCCCAGCCTGCCCCCTCCTTATCCTTACACTTCCATTACCATTTTCCTCCTTCTTCTCTGCTTCTTTGTACTGAATTAAAGTTGTATTTTATCAGAGACACAAGAAAGAGCCAGGGGGACACTGGGCAAAGCACACAGCTCAGAGAGCCCTGGTCTAAAACATCAGCTTTGAGAAACCTTCCTCTGATGTTCTCTGATCTTGGTCTTTAGAAAATTCTGAACTTGGAAAACTGTGATGTGATTCTCTCTTCCCTCTGTGCTCCATCCCACTCCCCCCAGGCTGCCCACCTCTCCTTTCAAGGCCCCTTCCCCTGGTCCTTGTAGGGGAGGAGAAAGGACAGGGACCCACATACCACAGATGGCCATACATCCCTCCTCTTTGCCCTTGAGCTGGTCTCATCCCTTTCTGAATCTCCTCCACCTCTGTGTCAGTGACATTGCTGACTTGTTATCATTCTATGATAACGTTAAATGGACAAAACCTGCTCCCAGGGTCTCATTCCAGTCCCTACCACACAGCAAGACAGTTTCCCTGTGGGAGGTTCCACTGGACTTCCTAGCTGTAGATTCTCTGATCAGACCAGATCTCCAGGGGTGCAAAGCCCCACCCAGCCCGTTATCCTAGCCCCTGTGCCTACGTCTTTGTTCACTTTGAGATTTCTACAAACTAAGACAGAAATACAGCAAGATGGTGAGATAATTATGACAAGCCAAACAGTGCATAGACTCTGCCAACACAGAATAACGGCACCGTGGCTGCTTTGGTCTGTTCCAAGAGCAACTTGAAAGATGGCTCATACAGATGGAAAAGACAAGAGACGTGGGGCAGGCGTCCTGGAAAGAAACAAGATGGCCTCAGGGCTCAGGTGGAAACCTTGTGGCCTTTTCTTCTTTCTTTCTAGAGAGCCTAGTTAAATCAGCTCTATTGGGAATCCAGAAGGAGAAGCAGGAGTCCAGGAGGCTTAGATGGAAAAACACTCCAAAGGTTCAAAGCTGGGCTGGCATGAATAATAATGAAGGGTCTCACCACACCTTTCTTCAAGGGAATGCCAAGCCCTCCATCTCTGACATGATTCCCAGAACCACAAGCCTGGTGGGGGAACCATCTGCAAAGGTAATAATGGCTGACTATGTGACCTTGGGCCGGTCATTTGACCTCCAGGTCTCATTTTTTCTCATCTATAAAATAAGAGGGTTAGATGATGTCCCTCCATCCCTGTGGTGTTATGAATTCTATGACTATCAGAACAAAACAAGAAAAACCTGAGAACCAGGGGAAGAGAGTGTCTTATAAAGACACACCAAGTAAATAAAAGAAAAAGCCAAGCTCAAAACCCAGGTGCCTAGATTCCTAGCCTAGGGCTCTACCTGCATCAAAGGAATATCTTCAGAATAACAACTGGCACTATTACATTTTCTATGCCTCCTCCTCCCAAAAGTAAAATCCCCCCCACCAAGCAAATGAGCTTTTATCTTCCCATGACCAGATCCTTTGTTATCAGTCTGTCCATGCATTGCCCCTTCCAGACAGCATTCAAAATATATTTTCTTTAATTATGGATTATTGACAGGATGGAATGCTATAGACCATGAATAACTAAACGTGGGAACTATGTCAATACGTGGATGTGTGAATATGGACTAACTTCACATGGAAAGGAGGACAGTGCATACTGCGGGGACAAGTACACACTGATTACATGGGTGGGAAAACGACCATGTGCTCATCATTTGTTTATTGACCAAGATTAGATGCAAATTTAGATTGTGTCCTTTTTTGAACTTATTTTATTTAAGTATAGTTGATTTACAATGTCGTGTTAGTTGCTGGTGTACAGCAAAGGGATTCAGTTATCTATATATGTATATATATATTCTTTTTCATATTCTTTTCCATCATGACTTACTGCAGGATATTGAATGTAGTTTCCTGTGCTATGCAGTAGGACCCTGTTGTTTATCTATTTTATACATAGTAGTTTGTATCTGTTAATCCCAAACTCCTAATTTATTCCTCCCCCACCCCCTTTCCCCTTTGGTAACCATAAATTTGTTTTCTATGTTGGTGAGTTTATTTCTGTTTTGTATATAGATTCATTTGTATCACATGTTAGATTCCACATATAAGTGATATCATATGATATTCGTCTTTCTCTGTCTGACTTACTTCACTTAGTATGATAATCTCTAGGTCCATCCTTGTTGCTGCAAATGGCAATATTTCATTCTTCTATGGCTGAGTAATATTCCATCGTATATATGTACCACATCTTCTTTATTCATCTGTCAATGGACACTTAGGTTACTTCCATGTCTTGGCTATTGTGAATAGTGCTGCTATGAACATTGTGGTGCATGTATCTTCTTGAATTAGAGTTTTCTCCAGATATATGCCCAGATTAAATAAATGTATGCTTATTATTTTTAAATTCTGGCTGTCTTAGCCATCTCAGCCACTGTTTGGGACAGAATGTGACCAGGTCCACAGAATCCTTTTTCAAGCAATGGGTTTCCTCCTCCTCCTTCTCCCTGTAGGTCCCTCACCTTTGCTCCCACCCTCACCAGGCACACAGGCTCCACCACACATACACCCAACCTTGAGAGTCAGCAGCTAAAAGGCCAACTTACCTGGCAGGCTGGAAAGACAGGGCAGCTGCAGGCTGGGGAGAGGGGGAGGGAGACGGACCTGCAGGCAGAGCTTCCACCACGGCTGAGGATGGTGTGGACCCTAAGGTGACCCCACTAGCCTGGGTGGATAGGGGCTGGAATGAGAGACCCCTCAAAGCTCAAGGAGGTGAAAGCATTTTCTCCAGATGACGAATTCCCCGTCACAAGAGCCCTTGGGGGAGGGGCCGCAGTTCCTGTTCTGAGTCACCCAGGCACAGAATTGGTAAGCATGGGATTTGGAATCAGAGGCAACTGGGGTGAAAAACAGGTTCTGCCTCTTAGTAGCTGGGCGATATTAGGTGTTTCTTACTCCCTCTGAGCGGGTCTTCTAATGTGTAAAATGTGGTATTGGCTCAGATGGTTCTGGGGAAAATTAGACGAACGTAATGTAATGTCCTTAGCCCAGGCGTAGCAGGTACCTAGCAGGCACTTCAGAAGTGAGGAGCTTTCTAGTCTAGCGTTAACTATCTTGCACCACCTCCCTCAGCACCTGGTTGTGCTGAGATGTTGAGAGAAGGGGAAGGAACCAGGACAGGTCTCAGTCTCCACCCACCTTGGTGTTTTCTTAACTGAAAATTGAAACCTGGCATCAAGCTGCTTCATCTCTTGGATCATTTGGATCATCTCTTGGGTCACTGAAAAGCTCTGGCCAAAAGGTTGACTCTATTCAGGAAATGAACCCCGGTTTGGGAGAAAGCAGGCAGTGACGCCAAGAGCCATCTGGAAGAGGTGGCGTTTCCAACTGGTACTGGGGAAGACCAGACAATGATCAGAGCAGTGTGGCAATAGCACAAGAATAGACAGATCAGTGGGACTAGACAGCTTAAAAACAGACCCTGATATATATTTAAGGACTTAATAAATGATAAAAGAAGCATCATCAATTATTGGAGAAGGTGTGAGTTACACAAAAACTGGAATCAGGGAAAACTGGCTATTCAAAAAGGAATTGACTCTGGTCCTCATCTCACAGTCTACACTAAAATTTTACTTATATTAAAGGGTTAAACCCGTAAAAACAAAGGAAGGGGGGGTAAAAACAGAACATGTCATTTTTCCCAAATAGTAAAACTGAACAGTATAAAGATGCAAATGGCTCATGAATTAAGATATATGTTGAATCCAATCCCTTTCAAAGTCCCAAATGGGATTGTTTTTTTCTGGAGCTAAACAGCATGATTCTAAAATTCATCTGGAAAATGAGCAGGAATAGCCAATTTTTTTTTTGTAAAACTGGGTAATTGTGGGAGATTTGTTCTACCAGAAAACAAAATGCTACATTTCATACACAAATATGTCACATTTTAAAATATGTGAATGTATAAAGATACAATAATTAAAACAGTGTGATGATAATAGGAGAACTAACTGAACAGAATAAGACAGCTCAGAATAGACTACCGTATATTAAAAAAATGTTAGCATGTGATAAAGGTGGCGTTCAAGCCAATGGGGGAAAAAACATTCTTTAAAAAAATGATGCTGGGATAAATGTTAACTATTTAGGGGGAAAATCTATTTAAATACTTACCACACAGCAGAGAACACAATAAATTCCAGATGAATTAAAGAGTTAAATGTAAAAAAAGAAATCATAAAATACTTATAATAAAATGTAGATTATTTCTATCTCAGTGTGGAAATGGAATTTCTAATCATAAAAGCAACTGGAGAAATCACAAAGAAAAAATAGATATATTTGGCTGCATAAAAAATCAAACCATCTCTATAAAAAAACATCATTGAAAGTAAAAATAAACAGCAAAATATCTGCAACAAAAACATCAAAAAAATTAATGTTCTTAAAATATAAAATGGCATTTTGGCATAACAGAAACCACTAAACCCAAAAGAAAAATGTGCAAAGAACAAGAATAGGCTATTTGCAGAAGAAATACAAATAACAGTTTAAACATGCAAAAGACTGTTAAACCCCACTAGCAATCAATATCTGTGAACAAAACACATTAATGAAATACATTTTTTGCCTATCAAATTAGCAAATACTTGTAAAAGTCAATGTAGAGTATTTTTTTTTAATTTATTTATTATTATTTATTTATTATTTATTTTTGGCTGTGTTGGGTCTTTGTTTCTGTGTGAGGGCTTTCTCCAGCTGTGGCAACCGGGGGCCACTCTTCATCGCGATGCGCGGACCTCTCACCATCGCGGCCTCTCTTGCTGCGGAGCACAGGCTCCAGACATGCAGGCTCAGCAGTTGTGGCTCACGGGCCCAGTTGCTCCGCGGCATGTGGGATCTTCCCAGACCAGGGCTCGAACCCGTGTCCCCTGCATTGGCAGGCAGATTCCCAACCACTGCGCCACCAGGGAAGCCCCCAATGTAGAGTATTGATGAAGGTATGATGCAATGATGGGCTTCTCACACACTGCTAGCATGATAAAATTTGTGCAGTATTTCTAGAATACAATGCCGCAGCAAGCCTCCAGAGTCTTTAAAATATTCATTCTCTTTGTTGCAGTAATCCCACTTCGATTTCAAGCAAGTAAAAATAAGGACAAGCATACATTCATCTCTTTTATTTATAATGATAAGTAGAAATAAGTATCCACCAAGTTTTTGAATATCCACCAAGTTTTGGAAAGTTAAATAAATTGTAGTATATCCACAAGATGGACTATTATACTATCATTTAAAATTATGCCCACATCGAATCTTTCATGATTTGGAAAACTGTTCATAATGTGTTACAGCATGATCTGAACAAGACAGTGGGATCATGGGTGAATTTTATTTTATTTCGTACTTATTCTGTTTCCCACCCCAGCCCCCAATTTCTACAAGTGTAATAATGATTGTAATTTTAAAAAAATACTTGTACCCCTGAACTTCTCTTCCACAATCACTCTTGTGGTAGAGCCAAAATACTCTCCCATGCTCTTGTCTCAGTGGACCCTCTTCTTCCCAGTCCTAAACTAAACTGTCCTCATTGGTGACCTCTTTTACTCCTCTGAGGTTGCCCAGTTGGGAAGTAGGTGAGCCCTCACATAGTATGCTTTGTCAAGGCCACACCACCCACAGGACCCAGCACCCCGGAAGAAGGAAAAGTGATTCCCCAGGCTTTGGTGTTGGCACACCCTACCTGGGTTTATATCTTAGTCCTGCTCGAGTAAGTATGCATGCTGGCTAATGACCTTGGGAAGCTCTCCATCTGAGCCAAGTATGCTGCAGGAGATCAGACTCTGTCATGGCCACCATTGTCTCCCCAAAGGGTTTCAATAAATATTGAACGAATGAATGAACATTTCTTCCATGAAGTGGGTGAAATAAGCCCACTTGACAGAGTGGTTGTGAGAACCAAATGCAATAATGTATGCAAACAGGCCCATTGTAGATGCTCAGTGAATGCTGGTGCCCACGCCACACCTAGCTGACCACCGACGAGGCCTTTACCTCCCTGCTCTCCTACGGTTAGGCAGCTTCGCTGAAGGTATAAATGGTTTAGCTTTGTCTCTGAGTTTTCCCAGATGGTCTGAAACATGTGGCTTTCTTCTTCTTCTTCTTTTCCTTTTGGTTTCCTCTGAATTGATTCTGTCACTGGTGAAGGGCAGAAAATTAATAACTAGATTTCCCCCCATGACAACAAGCCCAACAACTAATTGGCTCAATACCTCCCTGTTGCTGTATCACTTTGGGATTTTCTGGGTGAGATATAAATAAGCCGATTCTATTAATAAGCCATTTGGCCAAGGGAAGAAAATACTCTTCCGAGATCCTGAGGGGCCTGGGGAAGCTGCCTGGTGGCCTGTGGATCGAAAGACTTGATTACAGGAATGAAGCATTCCACCTCTGTGCCCTCCTCCCTGCAAAGCCGCCCTCTCCGCAGATTCTTCTCAGTCCTGTGGGGTGGGGGAAGGAAAGCTTTGTTAAGTTTAAAAATTATAATTTAGATAAATCTGTGCATTCATTGGCCTGCACGTGTCTCTGGAAAATAATAGCAGGGTAGAACCTGCCGCATTTCAGGGGCTTTATTGTCTCCTTATAATTAAGTCCTGCACAGAAATCCAATTACAGATGTTCTCAATCGCCCTCCAGCTAAGTGCTAACAGAAGAGAGGAGGAAAGCTCTTGGGCTTAAATAACTCTGGATAAAAATTAATATCGTGGCCGTGTTGGCTAATTAAAAGTGCCGCCTCTATTAGCGGGCCTTTATATTAATAAATGAGACTATTATTATCATATCCGACAACCAGGGCCCTTATCAAGTCTGCTCTGTCAGCTTTGCTCTTGAAAGCACAAGTTCATTGCCCTGGGTACAGGGTTCTATGGGAGCAGAGGGAATGACTCCCTCCTAGCCAGGCGTTTACAGAGATGGATGGACACCTTTGCCTATGCTGCCTTGCCTGTTCCTCGCACTAACCCTGTCTGGGATGTGTTACGGTTCCTGCTTCGCGGTTCAGCAAGCTGAGGCTTCCATGTTCCCTAATAAGAGGGAAAGTGGGGTTCAAACATGCAGCCCCAAGACCCTGAGTCTAGGACTTATCACATTATACCAGCTAAGGCTTCCTCACTGGGTGAGTGGGGCAGGTACTGGTTTTACTATGTATCAGTTCCTAGAAGGTGGAAAACTCCCCCTCAGTGGATTTGGCACATTCCTTTGTTCCCGGTGACTTATTTACAAATCTCCTTCTGTGGGCCAGGCGCTGTCTGAGACACTGGACACATGGCCATCCCCACTCTCAAGGGGCAAGCAGGTATTTACAACAGCAGGGCAAGCACAGGGCACCATCGGAGCCCACTGGGAAATAGCCAACACAGACCTGGGGATGGGGAAGACTTCTCAGTGGAGGTGGCAGCTAAGCTGAGTTTGGAAGGACAAAGAGAAGAAACCGAGGCACTATGGTGGGCCAAGATGGTGGGGAGGAGATTCCCAGGCAAGGAAACCCTGCGTGCAAAGGCCTGAGAGAGTAGCTGGGCAGTGTTCACTGTGCCTGAAACATAAAATTCAAGGTGTATTAGGAAAAAATGATAAGGCTGCAGAAGGAAGCAGGGCCAGATCACATCAGGTGGGGCCTTGCTGCCTACACTCACAGCTTGGGCAGCTTACCCAAGGGTGATAAAGAATCTTTGAATGATTTTAAAGTTCTTGTCTCTCTGGCAGAAATGTGGGGATGAACTGGCCACTGGAAGCAGGGGACCAGTTAGGAGTAATGCAGGAGAGACATGAGGGTAACAGTGGAGGTGGAGAGAAGTGGCCCCATTCAAGAGACATAGAAAGCATAGAATCCACCCAACTCAGTGACTGGCAACAAGCACATGTGAGAGAGAAACAGGAGTCACATCTGATCCCAGGTTTCTAGCTTGAACAAAATGAAGGGATTTCAGAACACAGGAAAGAGAGAATGGATGAAGAGCAGCTTTGGGTGAAAGATAAGAAGTTCAGTTTGGGCTACAAATAATAAATGCTGGAGAGGGTGTGGAGAAAAGGGAACCCTCCCACACTGTTGGTGGGGATGTGAATTGGTATAGTCACTATAGGGAACAGTATGGAGTTTCCTTTAAAAACTAAAAATAGAGCTCCCATACGATCCTACAATCCCACTCCTGGGCATATATCTGGAGAAAACTCTAATTTCAAAAGATACATGCACCCCAATGTTCATAGCAGCACTATTTACAATAGCCAAGACATGGAAGCAACCTAAATGTCCATCGACAGATGCATGGATAAAGAAGATGTGGTACATATATACAATGAAATATTACTCAGCCATTAAAATGAAATAATACCATTTGTAGCAACATGGATGGACCTAGAGATTATCATACTAAGTGAAGTCAGACAGAGAAAGACAAATATCATAGGATATTACCTATACATGGACTCAAAACAAAAGATGCAAATTAACTTATTTACAAAGCAGAAATAGACTCACCGACATAGAAAACAAACTTATGGTTACCAAAGGAGATATGGCGGGGGGGGGGGGGGAGGAGATTAACTAGGAGTTTGGGATTAACAGATACATACACACTACTATATATAAAGTACATAAACAACAAGGACCTACTGTATAGAAAAAGGAACTATATTCAATACCTTGTAAAAACCTATAATGGAAAAGAATCTGAAAAAGAATATATATGAATATATATATGCATAACTGAATCACTTTGCTGTACACCAGAAACTAACACAACATTGTAAATCAACTCTACTTAAGTAAAAAGAAAAAAGTTCAATTTGGGCTATGAAGAGCTTTCAGTTCTTGAGGGATATTCAAGGGCCGTTGTCTAGTGAGCTGCTAGGTACAGGGGTCTGGAGCTCAAGAGAGATAATGGCCTGGAGATAATGTTTTAGGAATGACCAGGTCATAGACAATGACTTCAGTGTGATCACAGATGAGGTCAAGGGCAGGGGGGTGGCCAGAGAGGTCCTCAGTGGACCTCCACAATTTTATTCATCTTTGCAGCAAACACTTAGCATGCATCTCCTACAGGCAAGGCACTCATCTCTTGTTACCAAGCATTTCTTCTATTAGGATATTGTTTCCTTGGTGACAAGAGATGAGGAATGTCATGTGCAATTTCCCCCAGACCCACACAGAAACATTAGATTTTATTTGAGTCATCAGAATCTGTTGGCAATCCGGTGACCATGAATCAAATTCCAATTCTATGCCCCCCTTAGGTTGGCCTCTGATTCACTCTGAGGCCAGAACTATCATGAGACCAGGACGACTGAGAAAAAGTAGCCAAACACTCTCTCAGTCTCAGAGAATATTTGTCCTAAGTCACCAGAGCCCCATAATGGAACCCAGACCCAATCATTTTAATGTCTAAATTCCAAAAATAATGATAATAAAGAATGAAATACTGACTAAACTTAAAAAATGAAAGCTTTTAAGTGAGGCAGGAGTGGGGGGAAGAAGAAAGAAGAAAAATATCTGAAAACAGCATCTTTGTTTTTACAAAGTAATGGGCTAACCATTTGCCATCCATCAGCTAACAAATGCAGGGAAGTTCAGATTGATAGGAACGCTAAGAGAATGGTGAAGGGCTACGAAGCAATGAATTTTCTCATAATAAGGAGGTTGTTTCAGCTTTCATTGAAAATCTTTCCAGGGGTCTGGTTAAGCTTTCCTGCTCTAGTATGTCAGCTGATTTTCTGATCCTGCTTTTGGGTAGACCTGGGGCAGGTGGGAGGCAATCCTGACCAGTGCAGAGTTCCAGAGGTAGCAGTTTCTAACACAAGGTTATAAAGTGTGAAATCAGAAGGAAGACTCCAAACATTGTGTCTGGAAAGGTACCAAGGTCAAAGCCACATGATAAGGCCAAGACCTGACCATCAACCCAAGCAGCTGGAGAAGGAGATAAAGATGGAGTCAAAGGTTAGGGGTTGGGAGATAGAATTGGGAAGCTGGAGAACAGTAAGTAAGGACAGTGGTGAATGGAAGGGTTCTGAAGGAGTCCCAGAGGTTAGGAATTGGTGGTATCTGAGTATATTAGTTATCTACGGCTGTGTAACAAATTATCCCAAAACTTAATGGCCTAAAACAAATATTTACTATCTCACAGTGTCTGTGGATCAAGAATCTGAGCATGTCTTAGACAAATGCCTCTGGTTCAGTCTCTCGTGAGGCTGAAGTCAAGCTGAAGGCCAGAGCTGAGGCCTCCTCTGAAGGCTTGACTCAGGGGTGAGGCAGGAGGAAGGATCCACTTCTAAGTTTACTCATGTGGTTGCTGGCATCTCATGGGCCTCTCCACAGGCTATCTAAAGGTCCTCACAACATGGCAGCTGGTAATTGGAGAAAGAAAGAGACAAGAACAGAAAGTGAGGGAGAAATTGAGAGAGAGTAACACCCAAGATGGAAACCACAGTCTTTTTATAACCCCATCTTGGAAGTGACATATCATCACTTCTATCATATTCTATTCATTAGAAGCAAATCAGTAAATCCAGCCCACATTAAAGGGGAAGGGACTACACAAGTGAGTGAATACCAAGAAGCAGGGATCACTGGAAGCCAACTTAAAGGCTACCTACCACATTGCGGTTGCTTTTTCAGTTCCAAAGGTGGGACTGCATGTGTGGGCAAGCCAAGTTCATTTAAAGGGCCATTACAGGCTGGAAACCAGCATGAGGGATAAACAAGTTCTTTGGCAGATGAGAATCTTGCAGAATTTCTGGCTCATTCGTTGTCTTCATTGGTTATTATTTTCCATGGCAGCAGATGTTGAAATAGAAGGCTTAGACAGCTCAAGTAACTATGTACTGATTTTCCAATATTTTCTACAAGCTGACTTTTTGACCAAATCACTGATGACATCCTAACATTTGTTCCCTCCAGCCCACTGATACCTCCTTCTCAAAAATTCCTCTAAAATTATTTTCTGTGTTACAAATTAGTCTCTTAAATAAAAGGCACCAAGCTCTGTCTGTACTTTCTCACAATGCTACCTTGATTGAAAAATCTTCTGGGAACAGAGCTCCAATATCTAGTCTGTCACATTAGGAAAATACGATTTCTTTCTTGTGATGGTGTAAGACAGGCCTCTACTATTTTTTCTTTTTTTTTTTTTTTTTTGTTTGTGCCTGGTCTTAGTTGCGGCTCGTGGGCTCCTTAGTTGCGGCATGCGAACTCTTAGTTGTGGCATGTATGTGGGATCTAGTTCCCTGAGCAGGGATCGAACCCAGGCCCCCTGCATTGGGAGCACAGAGTCTTAACCACTGCGCCACCAGGGAAGTCCCAAGGCCTCTATTTTTTTTAAAGGAGTGTCAAGCATCAGCAGGTGGAGTGAGAACACAGGGTGATGTGTGGTCAGAGTGACATGATCAAGTCTCACCTGGGGCCAGCTTCACCTGCCTGGATGCAGGCTGGCTTGGTCTTTTCAGATGTCTGGAGAGAGATGTGAGCAGGTGGAGTCCAGGAAGGTCCACGAAGGGAGTGCACAGTGGGACCCCAGCTGCATATTTTCATACTGGGACCGGGGGTTTGGGGAGGACCCTGTTGAGAAAGCACGCTACAAATGCATCTGCCTGTATGCTTCAGAACAACCAGGGACCAGGCCAGGTCTATGAAGAGGAAATGGGGAAAATGAGGAAAGAAAAAATGACAGCAGTAGCATATGGAGAAAGGAGGGGATATGAGAAGAGAAAGAAACTAGATGGAAGAGCCCACAGTAGAAACAGCAGGAGGCTCCCATGCCCAGCTCTGGGACCGGCAGCCATATCTCCCTCTTGGGTAAATTCATTTCACCAATTTTAGTGAGTTTCTACTAAGTTCTAGACCCAGAGGACACGAGGATGAACAAAACAGACATCACTGCTATTCAATCAGAGGGGGGGACAGAAATGGGTCAGTGCAATGAGGCTCACGAGGGAGATGGCAGGTCATGAGGATGAAACTGTTATGTCCACAGATGTGAACCCACACCCCCGCCCCCCCAGCACAGCAGAGTCTGCACCCTTCTGGTTTGGACCCAGCCTGAGGGAAATGACCCTTCCAACCTTCTTCTCCCCAAACCTCAGCCCAAGAGTCCAGTGTTTAACTCTCACACCCCCTTCTCTCTTGGTCTCTCATGGCTTTGACCATCTCTCGGGATCTGGGGGTTTTATCCTTTCCCTGCCTCTTCCTCTGTCCATTCAGACTCGTTGGGAATGGCGAGGGCAAGAAGAAAAGCCAGTGGCTGCCGTTGGCCATGGGTTTGGGAAGGAGCACGTCCTCCAGTCTTGCTGACAGACTCCACATGGCAGAGGTAAAGGGGCAGAGGCCCAGCATCCCTCTCTGAATGGCACTGTGTCCCTTGTGGTACCAAGATGGCTGACCCTCTGGGCACACTACAAGGAAGACAATTCAACTAAGGAAGAAAATGGTAGGTGGTGAGATGTTAGCTCCAAGGTATGTAACCAGCCTCAGTCTACTCAGAGAACCCTAAAAGTCTCTGGTTGGTGGATTCCTCCCCAGCCTCCAGGGGTCAGCAGTCAGCTCGACCCCATTTGACTTTCTAGTCAGAGTTCTGAAATGAACTGTTGAGATAACCCTCAGTCCTTTTTCTCCCACTCCTCACCTCCTTTTATGAGTATGAATTTCTTCCTGATGTCTGCCCTGTATCTCTCCTGTTAGTATTTCCTTCTACAATTAAAAGCAAAGAATTAGAGTCAGCAAAATGCCACAGATTCTGGACACTCTGCAGCACACAGAAGTCAAGTGCTTGAAGGCGCTTAACTGTTCACACAGGTAAGCTGAGGACGGGGCATCTCAAATAGGGCTTGAGAAGGACGGAAGGAAAGCCAGGGTGGGGAAGCCTCCCGCAGAGGCCGTGGAGCCCCCTGAAAGCTGTGGGATGTACACCAGTGCCCACCTCTGGCACAGCTTGTAGCTCCAGTGACGGGCCTTGGGATGCACTTCTAGGTGAAACTGACAAGCCCCACGTGGGAAGATGCCCCCCAGCCTGGTCCCTGTCAGTGGTTGACACATAGGCCTTCTCAGTAGCCCAGTGCCCCCTCACTTCTCTGACTCTTGCCTACCCTTCTCTCACCCAGAGCTCCAGCATGCATGTTGAGCCATCTTTTTAATTTTCTGGTTGGTTTAGCAAATTGCAGCTGCTCTGTCCCCAGAGCTCTGGGCCTATGTACAACTTCCATTTGCATGTAGCTGCAATGCTCCTCTCTGCTCTCCCCTGCTCAGTGAGCGCCAGACCCCAACTTCTCCATCAAACGACCCTCCATGGGGGTCAGACACTGTGCCATTCCCTCTACTTTGCCCTCCTAATCCCAGGGCTCCCTGCCTCCCTAATCCTCCCACCCCCGGACTCAGCAATGGGGCAGCTCTAAAAGTCAAAAGGGGAGGGAGAGGGAATGGTGAGGGGAGGCTGGGAACTGAAAACCCTGGCCCCCTCCACATCTGCTGCTGCAATCACACCCACCCCCCCAGCTGACAAAAGGCCTCATTAGATCCAGTGGCTCTGGTGCCAGCCCAGCCCCTTGGAGCAATGACAGCCATCATGTGCTATGTTTGCCCAATTCCGCAGCTGGGCTAATTACTGTGGTTCCCGAGCTTGGGGTCCAGCCCCAAACCAAACAAATTAGGACAAAAACCATAGCCTTCTTCATTCCTCTCATTCCCAGCCAGCAATTGCTGAAGCACCCCTATAATTGATAACAATGAAATAAAAACCCACCACCTGTCCTTAATCCTAAGGACTTGGGAGCCCAGCCAACAGCACAGCCCAGCCCTCTATGGCCACAGCAACATGGGACTTAACGATACTGCATCTCCAAGTGCCAGCATCACTTCTTCCAGGCTGGGCCATGTCCTGGCATATGACAACTGGGATCTGTCATATCCCCGGACATGGTCCAGCCTGGAAGGACTGCAGCTGGGTGGACAGGCTAAGAGGTGGGAGGATGCGGGGCCACGACTGTCCACGGCGGTGGACCAGACCTGTGAGGACTGCTGCTGATGCTGGCGGTGGCGTGGACACAGGGGCGTGTGGGGGGAATGGCAGCAGTTGGTGGCCTGGAGCCTCAGGATGCACAAGTGGACAACCCAGTGGCTGGGAATCACCTCCCAGCAGGCCAAATTCAGAAAACTGGGGAGGCAAGGGGAAGGGATCAGTAAAGTCTGGCAGTCAGTAGGGGGACCCTGGCTCCGGCATCCAGGTTCAGCAACAGAAATTGAAACAGGGATGCAATGATGTACCAGAGCTGGGTGTTATGAAAGGAGAGCAAAGCACAGTTAAGGCCAGGCTCCACCAGCAGTGGGGAAACGGGATCCAGATCAGATGCTGGGCTCGGACACCCTGACCAGGGTCCCACTTAGGTCCCTGAAATAGAGGTGGCAAAAGAGGTCTGGTCAGGGGCAGAGAGCCAGCTCGCTGACATCAGTTAGGTGGCCCTATTCCCCACCTCCAGTTTGAGCCTGAATTGAGAGGCAGCAGTTGCTTTGGTGGAGCTCTGGCCTGGGAGTGGCTGGCACCCAACCCCCAACACCACACAACGGGGGACTGAGCAGCAGCCCCGGGGGAATGTGACCTTGGGAAGCAGGGGCCAGTCAGGTCTGGAGGGAAGGGGCAGAGAACACTTTGGAACTCGGTTCACAGTGAGCAACTTCCCAGGAAAGTGCCCCGAAGAGCTCACTGAAGGCAGTGGTTCCACGAGCAGCAGCCTCCCTGGGAACCCGTTAGAACTGCAGACTCTCTAGCCTCACCTCAGTCCCCGGTATCAAAAACTCTGCCGGTGGGGCTGGACAATCTCTGTTTTTATAGGCTCTCCTGGTGATTCTGATTCTAAAGGTTGAAAATCTCTAAGCAAGGTTCTCAGGGAAGACATTCATTTGTTCACAGTTGTTCTCAAACTCTACCTTATATCGGAATTGCCTAGAAGGTTGGTTAAAACACAGATTGTTGGAGTCCCTGACTCAGGGGGATGGGGCAGGGCCTGAGAATTTGCATTTCTGACTAGTTCATAGGTGATGGCTGTTGCTGCTGGTCCAGGGACCACACTTTGAGAACCACTGATTTAAATACCTTGGGACAGGATATAATCCTCCGGCTGCAAGTGAGCTTTACCCAGACTGTATCTCTGGGGCAATCCCAGGGCCCAAGAGGAAGCACCAGTTCCAATTAGGCAATGTGATGGGCTGAATGTTTGTGTTCCCCCTTCCAAGTTCATATGTTGAAGCCCAGTGTATTTGGAAATTGGGCCTATAAGGAAGTAATAAAGGTTAAACGAGGTCAGAGGGGGGCCTTAAATCTGAGAGAGCTTGTACCTTTATAAGAAGAGAAACAGACACCAGAGCTCTTTCCCTCTCTCTTCTTTGTGAGGACACAGCAAGAAGGCCATCTAGAAGCCAGGAAGAAAGGTCTCACCAGGAACCATATCAGCCAGCACCTTGATCTTAGACCTCCAGCCTCCAGAACTGTGAGAAACAAATTTCTATTGTTTAAGCCACCCAACCTGTGGTGGTTTGTTATGGCAGCCTAAGCAGTTTAAGGCAGACTCAGGGACCAAACAACCTGAGTATATCAGCAGATTTAATCAAAGAGAGTGAGAGAAAGCGTTCCATGTATCCCCCTCAGCTGGCAGCACAGATGAACCCCGTCTATGGTCTTCTGCAGTTTCAGACCCATCCTCACCTTCTGAGTGATCCTTCTCCTTTGCCTTCATTCCCAAACAACCCTATGGAACTGCCTTTAAAGTCTCTTCCTGATCCCTCCTCCTCCTCCATCCCTCCACTAACAGCCCCTGCCCAGCCCCAGTGCAGGCCTTCATCTCTGGTTCAAGGTCATACCCTGAGCCTCCAAGTGGCCCTCTCTCCCTCTGCCTCTGTCTCCTTTCACCTCTGCCCCCGATGAATCATCTGAAGGGCAGTTAGGAGGAGCAGGGCTCAGCCAGCCAGTGAGTACCTGCGGAGGCAGCAGCCGCAGGTCAGGGAAGCTCAAGGAAGATTTATTGGCCACTAAACTCAGCCAGAGGGGGTGGAAAAAGAAGGCAGAGTGTAATCAAAGTGATACTTTATGTTGGTCCATCTGAGGAAAATAATTGTTCCACTGGAACATCATTACACTATCGTTTTCCTACTCCTGTGCCACTTACGGGGAAATAGAAACTCACTTTCTTCTTCATAATAAACCGCAATTTCAATAACCCAAAAGGGTTTTTCTGAGATGGAGTCATTCTCCATCCTCCGGTGATATAAAGACAGGTGCCCGCTCCAAATTCCCAGGCTGGGGCAAAGGTCTCAGCAGCTCCTTAGAATAGCTGTCCCCACTTCACCATGCCCTTCTTGCCCATCACTCAGATGACTGTCTATCCCAATTTGCCGGGATTAAAGGGTTCTCCAAGATGCTGGACTTTCAGCACCAAAACCAGGTCGGTACTGGGCAAATCAGGACAGCTGGTCACCCTACCTGCCACCACCTGGGGACAAGGGAGCAGCACTGTGCATTTCACAAGTATTTGTTAAGTACCTACAATGTGCCAGCCACTTTTCCAGATTGCTGGGAAGCAAGCAGTGTACAAAGCCCATGAAAACTTGCCCTCGGGGAGTTTACATCCTAGTCAAGGAGACAAACAATAAACATGATAAATAAGTGCATGACATAATGTACTAGAAAATGCCATGGAGAATAATAAAACAGGAAAGGAAGATTGACAATGAGGGGTGGAAGTTTGTAATTTTAAGTAGGGTGATTGGGGTAGGACTCATTAAGAAGGTGTCATTTGAGCAAAAGTTTGAAGGAGGTGAGGGAGCAAGTTACAACGATATCTGAGGGAAGGGCATTCCAGACAGACAGATAAGCCAGTGCAGAGGATCACAGGCAGAGCTTGACTTCTGTATTCAAGGAATTCCATGGAGGCCCTTGGGGCTGGAGCAGAGTGAGCAAAGGGAAAGGGAAGGAGAGAGAAGTGGCAAATGTGACCAGAGAGGCCAGACTTGGTAGGGTTCTATAGATCATGATGAGACCATTTGGCTTTTACCTGGAGGAGGTGGAGGAAAGGACACAGTTCGATTTATGTTTTCATGGACTTGCTCTGACTGCTGTGGAAGATCATGGAAGACAAGTTAGGAGGCTGTCACAGTAACATGAAGAAGCAATGACTGTGCCTTAGACCAAGATGGTAATAGTGGACTTGGTAAAAAGGAGCTGGATTCTTTTGAAGGTGAAGTTGATAGAGTTTCCTGATGGAGATTGGGCATGAGATGTGAAATCAAAAGAATCAGCATGACTTCCAGTATTTAAATGCACAGGGGCCATCATTAGATCGTAGAATAAATAATACATATTTCAAAGACATTCTACTCCCAAAAACATGCAGTTGAGATATTGCTGGATTTAAGTTAGAGACTAAGATGCACTTCCAAATAGAATCATTAAGACTCTGGAGTATGGTCTTTAATGCAGAATAGAATTGCATTCATCCTGGGGCCTGGGGCTGAGTAACAGGGCCACCTACCCAAGGTCAGCTCTCTAGCCTACTGGCTGACTCAGTATAGTCCAGCAGTTAAGAGGTTAGATTTGCGCTTAAACTCTCTGAGGTAAGTTTTCTCATCCAACGATTTTCTCATCACAACGATTATTGTGAGAATTGAGTAAGATTATGTTCATAAAATACGTAACACGGGGCCTAGACCCTGGAAAGTGCTTCTTTACTGGTAGAGATGTTTAACACTCTTTGAACCGTGTTGAAATTCTGACAGTGACCAGCAGAGGGCATCACCAGCAGGAGCCGATGGGGCTGTGCTGCTAGGGAGACTGGCATACCTACCTTGGGTCCACTAATCTGGTGAAAAAATAAACTAAAAGTAAATAAATAAACAAACAAACTAGCTCCGCATAAATAATACATTGGGATTATGTTTCTCCTCTCTCCTCTTTCTCCCTACACCTTTTTGCCAAATTTTACATTTCCCCGGATTCTCCCCCTCATTACAGAAACCCACTGCTGTGTGAAATGGATCTTCTATTTTCAGGTTCCCCTTGCTCAGAACAGCCCCAAAGCCCTGGCATTAGAGGAGAATAATGTACCGACCTCCACCATCAGTCAGTTCTTACCTCCTCCCCAGAGCCCTGAAGGAGACCAGATGACTCTTCGAGTACCCTGGGTGTGGGAAGGATGGAGACGAGCAAAGATAAAGTGTGCCCAATTTGTTCGGGTCCCTGGAAATTCTGCTTCTTATCTCCCCTACCATTGCTTCATCACATTGCCAAAATTACCTCGATGATATATTTTTTTAATTTAAGAATTCATTTTCACTTCAAGAAAGAGGAACACGGCAGCCTGATAAGAAATTCCATCTGTCTTCAAGAAAAAGGGTCGTGAGTTTGGGTGTCACGAATCCTGTAATGTCTTAAATTAAGCTGCCACTTTTGAATGCTTTCTTCGTATTTATGAAATGATTATTCTGCAGAGGTGCATTTAATATTGTTAAAATAATGATTATGCATGTTTAATACATCAATTTAAGTTATTATCTCCCATGCTATAAAATGCAGGATAATTTCATAAATAATTACAAAGCATTTACAAATGGCACCTTAATGCAAAGCATTCTTGCTAATCCTTTATCTTTCACAAACACAGAAATAACAATTAGATTCCTGTAATGGAAAAGGGAGGTTATGTTCGAGAATATGTCACCTCCTTACTGAATGCAAATAAGGAGGCAAGGAAAAAAAATTAAAGCCCTGGGTAGAACCAGTGCACTTTTCCCCCTTCCTGACAGATGGAAGATGTCTGTCCAGGGTATCATTAGTCTACGCACCCGGCTTTCTCTCTGCAGGCACTGGGGAGCAGGGGAGTGTAGCCTCAGGGAAAGGAGGAATTTTGAACCCCTTTGAGGAAAAGTAATTCTGCCTCCTGCTAATTTCTTTTGAGAAATGGAGAAGCTGTTAGTACAGAGGTCTGACCATCGGGTTAGAATAAGAAGCACTTTTCCCCACCCACCCCCAACTCCCACACACACATACATAGGGAGGACATCCCTAGATTCTTAGAAGTTTGATCCAGATCTTGAACCACTCCAAAGGACGAATTGAGTTATAGGTCACTAGGGACCATATAATATAAAAATCCTTCAGTTTCCATCCTTCAGTTTGCCTGTCAATTAATACAGACTTAGGGAGGCAGGAGATCCCCTCAAGAAGCTTACACTCTGGATGGGGAGCCTGAATGTTCACATTTGAAACTACTCAGTAACACAGACAGCATAGAGCTGAGGTTAAATCAGCTAAAGTAAAATTCAGTTGACATGAAGTAAATCAGGAAGGCTTTTTGGAAGAAGTGAGACGGAGCCAAGTCACAGATCGATGGAATCAAATAAATCAAAGACAGGCTGAGGATGCTGAAAGAGACAATGCACAGTGTATTTAATGCACTTCTCTCTCTCTCTCTGTGTCCTCTCATGCACACAGTAAGCACCAGCTGTGATTCAAGCCAGGACATCAGGAACCAGGCTTGGTCAACCCAAGGAGATATTTTGGGATAACGCCCTTTGCATCCCACCAAGTCAGTCTGTCTTTCAAAGGCTGGACAGTGGCAGAGGTAACTCTGAGTAGAGGAAGGAGGTCCTAAGCAGCCCTGCAGCCAATACAAACCCCAGCTCTGCAGAAACAGACAGCTCCCAACTCAGGCAACTCTCTATAAAACTGAGATGTGGAGGGGAAAACAGAAGGGGCAAAACCTCAAGGGTCCTGATGCTGGGACATCAGCTCCTATAATGGTGCATCAGTGTTACTTACACACCAGCAGAGCTAGTGAGCCACTGTAGACTGACTCCCCAAATCTGGGGAGGAGGAGAGGTAGACAAAGTTGATCAAGAATAGACCACCAATCAGTGGGCCAGCAAGCTGGTCTGTGTCAGGCTGCAGCCCTACGAAGGAGGTTGCCGACAGTTCCTAGTGGGCTGAGAAGCAGGCTGCTATCACAGCTCAGAAGTAAGATCCTCAAAGAAGCTGAAGGGCATCTCCTCCACTCCTGTCAGTCCCAGGGCCAAGCAGGGAGACAAGACAGACTGAATTCTTACAGCTCAGTCCCTGAGCCCTCTCCTGCAAAAGATGGCCAAGAATTCATTACTAGGAACCCATGCTAATTGCACTTTCTCCTCCCA
This sequence comes from Balaenoptera borealis, assembly GCF_965194805.1. Taxonomy (NCBI): domain Eukaryota; kingdom Metazoa; phylum Chordata; class Mammalia; order Artiodactyla; family Balaenopteridae; genus Balaenoptera; species Balaenoptera borealis. Next base: position 36,975,729 of record NC_138860.1, on the reverse strand, counting down.
CATCTCACCCCCATCACTTCCTCCACCACCATGACCACATCTGCAGAGGTCCTGGCCTGGTTCTCAACACTCAACTAGCCCCGGTTCTGGCAACAAGTTGCTAGGTGACTGACCACAGGCAAAAGAATGAATCTCTCTGGTTCTCACACACAAATCCCGAGTCCTAGGGACCCTCCGATCTCTCGTCTTGTGTCTCTGTCTCCCTCCTATGTCCTCTGCACTATAGCTTTGGCAAAATCAACTAACCCACTAATGAACTCACAGAAACAGGATATCTGCATAGCTTCAAAGCATCTCCCCAAAACATGTACTGTCTACCTGGTGGTTTTAGCACCTCTCCATAAATTCTTTGTTACTGTCCTCCAGAAGGTGCAGCTTAATTTACATCCCCTTGACTGTGGGATGGACTTAGTGAGTTCCTTCTAACAAATAGAGTACGGGAAGGGAAAAATAGTGATTTTTCAGTAGAGAATGCTGATGAGAAATTACCCAGAGGGGATAAAGTGTGCAGCTTCTCCAGAGCAGGAAGCCTTTTCTAGTTCATCTGGATAATAAGGAACACATAGGCAGGAATGCTAGATTATTCTGGAAAACCAGGCTGACGCTACCCTTTTAGAGAGTGCTTAGAAGGGCTTACTTCCCCAGTTTAAGTCGTGTTAAGATTGTGAACCTTGTGATATCGCTGGATGAGACAGGCAGTCCACCTCGGTGTTACTATTCCTAAAAGTCCACTTGTGTGGGCTTCCCTGGTGGCGCAGTGGTTGAGAATCCACCTGCCAATGCAGGGGACATGGGTTCGAGCCCTGGTCTGGGAAGATCCCACATGCCGCGGAGCAACTAGGCCCGTGAGCCACAACTACTGAGCCTGCGCGTCTGGAGCCTGTGCTCCGCAACAAGAGAGGCCGCGATAGTGAGAGGCCCGCGCACCGCGATGAAGAGTGGCCCCCGCTTGCCGCAACTAGAGAAAGCCCTCGCACAGAAACGAAGACCCAAAACAGCCTAAATAAATAAATAAATAGAGTTCCCTTAAAAAAAAAAAAAAGTCCACTTGTGTTGCTTTATGTCACAAAGTCAGTACCTGGGGTTATTTCACTACCACTGAACACACGAAGCTCCCTCTTGCCTCATGAGCTTTGCTCACACTGGCCTGCCCCCTGCCTTCCTGCTGGTCCCAACACACCAGCTTAAAGGGTCAGTCCCAAGCTCACCTTCTCTGTGGCTCTCCCGCTGGCACACTCCCTCTTTTGGATCTTAGGGCATTTGCTGTCCACATCACTCGTTTCGCTCCTTATAAGCAGAGAGTGGCTTTCCAGGAGTAACACCCAACTCGGAAATGCCACCTCCCCAGCCCCTACTTTCCCCAACGACTCTTTAAGGCTCAGACCCTCAGCCCTTCCGAGAACAGGACAACAGTGCCTCCTGGGGACTGATACGAGGAACTGCTGACTCCACACCACTTCCCCACATCCCTACAGCTCTTCAGAGCCTGGGCACCCACTGCTGCATCCTGCCTTCTTTCTCTTTCACCACCTCTCAAGGCTCAGTGCATTTCAGCACAAGCAATCTCGTTCCCGCGTAGGCACACACCCTTTTCCGGTTCTATGCTGGGTTTTTCCCCCTTTCTCTCTCTAACTCTTGCTGAAGCGCCCCAGGATTCCTTTCCTCCCTCTTTTTGTTACATTTGTGAACAAACTGATGACCTTAATTGAGACCAGTAAAAGAGCTAGCCTCATTATATAGCAATCAGGGAGGGGGAGGGACAACCCTGAGTTTTGCACAGAAATTAGATGAAATAAAGATTCAGTCCCATCGACTTCTAAAACCCTTGAAAATACTCCGAAAGTCCATTTAGGTTTTTCCATAAGTCTCTCTCTACTTTCTCATCCTTTTCTAATCATTTTTCCTCAGACTCCAATATTCAAAATAAAAAATGTTTACCTATTTTATTCGATGCTATCATATTTCTCTTTTAATTACTAGCTTTGCAAGAGTATTGCTTTCTGCTATTTTTCATGGCAAATGCACAGCACTTAATCTGTACTATGGGTTAAATAGGTTTTTGGCAGCCAGCCCAGGAGCCTCGCCCGCACTGACACCTTTGTTGTTGTGGGAAAAAACTTCAGACAACTAACTCAAAGGAATTTTTGGAACTCAACCCATTTATAAGTCAGGAATTGCCTGGGCTGCCATGGATGGTTATTTGATTGGTTTGGGGGATATAGGTCTTTCTTTCTCGTTTCCCAAATGAACTCATTCAATATGCAACAAATACATATTAAGGCCTACCACAGGCGAGCCCTACGCCAGGCCCAGGGGATGCTACAGGACCCAGTTTAGTTTCTGCCCTCACAGAAGGAGACAGACAGGGAAGCAGGCAAGTCCAAGGCCAGGTGGTAAGGGCTGCAATGGGGGTATGTACTAATTGGGGTTCACCAGAGAAACGGAGCCTATAGGAGATTTTATACATACATACATACATACATATATATATATATATATATATATATATACACACACACACATACATACATATACATATACACATAAAGAGAGAGATTTATTTTAAGGAATTGGCTCATGTTATTATGGGGGCTGGGAAGTCTGAAATCTGTAGGGCAGGCTGGCAGGCTGGAAATTCAGGTAAAAGTTGGTAGTCTTGACTCTGAAATTTGTAGGGCAGCTAGAAGGCAAGAAACTCAAGGGAGAGTTCTATGTTGCAGACTTGTGGTCGAATGTCTTCTCATTCAGGAAACCTGTCTTTACTCTTAAGACCTTCAGGGGATCGGATGAGCCCCACGCCCCCAATTATGGCAGGCAATCTGCTTCATTCAAAGTTTGGTTGTCAGTGTTGAGAACATCTAAAATATATCTTTGCAGCAACATCTAGACTGGTGTTTGAGCAAACAACTGGCCACCATAGCCTCGCTGAGTTGACACACAGAATGAACCATCACACTGTAAAAGCTCAGGAAGCCGTACACCCCAAAGGTGCTGCTCCTATCTATCTGAGTCTAGGGGAAGGAGGTACAAGCTGAGACCTGAAACAGGGCTTACTTAGCCAGGTGAACATTTGGCAGAGAGAACCAACGCAATCCTCCACACCCCCTGGGTGGTCTAGTCCATGACGGACTCAAGAGTATTACACTGCCTTCTGCGCACCCCTACCCTCCAACATGCACATGCCCGCACTTCCTCAACACCCTAGGAGGGGCGGCCAGCCTTCTGTCTGCTCGGGTTGCCAAGGGCAACCTTGGCCCAGGTGGGTATTCACCTAAGGCCAATAACCCAGACGGGCCGGCTCAGGAATGAGTGTCTCCCCTCCCCCTCCTCCAGGAGGCGCCGGGCTCCTGCAGAAACACTCGCTCCTGGCATCTGCTTCGCGCTCACATCCAAGAATGTGAATCTCTCCATTTGACCCCCCCCGAGGATGCAACCCAGCCAGGCCCCATGCCCAGGTCTGCCAGGTCGCCCCCTGCCCGCCTCCCACCGGGCCCCGCCCCCAGGGGGTGGGGCGGGGAGAGCATCTGGCGCCACCGCCTGAACAGTCCATCAGCCTTCACACCGCTGTCACCACCAGACGTGGTGGAACGAAAACAAAAGACGTGACAAATTTGTCCTTTTCTCTTTCATAATTAACCAAAATATCTCAGCATGTAGCAAAGCACGGCTCCTAATTAACAGACAGGCGAGAGGCGATTAAGAAAAAAAGCCGCAGCCCCTCTCCACACCCCTCCCCCACTCGCTCTCCCTCCCTACCTTGCCGACCCCCTCCCCAACCCCGGTAATTATATCTGCGGGAGAGAATGATATTCTGGTCAGACACGACAGACAGAAAGAGCCCAGTCCCCAGCGAGGCAATTAATATTTCACACCTGCCAAAGCGCCGTGGCCAGGGGAGGGGGAGAGGCTGGGAAGGCGACCGTATTGTCACAAGGCCAGGGTGTGCAAAAGCCAAGTGGGGATAGTCCTTCTGTCGGGCTGCGGGAATGGGCAGGCCAAGCTGGCACAGAAAACAACTCTTTCGGGTGTGTATGGAGGGGCGGGGGTTTAGGGGGAGCATTGGACAGAACAAAGAATCCGCCAGTTGCATCTGCTCTTTAGCTGCGGTCCTACTCTGGTACCCATCTCCTGGCTCACTCCACACACATTCCCTCCCCACGGAAAGGGTGGCATGACAGGTGGGGAGGGGACAAATACAGAAGTGGGCACAAAACATTCACTTGTGCCCACCCACCCCGAGTCCCACAGATTCATATGCTGCCCGCAGGGGCATTATTCATATGCCAACCCTGCCCACCACAGACACGCATCCTCACATCCTCTCTGGTGCTCCCCAGGGAGCCCACACACGTGTACACACACACACTCACACTCATGCTTTTACATACACACACAACCATTCCCAAGTCAAACAATCAGCAAAGAGTTAGTGACCATTTATTATGTTCAAGTTCCTGCCCCTTGAGATTCTAGCATGAGTTATGGAGATAGAACTATTGTGGATTTAAAAACAAAAAAAGGACGTACACTACAAAGCCATGACTGGTAAGTAATACTTGCGAGATATGAGTGGCATCCTAGCCTGCTCTGAGCACTTGCTAGTCGTCAGGTACGCTCACCAGCCGCTTCACATCCCTTCTCTCATTCACTGCCTATAAAAATCATAAAAGACACAGAACACCACTGCATTTTACATACAAGAAATCTGAGACTCCTGGGGGTTAGGCATTTTACCCAAGCTGAGATTTAAGCTCTTCTGTCTGATGCCAAACTCATGTGACCTATTCACAGTAGCCGAAAGGTCGAAGCCACCCAAGTGTCGGTCCACGGATAAATGGATAAACATTATGGAATATATATATACAATGGAATATATTAGGCCTTAAAAAGGTAGATTCTGACACATGCTACAATATGGACGAGACTCGAGGACATTAGGCTGAGTGAAATAAGCCATTCACAAAAAACTACTGTATGATTCTTATATGAGTGACCTAGAGTAGTCAAATTCATAGAGACAGAAAATAGAATGGTGGTTGTCAGGGGCTGGGAGAGGGGGGAATGGGGAATTAGTGATTACTGAGTACAGAGTTTCAGTTGGGGAGGATGAAAACATTCTGGAGACGGATGGTAGTGATGGTTGTACAACAATGTGAAAGTACTTAACGCCACTGAATCGTAAATTTAAAGATGGCTGTGATGGTAAATTTTATGTTATATGTTTTAACCACCATTTAAAAAACAAAACAAAACCAACTGGCATTGTTAAATACCATGCCAAGGGAGTAGAGAAGGAAGATCACTGTGGGCTTGGTGGCCAGAGCAAGTGTGTGGAGGAGTGAGATTTGAATGGGGCCTTGAAAGGAGGCGAGGACTCGAATGGCAGGGGTTAGGGTGTGAAAGTTGGCAAAATACCAAACAAAATGCACATGAGAAATTGGTGCCTCCGTGAAGGAGGGGACCTGCGGAGACCATTTCAATGCAGAGGAAACCATTTTATTAGAGATGACTCTAGAAGGGATACCTGAGCGGCCAGTTGGATTGGATGTCATTCTGCACTCTGGATTCCAGAGTGAAGATTTTAAACTTTCCAAGGACAACAAAGCCCCCATTGAAGAAGGAAGTGGGAGATGAGTCTGGCTGAAGTGTAGGGGCCTGAGGAGGTAAGAGGCCACTAGGACCAGATAGGAGACTCGGACAAGGGGCCTGAGGCCGAGCAGAGGAGTTTGAATGTCCACCAGACAATGGGGAGCCTTGGGAGGGCTGAGTGGGGCATGGCAGGGGGACCCTGGGGCTTGAAGAGATTATTCAGACAGAGATGAAGGTGAAGATAGTCAGAAACACAGTTAAGAACCAGCGAATGAGAGAAGACAGAGCCTCACCCAGGAAGAAGCCACTGCCCTTGGGGAATGCACTGCATGAGAGAACAAACAGGTGGATGAAAGGTGACCTCTGGCTTTACTGATGGAGAAACAGGAGTGTGGCAGCATCAGGGACCCTAACGCCTTGCAAGGAGGAGCACAGCCCACGTGGGAAAGAGAGTAAATGACGGAAGGTGCGGTTCATCCTGGCCTGCAGTGCGGTCCCTACTCAGGAATGGTAATACTCATCCCTGGTGCTACCAGCCTTGCCTATTCTGCCTCCAATACAAATCTAGATCCTTGCTTCTCTCCAACATTTTTTTTTTTGCCACCACCCCAGTCCAAGGCATGACCCTCTGCTTTCCTTCGCTAAGTCATAGAAATAATATTGACCCCAATATACCGATTAGGAAACTAGATTCTGTATGGTGGAATTACTTGTTAAAAGAACTGCAAAACTTATATTGATAGATCCTATTCAGGAACCTGGGTCTCCTAACTCAAAATTGGAGCAACTCTTGGGTGCAGAGACTTATGAGATCGTTTGCCATCATTCCCTTCTCCCGAGAAGTTTACAATCAATTTAAGCTCATCAAAAACGCATGTAGGGGCTTCCTTGGTGGCGCAGTGGTTGAGAATCTGCCTGCCAATGCAGGGGACACGGGTTCGAGCTCTGGTCTGGGAGGATCCCACATGCCACGGAGCAACTAGGCCCGTGAGCCACAACTACTGAGCCTGCGCATCTGGAGCCTGTGCTCCGCAACAAGAGAGACCATGATAGTGAGAGGCCCGCGCACCGCGATGAAGAGTGGCCCCGCTTGCCGCAACTGGAGAAAGCCCTTGCACAGAAATGAAGACCCAACACAGCCAAAAATAAATAAATAATTAATTAATTTTTTAAAAAAACGCATGTAGGTAAAAAGGATAGCATATATCTGACGCTAGTGTGAAATGAGTTTATAGCAAGGCAGGTGGGGGAGTAGAGAGAGCACGAACGTTAGGAACCCAGACACATGGCTGGAATCTCATCTTCCCTTGGTGAGATCGTGAGATCATGAACTCATGGGTGCATTACTTAAAAAGCCTCAATATCTTCGTTAGTCAAGGGCCACCATTTCTTCATTTATTCACTCCTACATCCATTTATTCAAAAGTAAATGTTGAACAGATAGTCTGAGTCAGGCATTGTGCTAGGCACTGGAGATAGAATGCTGAACAGGACACACAGCGTCTGCCCTCAAGGAGCTTATGTTCTGGTGGTGTGGGGTCTGGGATGGAGACCAGAAAGAAGCTCTGCTGTAGCGCAGCCAGGGGACAACAGAGACTTGGATTGGGCAGTGGTGTGGAGGCAGAGAGAAGAGAATGGATGCAAGTTAAGTGCTAGAGGTAAAATTAACAGGACTTGCTGATAGGTTAGGTGGTAGAACCAGAAGAAAGATAGGGGAGAAGAGAGTGACTCCTGTAATAAGAGTTAGAAACAACCAGATACTTGGCAGAGTGCCTAGCACACACTGGCGCTTTACGGATTCTGAGCACTGAGGGAACTAGAATAACTGAATCCAAGTGACGTTTCTACAGAGGAGGGCAGGAGTAATGGAGAAAGACTTCTGGAGGAGGTGAATTTCGAGCCAAGTTTAAAGCAGAAGAGGGAAGTGGATTGACATGGGGATGGAGAAGGAGGGCGTCAGGGGTTTCTGGTGGGAGGCAGAAAGGCCTGGACCAGGCATCAGTTTGGAGGTGGGAACTGTGAGTCACCGGACTTAAGAATCAGTTAGGGTTGCACACAGGAGGATTCTGCCTAATATACGAGTAAGACATATGTAGGATTTTAAATTAAAATAGAACTAAGTCCAGATCCTCAAAACAAGTTCCTGACTCCTCTTCAGATCTGTGAGCCTAGATTGGGAGACTTTTTTCCTCCATTTGGAGACTGTCTCCTTCTATGCACATAAAGGAGAAAAAACTTTGAGCTTAAAAGGCTACAAGAGGCCGTGGGGTGTGGGATCGGGCAGGCAAGGACCAGCACCGGAGCCCAGAGCCATCTCAGCACGTCTAGCCAGCTGTCTCCTTGGAGGGTGTCCTAAATGGAGAGCCCACCCAATGGCCCTTATGGGTCTTCCTGTTTTAGCAGCTGCTGCCCACACAGTCTCTGCTTAATTTTCAGCATCCACTCTTGAAGGCTGCATTGTCTAATGCGGAAAAGCTACTTAAGCTTCAGATTGGAGTGGCTCAACCCCTGGCATATACACCTCCCCACCCCAAACATTTCCCCCATCCGTGGCTGCCACAGTCTGTGTGGGTGGCAAAGGCCCAGCCCCTGTGAAGGTAGTGCAGAAGTGGCTAGAAGCTGCTCCTCCAACAGGTGGGGCCGTGCCTTCCCCGTCCTCAGTACCACCTATGCCTGGTTCTCTAGCTCAGCACTTCTTAAAGTATGGTCCACAGAGCCCTGGGGTTCCCCAAGACACTTTCAGGCGTCCACAAAGTCAAAATATTTTATAATAATATTAAGACATTATTTATCTTTTTTCTCTATGTTGACATTTGCACAATGGTGCAAAGGCATCGGTGGGTAAAACTGTCGACACCCACATGAACCACAGTAATGGCACCAGATTGAACTAATAGTCATTTTATGTTTTCCTCATCTCATACTCACAGTTTTATGAATGTTCTTCATGAAGCAGCAGAAATCATTAATTATATTAAATCTCAACCCTTGAGTCACATCTTTTAAATTTCTGTGTGAGTAAATGAGAAGTACACATAGAGCATCTCTGCAGACACTGAAACCCAGTCCCGAGTGAAAAGCACTCAAGCAGCTGAGCTGTGAACTAAACAAGTTACTCCTTTCACAAAACACCATTTTTATTTGAAAGAACAACTAACAAGCTATGGTAATTTAGACTTATGTTTTGGGTAGAATTTTCTCGAAAATGAACAAAGTGAACCTGTCACTTTAAGGAAAACAATTGACAGATATGTGGCCAATGATAAAATTTGACTTTCATGTGGAAATTTTGGAAAATTTGTATTCACCACCATGAAGTGATAGCTTCCCAATACTTAAAATCTTTCTTGATGAGGTCAGTGATGATAGTAACAATCTATTTTTTGTTTTGGGTTTTTTTTTTATCTTATATAATGAAGTGTGTTAACTTTTGGAAATCTACATAACTCAGTGAAATAATATTTTCCAAATGCCCAAGGCATGAGTCTACAAGACCATGCCTGCATAAAAGAGCCATTGGAAGCAGAAGAATCACCCATGTATTTTTATACAATACATACAACAGGGTATAAAATGTTCATTGATATGGTTTCAGATTCTCAATTGCAAATAACCTTTATGAAAATGTCATATTTTGAGTTTTAGTGTAGGATCAAAGATGATTAGCCACAATTATCTAAAGAAATTACGAAAAACTCCTACCTTTTCTAACTACATATTTGGATGAGGCTGGATTTTCTTCACATTTTCAACCAAAACAACAAATCCCAACAGATTGATGCAGAAGCCGATGGGATCCAGTCAAACATGAAAAAGATTTTTTTTAATGCAAAACAATGCCACTCTTCTCACAAATTTTTTTTTTGTTTTGGAAAATATTTTTCATAAAAATATGTTATTTATATTAACCTGGAATAGCTCTATTACTATTATTTCTATGTTCTACTGTTATTTTTAAATAAATTGAAAATAAGTTTTTTTGAATTTCCGTTTTAATGTCTAATACAGGAACTATTGTATTAGAAATACAACCCACATGAACAAATGCTCTTTGGAGTCCTAATAATTAAGAGTGTAAAGGACTCCTGAGACCAAAACGTTTGAGAATCCCTCTCTAGCTCACTGTCTCCATCGCCATAACACCTCTCTTTGGACCTGGGGCCCTGGTGCTCCTCCTGCATCCAAGCCCCAGGGTCCAGTTTCTAATTCAGAACATCAACCCCAGACCCATAATGCCTCTCCAGATCCTTCCAGGGATTCCATTTCAGGGTGGTCTATGAGGGCTCCAGCCTGCCATGTGTCCCCTGTCCTCAGCACCTATATCTGCTCACACACACAACACACACACACACACACACACACACACACACAACAATTACTATAGACAGTAAAGACCCAAGTCCTCCTTGGAGTAACTTTTTGATCCTGGAAAAGTCAAACTCTCAGGCTTTATTTTCCTCAACAACAATACACAGATGTCAATAGCTACAACCATCCTAATGGGGCTGTTGTGAGAATCGAATGAGACAACGGGTGATACTAGATATTCTCCATCTGCAGACCCACCCTCACCTTCCCCCACCCTGCTCTGTGGCCCGGGAGGCTTCCAGTTGGCCCAATGGGAGGCACTGGTGGGGGACTCCAGAGGGCAGGAGGAGAAAGAGGTTGGAAGGCTTGTCACCCTCTGACACGCACACACGTGTACACCCCAGAGTTTGGCAGTGCCTCTAGAGGAGACAGAGCTGCTGTTGGACACCCCCTCAGGCCTCGGAATGATCTTTTTTGGCCCCAAGGTGCCTGACACCCCCCTTGTTGGTTTCCTTTAACAGCCCACACCTCTGTGAATAGCTCCTCCTTTAAATTCTCCTCAGTCACATTGTCTGGGTATGCCATTTAGTTTCTGCAGGGACCTTGATTGATACAGTATGTGAAACACTGTAAATTTGGATGTGTCCGCACCAAAGAAAAGTCCTTTTCTTTCTAACCTAAAGTCTTCTATGACCACAGGGCATCCCCAGCTCCTCGCTCCCCCTCCTAGTGAGGCAGGAGGAGACAGAGATTTAATTCCACTCAATGCAGTTTGTTCTCAGCACCACTTACGTCCAAGACACTGCGCAAGGGATTCACAAAGAATCTCAAGAAAAGGAACAAACACCCTGTGCTTTCCCATCTTTGTGCCTTTCCTACTGATGTTACCTGCAACCCAAGCATTCTTCTCCTTCCATCAGTCAAAACTCTCAGATGTCACCTTCTTAAGAAACCTTCCCATGTTCCCCAACAATAAATAATGTCTTTCTCACCCAAACACCTCTTTTCAAGCACTTATCTCATTTTAACTTGTATTATTCAATTTGATTCAACTCATGTTTACCCAGTGCTTTTTTTATGCCAAGCCCTAAGCCAGACACTGAGCAGTGCAAGGAAAAATATTAGACTCTACCTGCCCGAGGGGAGCTCATGCTCTCGCTGGAGAGACAGAAACATAAATACTTATGATGCAAAGGGAAAGAGGTCATAACAGAATTTTACACAAAATTCTATAGTTTGGTTAAGGGAAGCACTATGAAAACATCTAGATAGATGAGGGGAGATCAAGACCATTAGAAGGACAGCAGTACCCTCTCAGGGAGTAGGTTTAGGAAGGCTGGAAGCCTCAGTCGAGGAGATGCTCAGCACACAGGCGGCCAACATGGCACAGAGCATAAGAGCAGCCACTGGGGAGGGAGCTCGCTTCATCAGTGAGCCTGAGGCAATGCCCTTGAGTCCCTGCTCTGTCTGCTAATGGCTTGTAGGGATGACGTAGGACCTCCTTGTGCCCTCGTGAAGAAACTCAGAATGGCCTGGTGGCCAGTGGACCAGCAGAGGCTCGAGGTTTGATGAAAAAGCTGCAGGTCCTTTCCAATCAGAGTCCCAGAACTGGACCGTAGACACTAAAGGTGGGTGCCAGCGTGAATGCTCCAAACAGCCAGACAGGACCTCAGGGGTCGCCAGGTTAGGCACCAGCCCAGATCAGCCATTCTGCAGGAGAGACCAGGCAACTTGAAATGATGTCATGTGAATCCAAGACATCCTTCTCCCCACAGCAGCACAACGTCTTTTAAACCCTCTACCACAATGAAGGGGGCCAGAGAAAGGGAGAAGACATACCTAAGACTGAGCATTTACCCAAAAAGAATGAAACACCAGTTCCTGACAAGATGGCAAGCTAGCATAAGCTGCTAGCACCTTCCCCCAAAATTAATTTTGGAGAAACTACAGACGAGGAAATAAGTCATGGATCTGAGGATCTAAATATAAAACTACGAGAAACCCCTGGGAGAGAGAAGGCTCCCCAAAACTGAGAACAGTTGTGTTTGTGAAGGGGATGGGTGGTGGGTGAATGGGAATAGAGAGGGGAGAAGCCCTAGTGGGAGACTAGGTTGGCTCTGAAGGTCTGATCTTGTACCACTCTCCTCTCCCCCAACACACATACACGTGCACACACACAAAGCTACCCTGAGATGACCATTGTCTATGCAGAATAAGCAGCATCACAACCCAGACCTTCAGAATTACAAGAGTATTAGAGAAATCATAAAACTCTGCTGAGATGAGAGCTAATGGGGCCAGAAGTGTGCTTCCAGCTGCCCTTGGATGTTCACACATCCACCCAACACTCCTCCCCATCCCCCAATAGTCAAGGTTGGTGTATCTACTAAGGATGTAGCTACCTCTCAAGTTCAGCTTCTTTCAAAGGAGAATGCCAGACAGAGAGGAGTTGCACAGTAAGGGAACAGTATCTAAAAGGGATCCTAAATTGGGAAGGGGCAGCAGTTTACTGGGTCAAATCAAGAGGGTTTCTGCAGAGCCAAAGGTTCTCTGCCTTGGAGCTCATCCTCACCTCTCTTCTTTAAATCCACCAAGAGGTAACAAACTAGGATTTTAGAACCTCTCCCACTACACATTACAGACAGCATAACTGTATTCCCAAGGGAAAGTATGTTTACAGGTCAAAATAATTTGACCTTGAGAAATAAAACCACTTTAAAAGAAAGATAACAAACTTAACATCATGCATCCCATGAAGCAAGATAATTGGGACAGCTGCACCAAGATTTTTAAAGAAGCATAATAAATAGTCTCAACAAAAGTATTGAAATATGAAATAAGTTTTAAAAAATAAACAAATAGAAATCTTGTATTTGAATAATAATTGAAATAAATAAAAGAGATGAATGGCTGGATGGATAACCCTGAAGACAGAATATATAAACAAGAAGATCATGTTGAGGAATTCTCCTGGAAGTCAGCGAAAGAAGATAAAAAGAAAGAAATTAAAGAAAGACTAAGACATGCTGTAAGTAAATAGAGATACTAATATTCAAATAATGGAATTACAAGAAAGAAAGGAAACAACAGAGGGAAGGAAATATTTGAAGAAATTAAAAGATGAAAGACCTCAGATCGACAGGATTTATAGAGTGCCAAGTAGGATAATAAAGAGAAACCCACATCTAGAAATATTTTAGTGAAATTCAGAAATCAAAGATGCAAAAAAATTCTAAAAGTTTCCAGAAAGAAAAACAAGTTGGGCTTCCCTGGTGGCGTAGTGGTTGAGAATCTGCCTGCCAGTGCAGGGGACACGGGTTCGAGCCTTGGTCTGGGAAGATCCCACATGACGCGGAGCAGCTAGGCCCGTGAGCCACAATTACTGAGCCTGCGCGTCTGGAGCCTGTGCTCTGCAACAAGAGAGGCCGCAATAGTGAGAGGCCCGCGCACCGCGATGAAGAGCGGCCCCTGCTTGCCACAACTAGAGAAAGCCCTTGCACAGAAACGAAGACCCAACACAGCCATAAAAAAAATAAATTAATTAATTTAAAAAAAATTAGTCAAATTGCCTTAAAAAAAAAAAAGAAAAACAAGTCATCTAGAGAGGTAAAGACTGATTTTATCAGATTTCTTAACAGTACATTGGGTATAGGAAAACACAGATAAATATTTTTAAAGTATTAAAAGAAAAGAACACTGAACCTAGAATTTTACATATAGACAAATTGTCATTTATATGCAAGAGTGTCAGTAAGATATTTCCAGACATACGAGGTTTACATCACAAAAATCCCATTTTGATAACTCTTGGAAGACCACTCAAATAAAGAGAAATAAATCCAGGAAAGCGCTTCAAGAGAAATTCAATGGAAGAATGATCAAATACCCTAATAAAGCTTGCTGTTCTCTAAAAAAAGTAAGGATCAAACAAAAGATTTAAAAAGAAAAAACATATTTATAGCTCTCAAAGCTAAGATTTTGATACTCTCAAGCAAATAAACGTAAGCATAGGCAACCACCATAATAATAAAAATAGAAGATATAACTTTTGAATAAGCATAAGACAATTTATCTATGCAATGAAAATAAGACAAAATAAAAACAAAAGGAATGTATAGTAAATGGAAAATATGAAATAATATGGCAGAAATAACTCCTTATTTAGTAGTATTACAAGACATAAGGTGATTTAGCTTACCAATTAAAACACTGAGACTCACTCTAAAATTAAAACAGTGTGGCATTGCTGTACTAGTAGACAGACAATTAAAATAAATTAGTAGGTACAGAAACAGGCCCAAGTGCATAAGGAAATTTTTTATATGATAAAGGCAACATCTCAAATCACTGACAAAAAAATAGAATTTGAAATAAATGACGTTGAGACTACTGAATAACCATTTGGAAAAAGATAAAATTGGAATCATACCTCTCAGCCTACCCAAGAATAAACTACAAATGCATCAGAGACATATGATACAACAAGGAAACCACACAAGTATTAGAGGAAAACAGGAGATGTACCTGATAATTTGGAATTGGTAAAGGCTTTCTCATTATGACTCAAAATCCAAAATCAATAAAAGATAATTCAACTACATGAAAAAATCTTTTGCATGGCTAAAATCACCATAAACAAAGTCAAAAGGCACATTATATACTGGGAAAATATTTGCAATGCATATCACAGATAAAGGGCTAATATTCCTAGTATGTAAACAGCTCACAAAAATCAAGAGGAAAAAACCGAAACAGAGATTAATGGAAAAAAAGCAGAGGGAGAGAGATATTAAAAAGATAATCAGAATAAGAGAAATGCCAATTAAAACTGCACTGATACCATTTTGCAACTACAAAATAGGCAAAATTTCAGAAGCTTCATAAGGCATTCTGTTGACAAGGATATGGGGAAATAGGCACTCAAAATCAATTCTGGTGAAAATGCAAGATGGTACAACCCCACAAGAGGGATTTGGCAATATCTCACACAATTGCATATGCATATAACTTTTCACCCAATAATCCTATTTATATTAATTTACTTTGAAGATCCATCTTCAAAAATATGAAATAAAATATGCACGAGGTTATTCACTGTAGTATTATTTATAATAGCAAAATACTGAGAAAAATCTACATGCATATATGCAGAGCAGATTGCTAGAATAAGTCATTTTATATCCATACAATGGCATAATATGGATCTATAAAACTGAGAAATAGCTCTATAAATTGGTATGAAGTGATTTCCAGGATATTTTTAAGCAGAAGACACAGATACTATGCTATATTTTTGTAAGAAAGAAGGTGAAATAAGAATATATACCCAGGGGACTTCCCTGGTGGCGCAGTGGTTAAGAATCCACCTGCCAATGCAGGGGACACGGGTTCGAGCCCTAGTCTGGGAAGATCCTGCATGCCGCAGAGCAACTAAGCCAGTGTGCCACAACTACTGAAGCCTGAGTGCCTAGAGCCCGTGCTCTGCAACAAGAGAAGCCACCACAATGAGAAGCCCATGCACTCCAATGAAGAGTAGCCCCCACTTGCCCCAACTAGAGAAAGCCTGCACACAGCAACAAAGACCCAGAGCAGCCAAAAATAAATAAATAAAATAAATAAATTTATTAAAAAAAAAGAATATATACCCATTTTTGCAAAAGAAACATATGAAGGATAAATCAGAAGCCAGTGGAAAAAACAAACAAACAAACAAAAGAAGCCAATGAAATTGGTCATCCGCAGGGAATGAGTTGAAATAAGGAAGAAATGCTAAGAAAGAGACACAAATGTCTCTCAAATGTACTATTTGTATAGTTTTGATTTTTTGACCCATGTAAATATTTTACCATACAAAAAATAAAATTAAATCATCAAACGTGGGGGAAGACCCTAAAACTGAATGTAAATAGAAACAAATGAACCTATCCACATATTAAATTGGTAAAATAACTATATAGAAAGAAAAAACTTTAATCCAACTAACTTTTGGTTAGTATTTGGACTGTACATCCTTGTTGAGACATATTCTAAAAATTAGAACTGTAAAGGAATTTTAACCTTTTCTAATAGTATTGTTTTGGTAGTGGTATGGGTACAGCAACTTCAAAATTATTTGCATGTGTTACGGCAATGAGCAAATGAGTAAATATATTGATGTTGTTGAGAGCCAGGGAGGTTAAGAACCTATTTGAGAGAATCACTGTGGAGGAATGAGATACAAATAAAGAATGGGAAAAGGAGAGGAAGAATCCTGTAGTATTGGATTAGAATTAGAGGTGTTAATACATGATTTTTTTAAGCATTCACTTTTCTCCAACCTTATTGAGATATAACTGAAGGACATGAAGCCACACATATATAAAGTATGCAATTTGTTCAGTTTTGACAAATGTGTGCACAAATAAAACCATCACTACAATGAAGATGATAAACATTTCCATCATTTCCAGAAGTTTCTTTCTGCTCTTAACATCCATCCCTCCTTCTGCCTCCATCCTCCATCTCTTTCCTGTCATTATAGATTAGTATGTAATTTCTGGAATTTTACATAAGTAGGAGTATATGGTATGTATTTTTTTTGCCTGGCTTCTTTCACTAAGTGTAATAATTTGAGATTCATCAATGTTGTGTATTCCTTTTTGTTGTTTTTATTCCTAAAATTGGAATGGCTCTGTTATTGGGTTCATATAAGTTTATAATTGTTATGTCTTCCCGATGAATTGTCCCTTTCATCATTTGAATTGTCCACCTTTATCTTGAAAAGTGAAAAAGGGATACTCTTTATGTTGAAGCCTATTTTATCTGATTTAAAAATAGCCATTCTAGGCTTCTTCTGATTATTATTTGAATGGTATCTATTTGTTTTAAAACTACCTGTGTTTTTGTATTTAACGTTTGTCAGTTGAAGGAAACAAAGTAGGAACTTGTTTTTTTATCCACTTTGCCAAACTCTAGGTCTTAATTGAAGGGTTTAGACCATTAGCATTTAATGTAATTATTAATATTGTTGAATTTAGTTCTACCATCTTACAATTTGTTTTCTATTTTTCCCCTCTATATTTGTACCTATATCCCCCTTTGCAGCCTTCTTTGGGATTACTTAAATAATTTTTAATATTCTATTTTTATTTTGCATTGGTTTTTTGTATAAATCTCTTTGTATTATTTTGTAGTGTTTGCTGTAGAGATTGCAATACATATACTTTCATATTTAAGTAAAATGTAGAAGCTTTGCAATCATATCAACCCCTTTACTATTCTCCTCAACTAACCTTTATGTTATCATTGTCATTTGTATTATATTCTTATACACTGAAAATTCCACCAGATAGTGTCATAACCTCTGCTTACTATAGTCACATGTGTTTTAAAGAACTAGGAGGAAATATGGTCTCTTATATTTACCCAGATATTTACCATTTATGTTTTGTTCCCTTCATTCCTCAAGACCAAATATTCTTTTGTTATCATTTTTCTGTAACCTGATAAATTTTCTTTAACACTTCTCACAGAACAGGTAATCTAGTGACAAATTCTCTTTTATTTTCCTTCATCTGAGAATAGCTTAATTTTGACTTCATCCCTGAAGTATATTTTTACTGGATATAGAATTCTGTGTTGACAATTCTTTTCTTTCAGCCCTTGAAAGATGAGGTACTACTGTCTTCTGACCTTCAGGGTTTCTAATGAGAAATCTCAAATCATTAGAACTTTTGTTGCCCTATATGTAAAGTGTTGTTTTTCCTCTAAATGCTTTCAAAGGTTTTTCTTTGCTTTAATTTTCACCATTTTTATTATGATGAGTCTAGGTGTGGTTTTCTTTGAGTTTAGCCTATTTAGGATTTATTAAGCTTCTTGACTCTTGAATCTGCCAACATGGAATAAAATTAAAATTCAATAAAATGTTAATAGAAGTATGGACCACATACAGTGAAGGCCCAAAAGAGGAGGAATCAATTCTACCAAGTTAGTGGAGGGAAGGAGATGCCAGGAATGGACTTAAGCAGGTATACAGAGTGTGGGAGAGGCAGTCTAGGCAAAGGGTATTGTTTGCTTTGTAAGCAAACATGAGACGTGACACATACAAAACCCAGTTCTTCATTCTCCAGTGCTCTTTCACTTCACCTTTTTATTTTTATTTTTTTTCCTTCACCAGCTGGCTTTGTTTGTGAAGTTCTTAATGACATCTTTAGGAGGGACATGTTTTCTTACACTGTTATCTTCTTAAGGACAAGAGTAGAATTCTCCCCTTTTCCTGTACCTTCTAAGGATGTCTAATGTGGGGCTTTGCCAATTAAAAAAAAAAAATACAGCCATGATCTTTGGACAGTATGTGGAGGACCGATTTGGGTTTGTCACTTTATGAAAATACAGTGCCAGAACGAGGAAACAGTTTTCCCTACTAAAAAGGCACAAAATCTACCTCTTTAGACAGTAATAAGTTAATTGGTTGAGGCACTTTGGGACTCTTAGAAACAGAATAAGTAAAAAATTTCATTTTATCACCCAAACTTACACCTATTAAAACTCACTCTCCAAACCTTAGATGTTCATTCAGCATTAATTATGACATTTAAGGGGATAAAAATTAAGTGCTTTGTTGGTTTCTCTAAATAATTTACATATCATTACTTTACAGTTTATGTTGCAGTGATTTTTATTAAAATTAGTAAATGAAAATGGAATGCTATTACCTCCGAGCTTTCAGGACCCTAGGGTCAGAGTCACTAATTTGTTTCTCTTTTAAAATAATAATTGTCAATTGAAAAAATATATATGCAGAACTTAATCATTTGTGTTAAAAAGGAAAGCATGAAACTAAAATAAGTTAGTACTTATAATTTCCCTGGGAATGCATCAAACCCACAATCAGTGCTTTGTAATATAGAGGGCAAGAGGAAAAAACAGAAAGAAATGGAGAAAAATCATCCAGAGTAGAGAAGAGAAAAAAAGCAAAAGTAAAACAGAGGAAATGACATTTTTTAACTTTGCTAGCCCAGAACCTTCCAAATTTATTTAACTGCAGAGCCCCCAAAATAGTTCAAGCAGCATTAGTGCTCCCAGGGACATATTCTAGGAAACCTTGGTTATAGCCATCCTCGAACTCTCTCCAGGAGTAGTGGGTGTCATTTGTGTAAAGAGCTTGAAGTCTAAAGGCAAAGACTGGAACACCTGTGGAGACCCTCTTCTGCATCCACCAATTCCCAGCCAAGAGAAGTGGCCCTGGGTGACCACGATTCAGTCCGTGGCACCCTCTCCCCCAGGCCACCTCTTTGGAGAGGCCTAGCCAAAGCTGGTCCGCAATCTAGCAGGCAAGTGTGAAGTGTTTTGTGAAGCACAATACCCAGGTGAAAGGTCTCTGATATTCATTCGGACTCTGTGCACCTGGAGCACCTAACACAAAGTTGGGGGGTGCCCTAGGAAGGTGCCCACTTATCTGGAGGCCAGCACCTTTGGAAGCAGTGAGTAAGGGAACAGAGACTCCCAGATCATAAGAGATGCCCACCCATACTGAAAGCAGAAATGATGACCTCTTGTCCTAGACTTCTCTACTTCTCCTTTATTCCATCTTTATTCCATTTTCCCTTTCTCCTGGTCCCTTGGTATTTTCTGGCTGTCTCCTCTGCCTGTATCCCTCTCCATCCTCATTTTTTTTATCTCCTCCCTCTCTCATTTGAGGCCCTACTGGCCAACAGGGTCGTTCTGTTCAAATGGGGATCTGTCAGGACTTCCCGTGGACCCTCTCCCCGACTCTAGATAAATCCACCCCACCTGCCACACTCCCCCCATCTCCAGCTCAAGCCATGGGGTGGCACAGTGACAGAGGGAGCCTGCCCTAAATTCTTCAGATGGGGGGGGAAGGGCGGCGTGTTTGTCCATGCCGCTGTCCGTCTCTGAGTTGGGAGGGGGACAGTTGTTTCTGGAGCAGAGCCTCCGCAGAACCTCTGTCTCCACCCCCCTCCCTCGGCAGAGAGAGGATCTGGCCGGTGTGACATTTCCTGACAGGACTCAAGGAGACAATTAATGCCTCACAGCTGCCTCTACCAAGGAAGGTGCTGGAAGAGGAGGAAATGGGGTAGGGGGAGAGAAATGTGTAAATTTGCAAAAAGTTTTAAAGTAATAGTATAGAGTAGGGAGGGAATTGAATCGAAATCTTATTGAACAAATGCCTCTTGGATCCCTCAAGGGCCAACCAGAGAGTGGCCACCTGAAGCAAACATGGCATCACCGCAGAGCGAGGCTGACAGACTCCCCCTCAATTGTCAAAGCTTCTGGAAAGAAGGAGAAAGCTGGTGGCAGAGCCTCTGCCCCTGGCCTGGAGCCCTGAAATGCTGGACCTTGAACCCTGTCTGCCTCATGGATGGGGGTGGGTATAGTCTAAGGTTGCAAGTGCCCAGCTGCCAGGGCCAGGGAGAGAGTGAGAAACCCCCGGGAAAGCGGTTTCTGATAAAAAGTTAGACAGACAGACAGAGATGGACGGGTGTCCTTCCTTCCCAGAGGTCTGCCTGGGCAGACGGGCCTTTCCTCTGGGCTTTATAGATTAATGAGTCCTTCTTATCAATTATAGAGACAAGAAAGTGTAATTTTCTCCCCATGTTTATACTGTTCAGGATTAATCTGCCTATAAATGGATAATCTGTCAGCTTCCGAGACACTGAAGTGGGGAGGGAGTGGGGCAGGAAATGGGGAAGAGATTTACCAGTGGGTAACGCCATCTGCTTTATTAGGTTGTTTTATAAACCTGACATTCAATTTGTTCTGTAGGACTTGGTGACAGATTATTCTGTAAATTCCCCAATAATTACGATAACCAGAGAAAGGGGAAAAAAAGAGAGAGGGAGGTGGGTTTGGAGGGGGGAGGGTTGCCAGCACATCGGTGAGTAATGGTCCCAGAGGACAGCATCCATCCTCAGCCCCCTCCAAGGGTGGCTGGAGAAAGGCTAAGCCTTAGAGGGGGATTGACAAAAAAGGCCCAGAGAGCCCTTCAACCCCTGGTCTCGTCCATCCCCACCCTTTCAAATCCTCAGACTCTCTGTTCTCCCCAACAGGATGGCAAATTCACATGAGTAGGGATTGTGTTATCAGTAAGTATCTTATATTCTTTCTCCTGTCACCTGGGTCTGAATCCCATGCTCTCTTTGTTCGCTGTGTGAACTTGCGTAAATTAACCTAAACTCTGTCCCTCAGTCTCTTCAATGGTACAATCGGGCCAGTAGTAATACTTACCTCCTACAGTTGTTGGTTGTTGCCAGGATCAAATTAGTCCTATATGGAAAGCACTTCTTTTTTTTTTTTTTTTTGGCTGTGTTGGGTCTTCGTTGCTGCACATGGGCTTTCTCTAGTCGCAGAGAGCGGGCTTCTCATTGCAGTGGCTTCTCTTGTTGTGGAGCACGGGCTCTAGGGCATGTGGGCTGCAGTAGTTGTGGCTCACGGGCTCTAGAGAGTAGGCTCAGTAGTTGCGGCGCACAGGCTTAGCTGCTCTGCGGCATGTGGGATCTTCCTGGACCAGGGCTCGAACCCATGTCCCCTGCATTGGCAGGTGGATTCTTAACCACTGCACCACCAGGGAAGTCCCTGGAAAGCACTTTAAAATGATGCATGGTGCATACTAAGTACTGTATAAACTATTTGCATTTTTATTATTTCTTTGTGTTTTTATCCCTCAGTTTTCAGCCCGGTACTGGTTGGGTCTGAAAAATCATGACGGTAGAATCAGAATCTCAGCACTGATAGGCCCCTCAGCAATTTCGGATTTCACCCCCACCATCTATCCCATGCTTGTCCTGAGGACAAGGAGCTCCCTGCCTACCGCTGGGCACTCAGGCCTTCATCCTCACCTAAAGCCAAGGGCTGCCTGCCCCGTGGAGCCCTCCCCAGGGTTAGAGCTGCTGCATTTGCATAGCGAGGCAGGCAGAGCCCCTCCGGTGAAGCATAGTCTTGATTATCAGCTCTGAGAGCTCATTTCTCAGCAGAATGCTATTCAATTACCCGGTGCACGTTTATCTTTTAAATTTCCGAATGCTGCCTTCCATGGCTTCTGTAATCTTATTTGCTGCTTGTGCTGAGCGGAGGTGGGTGGGGGAAAGAAGGCCACATGGTGTGTGTCCCCAGGGCCCACCTACCTGAGGCCTGTCCTGTGTTCTGGGGTCCAACCTGGGAGCCCAGTTTGGGGGAGGGGAGGGGAGGGACTGGAATCCTTACTGTCTGCTCTTTCTGGCCATCTTTGTGCCTTTGTCTTCCCAAGGACAGTTCTCTGTTACCTCAGTTGGTTACCAAGATAAAGAGGCTCTGGGAATGGAGTCTCTGAGGCTTCCCATAAAGAGGATGTCTGTGCCATGGGCGACAGCTGGGGAGAATACACACTCCCTTACATCTCAAAGTGCACTCTTGACCATAGGCCTCCATGTTACCCATGTGAAACTCCTACATCCACCAAGAATTTATTCCCCTTTCAGAAATAGATGCATAATTAGGTTAAGTAATTTTTTTTAACTTCTTATTTTATACTGGAGTATAGCCGTTAACAAAGTTGTGATAGTTTCAGGTGCACAGCACAGTGACTCAGCCATACATATACATGTATCCATTCTCCCCCAAAGTCCCCTCCCATCCAGGCTGCCACATAACATTGAGCAGAGTTCCCTGTGCTATATAGTAGGTCCTTGTTAGTTATCCATTTTAAATATAGCAGTGTGTACATGTCGATCCCAAACACCCTAACTATCCCTTCCCCCCATCCTTCCCCCCTGGTAACCATAAGTTCATTCTCTAAGTCTGTGAGTCCGTTTCTGTTTTGTAAATAATTTCATTTGTATCATTTCTTTTTAGATTCCCCATATAAGCAATATCATACGATATTTCTCCTTCTCTGTCTGACTTACTTCACTCAGTATGACAATCTCTAGGTCCATCCATGTTGCTGCAAATGGTATTATTTCATTCTTTTTAATGGCTGAGTAATATCCCATTATATATATGTACCACATCTTCTTTATCCATTCCTCTGTCGATGGACATTTAGGTTTCTTCCATGTCTTGGCTATTATAAACAGTGCTGCTATGAACATTGGGGTGCATGTATCCTTTCGGACCACATTTTTCTCCTGATATATGCCCAGGAGTCGGATTGCAGGGTCATATGGTAGCTCTATTTTTAGTTTTTTAAGGAACCTCCATACTGTTCTCCATGGTGGCTGTACCAATTTACCTTCCTACCAACAGTGTGGGAGGGTTCCCTCCTCTCCAGCATTTATTGTCTGTGGATTTTTGATGATAACCATTTTGACTGGTGTGAGGTAATATCTCACTGTAGTTTTGATTTACATTTTTCTAATAATTAGTGATGTTGAACATCTTTTCATGTGCCTCTTGGCCATCTGTATGTCTTCTTTGGAGAAATGTCTTTTTAGGTCTTCTGCCCATTTTTTGATTGAGTTGTTTGTTTTGATGATATTAAGCCGCATAAGCGTTTGTAAATTTTAGAGACTAATCCCTTGTTGGTCACATCATTTGCAGATATTTTCTCCCAATCTGTGTGTTGTCTTTTCATTTTGTTTATGGTTTCCTTTGCTGTGCAAAAGCTTTTGAGTTTAATTAGGTCTCATTTGTTTATTTTTGTTTTTGTTTCCATTACTCTGGGAGATAGAT
This sequence comes from Balaenoptera borealis, assembly GCF_965194805.1. Classification (NCBI taxonomy): domain Eukaryota; kingdom Metazoa; phylum Chordata; class Mammalia; order Artiodactyla; family Balaenopteridae; genus Balaenoptera; species Balaenoptera borealis. The sequence goes on along the minus strand of NC_138860.1, from coordinate 36,952,185 downwards.
CGAAAAAGATATTGCTGCAACTTATGTCAGAGAGTGTTCTATCTATGTTTTCCTCTAGGAGTTTTATAGTGTCTGGTCTCACATTTAAGTCTTTAATCCCTTTTGAGCTTACTTTTGTGTATGGTGTTAAGGACTGATCTAATTTCCCTTTTTTTCTTTTTTTTTGCATGTAGCTGTCCAGTTTTCCCAGCACATTTGTTGAAGAGACTGTCTTTCCACCAAGGTTAAGTAATTTAATTTATCTAATCACACATGGAGTTAAGGTTTGGACTGTGTAGTGGGCTTCTATTGCGTTACCTGTCCAGAACCGACCTCCCTACTTCTTCCGGTAAAAGAACTCTCTTTTTTGTGGGGAATCCATTCCAAGTGGTTTGGATGGGACTGACACTGCTTTTCTTCAGGGACGTGCACAAGAACCTGTCCTGGCCCAATCACGATACTTCATGCCCTTGGCCAAAGTAATTGAATCAGGGATGGTCATGTGACCCAAACCCAGACAATCAGATCCTTCCATAGGACTTTTCTGCCAAAACTATCAGGGAAGAAGCTTTATTCTTCCTGAATTACTAATCTGGTAGGATGTGAGCCTTTGACTATCAGTGGCCACCATGCTCACCATAAGGAGAGCACCTGGGATAGACAAAGCCCTGATGACACTGTGGACATCCTGAACCCAGCCTTGTCTAACCAGACATATCCTCTAGACTTTTCAGTTACATGAGTCAAAATATTCCCCTTTCGCCTGATAGTATGAGTTGTGTTACTGTCATACAAAACCTCATTAATATAGGCTGTAATTAGCACCTCCTCCCCATCCTCAAGCTTCATCTCACAAAGTCAAGGTGTTTGTCAAGGAAGGACTGGGAGCTGGGGTGATCTCCCGCATCTCAACAGGAGTCAGGCTATACAACTTCGTGGGACGCTTCCAGTTCCCAGATGCTCTTCTTCTATTACAGACCCCCCATTTCCCTAGTATTATTCCTGTGTGTGCTGACAGATGTGTTTCTCCTTACTGGTTTATAAAGTTTCTCCTGTCCCCTTCCTAATGACCTTTGTCTCCATCAGTAATCACACACTCCCTAGGGATAGGGAGATTAACCACTTCTAGGTCTTCTTTGTCTCCACCAATTTCTAGTCCAAGGTTCTCAAGTGTCTGATATGGAGCCTCGTGGTTTGAGGGTATCTGCGTGTTTGTGGGTATATGAATGTGTCCTTAGGATACATGACAATGAAGCTGGAGGGACTGCCAAAAAGCATGTATGCTGCAGACTAGAGAGAGAGAGAGAATAAAGAGATGAGCAAAGAGGACCCCTTGAGATTGCAGAGTCTGAGAAGTTCTGCTCAGGACCTTGAGCTGGCTTTATGTTATTGTTTATTCAGACTCCATCGTCTACCAAAAGAGGACCAAGGGAACTTTCAACTATTGTTCTTGAGATACAAACAAGGATGGCATAAATGTGGTGTTTACTTCCTTAACTGTGTGTCCTGCCCTGGCACCAGGCCCACTCAGGGACCCCAAGAGCAGGCTTATCCTACCAGCTGTGGTCCTCACTAACTGGCCTACCCAGAATCTCTGGCTGGGCTGAGTAGTGAAGGACTTTTCCTGCTGAAGGCAATCAGTAAAGACTGGAAGAGGTGACTGCTTCTTCAAACGTGTAGACACTAACACAAGCTACAAAGATCAAGAGGAATCAGGAAAACATGACACCACAAAAGGAACAAAAAAGAGCTGCAGTAACTGGCCCTAAAGAAATGGACATCTACAAACTGTCTGACAAAGAATTCAAAATAATTATCTTTAAAAATGAAAAGGCAAGTCACAGACTGGGAGAGAATATTCGCAACTTACATATCTGACATAGACTCATATCCAGAACTTATAATGAAGTTTTACAACTCAATAATAAAAAAACAACCCAATTTTAAAACTGGCAAAAGACAAACACTTAACAAAAGAAGAAATATCCAATAAGCACATTAAGAGATTGCCAACATCTATAGTGGTCAGGGAAATACAAATTAAAACCACAATGAAACACCACTTCATACCCAATAGAACCATTAAAATATTAAAAATAGACAGTGTGAAGTGCTGGTGATGATGTGGAGCAATTAGAACTTGCGTACACTGCTGGTGGGAGCGTCAAATAGTACAGCCTCTTGGGAAAAGAGTTCTTCAGTTTCTTAAAAAGTTAAACATACACCAGTCCTTCAACTATTAGGCATTTGCCCAAGAGAAATGAAAACCCAAGTTCACACAAGGACATATACAAACGTTCACAGCAATTTTATTTGTAATAATCCAAGACTGTAAACAACCTAAATGTCTATCAGCAGTTGAATGGATAAACAAATTGTGGTACCTCCAAATAATGGAATACTACTCAGCAATAAAAAAAGAAAAACAAAAAGAATGAACTATTGGCATATATAACCACACGCATGAATCTCAAAAAAATTACGCTGAGTAAAAGGAATCATATACACAAAAAGCACATATTCTATATTTCCATGTCTATGAAGTTGGAGAACAGGCAAAATTAATCTGTGGTGCTAGAAATGGGATCAGGGGTTGCCTGGGGTGGAGACAGGGTTTTGACTATAAAGGTGCACAAGGCTTTCTGTGGTGATGGAAATGGTCATTTCTTAATTGGAGTAGTGGTTACGTGACTAGATCTATTTGTCAAATCTTATCATACTTCACACTCCGACTGTGTGCATAATATGGTATGCAAATATTCCTCAATGAATAAAATATTCTTTAATCAAAACAAGTACAAGGAGGAGGGCGATGGAAGCTCTTACCTCATGCTGCCCCTGTCCTGCTCTTACTTCTTCAGACAGAACACTGCAGATCTAACAGATGGAGGTGGAGGGGGAGCCTTTGTGCCAGAGGTCTAGTTTTGGACATCACAGCCCAGGGCCCAAAATGCAGGCGACGAGACAGTCCAGGCATGCTTGGGACACAGTCCTTAACAGAACCCTGAGAAAAGAGTCATTTGCAGGTGCAGCAAACACAAGTAAAATCTACACCAGACTCCAAGTTCTCTGCCCCCACTTATGTGGGCAAGTTATTCAACCTCTGTGTGCCTCAGTTTCCTCATCTGTGAATGGGAAGAACTCCTAGGGTTGTCATTAGATTCAATTAATAAACCTCAAGTATTCAGAATAGAGTTCAGCAAAGAGGATAGTGCACAATAAATGTTGGCTGCTCTGGGGACAGTGGGGGTCCTAAGGCCGCTAGGGTGACTGAGCTCAAGGGGGATGAAGGCGAGGCTGCCGGAGGGAGCCATCCAACCCAGGTATCTCTTGCTGCCTGTGCCAAAGGTACTGTGCATCCCTGGTGTGGGCATGCACCACATACTCTGCGTATCTTGGGCTTTCATTTCCTAGGGCCACCATAACAAGGCACCACAACTGGGTACCTTAAAACAACAGGAATTTATTTTCTGACAGTCTGGAGGCTAGAAGTCCAAAACCAAGGTGTTGCAGGGCCGCACATCCTCCCAAGTCTCTAAGAGAGGGAGCCCCAGTGTTCCTTTTCTTACAGAAGCATCATTCCAATCTCTGCCTCCATTTCACATAGCCATATTCCCTCTATGTCTCTGTCCAAATTTTCCTCTTTGTATAAGGATACCAATCACATTGGATCAGGGCCCACTCTACTCCAGTGTGACCTCAGCTTAACCTGTTTACACTGCAGAGACTCTATTTGCAAATAAAGTCACATTCACAGGTACCCAAGGTTAGGACTGGATGGTATCTTTTAGAGGGACATGGTTCAACCCATAACACTGGGTCTCTACTCCACCCTGAATGTATGTGTGAGGATGCTCAGTGTACACGTGTGTCCAGGCATGTCATCACACTGGTCTGTGCAGTGCCCATCATAGCTGTGTGCACACTTCCATGCTCTGGTTGAGTGGACCCATGCACTGGGTTCCATGTTCAAGTCTTGGGTTTATGTCAAACATGGGAGTTTCTGGTTTTCTCCCCCACTCTGTTCTGAGACTCCTTACCTGCCCAGAGGCCCCTGTGCTCACAAACAAAAGGAAGGGTTTTTAATGACTTTCCACTAGTAAAATGAGTTATTTCCTGACTGACATATTTCCTCCTCTAATTATACACCTATGTCCTCTATTGGCTTACTGAGGAGGAAAGACAAAAGGGCCGCAGCGCAGGCTGACTCAGGGTGTGCGCACACAAACACATGCACATTTTCACAAGGAGTGGATGGGGTGTGGTACCCAAAGCAAGTTGAGGACCCTGGGGGTCTTCTTGACTGAGATAAACATCTGCAAAGCTCCCCGGAGCACCTCATACCATCAGGGTCTTCTACTCCAGAACTGCATATATATTTTCAGGCACAAACATTAACATTAATATCTTTAAATATTCTTTTAAGATAAAAACACCAATAATAATTCACCCCCCCCAAAAAATTACTCTAAGGTTGCTGCTGGTTTCTCCACTGGCAAGTGAACCCAGGCAGGGTGAGGGAATAAATAATACAGTTCTCCTGCCTGCCCTCCTGCTGCTGCCCCCTGAGAAATGGGGGTTCACAGACTGCGTTTGAGGATGGGCCCAGGACAGCTGTGGCAATCACGCTCCCTGGCCTAGAAGTAACCGGACAAGGAGACTAAACAATAGATTCTCTGCCTCTTTTCAGAGAAATACAGTTTATGAAAGCGGGAAGGAAGTTCGAGACCATATTCCGACCTCCTCATTTTACGTAAGGGAAGACTGAGGCCTAGGAAGGAATTTAGTGTTGGCTAAGCTCAGGGATCCAGTGTCAGCTGACTCCTTTATAGTATTCCTTTCTCCTCACCTCCTGCCTCACCCACTGCATCTCTTTAGGCTTGAGGTGAGGATGGTGGAGAGGGAGGGTGGAGGGAAAGTCCCCGGTCAGGGAAGGTACAGACAAGAGCCACTGGAGAGCATCTCGTAAGGCACAGAAACCCCCTCTCCATCTGGATGTTCCTCCGCAGCCCAGACCTCCCTCCCAGAAAGTCCAAGGTGCCCACTACGTGCCTCAGCCCCTCTGCTGATCTACTTAACCCAGAGACACTACTGCTCCTGTGCTTTGATCGTGCAGGCCTCAGGAGATTTTGTCTTATTATTCACTGCAGGGTGGATGCTGGGTTGTCTTCCTCATTACAGGCCGTGGCTGGGCTGCCCACCACCTCCCCCAGGCCACTGGATGATGTCCATCAATAAGTCAGTAACAGCAACTGGATTTGAAATGCCTTCTGGGGAAAGGGTTTGCACCATTTCAGTTTTCTACAAGCCTCTTTTTAGGAAGAGAGCTGGAGAGGAAAACAATAAGCATAAAAACTATAGAAGTGCATGTAAAGATGCTAAGAGGCATGTCTTGTCTGCCCAGTTGACTGCGCAGCTTTTGAAGGCAGGTCCTGCTCTTATGTGCGTGTGTCCCCAGAGCAGCCAGCACACAGTGAGATGTCACCAGTATTTATTTAACAAGTGGATGCATGAGTGAGCATCTCCTCCCAAGCCTCAAGCCCATTCCCTCCAAGGAGAGAGGAAAAAGAGCACAGAGCTTCATAGCACTTCTAACTGCACGGCATGATGGGATAAATTTGTCTGTTTACCCACAATTTCCATACATACACACCAGAGGATACAAGATCTATGCAGTCATTTCCTTTTGTTCACAGCTGTATCCTTAGCACCTAGCACAGTGCCCGGCTCATAGCAGGTCCTCAACCGATGTGTGCGATAAATGAATGAACTGGGTGGCAGACCTGTGATCTAATTCCAGCTCGGCCACCAGCTTGCTGAGTAACCTAGGCCAGTCACTTCCCCTCTCTGGGGCTCAATTTGTCCCTCTCTATACCGGGGGCTTTGTGCCAAAAGGTCTCCAGTGACGTCACCCAGTCTAGACATTTCTTGAAGAACATGGAACATCGGTGTCACCATACAGAGTCATGCTGTAAGCCTTCCAGACCCATGTTCTGTCCCTGGCATCTTTATCGGAACCTCCATCACCAGGTGCTTTGATAGCCTATGGAGAAGTAGGTGTGATGGGGTTATATAGTAAAACACAGTTATCTGCAGCCAGGGTAAATGTTCTGAGACTAGAGAAAAGAAATGCCCTTGGATGGAAAGCATGACTTCTGCAAAAGTGGCAAAACCTTTGTGAGTTCATACCTTCATGCCTGAAGTTGCTCTCTTCCCACCAAAATTCCAGGCACTAAGAGCCCCTCTGGTGGCACTGGATGATGTCCATCAATGGGACGGAGTTGGGAGAGCATGAAAAGCAGGGGACGCTCTAAAGAAGCCGTTTGCCAGCACACAGTCCTGGAAATACAGGTGGAACTGGGCAGAGGCTAGTGACACTTTTTATGATTAATCTTGAAGTCTCCAAGGAGAGAAAACACATTCCAAAGTGACTGCTCGAGACAAGCACAAGGTGGGACCATAGAAAATCAAGGACAACTCAGACTCAGGAATTAGGGGAGGACTCAGCCTGCCTAGGTAGCAACGATGAACTTAAATAGAACTGTATGTAGCGTGGTTCCCTAAGTGGACTAGGGCACACAATTCTCATTCTATTGTGGGAGTTCACTCTCCTCAGCTAAGCCCTCCTTGTTGGGTGCCCTTCAGACATTGTTATGACTGGGTGAGTCCCCAGCAACCCCTCCATCCTCACCCCCACCTTGCAGAAAGCTTGCCTTTCCAGAATTGTTACTAGGCCATATATATTATGTCTGTAGGGTGGGCAAAGGAGTGGGTGGTATCCCCCAGTTTACAGACCCAGGAGGTGGAATTTGAGGGCTGGCCAGACTGGTTCTTACTTCTAAGTCTTGACGCCCCTGCCGCCTCCTCCCCCTCCCCTGAGCAACAGAGCTGTTTTGCCAGCGCAGCCTTGCTCAAGGTCAAGGAGCAGCCAAGGCCAGGAGGAGGGGGCGGTGGTTCCCAGCACTGCTGTCACCTGACATTTACTTTATAGGCTGTTGACTCCCAAACAATACCGATTTGCAGGGTACCTTCCGTCTAGTTTTCCAGTAATCCATTCCCACCAAACAAACATGCAGGTTACCCTGGCCCCGCGAGGACCTGGAAAAACACTGCGCTTGGCTGGCCTCCCGGGCTTGGGTTTGCCCGTCCCCTCGCGGCCAGCGCCGGCCGCCGCTGGACGCAAGTGGCCATGCCCTGGCGCCCAACTTCCACTAGAGGGCAGCCGCGGGCCGCAGAACCTCCGACCGCGCCCGCCTTTCCCGGGCAGGCTCGGCTTGCGCCTGCGCAGACCCGAGGTCGCCTCTGGCCCCGCGCCCGAGTCGCGCTTCCGGCGGCCGCGGTGGTGGAGGCCGTTGTGGGCCGCCCGCCCAATCCGGAGCGGTGGTTCTGCGGTCCCGGGAGAGAACAATGGGCGAGTTTCAGCTCTCCGGGCCGGGCAGCCTTGTTCCAAGGCCCCAGGGACGCGATAAGAGGCAGCAAGCTGCGGTCGCGCGGGGGATTTAGGAAGAATTCCCAGACGGCTGGGACGCAGCGCAGCCGCCGCTACTTAAATCCCGGCCGATGCCTCGGCCGCCTTTGGCCACACGGCTGGCCTCTCACTTTCCGGCCGCCCCACGGCCCCTCCTCCAGTCCACCGACCGTCCATCTGGCTCCATGCTGAGCAAGGTCTCCTCAATCTCGTATTTTCAGAAGTCGCACAGACCCGGGAGGCCTGGGGCGTGGGCAGAGGCCACCCAGAACGTCCAGTGTACAAAGAGCTCCAGGAATGGGCCTGTGGGCCAGCTGCGCTTACTGCTTCAAAAGTTCCAAGGTCGGCGCAGGAAACGACTTCAGGGATCAGCCAGACACCGATGAGAAAACTGAGAAAGTACACTGTCCAAGGTTACGGAGTTTGCTAGCGAGGAGCAAATCAAACCATGTCAGTCCCCTACTTGGGACCCTGTAATGGCTCCTCTAGCTCTTGGGAGAAAGTTGGAGCTCAAGGCCCTGCATGATCCGCCCCTGCTTACTCCCCAACATACCCCCCTCTCTTCTCCTTCTCTTCATCTTTTGGCTTTGGCAAGCTCCATGAACCCAGCCCCTGCAGCCCCCATCTCTGCAGGCTAACTCCTAACTTGTCTTCAAGTTCTCGGTTCACACACGATTTCCTCTGGAAAGCTTTCCAGTTCTTTCCTGTACCGCTCACGTAGAACCCTATCCAATAGTGTGTGCAGGTATCCCATGCCGAACCTCCCTGCCTGTTTACCCAGAGTCCCCATTCTCCCCCAAGACTGTGAAAGCCCCCACCACACCAGCATCTAAACCAGTCCTGGGCCCATGATAGGGACTCCATAAATATATATATGAGTGAATGAATGGGTCAGAGCCAGCCCATCTAGTTTCTGGACCTGTGTACTTTTCAACATATTGCCCACTGGCCCTTTTCTTCTTGTAACTAAAATAAGATTTATGGCATGGAAGCGCCTATTCTAGATGGCAAACATGGGGAAACCAAGTCTCAGAATGAGAGCCAATTCTTGGAAGAGTATTGTGTTTCTTGCTTCTGCAGCCAAGGAGTAATTTTCAGTGTGTTGTTTTCCCTATTACTGCACTCTGAGTGGTAATTTCTAACAAGTTATTCTTGTTATTTCACTCAGAGAAATGACCTCACCAAACAGATTTCAAACCATGTTCCTAGAATCTGACTGAGTGCTTGAGGGGCTCCATGTGCCCAATTCAATCAGAGCAGCACCATTTTTATTATTTTTTCTTTTTTCAGGTAGTACTTGTGGGAAAGAAAAGAAGCCAAGGTTTCTATTAATGCTTTAAGAATGTTTAGGAATCTACAGTGCCAAAGGATTGCAAAGTAGAGCTGCTGAAGAGCTGTGAACAATTGTTAGCAGCTGATCATTTCAAAGGGCTGTAGCCTCCATTCCCAGTGAAGCACATATTACAACTTGCCCACCTACTGAGCTTTTCCCCTTTTCTTTTATATGGAGTCTGTGTTTGCTGTTCTTTATTATTTCTTCTTCCCTGATAGCAGGGAATCTGATGTTAAATGGATACAGTAAGGAACTGAGAGGTAGTTTTTTCAAAGTTTGTCACATCTATAGGAAAAGTTGCTATGTTACTTCTCAATTGAAGAAGAGAGAGTTGAACATTTTATATTTCTCCTTAGAAAAAAGTTTTTGTTGTCTGAGGCCCTAGTTTGTGTTTTTTTTCCCCCCAGTGGCCCCCCTCCAAAGATGTTCAGGTCCTAGTCCCTGGAACCTGTGAATATGTTCATGGCAAGAGGAACTTTACTGATGTGATTGCATTAAGAATCTTCAAGAGATTATCCTGGATTACCCATGTGGGCCCAATGTAATCGGAAGGGTCATTACAAGTAGGAGGTAAGAGTGTCAAAGTCAGAAGACGTGTCAATGGAAGTAGAGGTTGAAGTGAATGCAGTGTGAGAAAGACCCAGCCAAACACTGATGGCTTTGAAGATGGAGGAAGGGGACATGAGTCACAGAATGCAGGTGGCCTCCAAAAGGTAGAAAAAAGCAGGAAACAGCTTCTCCCATAGAGCTTCCAAAAGGAACACAATCCTGCTGACACCTTGATTTTCGCCCAGTGAGACCGATTTTGTACTTCTAGTCTTCAGAACTGTAAGATACATTTTAAGCCACTAAATTTGTGGTAATTTGTTACAGCAGCAATAGGAAACTAATCTCCCCCCAGAAGGAGAAATATTCCTGCCATAGACCCACTTTAATGGCAAGAAGGGGGTTCATTGGAGACAGGAGATGATTGGACCTTAGAGCTACTGTGAGGAGAGAGTGCCCCTGCAGTTGGGGGGGGAACGTTAGAGGCTACCCAGATGTACACGTATCCCTTGTCATTCCAAAAGGGTGTAAGGCGGCACCCTAGGGTTATATTGTGTAGCACTTGCATGCATTGTCTTATGTTTTGACTATTTGTATAGCCACTTTTCTTTCCCCTGCTAGCCTGGAAGATTCCCAGATGGCTTTCATCTCTATATCCCTGTTGTTCCCAGGGCCTTGTGTGAATGTGTGAGGCACTTCACACTTCCCAAAGCCCTGGCTGGTGTGGCCAGTATCCATTTTGAGTCTTACCACAACTCTCGTGGACTCAGGCAAGACCAGTAGTATTATTATTAAAATTTTTCATTTTCCAAAGACTAACACCCAAATTTCTCTGACACCCAGGCCCTTCTCTCCCCAGTATTCCAACCATTTTATCTGCAAAGTGAATGCTCGAGCGCAGATGAGGAAATTGAGGCACTTTTGGACTCCCAAGGGTCCTGACACTGGGCTCTGAGGGGTCCAGAGTTACTGTGTAGACCACCTTGGGCTGCTTTCTCCCTCTAAACACAGGAGAAAATCCTTTTGCCCACCTGATGGTGGAGAGGAAACTTCACAGCAGAGAAAACAATCTTGCTTCTCAAGGACATTGAGGGATGTGGACGGGAAGAGGGAAAGGCCCCCTCTGGTTCTGACTCTGGGTGCAGGAGGCAGGCAAGGCTAACTGTCAGGGGCCCCTACTCTGAGCCCCTGCCTCTTCCCCGACTGTCCTAAGGAAGTGTTGCTGTGGAGGTAGGGAGGAGGAATGGTCATGCCTCCGGCTGAGACTGCAGGAACTGGCCTGAGGACAGTCAGAAGAGAATGTTATCTACCACTGTTTGAAAAATTCTCTGTATCCCATCAACATTCTCATGTACAGAGACAGTACAGTCTCTGGAATCAGAGGCAGTTTCAAGTCATAGGTCCCCACTTACCAGTGGTGTAACCTTGGCAAGTCACTTTGCCTGGATGCGATCCCACTTCATCTGCAGAACGTGGATAACACCTACCCTGCATATTGTTGGGAAGATAAAAATAATATATGGAAAATAAGAAGCACTCAAATGATAGCTATATTGTTTATAATCAAGAAAACCGGAGGATTGGATTTCTCAAATTTGGGCATCTGGTAAATAAATGGTGTAACCAAGACCCCATCCTTAACCCAAGTCTTCAGTTTCTCATCTAAAGGCCCTTCACTCCCCAGAAGCTTCTGAGGCCAGGCGCTGGCCCTCCAAGGCCAAAGCTTCCCCACCCGGCTTATACAGAGAGAAGCAGGGGCTGCTTCTGAACTCGGCCCTCACCCAGAACCCGCTGGAGGCCGCGCGGGTTCACACAGCTGCGCACAGTCTGGAACCCCGCCTGCCTGGAGCCCCGAGGGGCGCTCCGCGACCCTAAACCTCTGCGCCAGGAGGCATCAGGGCGGCCGCGTGCATCTCTTCCGTTCTGCCGCTGCCCCTCGGCTCCCGCCCGCACGCGAAGGGGCACTGAGTCCGCGGTCAGTGTGGCCCCCTGGGCGGCGCCTGGCACGGTCTCGGTGAGGCAGCTCCCGGAGCGCGTCCCTTTGGGGAGCGGGCCCTTCCAGCCCCGGGAGCGGCGGGGAGAGGCGAGGCGCGCAAGGAGCCCCGGGCAGGCACACGTCCGCAAACCCTTAAGCCAAGCTCTGGCTTTCGCACGCGTGGACGATCGGCGCGAGGGCCGAGCCAGAGGAACCCGGTGCGGGCCAGGGAGGACCCGCGAAGCCGTCCAGGGCGGCCGGGAGGCGTCAGGAGAGGGGCCCGGCGCGGCGGCGCTGGGCCCGCCTTGGGCCGCAGCCCGCAGAGTTCAGACGGGGCCAAGGCGGTCAAAACTCGGCCGGCTCGCGCCAGGGGCTGCGGCCAAGGCTGACGCGGGGCGCTGGAAAATGTTTGGACTAGCCGGCGCAGCCCCCAGGGCTCCGCGGAGCCGCGCTGGAGGGGCCCTCCCTAGGCGGCTCGGCCAAGCGGCCTGCGCCGTGTTCTCCAGCTGCGGCGAAATCCCGGGGTCTCCCGGCCCCCGAGGGCGGGAAACGCGGGCTTCCTCCCCAACTTGTCGCCTCGGGGCTCCCCAGCCCTGGCGCGCGATGGGGATCCCTGAGTAGGCTATGGAAGGAAAGGAAACGCAGGTCTGTTCTTCATTCTTTCGTGCAATCCACCCGCGCCCACGCAGGTCAGGCGGCCCTGGAGGATGGCCGAGGGCCTGGTGTGCACAGGGAGGAGGGGTAAAACCTTCCGGAAAGTGAGCACCTGCTTTACCAGAATGACAAGCACAGGGACCCGGAAACTGACCTGTGCTGCCCTTCTTCCCCAGGAGCCTTTACACAGCCCTGACTTACCTTATTGTGATAAGACTGTAAATCATAAAGAGCTTTGCATTTTACTGGGTACTTTAAACCCACCTTTCTTCTTTATCCTTACAGCAACTATGTGAAGCAGACAGGGCTGGTACCTATTCATTTCACAGGTGGGAAATCACAGGGCTGGGAAAGGCCTGAGGTTCTGTGCCCGTTTGCCTAGCTAGGCTCTAACAAACAAAGGTCGAAGTCCCTTCTCTTTTTTCTCCCTTGGCAGGGGGCCAGGTTTCCACCCTCCAACATTCCTGTACAGGATGGCCCCTATTTCTCTGAGAATTAGGCCATCGAGTCACTATTACTTGGAGAGGTGATGACAGCAAGTGACAAGGAAGCAGGTTCTCCTTATTGCAGAAGAAATTATGTGAGTGGTCTCCTTAGATGCTTCCCTCCCAATTGGAAGGAAGATTGGCACTCCTGGCCCTAGAGCAGTGATTCTCAAAGTCTTGTCCCCAGGCTAGCAGCAGGAACATCACCTGGGAACTTGTCAGAAATGCACATGATCCCAGACCTGCTGAATCAGATACTCTGGAGGTTAAGGCCAGCAATTTTTGCTTTAAGGGGCCCTTCAGCCCATTCTGTGATGCACACTGAAATTTGGAGAGCCACTGGTCCAGAAAAGACTCTCTATAGGCTAGAGGCAAGCCCTGCATCCAAAAGGCTGACTGCCACACTGCTTAGAGGCCCGAGAAGGCAAGAAATGACCTGGGAAGTCCAGTGGTTAGCTGCAGTGTGGAAGGTCCATTCCTCAGAGTCTCTATTAACTGTGTGTGTGTGTGTGTGTATACCCATAAAATATTGGAAAGAATGGAGACTTTTTTTTCACACACACACACTGTATTTTATTTTTACAAGAGATAAATAAACTGATGCCAAGCATTGTAAATGGATGACCACAACTAAAGCAACAATGATTGCAATTACCAAACACGAAACACACTCATACTATGTCATAATATTGACATTCAGTCCAGTAATCCTGCACTGTAACAGCTCCTTTACTTTGCAGTGGAAATTGATTTGTATATTTTTTGCCTCTGAGTCCTTGTGGGATTTTTTTTTTATTCAAACAGACAGAAAGTCACAAAAATTATAATCATCCTCATCAGTTCACTCAGTCCCATGTAATTAATTTCTTTTTCATCTTGATCTTTTGTTAGCACTTTTATGAATTCATCAGTTTTCCATTAGAGTTCTGAAAATGCTTATTCATTCAGTTCAGCAGTATAGTCAGTTACCAGAAACCTGTACTTGTCAGAGTCTTTTCCATGAATTCCTTGAAGGTGAAACCCTCTTATAGGAACATTTTTGCAAAAGCATCAGAATGAAGACTTTTGGGATCCCATACAAAACTGTACTTACAAACTCACTGAACTCCCAAACACTCTCTAAGTGTACCTGCTGTGGACCAGTCCCTCAACTGGCTAAGGACGCGCTGGATGTTAGCTGACTCTGAGTTGAAACAAATGCAACCAGGTCATTTCATGAAATGGAACTTCATTGTTAGGTGCACGAGGTAAGAAGTGGAGCAGACACTGCTGTGTCCGTCCCCCTGTCTAACAGAAAGGTGGCACCTTCTGGGTTAAAGTATAGAGCCAGCCAGGGAGTCAGGGGAGGCTGTGTTCCTCCCTGCCGGCCCCAGTGGTTGAATTGGGAATGGGCATCAGGTGTGATTCTGGCCAATGAGAGATGGGGGAAGATTGCTGGGGAGTTGATGGAGAATTTTCCTACCTCTTTAAAAGGGACACAAGAAAAGTGTGTCTCTTTTTTGTCTCCGGATGTCATTACCTGGACTGCCACAATCTTCCTAGACAGGGAAGAAATTAACCTAGAAGAACAAGCAGCATATTGGGGTGACAGGGGAGAAAGTCAGGAAACACCTGGGCTCTTCATGACATTTTTGAACCACTAAATTAATTGACCTTGGGTGGTGGCTAGGGTGAGGGGTTTAGATGGGAAGGTGGGGGGAACACTTGGGATTTTCTTGTTAAATGAGATAACTTATTTTTCTTATTTAGACCACTATTTGTTGGGTTTTCTATTACTTGCTGCCCAAATCATCCTAATATGATTAATGTGATTAGAATCTCACTGGAATACACAAGCAGAAAGAAAAATAGGGCATCAGAGGGAGTTATCAGGAGGACATTGGGGACTTCTGGCAACTCTAAGCATTGGATTATCTTGTCTCCCACTTCTGCCTTGGGAGTCCCCAGTGCCACCACTAATGGGTTACTCTCTTGCCCTCTGCCCCCTTTTGTGCCTGCTGTTTTCTCTCTCTGGCTGGCTGGCACTCTCTATAATTTCCAGTTCAAATTTCCAAGAATGAGACCTCATAGGCCTTGTTAACTACCACTGCTTCAGATAGGGAAGAGCTCTTCATGCCAGGCCACCTCATCAGCCACTGGTCAGTCTGTGGATTGACTGTCCTTGAATCAGAGTCCTGTCTAATCGGCCATGCAAAGGAGGGTGGATGCAGAACATGGCCAGCCTCACTCAGTTTGAGGCCGAGGTCGTGGGCTGGGAAGGTTCCCTTAGAAGGAAACAATGTTATTGGCAGGTACCAAGACTGACTTGCCAGCACAGCCTTCATGGGGAACAATGAAATGGCAGTGCTGAGCCAACCAGGGTTGGAGCAAAGGAATCCACTCCCACCGCAAGCCCTCTCCGCTGTAGATCTCTTATATACCCGAGAGTAAGGGGTGCCCAACCAAAATGCCTGCCCAGATCCTAGATCTGCCCCCAAACACACAGTCACACTGCTCAAAAAACATCCCCACCCCAGATGCACCCACCCATGCGTCCGCACAGGAAGCAGACACACGGCTGTTGTCCAAGACGCACACACCACACTACTCTTCCATATGGCACTTTATGGCAACTGTCATAAGAGTTGTTTTGTTGCTTCAGTCATGGTGAAACAGTGTCTTGGGATGTGTGAGCAGCAGCAGCCCTGATGGAACAGGAGCAGAAGTGAGGGCACCCACAGTGGCAGAATGTTTCCCAAATCAGAGCTTTAAAAACGCATAAGGGATTTATGCACCTATGACCCCAAGTGTGAGAGCGCAACACTGCTTCCGCTGTGTTTATGGCATTCTGATAGTAGGTGTGTTATTCTTTCCTTAAGAACAAGTAATCACAGGCAGGGAAGAGGTGCAAACTGAGGTGTTTCTGTCACTGATAGTGCTGTATCCTTAGGCAAATTGTTTGAACTTTCTGAGCCTCAATGTCTTCATTGGTAAAATGTCTAATAATACTTCACTTATAGGATTACCAGGATTCTTATATACAGTAAGACACCTGAGAAAATGTTGAGCACATAATATTATAACATTTTAAAGGTGTCATTCTAAAAGACCCCTTCCCTGGGGCAAGTGGACTATGGGATTATTTTGAGAGAATCATAGTCTAAAGCTCCAGGCCGTGGTATTGACTGGGTCCTGTGATGTCTGTCACCCAGCTCAGCAGATGAGCTTGGGATTCAATGTGGTCATCAGATCAGAAATGAGAAATGGCTAGAAGGTGCAAAGTGGGTGGTGGGATATTGGGAAGGAGACACTTTCATTAATGTGAATCTGCCCAGGAAATGGAGAGGAAGCCACAGTAGCGTCCAGAGCTGAGCCCAGGTGTAATTCATCATTTGATGCTACATGGGGAGTGGAATGGGGAGCCAGGCCTGATGCTGGCTGGGGACCTGGGGAAGAAGCTCAAGTTCACCAGGGAGCAGAGGCCACTGTGAAGAGTCAGTGAATGGTGCTGAGTCAAGCTGCCCAGCGCTGAGACAGGGGACAGCGGTGGGAATGGAATTTTCAGGATTGGGGAGCCAAAGGACCTTTAAGGGAGTGATGAAAGATATTTGGGAATTCTTGGGACTTGAGTCAGGAAAGATCTATTAGATCTCTGAGAATACTCACAAGTTCAGTGTACAGCTCCAGATGAGAGCCCAGCCTGGTCAACACCTTAATTTTAACCTTGTGATATCCTGAGCAGGAATCCAACCATTCTATACTACTTTCAAAACCTGAATTGTGAGACAATAAGTGAGTGTTGTCTTATACTTCTATGTTGGTGATGAATTCTATGCAGATCAATGAAGAAATATGTGGTTCAGACTTGAGACTTAGAAATGTGTCCATCTTCATCTTATGTATACTTTGGTTCTTCCCACCTTTGTTTCCTTTTTATTTTCCATTAGCTTATTTATAATTTTTTAAAGTCACAATCTGATCACTAAGAACCAGAAAGAATTTGACTATATCTAAGTGCTGATAAAATATAAGACAATATAAGAAAAATATAAAGTCTGCATTCTGCTTCTGCCACTCAGTTGGTGTGGCTTTGGGAAAACTTCTTAGCCTTCCTACATCTTAGTTTCTCACCTATAAAACAGGGATTATAATGTTTACTTACTGCACTTAAGTCTGACTCGAGTCACATAATGTATTCCAATGTGCTTTATAAAATATGAAACTGTGTACAAATGTAAGCTACTATTTTTATGAAGCCAGAACAACCAGCAGGATGCCTGGGGCAACCAGGTGAGCCGGTGGCAGTGAAAATCTAGCTAGAAAATCTAGAATCCTAATAGAGAAGAGAAAATTAATAAAGAGAGCCCGTTGCAGAAGGTGCTGGGAAGTAGCTACAAGGGCTATTTCTTCTCCCGAGTGTACTTGCATTCCCCAAATAAGAGGAGTGGACTGAGAAACATGCCAGACCAATTCTCAGTATCACCAATAACCAGATTTCAAATCGTAGGTGTAAAAAAAAGTAATATGACCCCCAAAATGGCCAACTAAATTGCTTAGAGAGCAAAGAAAAAAGGAAGCCACAGTATAATAATTTATATAATGAGGATAGTAAACAGAACTAATGAATGAAATCAAACACCTATAAAGCAGAGGAGAAGCAGAAGGAAATTTCTTGGAGGAACTGTTATCATTGGCTGAAGACAGAATATGCCTGTGCTGAACAATGGCGAGTGAAACGTCTTACACAGGAAAGAGATAATTGGAGAGAAAGGCTACAGGCACTGTGTAGCAGCATATGGAAGTTCAATCCGTAACAAAGAAAATCAGACAAGAGACGGGTGATAAGCACACCCAAGAAGAACAAAAAGACAGATGTGAAAATCGGACGAGTTCTACAACTACTAACAGCATCCAAGTTAGCAGAATGTTTTTTAAGGATCAGATTGCAGTAGCTTTACAGAGAAATACTTTGGAGAAAATCCAGAAAAGGAAAACCAGCACCGATGCTATATTTACCCAACAATAACAACAAAGTGTTTTGTTTCCTGCCTGTTCCATTGTTCATTGACAATGAAGCCTCATTTTTTTTTAAATAAACTTATTTATTTATTTATTTTTGGCTACGTTGGGTCTTCGTTGCTGCGCGCACGGGCTACTCTTCATTGGTGTCCGGGCTTCTCATTGCGGTGGCTTCTCTTGTTTCAGAGCACGGGCTCTAGGCACGCGAGCTTCTATAGTAGTGGCTCGTGGGCTCAGTAGTTGTGGCGCACGGGCTTAGTTGCTCCGCGGCATGTGGTATCTTCCCGGACCAGGGCTTGAACTGGTGTCCCCTGCATTGGCAGGCAGATTCTTAACCACTGCGCCACCAGGGAAGTCCCTGAAGCTGCATTTTTAAAATGTGAACGCAGGTAATGTGAAAAACGTAAATTCCAGATCAATTTACAAAAGTAATTAAAAGCTTTCGCAAGCATACAAAATCTTGTACTCATTTTAGAGATGGAGTAAACTGAGAACCAATTCCAGGAAGTGAAACCAGATAATCCCATGCAACAGAGAAGATCCATGTGTAGGATCTTGAATTAATTTAAGACTAAATTGAGTTCAAAGCTCAGCTCTACCATTTGTCATTTGTGAGATGCTGAGCATGTTAATTAGCCTCTATAAAACTGAGATAATAAACACTTTATAGGGGTTTGGAGAGGACAAAGTGGAATAATGTATATAAAATGGCTGGCTTATAGTCAGTGATCAAAAATGGTGACTAATCTTTGAACTACTAAGGTCTCCCCAGCTGTAAAGTAAGGGAACTAACTAAATACACTGCAGGATCCTTTCTGCCTTTTGAGTCTTATGGTTCTACCCTTGTACATTGCTGGTGGGAATGTAAAATGGTGCAGTCGCTGTGGAAAATAATTTGGCAGTTCCTCAAAAAACTAAACATAGAATCATCATACAACCCAGTAATTCCACTCCTAGTTATATACTACTCAAATGAATTGAGGGTGGGGGCTTAAATAAATGCTAGGCCACCAGTGTTCATTACAGCATGATTTACAGTAGCCAAAAGGTGGAAAGAACCTAGTGTCCATCAACAGATGAACGAATCAACAAAATGCGGTATGTATGTACAAGGGAATATTATTCAGTCATAAAAAGGAATAAAGTTCTGCTACATGCTACAACATGGATAGACATTGATGACTTTATGCTGGGTGAAATAAACCAGAGACAGAAGGACAAATATTGTATGATTCCATTTATATGAAATATACAGAACAGGAAATTTCATAGAGACAGAAAGTAGAGATTACCTTGGGCTAGGGAAGGGAGAAGGGGAAGTTATTGCTTAATGGGTATCGAGTTTTTTGGGGGGGTGCTACAGATGTTTTTGGAAACAGATTATGATGGTGGTTGCACAACAGTATGAATGTAATTTATGCCACTGAATTGTACATTCAAAATTGGCTAAAATGGCATATCTTAGTTATATTAATAATTTCCCCACCAAAAAGTAAAGTGTGGTTCAATCTTTCAGACCCTCCAAGTTAGAGAAATGAATGCTACTAGCATTTTCATATCCCCTGCAGTCATAAGGGTGGGCTCTTGAGTCAGTTTGCTTGGGTTAAAATGCCCCCTCTGTCTCGTACTATGTGTGCCATCAGAGGCGAGGTACACAAATTTTTGAGCTTCAGTTTCCCCTTTTGTAAAATGGAGATAAAAGAATCCCTACCTCATAGGGTTGTTTTAAGGAAGCTGTGAAGTTCTTACATCATGACTGGTACAAAGAAAGTGCTTATGGAGTATAGTTTCTTATTATTCCTTGAGAAGTGTCACTAAAGCGGTAGCAGAAGGTAGAGAGCATCAGAGAGCTGAGTGTGGAATGGTGCTGGGGTGAAAGCTCTTGCCGCGCTTGTGCTGATTTCCCAAGATGCTCCCAGTGAGACGGGAACTGAAGGGCTTGCTGCCCTGGGCTCTCACCCTCAGGTGACCAGAAAACAACAAAGTACTCCTTGAAACTCTGCTTCAAGCCCACTCCACCCTTCCCACTATAGGCAGAGAGAGAATTCTAAACCCTTCAGTAATATCACCTCACTTCTCTTAGAATCCAGTCCAAACTCTTGAATATGACTTACAAGGCACCTCCTGATCAAACCCATTTACTAGTCCCTTCTCAACTCTCACCGCACTTCATCTCACCCTTTATGCTTCAACAATGTTGACTTGCTCACAGCTCCGTCTGGAAGGCTTCCCACCTTACCACCTCACCTGGCTCTCTCCTCCCTATTTTTCTGCACTTGGACATCATAACCTTCCAGGAGGGTTTCTCTGACTCACTAAGGCTGAGTTAGATGCTTCTCCTATGAGCTGGCTTAACACTCTTTCTCCTATCACTACCACTGCATACTGACTCTGCTGTTATTGCCTGTTTTCTTATCGTCTTTTCAGTGAAATCATAAGCTCCTTGAGCTGTTAACCATTTCATCCCCAGTACCTAGCACAGTACCTGCAGTGCCTGACTCATAGAAACACATGCTAGTTGAATAGATGAATGAACTTGAATGGATGAAAGAATAGGTGGATGGATGACCTGGCACTGGTTCTATAAATTGTAACAGGTTGTGAGATGGCAACATCAGTTCCTTTTGCCTTTTCAGACCTTTATCAGACAGTTATGGACCCTTGACATTGTGTCAATATTAATGGGGACGAGTGACAGCACAGGTCTCAAACAAGGGAGGTGGAATGACTGTTAGTTTTTTTAGAAACTTCACTGGCTCCAACCATCTACCTTCAAATAGATTCCTACACGTGATCCCTATCCCTCTACCATCCAAACCTACCAGGTTCTTAACTCGCCTACTTCTGCTGATGGTAGTACCATCATCTGAGCTACTAAAACTTAAAATCCTTGTCGCCTTTGACTCTCACATCATCTCAAATCTCTACAGTCCCTTAGTCCACTAATTTGACTCCCATCTACACCCACTTTCCTATTCCTACTATTACTACTAAAAAGGGTCTTGTGTAAGAACAAAGCTCGATTAAAGAATAAGTTTTCCTCCACATTGTGAAATCATCAAGGACACCCAGGCAACTCAACATCATTTAATATGTAGCACAGACTTCAGGCTAGCCTCTGCTTCTCTAGTGCCTCAGAAAAAAGCATCATTAAAACAGTTAGATTCTCATAGCAGATACAGTACCAGTTTTAAATGGCATCAAATGGGGCAGTGACCTAGCACTGCTCCTTTTTTAATCTTTATAAAACCAGGAAAATTAGGAACATGTCCCTCTGCCATAGGAAACAGGAAGGTCAGCCTTTCTCCTTTGAACCAGTGGCCTTGTTTTATTGTCTTTGACAATAAAGAGCTCTTTGAAAGAGAATATATATGTGTATATACATATATATGTGTGTATGTGTGTGTATATATATGTGTGTGTATATATATATATATATATACACACACACAACTGAATCACTTTGCTGTACACCTGAAACTAACACAACATTGTAAAGTAATTATACTTTGGTTTTACATATTTTAGGCAACGTATGATCATTAGAATGGAGAATTTGGTAATTATAATAAAAGGCTAGTTTTTAAAAAAAACTATACTTCAGTTTTTAAATAAATAGTAAATAAATAAATAAATAGGTCTTAAGCAGTGGTTGAATTTGTAGTTTAGCCATTGCCAAAAGGAACATTAATTAATATTAATTATACTACCTTTAAATCATAGAAATAAGTAAGCATTCATCAAAATTTAACAGAACAATTTTATACAGTTTTCTCTAACTGGTTAAATTGAATCACCCTGCTATTTAAGTGGCTTTTTCACACTATTGCTTATCTGTTGCACCCAACAGACAACTTCTTCAGAAAAAAGTACAGAATCATAGAGAAGTTTGCTTTGAGAGGTGTAGACAGGTGGTAACATCCAGCTTAATCACTTGTCAAGGGGAAGTCTTGTTTTCCCAAGTAGTATGGACTAGACTTCTTAAGTCTGTTGGCTCAGTACTGTACTCAGCAGTCAGGGAGGCTTATATATGGCCTTTCATTTCTCTGACCTTCAGCTTCCTCATCTGAAGGATGTAGAGAATAGTAACATCTCCCTATAGAGTTATCTAGAACAGTGCCCAGCACATCATTCAACTGCCTACTAGCCCTAGTCATCCCCCTGCCCCAGCCTTGGTGGCTCATGCCTCTCCTGAAGTGGGCAGCCTGTCTGAGAAGCCTGTCCAGCTCTTAACATTCCAAGAGAGAATGGCACATTTATTTCTTTCCCATCTTGTATCTACAGTTCATAGCTCTCATTTTAATAAACAGTTCAGAAAAATCTATATTGTTTAGAGGATTTGGTCATTATTTATAGCCATTTAGCACATGCCCAGAAATTGTTTAGGTGTCTGATATTGGAGAGAGTCAAAGCATTTAAATCACCCATCAGAGAGTCTCCAAGTTCTAATCACGTAATTCTATCCCTGAAGGAAACGCGGCATCACATTTTTTCAGCCTGTGGAGATGCTTTCACAAGTAGCAGGTTAGTGTGTAAGGGCATCTGCTCTTACTTAAGAACAATGTAACAACCAACTATCTGAATGACTTTTCTTTGTCTCATAAAACCAGGGTTGGATATTTTCCATGTTGTTTAATTCCCTTTTTTTTTAAAGGCTCGTACATTAATTCCTACTTGAGTTGTCTGTAGCTGAATTTTATTCTTCTGTCAGGAAATGAAGACGATGCAATCTAATGTGTTTAGCTTTTGCTTTTGCTGCCAGAAAGTTTAGAGCCAGCTTACTGCCCATGTGCCAATCAGTTCAGTGTAATTGCCTGATTGTCCACTCTCCTTGCATCCTTCAGCTGTGCACTGCAGGACTTTACTGTGAATTATCTTATTTTGCACTGTGTTTTAATCTTGAGTCCTTTCTGAAATAAGAGGCATTACAACATTCAACCTTAAATGAAAAAAATTCAATAGTTCATTCAATTCAACAACAGGAATAAAAGCAAAAATACTGGGTAAGTATTATAAGAAAATGTAAGTCACTGTATAGATATTTAAGAGATCTGTTCAGAAAGTATCAAATAGAAGTGATAAAAAAAAAAACTAGGCATGTTTCATATATAAATATAAATATAGATATAGATATCAAATTCCAGAATCAGACTGGCTAGGTTTGAATCCTACCTTCACCCTTTACCAGCTTTATGTTCTTGGGCAGGTTATGTATCATCTCATTGTCTCAGGTTCATCATCTCAAAATTGCAGATAAAGACAGTTGAGATACTTAGGATATGGTGAGCTCTCAATAAATACTTTCAGCTTTTACTCTTACAACTCCCTTTTTCTCACAGTGCTCCTGACAACAGATCCTGACAATGTTTGAAAGTGCCGTATTCAGAAGTTGAACAATAGGCTTACATCTTTTTAGGCAGGATCAGGTATCTTCCCCAAATGCAAAAGATTAGAAAGTCCTTAATTTTGCTTCCTGTAGACGTTGCCTCACTTAAACTCCAGTGATCTAGAACATATGAAAATCTTTAACAGGCCCATCTGGCCAGGGCAGGAGCAGCTGTGATCATGGAGAGGGGCTCAAGGCTTGGTAACCCATAGGATCAGGGAGCCATGCCGCCCCCTTCCTTGACCATCCCCCCTGCCCCAATCCCCGCCACAGGACACTAGGGATACAAAGGATAAGATAGGGGAAAGGAGATCTCTTTCCTTGCTTCCAAAACAATAGCTGAATGAGGGCTTGATCTGTTTCCTCCAAGCTCATCCATGAGTAAGGTCCTCCACTCAGTGGCCAGCCTTCCCTGTGGTCAGAGAGGAGGGGGCCTAGCAAGATACCAGCTTGGGGGGATGACCTCATGTGGTGAACAAACTCCAGACCTTGGCAGTCAAGGGATGGGGTCAAGGGTTGGGGAGAAAGATGGTGACAAGGACAACTGCTCCCTTAGAAGCCCAGCCTCAGCTCTCACCCATCACCTTCGGTCACCTGCCCACCCCCAGCAGCAGCAAGAGCACCAAACTCTTAGGGCTCAAAATCATCATCAATCAGATGACAGAGGGGAAAAAAACAAATAAATGGGTAACTTATTATGCTCCAGGCATTGTGTTAAATGATTTACATGATCTATCTAATGTAATATGTAATATAAACAGAAATGTGGAACATGTGAAAACTAGATTTCTGAAAGGTGAGATTTTTTAAATTCTTAATGTATATTATTACTTCATTACATCCTTATTTAGAAGAGTCACAATGAATTATAGCATATTTTTTAAACATCTATTCATGTGTGTTTTTAAATATTCACTTAGGGAAATGGAATCAAAATCCCTTTATGGAGGGTTTTTAGATTCAGCTAGGTGCCTACCAGGTCTAGTTAGTGATCATCTGAGGCTGCATTATCTAGTACGGTAACCACCAGCCACATGTGGACACTGAACTCTTGAAATGTGTTACTGTGGTATCGCACTTTTAATTTTTCTTAATTGTAATAATTTACATTTAAAAACTGAAGCAGTGTGAAATATTTTTCTAACAACACAACTTGATTATTTTGGCAGGACAACATTTCACCTTCACCATGAAACTTTACTCTCACGTTACTGGCATCATATGCATTGTTTCTAGTATTGCATGTAAACACTTCACTGACAGAGTTAGGGTCCATGCACTGATTTCAGTTCCAGTGATTTTTTCTATACACCATTGTACAATTATAATGTGCTTATTTGAATGTTTCATACAGACAGCACAAGTTCCAGTGATACCTATATAAGTCATAATTGGTGATTAAATCAAATATTATTATTTTAATTGTAACACAATTAAATTATTTTTCTAGTTAAAAAAATAAGAAAGAGCAAGATTTTTAATTCAAAATGATGGCGGATTACTGATGCAGAATTGCATACAGGTGCAAAAGCTGGTACTTTGATGGGAACTCTAAAAAAAGACTGGTAAATGTATATTGTAAATTTCACAATGAATGACCATTGTAATTTGCTGACATGGAGCAAAATGAAAAAGATTGTTATACAAAAATTTTTAGAGATAATGAAGTATACAATGTTAAGAGACTTTTCAGAAAATACATACTGAATTAGATACATTTCCTCTAATATTTGAAAAAGAATTGATGAAATTATTTACCTGAAATCAGAATTAAATATCTAAGATTTTTTTCTTTTTCTCCTCTTTGTAGACAATTTATTTTCACTTTCTCTTTTACAGCTTTATTGACGTATAATTGAAATACGAAAAAACTGTACATATTTAATGTACTCAATTTGTTGAGTTTGGACATATGTATACATACCTGCGATACCATCACTACAGTGAGGGTAATAAACATGTCTATAACTTCCAAAAGTTTCCTTGTGTCCCTTTGTGTGTGTGTATGTAAGAACACTTAACAAGATCTACCCTCTTAACAAACTTTTTTATGTGCACAATACCATGTTGTTAGCTATAGGCATTATGTTGGACTGCAGATCTCCACACCTTATCTGCCTTGTATAACTGCAAATTTATATGAGTTAAACAGCAACTCCCCATTTTCCTCTCCCCCCACCCTCTGGCAACCAACATTCTATTTTCTATTTCTACAAGTTTGATTAGTTTAGATATCTCATATAAGTAGAATCATGCAGTGACTGACTTATTTCACTTAGTATAATGTCTTCCAGATCTATCTATGTTGTCCCAAATTTTTAAGACCTTTAATAGAATCTGAACTTGTCACTTTGATCAGATATAAAATTGCTTTGATTTTCATATACACATACACATAAAATTTTATTTATTTCAATTAGAGAAATTTTTGTTAGAAAGTTAAGAGGAAAATACTAAAAAGATATTTCACAAAAAGTAAGAACTTCAATTAAGCTACCAAAACTATTGCTTATAAAATACAAGATATTTTTAACAATATCAAAGATCAATTGATTCAAAATCTGAAAAATTGCAAAACAAATTTTTGGAGGGTAGGGTTAGCTTTAAATGAGTCACAAGATATAAAAGACACTGTCCAATTAGTACTTTGGGTATGTTATGTCTCCAAAGATTTCTTAATTTACAAGAAATATTGTCCATTCATGGCCTAAAATATCAAACTCATGGTATATATATATTTTAATATTTTACATATGTCAAAGAAGAATTTTGGCTAGATATTAAAAAATTAGTTTCTAACACAACAAATAGTTTTTCCCCTGTGTTAGGCCAAAAACCCAGTTTATTGGAATTTTTAAAAAGGAAATGATGTTTCCTTTAAGTCTTTGTTTCACTGTATGATACATCTTAAAATATTTGTGCTCAGTTTTCTGAAGCAGACTCCATGAAATTGTCATGGATACAGTTGTTAAAATTATTCAGTGTATATATGCTAATACAATGAAGCATTACAAGCGAATAGAACTGTTGAAAGAAATAAAAGACAGTGAATTTAATGGTCTCATGACTTCTTTGCCAATGCTCTTTGGTCGAGTTGTGAGAGTTTTGCTGTGCTGTTAACTCTAATTCAATATTTTCTTGAAAATAAAGGAATATTTGCCAAATATCCAATAATCAAAGACAGAAAAAACAGCAGTGTGATTTACATTCTCACACTAATATCACATTGCATATGAATGAGCTAAATTTGAAGTTCCAAGAAAAAGAAAAGCTTATCTGTGACCTAGCTAGAGCGATACAAGATTTTAAGTTGAAATTGAAACTTTTCATCCTATGATTGATGATTAATTAATAATGATTTTACAGTTTTCTTATATGTGTAAATATGAAGACGATTATAGTTGTAATTGATACAATTAGGTGTAAATTGACTACAGCACTACAAGAAAAACGTGAAGAACTCAATACTAATAAAGAGATGCTTTTCAATCTGTCAATACCATTTTGAGTTTAATGTTAATAATACTGAGCTAACACAAGAGTTAATGAATTTACTAAACTTAGACATAAATCTGAAATTGATATCTTTTGCTTTGAAGTCAAAACAATTACTTTTAAAAAGATAGACCAGTTTTGTCAACGTGGCTGCAAGTATTAAAGGACAATGATTTTTCAGTTAAGGGAAAAATTTAATTATGTTTGGAACACCTTAAATATGTGAATATATTTTTCCAACTGTGAATTACATAAAATCATATACTTCACCTATTCCTCATAAAAACTGAGCATCCAAATTTGGTGTACTATAAGTGTAAAGTACACTTAGTAAGAAGAAAAAAACCTAAAATATCTCATTAATATGTTTTATATGGATTATATGATTGAGTATATTGTGTTATATAAAGTATGTTATCAAAATTAATTTACCTGCTTATTTTTATTTTTTTAATGTGGCTATGAGAAAGTTTTAAATTACATATGTGACTTACAATACATTTCTATCAGACAGTGGTGGCCTGGGGGAGTCTGCAAACTGCCTCCTCAATAAATACTGCACTTAGGTGCCTCAAAGGCGAGGAGGGGAGGGAGTCAGCCTGGGTGAATTACAGGTCCCCTGACTACTGGGAGAACATTTTGCCCTGTTGGGTATATAAGCGTTTGTCAGCGCTTGCCATCGTCTTTCTGCTCTTTCCTCTTCTAACCACAAAAAGAAAAGAGGAAGGTCACTTCTGGAAGCTTAAAGCCAGATTTCCTCTGGAAGTCTATCTGGCCAGTTAAAATACGTCAGTCTATTCAGAGACCCAAGGAGTGAAATAGAATGCCCTTACCCTAATAAATGTGAGTAAATAGCTACAGGCTTTTTGACCCCAGATCTGTCAGAAGCCCTGAAGCAGAGAAAGGGAGAAACTGAGCTTCTCAGACCCTTTTTAACACTGGAAACTTCATCTAAGAAAGCAAAAGGTTGTTTTTGCAAAATAAGAAAAGTGGGGTTAGGTGAATAAGTGATTAGGACTAAAATTGAAGTTTAATAGGAGAAGGATATTTAATTTGCCCTTGTGTATTTTTTATTTCTTTCTATTTTTCTCTAAAATATACAAGAATCATACACAATGATTAGTGATTTTAGGCATGACCTAATAATTCATGCTCTTATTTTAATAATCACATTTTGGAGGACTATCAGTAAAAATGATCAGATTGTTTGCCACTTTGGCATGGTTAGGAAAAGGTTTTGTTTGTTTGGGGAGGTAGGGTGCTATGGAGAAATAACCCATTTACCTGGTGCCAGATACATAGAATATGCACATGGAAACTGGGAGGAAACAAACACTTTCTGAGCAAGTTTACACACTCAGCCATGGTGCTCCGTCTGTGTCATACTCAGTTCTCTGCCTAGCACAGTGCCTGCCACCATGTAGGTAGCCAACATCATTTGTTGGATTGAATTATAAAATGAGGTCATTTCCACAAAGAGGTTTGTTGTCTAATCAGAAGACAGAATGCAAACCATGAAAAATTAAATAAATACAATTGGTTTTATTTTTGTGTATTTTTGTATTGTGTTTGAATTTGTTTTCTTAATTATAAAAACCTTTTTACTGTTAGGATTTTTTTTAGAAAAGACAGTGGGTACACAGGACATAATACAGATATTGCATTTATTACCTGAATTCTCACTCTCCAAATATTCCCTGTAATGACTTGGAACCATTTTTACCCTACATACATTACTCTAATTGAAAACCTTCTATAAAGTATTTGCATGCTGGGGCCAGTAAAAACTCATCATTTGAACACAAGTCTGGGCAAGAGGACTCAGGATGCCCTGCAGTCTATCTTAGCTGTTTCCCCTGCAAGACATTTCTCTCTTGCTTGCACAGATGATTGCATTGTTTAAACTTGTGTGTTATCGCCATCATCTTCCCCACATTGTTAAGTGAAAATGCCTTTTAAGAAAGTGGAAAAGCCTGTGAACCAAGTACATGAACCAAAGAGGCCTAGAAAAACCCAATCACTAAAAAGAGAGTTGAGAGTGAAAAAGCATTTTGAGAGAAAAAGAATGAATAGAAAACATAAGCATGTAGAAAGGACAACGTAATACGTATTGGCTATTGAACAACATTGTTGCAGAGCATTAGTCTATACTCACTAATGAGTTCATTAAATGCAATTGTTGTTTTAAATCTTTTATCTTTATATTTCAGAAATCCTCCATGGATTATTATATAGATTTCTAAGAGGGTTTTAGGAATAAATGGGGGAAATTGGTTGGGGTTTTAGGAAATGCTTTTTTAAATTTTTCTCACTTAAAAATCATAAAATATGGGCTCAAGCTATTTGAAATTTCAATATCCAAAATACTTTCAGGAATAAATTGGGTTTTTAACACAGGATGCCTGAGGTCACTGAGTGAAAACAGAATTAGATAGTGTTATGAACAAATCTGTTTTAGAGTTTTCTTATCTAGAAAGGTCTTTTAAACTACAAAGAACTTAATATTTTTATGTTACTTAGAGATATTTGGCAAATATATGACTCTAGATAATTTCCAAACAGAACTTCAAAGCAGTCCTGTGATGTTGAAATAAAGTTGGAATCCTAAATAAAATTTTTTAAAAATACATTTGAAATTTTTGATATCTTTATAAACTCTTCTCTCCCTAAAAGAAAAAAAAATTGAGTGTGGAAGCCATAGCTGGTCCATGGACCATTGTGGCTGTTCCTAGCTAGTTTCTTTATCTCTAGTTATCCCTATCCCTCCCCGTTCCAGTGGTCAGCACAAAGCTCTCAGAATTTTCTAGCAAAACACTATTTAATCATAATAGCTTCTGGTTGAGGAAACATCAACTTCCCATTTCTTTTCATGTTGGATTGAAATGTTTCTTTCCAATCATCAAGTTCCCACCACATTGCCAAGTCTCCCCTCAATGTGGGACTGGAAATGAGACCCCTGGAAAGCACTATTGGTGGAAACATAAAGGCTATTTTCTTGGTGAAGGAGAATCAGAAAAAATGTACTCTACTCCTGGGTGTATATGGAGGATGAATACATCATTTACTGGTAACCTTTCTGAAGCCCAACTAAAATTAGAACAAAGAGAATTTTTAATGAACAAACTACAAAAACAATGATTGAAGGAAAGAATCAGTAATGGTAAAATATTGGAAGTTTGAAAACATATGGAAAAGTGGTAATTGACTAGGAGATCCTTAGAAGACTGAGTCCTAAACCAGTCTTAAGGAAAACTGAGAAACAACAGAATTTTTACTTCACAAAGCCTCCAAAAGCTCAGAATTGGTGTGCAAAATCTCTAGGAAGTGCAGGGTAAAGTAGAGGTTGAAAATGAAATGATTGAAAATACCTAGGAATAAACTTAACCAGTGAGGTAAATATGTATACGCTGAAAATCATAAAACATTAATAAAGGAAACTGAAGATGATTCAAAGAAATGGAAAGCTATCCCATGCTCTTGGATTGAAAGAATCAATATTATTAAAATGGTCATACTACCCAAAGCAATCTACAGATTTAATGCAATCCCTATCAAAATACCCAGGATATTTTTCTCAGAACTGGAGCAAAAATCTTAAAATTTATATGGAAACACAAAAGACCCCAAATTGCCAAAGCAATCCTGAGAAAAAAGAACAAAGCTGGAGGTATAACCCTCCCAGACTTCAGACTATACTACAAAGCTACAGTAATCAAAATAGTGTGGTATTGGCACAAAAACAAACTCATAGATCAATGCAACAGAATAGACAGCCCAGAAATAAACCCACGCACCTATAGTCAATTAATCTACAACAAAGGAGGCAAGAATATAC
Organism: Balaenoptera borealis; assembly: GCF_965194805.1. NCBI lineage: Eukaryota > Metazoa > Chordata > Mammalia > Artiodactyla > Balaenopteridae > Balaenoptera > Balaenoptera borealis. The sequence continues at coordinate 36,922,031 of NC_138860.1, read as the reverse complement.
AAAGGAGAAAAGACAGTCTCTTCAACAAATGGGAAAGCTGAACAGCTACACATAAAACAATGAAATTAGAACATTCCCTCACACCATATACAAAAATAAACTCAAAATTGTGTAAAAACCTAACTGTAAGACAAGACATGACACCATAAAACATAGGTGAAACACTCTTTGACATAAATTGTAGTAATATTTTCTTAGGTCAGTCTCCCAAGGCAAAAGAAATAAAAGCAAAAATAAACAAGTGGGACCTAATTAAACTTAAAAACTTTTGCACAGCAAAGAAAACCATCAACAGAACAAAAAGACAACCTACAGACTGGGAGAACATACTTCCAAATGATGTGACCAACAAGGGGTTTACATCCAAAATATATAAACAGCTCATACAACTCAACATCAAAAAAGCAAGCAATCTAATCAAAAAAGGGCAGAATACTTGAATAGATAGACATTATTTCCAAAGAAGACATACAGATGGTTGACAGGCACATGAAAAGATATTCAACATCGTTAATCATTAGAGAAACACAAATCAAAACCACAGTGAGGTATCACCTCACATCTGTCAGAATGGCTATCATCAAAAAGTCTACAAATAACAAATGTTGGAGAGGATGTGGAGAAAAAGGAACTCTTGTACACTGCTAATGGGAATGCAAATTGATGTAGCCACTATGGAAAACAGTATGGAGGTTTCGTTAAAAAAACAAAAATAGAACTAACATACAATCCAGCAATCCCACTCCTGCATATATATTTACAAAAAGCAAAAACTCTAATTCAAAAGATACGTGCACCCCATTGTTCATAGCAGCACTCTTTACTGTAGCCAAGACATGGAAGCAGCCCAAGTGCCCATCAACAGATGACTGGATTAAGAAGATGTGTTATATGTATATATACACAATGGAATATTACTCAGCCATAAAAAAGAATGAAATATTGCCATTTCAGCAATGTGGATGGACCTAGAAAATATTATGCTTAGTGAAATAAGTCAGTGAAAGACAAATACTATATGATATTGCTCATATATGGACTCTAAAAAAATAGTACAAATGAATGTATATATAAATCAGAAACAGACTCACAGACACAGAAAACAAACTTATGGTTACCAAAGGGGAGAGGGAGGGAGGGAAGAGGGACAAATTAGGGGTATGGGATTAACAAATACAAACTACTATACATAAAATAAAGTTTTTAAAAATGAAATGATTGGTTGAAGATCAATTTGGTTGATAGAAGCAACCCCAAATTTGAAGATTCCCAAATTTTTATCCTGCCCCCCTTGTCCCATCCTACCATACCATGAGAGACTGTCCCTTCTAAACCACAGCAAGATGCCTGGAGATTTGGTGACTGAAGGAGATAAAACAAAGAGTCTCTAGACTGTCAGACACCAGCCCTTGTTCAGGACAAGTGAATCATTCTGAAAATAGGGGCACGAACTGAATGCTGGAATGCTCACCCAGCTCACTTCTCCCACTAGTTCCCAGGTTGCAGGTAGGTAGGATTAAACACTCTAGGCAGGAGAATGGAAAATCTTCTGGGGCCTCTGGCAAACACAAGAGGGAAGGTCTGAAGCTACTGATGCCAGTATCTTTTGGGTTCTCCAAAGATACATCCCAGCCAGAACACTCCCACAGTAGAGACCACAGTTGACAAACCAAACCCTCTCTCTCACAGCTTACAATCAGCTTGCTGGTGCCCCACTCATATCAGATAGCAAAGAAAGCCTCTGTCATGAATTACATAAACCAAAACAAAAAAGCAAATAAACAAACAGGAAGAAAAAAATAAAAGCAACTTGGAGGAAATGGAGACCATGCAGGAAGAAGAAAATTTAAAAAAATAAAAAAGGAACAATCCCCTATATCCTCAGAGAAATAAGAGAAGACATTATGCCCATAAAACAAAAATAAAATGCCAAAAAACAAAAAGAAAAAAGAAAAAAAGAAACAACATTTAGGAAACAAATTAAAAAGTACTCTGGAAATAAAAAAAAAAATTCTAGTAGAAATTAAAAATGTAATAAAAGAGTTGAAAATCACCCAGAATAGATTAAAAACACGAGATGGAAAATATTATTGAAAGGATAAAGCCAGAGGACTTGTTTCAAAGTCCAACATCGAAAGAACAAAATAATTCAAGATATTTTCCCCAAATGGATGTTACATGTTTCCAGAGAGAAAGGACTTCTTGAGAACCCAGCATTATAGCTGAACATAGCCCACAAAAGGTACATTAAGGCTTCTCAGAGTACTAAGGAACGAAGAAAATATCCTACAAGTTTCCAGGGAGAAAACATGTCACATCCGAAGATCAGGAATTGGAATAGCTTTGAATTTCTTAACTGCAACGCTGGGAGCTAAATGACAATGGAGCAGTGCCTTCAAAATTATAAAGGAAACCAGTTTACAGTCAATAATTCTATTTGTAGCTAAACCAAGTGTGAGAGTGGAATAATGATAATTTCAAACATATAAGGTATGAAAAAGTTTGCCTCTAGTATGTCGATTCTCAGAAAGCTGGTGAAGAATGTGTCTGTTACAAATGAGGGAGTAAACTAAGAAAGAGGGAGATGGGGCACAGGAAACAGGGAATCCAGCACAGGAGAGGACGAGAGAATCCCTGGGGTGACGGTGAAGGGAGAGCCTAGTAGGAGAGCTGTGCTTCAGGCACTGGGGGCAGCCAGTCCAGACAGGAGCAGATTCAAGTTTAAGATTAGTACAAGAAAAAAAAAAATTGAATTAAGAAAAACGACCAATCTAAAAGAATGAGAAAAAAAAAAAAAAAAAGAAAAAGTAGTACAAATAGAAAACATAAAATAAGATGATAGAAATAAATCATAATAAATGTAAGTGGACTGAAAACTTACCAATTAAAGGGCAGAGGTTATTAAAATGGACTTAAGAAAATTCAACTTTATACTGTTTACAGAAGGCACATCTTAAAGTAAAGACAGAGAACTGTCAAAAGTAAAAAGATGAAGAAAAATCTTTCAGGCAAATATTAATACAAAGAGAAAGCTCATGTAGCTACATTAATATCAGGCAAAACACACTTCAATACAAAAAGCATTACTAAAGATTAAATAGATTAAACGTTTCATTCACCATGAAAATATAAAAATTCTATTCTTTTCTATATCTAATAATATAATTTCAAATATATAAAGCAAAAACTGATAGAACTACAAAAAGAGCAAAATTCACCTACCCAGTGGAAAATTTTAGTACAATTCCCTCCAAAAATAATCAAGCAGTAAGAAAATTAGCTAGAAATAAAAGAATTGAATGACATAATTAACACACTTATTCCAAAGGCTGTATATAGAACTCTGAATCCAACCCTTGGCAAATACACATTGTGCTCAAGCACACATGGAACACTTATGAAAATTAAATTTGTATCATTAGGCTGGTAAGCAAGTCTCTGTAAGTGGGAAAGCTGTCATATCATTGACACTATGTTGTCTGACTGAAATGGAATTACGTGTATTATTTTTAAAATAACATAACAAACCCAATATGTTTGAAAAATTCTAAAACAAACTTCTGAAAATCCCATGGATCAAAAAACAAACCAAGGTAGAAATTGGAAAATGCATAAATTCAAAGGACAATAAAATAGTATATATAAAGATATATGTAAGGAGCAAAGTTGTTATTAGTGAGAATTTTACAGATTTTTATGTTTATTTAGAAAATAAGAAAGAATGGAAATTAATGAGCTAAGAGTCTTAAAAAATTACAGAAAAACAACAGATTGCACACAAAGCCAAAAGTGGGTATTTTTGAAAATCTTAAAACTGAGTAGATTTATTTTTTAAAAAAGAAAGAAGGAAAATAATATTAGGATTTAAAAATCATTCATAACTATAGATATGAGATAATTTAAAATATTAAGAGAATAATAAGAACAATTATATCCCTTTAAGTTTAAAAACAGTTGAAAAGGAAAATATTACATACCAAAACTGACTCAAGAAGAAATAGGAAATCAGCACACGACTGTAACTATTAAGTAAATTGAATGAATCATTAAAAATTGACCCCCGCACTTACTCAGTATCACTCACAAGACTCAGACATTTTAGTGGTGAGTTCTATAGAACAGTTAAGAAGCAAAAAATTCTAATTTTGTACAAACACTTCCAGATAATAAACAAAGAGGCAGCAATACTAACCAACTTATTATATATTTTTAATACAACTTTAAAGCAAAAGTATACCAGGACAGTAAGAAAAAGAATAATAACATATTAACCTATTGCTAAACAGAGGTGCAAAATTCAAGGCAAAATGCTAGCAAACAGAAGCCAGCAATGTATTAAAACTCACAGTTACATTCACACATAAACATACACACAAATGGTACAAAAGGGGGTCTTCAATTGTATTGATAATGTTCTATTTCCTAGGGTGAGTGGAGGCTCACAAGTTCCTTACATTACTCTTTATAGCCTTTTTTATGCCTGAAATATTTCAAAATATATTTTTAAGCAGCTAAAAGGCCTTTGAGATATAACTGAGGATGTCCAAGAATTGGCCTATTTTAAACTGAAATGTTAATGTAATAGTTTCTGGAGACATTTAAAGACTCATAAAATGTAGTTTATCCATGTGTTATTCTCAACTCTTAATCTTCTTTTCTCCCCAGAAATACACTGAATTTCCTCTATCAATGTAATATATCTTCAATGGGATGTATGTTTTAATTTTTCCTCTCAACTTTCACCATCTCCTTAGCTTATAAACATACTCAAGCCTCCGCTATCCTTAATAAATTAAAAAATGAATTCCTATCACGGTTACCTGCTGTGAATTCCTTGCCTCCCCTCTTACCAGTGTTCTTGGAAGAGCAGCCTGTACTTCCTTTCTTTAACCCATCACTTCCCCTCACTCTGCAAACCACCGCAATCCGGTTCCTGTCCACTTTGGCAGAAGAGCTCACACTCTGGTCTCAACAATTGCTTAAAAGTCAAATTCAAAATAACCTTCCAGTTTAATAGACCTCTGCTGTCCTTGACGTTGCTGATCTCTTCCTCCTCCCTGAAGCTCTTTCGTCCCTTGGTTCTGTGATGCTCTACTCTCCTGGTTCTCACACCTCTCTATTCTGCTGCTATATTCTTCACAACCTCTGAGTTGTCACCTTTGTTATAAATCAGGAGACCAAATGCGTGTGGGAGTATTTCTGAACTCTCTATCTGTTCCGTTCATCAGTTTGTCTATCCTTGTTCCAAAACCACACTGTCTTAATTACTGTATCTTTATAATTCATCTTGATCTAGACTAACATAAGGTCTCTAGCTTTATTTCTCTTTAAGATTGGCTTGGCTATTACTGGCTCTTCGAATTTTCACACACATTTTAGAAAATTGCTTTTTTTGAAGTGTTTTGCCCCCTAAATCTACCCCAAAATTTTTCAGAAATTTTTGAAATTCTAAAGTCTGAGAATATCTAACCTAGTTATTCTTACTCATTTTAAGGATTAATTTAGGGGGCAGTTTCATCAGAAACCTTCCTGTCTTCCCCACCACAGATTGCTTAGCTTCTCATTTTATTATTGTCCCATTTACTATATTATTAAGTGATATAAATATTTAATATATTATTAATATGAGACATAGAAAAGTAAACCTATCCGTCTTCCACACAACTGACAAGTTTTTAATTTGGAATTCAAATCCAGATTCCAAAGCTTGATTTTTTTTTCACTATTTACTCTTCCTTGTCTAGTGACATAATAGTTAATCATGGGATTTAAATTTAATTTGTTAGAGATTTGATGTTTACTTTTTTTTTTAATTAATTATTTACTTTATTTATTTATTTATTTTTGGCTGTGTTGGGTCTTCGTTTCTATGCGAGGGCTTTCTCTAGTTGCGGCAAGCGGGGGCCACTTTTCATCGCGGTGCGCGGGCCTCTCACTATCGCGGCCTCTCTTGTTGCGGAGCACAGGCTCCAGACACGCAAGCTCAGTAATCGTGGCTCACGGGCCTAGTTGCTCCGCGGCATGTGGGACCCTCCCAGACCAGGGCTTGAACCTGCGTCCCCTGCATTGGCAGGAGGATTCTCAACCACTGCGCCACCAGGGAAGCCCTTGATGTTTACTTTTTAAAACCAAGTGAATTATTAACTTTATAGAAAACAATATTTACTACCTGTAAATAAGGGTTGAAGATAAACTTTCATTTTTTTAAACACCTTATCTATATTTTCTTATTCTAAATAAAAATATTGTTTAAGGGCTTCCTTGGTGGTGCAGTGGTTAAGAATCCGCCTGCCAATGCAGGGGACACAGGTTCGCGCCCTGGTCCAGGAAGATCCCACATGCCGCGGAGCCACAAAGCCCGTGTGCCACAATTACTGAGCCTGCCCTCTAGAGCCCACGAGCCACAACTACTGAGACCGTGAGTCACAACTACTGAAGCCCGTGCACCTAGGGCCTGTGCTCCACAACAAAGAGAAGCCACCGCAATGAGAAGCCCGCGTGCCGCAACAAAGAGTAGCCCCCGCTCGCCACAACTGGAGAAAGCCCACGTGCAGCAATGAAGACCCAACACAGCCAAAAAAATAAATTAATTAAAAAAAAATATATATATATATATATAGTTGAAATTATTTATTGCCCCAGAACGCGTTGGCATAAAACAAGTATTTAATTATATTCGTGAATTCTGTGGGTCAGGGCTCAGCCCAAAGGTCTTGTCTCTGCTCCACCAGGCCTGGGGCCTCAGTTGGGAAGACTGGAGTGTCTGGACACCCCTTCGTTTATAGATCTGGTGCCTGACTGACAGGTGGGGCTCCACTGAGGCTGTCAACCAGAGAGCCTAGATCGCGCCTCTCCTTGTGGCTTGTGGCAGCTGGCTTCCAAGAGAGGGAGCACGTCAGGAGAGCAAGCATCCCAGAGAAACAGGAGGAAGCTGCAGGGCCCTTTCTGATCCAGTCTCAGAAGTCACACAGCAGCCGTTCCATCATGCTCTACTGGTGGAAGGAGTCACAAGCTAGCTCAGCTTTAACGGGAGGGGACATAGAGCCTGCTCTCAATGGTAGGAGTGTCAACAAATTTGGGGCCATATCTTAAAACCACCAAAGTTTATAAAGATTTCTAGACTTTAATCATGTTTTTGATATCTGCATGCTTGTTTCTCTCTTTACTGTTAGTATTGGGTCTGAGAGTGATACCTGTGCAGTATCCATAGTTAGATCCATTCTGCAGGAGAGATGTGACAGCTCCACAAGATTTCCCATCACCCTTCACATCAGGAGGATCTGGGGATGATATTAGAAACAAATTCTAAATCTTCCATTCCTCTCTTCTGGAATTTTCCCACTGACATAGACTGTGTAAAGGACTGGCCTCGTGTGGTACCCAAGAGATAGAACAGGGAGTGTTTCCCTGACTTGAGAAATTTTCTTTTAGATTATGATAATGTGTCATATATGGGGAGATATCTAAATGAAGATCAATGAACATTTTAGTATTTCACTTGAATAGTAATAGGGCACATTTCTTGAGCACTTACCATTTGTCAGCACTGTGCTCTGCACTTACTTGATCTTTTAGCATTCTATGCCCTTGCCACTCAGAGTGTGGTTCTCAGATCAGCAGCATCTACATCACCTGGGAGCTTATTAAAAATGCAGAATCTCGGGCCCCAGCCCGGACCTCTTGAATGTGAATGTGCATTTTAACATGTCCCCCAGGTGATTCGTGTACACGTTAAAGTTTTAGACCTACTGTTTGATGAAGTAGGCACTGCTACTATCTGCCTGGAGAAACTTGCTGAAGAGTGCATAATTTGTGAGTTAGCAGAGGCAGAATCCAAATCCAGGTTTGACTGGCTCCAAAACCTGCGCTCCTAACAAATACTCCAAAATGCCCCTCAGTAAATTTCATCATCGTATTAGCAAGGATTTTGCTATCTGTTTAAAGGGAGGTTGTGAAAGTCTTCAGTGATTCTGAGAAAGAGGCTCTTGGGACAGGTTTCTCTACCAAAGCAGTATTACTCCATCACTCTGCAAATTATTTGGCCCTCTGTTTCCCCTGCTAGATTGAGAGTTCCTTAGGAGGTGGGACTATTGCTCTGTTTTTACATCTCTAGAAACTAACACAGAAGCTGGCATGTAACATATGACTTGTTCCTTACATGCTCATTAATGAATCAACAAATGGACCTGTCTGTTCAAGTGAGTTGTATAGATTATGGACACTCAACTGGGAGCTGAGGTTATTTTGCAGTAAAAGAAGATGCAGGGTTTTTTTCTGGGGTTTGCTACAAGCCCAGAGTTTCAGCTGCAGAAAACCAAAGCACAAAGCTGCGGCTCTTGGCTTGTCGGTGAAGCTTATCTCTCCATCCAGGCAGCCCCCCACCCCAGCCAAGAAATGGACTTCCTGAGAAAGTTCTCCTTTCTTTCCCAGCTTCGGAGCCCAGCTTCTCTGTGGCTATAATTAACCTCCACATGATTTATGAAGGACAGGACCTGTGAAACACAGAGAAGCTTGATCATAATCCCCAGATTTCTGTGGCCCCTCAGTTTCTAAAGTTCTCTTTTATGTATTCCATCTCAACTCTTCTTACTGAGAAATCTAGAGAGAGAAGAGCATGGAGACACAGCAATGTCTGGTGGTTAGAGCAACCAGATGTCTGCTTTTTGAGGGACAGTTTCCATTATGCTTGCTCTCCTGGCGTAGTTATTAACAACATCTTCTTTCACTGTCAAAAACACTCACGTTTGGATGATAAATTATATGGTCCCCCTAGTCACTGGGACCTAGTGATGGTCCTGAAGTTACTTCAGGAGCCAGAACAGGGCCAGCCCATCATGCAGGGAACTGCTTTCTGGACTGGTAAGCCATCGGTCATTGGTTGTTTCTCAAAGTGTGGTCTTCAGGTCAACTGCTTCAGCCAGCTTTGGAGTTGGGTATCCACGCGGGTGCCTGGGGCCCACCTTGGTCCTCGTCACTCAGAACCAGGGGGCCTTTTCCCTCAGGGTCTTAGTCACTCTAAGACACTTAAGACACTCTCTACTGTAACCTTAGTTTACCTTGAAGACCCCTGATAAACTTCTGTGCCCCCAAGCGCACATCCTTCCAACCCTTTGCACCTAGAATTGTTAGTTTTCAGGTTCCAGACCTCCTGCTTCCCACCAGCCTTCAGCGGTGGCCTGGTGTCTGGTCCCCACACACCAGAGCACTATTATTAGGTAGTAGAGTCAGAAACTAGAACTGCAATCCCAGCGGCCCTTTGATCTCCAGAGAGAATCGCCGGAAGGGACAGCCCAGCCTGAGGTTATATAGTCCAGCTCTCTTTCCTCTGGGCTCCGGAGGCCTGAAGGCCAGCAGGAAGGAGCTGGACTATTCTTAGCCAAGGTGTGGGAGCCTGGCAGGAGCTTCAGGCACTGCCCCAAGGGTCAGAGACAGGAATTGGCCACCCACTCTGGCTGCTTCCCCTCTCTCCCTTGGCTGCCCCTCACACAAGGAAATGACCCCCACGCTCCCCCTACCCGGCAGCAGCTTACGGCTCAGACACAGGCCACCCCCTCAGTCCCCTCAGCGGCAGGCATGGCTCAGCCTCCCTCTTAGAGGGAAGCTTCTGGGTACAGTTAGAGCCAGGAGGTGCCTCAGTTCCTTCACTGAACCCTATCACTCTACAGATGCCAGGACTGAGCCCCACAGAGGGACAGGGATTCGTTCAGGTCCACCTGGATGTTTAGGGTCTGAACACCTAACCAGTGTCGGGTGGGGTCATAGGCTGTAGGAGCTATGAGATTGGGCTAAGGTTTCCAGATGCCAGTCAGAAGACGTGGGCTCTCTGTGACAACATTTTCACAAGCCCTCAGTAAACTGAAGAAAATTAGGGTAAGATCACCAGCACTTCAGGACCTTCCCACCCTTTCTCCAGTTCTAATCCTCTGGCTTCACTCTGGGGTCTTCAGACGGTTGCTGGGCTAGCTCTCCTAGGTCAACACATGCTCAGTGGAATCTCCCAGGCCCCATCCTTACTGTCCCCAACGAATCTTCTCAAAGTTCTTCTGTTTGGATATGGTCATCTCTGGAGAAAACACACATCTGGGAAGCAGCTGCCTGGCCACTCTCACAAAATCATCTCTGTCTGATGCAGTTGAAGCCAGAGTGGAGAATAGGCGTGGAGGTCTAAGGGAAAACATGAAGTCTGTCCAAGATGGGATCTGGGTAGAGTGTCGGGGTACCACCCCAAATGTTTGGAGCCATGCCTCCCGGGTAGCCACTGGGATTCCAACTGGCCTTTGTGCCTTCCTCTGATCCCTGCAAGACCAGATGTGTCCCACAGCTGTGTACCATCTGCTACCCCTTACCCCAAAGGAAGCTATAGTTTGGAGGTTAAAGACGTGAGGAGGAAGAGAGTGACTCTTCCTTGGCTCTGGAGGGTGAGTTATGGGAATAAGCATCTAGACTTCCCACAAAGCAGGCAAATGGCCTGACATCCATCTGCACAGTGGCTCCCCCAAAACTCTCCAGGCATGAGAAAAAATTTTAAAGAAAAATCAATATGCTGGGGTTTCCAAACTCTTTCCCTACTAAATGTTTCACAGACTCTAGCTTAGAAACTTTACCTTTCCTATTTATTCTACTCTCTGTCCCTCTCCCTTCCTCCTCACCCCAAACACTTGCACCCTGAGTTCCCAACCTGGGTCATGACGAGTCTAACAGCATCTAGTCAAGCTGACATCCAATCCTCCCCAAAGGAAGAGAACTGTACACCCATCCAGGAGATGATGTTATCGGCCCCTCCCTGAGCTCAGAAGCTTGGTGCAGCCCAGACATATGGATCTTTTTAGAGACTCATGCAATTTGGCAATCCTGTTTCACACCCTCCAAGCCCTGCTGCTCTGACACTGCTCTGCTGGGACTGCACCAGCAGAGGGAAGGAGTGGATTCATGTAGGCTCTTTTATCCTTGTTCTTCCCTTGTCATTTCTCCTGGCAAGTGTCTACTCGATCTGGAAAACACAGTTGTTTCTCTCCAGGTCCAGTCTTTGGCTGAAAACAGGAAGGAATTGAGAGAGAGAGAGACAGAGACAGAGAAAGGAGAGAAGAAAAGAACACAGCAGCACTATTCTGGTTAGTTTTCCAAGACCAAAGGCTGGGAACCCCTCAACCAACTACACACTTGGTCTTGCTCCTCCCCTTCTCCACTGCCAGCCACTCCTGGAGGAGCCACTTACGTCCCCACGGTCTGTGTAAACAGCGCTGCTGGTCCTTGCAGCGCTTGACCAGAGCACTACATGTTGCCCCTCTGCCCCCCATCACATAATCCACCCTGAGGCTCTGTGGGTATATTCAGCCTTGCTCTGTGTGCTCAGAAATGATGGAAAATTCTTCTGCTGAGACGAAAATATGTCCCTGCAACTTTGTGGGCACACTTGCCCCTTTCCTTCCCCAGCCAGACACACAGGAGGCTGCCATGTCTTGAAGGAAAGGGAATGATTTTGCTGCCCTGGAAGAAAGAACGACTTCTCTGCTCAGAGACCAGAAGTCAGAACTGCCAAGGAAAGTGTTCTGGCACTCAGAGGTCTGATTCTCCCAGCGCGAGACCTCCAGTGACCCCCCAACTGGGGAGTCTGTAAAATTTGTACCCTAAAGGGTAGGCCATCTTGGATGAAGATGTCAGACTAGGAGGGGTCCAAAAACTTCACAGGAATTGGGCAGTCCTTGACCCATTCCCCCACCCTATGCCTCCAAGGTGGTCTCTTCGAGGCATAAGCCTCACTCAGAAGATAAGCAGTGGGAAAAGGGGGAAGGGAGGAATGTTCCCAGAGTCAGACCCTGACCAACCACCTTACTTTATGTGATGATTTCAAGACAGAAAAGACCTCTATATAAAGTGCAACAGTCAATAGTTTGGGACAGATGTTTCCTTTCCAGCCACATTTTCCTGCCCCAGGTTAAAAATAACCACCCTCTCTGTTTTGGCCTCCATCAAATGTATGTCATTAAAACTGTCCATTTGGGTTTCCAAAGACAAAGACTGATAGGTTCCTGGATTTTACAGCCTGTTGGCCCATGAACTAGGTGCAGTATCGGGTGCAAGATGATTCCAGCCCCTTGAGGCAATTCTTGGACCCTCTAGTGAAGGAAATTTCTTCCCTGCTCCTACCTTTAGGTAGCACCAGAGAGAGAATTTCCAAATGAGGAAGCACAGTTTGCCAAGTAGCTCCACTTTTGTTACTCCAAATAAATCCTTCATGTTGGAATTTCCTTGAATCCATTACACCCCAACCCCCAGGGTAGCCTGGACCCGCTTTGGTACTCTGGCTTTAATGGAAATATAAATGTTGTCTGGTAGCACTCATGAGTGAAGCTGAGATACGCCTGCACTTGCAGGAAGATTTATTGAAAGTCTAGAAGAGACAGAAGGGAAATAAGCAGAGGCAATATCAGAGGTACAGACACACTCACATTCACAGACCATGGATTTCTGACCCATTCTCAGAAAGCTGCTTCCCAGGGCTTAAAAATTCTTTACCCAAGTTGCCCTCATCGCTGACATATCCACTCTTTTAGCTAAGCAGTTTTCAGCTATCATGTGGCTGCTCCCTCAGACGACCCAGGTCCTAACAAATCTTAAGAAAAGAACTATAATAATTAATAATCGCTGCAGCTTTTTCCTTTTCACAATGAGAATAGCTTTATTTGTTATTTTTGTTTGTAAAAGTAACGCACAGGTATTGTAAAATAAAATAAGGTCCATGCTGCACACAGAAGTGAAAAAGATGAAGTGACATTTGCCCCTAACTCTACCACCCAGAGATGATCATTGAGTATGTATGTGATGCATGTTATCCCCTCACACCCTGACCTTTTTTCCTTCCCACAACAAAATAGCATCACACCGTGATGTGCTTTTTCCTCACTTACATGTCACATCACCAGCTCTTAATAGCTATAGCAACGCACAGAAAAGCTGTGGATTATGTGCAAGTCTAGATGAAACACCATGTCCTTCTCTCTTACTGAGAAGCCTGTCTCTTAGGAAGCAAAACTGGGATGGCAGCCCTGGGCCAACATCGAAGGGAAGGAGAAATGAAGGACTGCATTTTATGCCTCTTTACTGAACATCATTACATTTTTGCCTTTAATGATATCCCAAGGGGCCTATGAAAGATGCCAACAGATTATCTTGGGCGCCTGCACTGGTTGATCAGCCCAAGCTCACTCCCCTCTTAGGAACAGCCCCACCTACTCAAGTGCAAGAGAGAGATGTTATCCCAACATAAGAATACTCTCCAACCCCACTTGAAATATATATATATATATATATATATATATATATATATATATATATATATATATATATATATATATTTGTGCAATTTGAAAACTTTTGTAATTTAAATTTTTCTAACAAGTTATTCACAAACAAGTGATGATATGAATGAAAATGAAGATACACTCTAAATATTAAAGTATAGATTAACAAGATAAAAGGAATTTTATCAATAATAATTTGAAAACTTTAGTAAATAAATAAATTCCTAGGAAAATAACAGTTTACTCAAGAGGAAATGTTTTAAAACTGAGAACTCTTATAACAATTAGAAAAAATGGAAATAGCATTTTTCAATGGTCCCACACTAAATATCAGGCCCAAGTGATTTCATAGGAAAGTTCTAACAAATCTTTAAAAAAGTGATAATCCCAATCTTACAAAAACTCTTCCTGGGACTATAAAAAAAGAAAATATTCTCCAACTCACTTTTTAAGGACTTCATAACCCCAATACCAAAATCAGACAATGACACAATGATGAAGAAAGAAATACAAACCCATTTCATTTATGAATATAGAAACAAAAGCCATAAATAGAAGACTGCATTAGCAAATTAAATTCTACAGTGTATAAAAATGATAATAAGCCATGACAAAGTTGGGTTTAATGCAAAGTTGGTTTAATGTTAGAAAGTCTATAAATGTAATTCACTAAACTCCCATATTAAAAGAGGAAAAACTATACTTCTCTTCAATAGATGTAGATATTTTTAAAACATCATACATTCATTATTTAAAAAAGAACTCTTTTAATAAATTAGGAATAGAAGGGAATTTCTTTAGCATGATATAAATAGCACATATAAAAAAATTAAGCAAATGTAGTCCTCAGTGGGGAAACATTAGAACATTACCCTTTAAAATCTGAAATGAGGCAAGAATGTATAAGATCACCCATCTTTCATTCTTGTAGCAGATGTTCTTGCCAGTACATTAACTTAAAAAAAAAAGGAATTCAAAGGGAGAAGAAAAAATAAAATTATCACTATTTGTAGTTGATATGATCACTTACATAGAAAACCCCAAAGAATCTACAAATACTTAGAAATAATAGAATTTAACAAGGTAGCTCAACAGAGGATTAATATAAAACAATGAACTGTCATTTCACACACCAGCAACAAAAATAATTAAATAGAAGATACTATTTACAACAGTATTAGAGGACGTCAATTACCTAGGAATAAATCTAACAAAAGATGAATTAAAACCACTACAGGGAAGATCATAAACTTTAAAGAAGAACCAAACAATGGAGAGCTATGCCAACTTCACTGAATGAAAGATTCCATTCTCTCCAAATTAATCTACAGGGAAATTTTAATCAAAATCCAAAAGGTTATTTTGGGGAGGAATCTGATAAGCAAATTCTAATCTATATAGAAGAGTAAAGAGCCGAGAATAGCCAGGCCACTTTTCTGAGAAAAATTTGAGTTTTCACTTGACCTAACCATATCAGGACTTATTTGAAGCTGCAGTAAATGAGGCAATGCTAAAGGCCCTGGGATACATATGGTGACCAATGAATAGGGAGCCCAGAAACAGGCACATATATATGAAGTGTTGACACATAGCAGAAATGGCATTCCAGATGAGTAAGGAAAGGATAGACTATGCAGTAAATAGAGCTGGGCAAGTGTTTCTCTGTATAAAAAAATACATGAAACTGGATTAGTGACAGTTATTCACCCTGCATCTCTCAGTCCCAACCCCACACTTCTATACTCTTCTCTATAATGCAGGGTATAATGTGTGTTTGCTCTATTATGTCAGAATATCCAGTTCTGCTACAGAGGACAAGGAAAGCAGACCGGATGGGTGAATTTCATCAGATGTACTAATTATAGGTGATAAGTAAGCAAGTGATTTGTGAGACATAGGCAGAAGTCACATGTGCTAAAAATAGGAGCAAATTTGTAATCTGTGAGACACGCAGAAATAGAATAAATTGAATATATTATAAAAAGAAGGGACCAAACACAAGTGTTACTTACAGGTAGAAAGGAATAGAAAAATCAAGTCATGAGTCACCAAGTGTAGAGAGCATGCCTCCTCGGGCTGACAGCCAGCTCATCCCTAAGTTGTCTACCTATTGGTAGACATCATTCTGCCCCCTGTATGCTCTGCCCCATAAACGCTGACAAAAGGGATGGCTGCCCAGAAGAACACTTATGAGCTGTGTGCATAAACCTGCCACCAGACCAACTTGGCCTTGCATCTCCCAGTAGAGCAAATATATGTTGGTTCCAAGCATCTTCCACCTACTGACCCTTCAACCTCAGTGCTGGTCCTCAAAACTGCACTACTGGAGTAAAACACAAGATTCAGAGAGTGTGTGGTCCTTTCACCCTGCTTGTACCCATCCCAAGTGGGTTAACTTACCCCAACTCTTTCCTCTTGGTTCTAGCTGTATGTTTTAAATAGATTCAGTAACCTTTGTGATTTGATCACCATAATTTGGTCTGAGACTTCTTGGTCTGTGGCCTCTGCAGCCTGCCTAGAGCACACTGGAGGTTTCCACTGCATGGAGCCAATTTCCCACAAGACACTAGGGCTGGGAATCTATATGCCACATTTCCCAGGCTCCCTTGTCAGCTGGTTTCTGGTTATGTTCTGCCAAGAGGAAGCACTGGAGACAGACTGGCAGGTGGGAAGAGGACAGAAAGGGCTCACTTCTGACCTCAGGTTCTCATTGCCTCCCTCTAATATCTGTACACCTCCACCACCAAGCATCTCTCTTTGCCAAACTGGGCTCCAAACCCTGAAAGCTTTCAAAGACCCAAGACAAGTTAGCAATGTGGGAAAAAAATCTTGGTTCCAAAATATGAAAATGGAAAATCAAAATGAACAAATGTTTTATTAAATGCCTCTAAAAGGTAAACTTAGCCAACTTGTAAACCGCAATTCAACTCTTTAGCACTTATATCAGTATATAAATGTAATAAAGCTTGAATCACAAGAACAAAATGAAGAATATATCATAAAACTCAAAAAAAATTTAAATAATTTCCCTTATTCTTTTTACATCAAAGGAGTTATATTTAACATGGGATGAGGGTCTATTTTAAATGGATTGATACGACATGTGTGTGTTTTGGGGCTGGGGTGGGGGATGTTCAATGGTAAGGGTGGCCATGACCTAGAAGTCTATCAGGGCCCAACAGAGCCTCTCACTCTATAGATTTCTGCTGCATCTGACACAATGTGCGGTGTAGGTTTATTTTTTTTTTCCTAAAGTTTTTTTTTTTTTATGTGGACCATCTTTTTTTAAGTCTTCATTGAATTTGTTACCATATTGCTTCTTTTTTATGTTTTAGGTTTTTGGCCATGAGGTATGTGGGATCGTAGCTCCCCAACCAGGGATCGAACCCGCACCCCCTGCGTTGGAAGGTGAAGTCTTAACCACTGGACCGCCAGGGAAGTCCCTGCGTGGTGTAGTTAACATCTTCTTTCAGCAACAGCTCATGTGATGAAGCAGGGGAGCAGAAGAATTGAGGGGCAGCCAAAAAAGGCTAGAGCTTTGAAGCCGCTTGCTAGCTCAGCTCTATGTGGCCTGTGAGGAAACGTAAGGCTGGGGCCCCAGGGCAGACGTGTGTCCAATGGCCAGAACCTGAGTTTGTGGGCAGCTGGGGCAAGGTTATGTGTGCTTGGAGTCATGAGTCTCAGTGGCCCTGGAAAATAGAAAGAGTGGTCAGTTATCACCTAGTGTCATGGTTCTGGTGTCATCCATAGTCTTGTAGGCCAGAGAAGAACAGCTCTGGTTTCCCAGAGGGAGTGATTTGTCAGCCTCCAGTGCCTCCTACTCCTATTTCCCTCCCTGAAGTCTGCAATCCACTCTGCACCTAACCTGTCTCTGTTCTATACCAGGGCTTCTTCAACTTTAGCATGTATAGAAGAGAGTGCCTATTAAAAGCACAGATTCCCAGACCTTACCCTTGATTCTGTGTAGACCATGCTTTGAGAAGCTCTGTTTCATAGGATCATTGTCTCCTCTGCCCCCAAAGCTAGTTAAGAAATTCAGGTGCTAGGGACAAGTTCTTGCTCCAGCTAGGGCAGACAAAGGGCATTTGAAGTAACCAGAAGAATTTACTGAGAATGAAGGAAGAGCCGAGAGGGCCAAATTGGTTTTCATACGGGGTTTTCAACCCCACATTTTGTTCACAACCTCTCATTGGGGGTAAAGCAGATCCAGCTCCCGGAGCTGAGAGAGCTGGGGGTCGGTGGAGGGCAACTCTTTTTCTCTGTTCATTGGGAGTTCCAAGGACAAAAGCCTGATTTTAAAAATGTATATTGTAACCCTTTCTGTCCCCATCTGCAGGCCCTTGAGATCACAGTGTGGTCATATCTGAATCACCATTTGCACTTTGAAACAGATACATACCATACCACCATGTTCTACCAAATCTGCATCCGAAGCCTTTGGTTTCATCATGTGATGAAAGGCTTTGTTTCCTCTGTAAAGGAAAGTTAGGCAACATGATCAGAATGGGAGTTTCGGGTTGCTTTTAGACCTGGACACCCTTCTACTTTCATAATGCTAGGGGGTCTGCAGAGAAGTAAATCAGAAAAGAGCAGTGCTGGGCTTTCCTCTCTCTCCCTTTCGGCTCTGTGGAGCAGACATCATGGAAGAGACTGGACTGGGTATTTATAATCATGTGATCCCACTCAGGAACTCAGGGCATAGTCTCCAAGACTGTGTCTTCTCTTACCCCCTCCTGGTGCCGTCATCTGCTCCTCCTGGCTCCTCTTTCTTCCAGTATCCATCTCTTCAATCCAGTCCTTGACTAGGCTGACTGCCCAGTTCAAAGTTTCTGTAATTCAGTTTACCACCATCCAGAACAACTCGCGAGGAATACACAGCTCCAGGATCAATTAGGTAGAAGAAGGTGGAGCCAGGGGAAGTCTTTTTTTCTGATAAGAGAGCAGGATGAAGCCCCTAGAGTCTCAGCCCTAGGACTGGAGAGAAGGCATCCCAGGTGCTAGGGCGAGTCCTTTGTCTTTATGATGATGGTGACAGTTAGGATAAAACTATGTGGGAAAATAGGGACAGTCACAGGAAATAACCCTCCAAATTAAAATAAATAGATCTTGTAAGAAAAATAATGAAAAGAAAGTGAATAATTACTGTCATTTATATGTCCTGCTCAGGCTTTCTGCATCATTAACACACAGCATAGTCTCTGGTAGAGTATCACTAAATGCCTCAGATTTGACAGGTGCTAAATTTTACCTGATTAGCAAAATGCTCACACTTGTAAACTCAGGTCCTTACTGGTAGATTTCATCTGCAAGATTGTTCTCAGCTTAAAACGTAAAGAAAAACAAAAAGGAAAGGAAATGGAAAAAAAAAAATCAGAGGAAACTTGCCCCGTGCCCTGGGCACCGGCAAGGTTGACACAAAGGGGTTAAAGTTAAGTCGAGCTTTAAGAAGATGGGGCCTCTATATAAAGTTGAACAAGACGTCTGGGGCCCTCACAAAACCTTTTTTGGCCTCGACAGCGGCAACCCCAGCCTCCCTCCTAACGTCCTCCGCCTTTGGGACCAAGCGGGAAGCTCACGTTAGTGGCAGCCAAGGAGAGGGGTTGGCCGTGCCAGGAGTAAAAAGGGAGGGGAGGGGAAAAAGCAAGTTTCGCCCACCCCACGTTCGGGCGGAGGGGCGGGAGCTGCGCGTCCGGGCCTGGCCAAGCAGAGTCTCGGGCTCTGTGCATCTCTTCGGGAGCGGCGCGGGAAGGATGCTCGTCCGCAGGGGCGCGCGCGCGGGGCGCGGGATGCCGCGGGGCTGGACCGCACTCTGCTTGCTGAGTTTGCTGCGTGAGTATGGGCCGCGCGCCCGGCCCGGCCGACTTGGTGGCGGGGAGGGTCGACGCTCTCCCGGAGGCAGAGCGCGCAGAGCCGAGTTAGGCGGAGCGAAGGGACCCCTGCTCCACCCCACGCCCCCACGCCCACGGCTGCTCCTGGCTTGGTGGGACCGGGGCCGCTTGAACCGAGCCCCATGGGGACTGGTGCCTCCGCTGGGAATGGGTGGGGGTTGGACGCGCCGGGAAGGCGACCACACTGTGAGCGTGAACTAGCCCAGGTGTAAACCGGAGGGCGCGCCGGAGGCTTCCCAGAGTCAATGAGGCTCAATCGAGTTGTCTCTGAAGTAAAAGCTCTTTGAAGATGCCAGTGTCCTTTCGCGTTGCCAAAGGTGCAGAGTGCAGAGTTGGAGCCAGAACCAGGAGAGAGGGGAGGAGAGAAGCAGGAAAGTTTCGTGACTGATGGTTGATTCAGAAAGCTGCGGCCTGAGCCGGTTCCTGGGAAGAGAGCGGTTCCTGGGAAGAGAGCGTTGGTGCCCACCGACCACTAGGACAGGGGGAGCCAGAATTGGACATTCAAGGAACCGGAGCGAAGCCAACCTGGGATGAGGCCCCAGGTCCGAGGTCCAGAGGCCCAGGAGGCAGGCTGAGTTAGGTGACATGGGGAGTTTGGAATGAAGAACAGTCCGTGAAAATATTCTTGCATTTAAGATCGGAAAGCTAAGTTACACTCCGTCTTCTGACACCTTCTTCTCCATTCCACTGGAGAGAAGGCACGGGGTAGATGGAGTTTGTTCTGTGCCCTGCCTTCCTCTCCCCATGCAGCCCCTCACCCTGGCACAAACTCAAACTTGTTACATTTTGGAGTTTTCTTCCCCTGCCCTTCTTCTCCAAGTTCTAAAACTAGTGGACAGATCAGCAGACTGGTGGACACTCCTTTGCTTATCCACGTCCGCCCTGACTTCTTAAGCTCTTGCTCTCACTTTGGTTAAAAAGAAAAATTAGTAGGCACTCAATAAATATTCATTCATAATTGCTTTCATTTGGGGATAACATTCTCTCCATCTCATCTCATTGTACTTAGAAGGATTTAAACATTGTAAGTTATTCTCCCTTTGGCTCAAGATTCTGCTACCAGGCCTCTAGGGCTCCCAATTCCCTACTCTTATTGCATCCTAAAGGCCACCCACCACGGCCCCCCAGAGGGACCTGGGCCAGCCAGCTAGGCCTCTTTGCTCTCAGTCTCCTCTGCTGTCCCCCTTTGGGTCCACCCAGTTGGAGAGAGACCCCAGGCTGGAGAAAGCTCTAAGTAAGGCTCTGGGTTGACCTGTTTGGCAGCCCCAGACATGCCCTTCGGGGCAGGGAAAAAACTGTCACTAAGGTGTCCGTTGAAGCCCTAGAATGGGGAACTGCCCTGGGGGCTGGCTGCACCTCACAATGGGGTGAGTTGACCAGCGGCTCAGATTCCTATCCGATGCTCCACTCTCCTTTGGCTTCACAGCTCATGATGACCTGGTCCTGGGCCGAGTGAGGCCCACCCTTTTCTTATTTCCTCAGCTGGCCAGTCTCAGTCTCGCCTTGGCCTGCAGCAGTGGGGATGGGGAGAGCGATTTAACCTCTGCAAAACCTTGGGCAGATATGCTGAGAATTTCAGTGTCTCCGCTTTGGGGATGAGCAGTGGGGCCTGGGTCCCTATGTTCAATCTTGCCAGACTGCTAAGGCCAGTGTGTAGCTTTATGCATTCCCCAAGAGCTTTCTACGGTTTGTTTTTATTTAATAGTAGGAGTCATTTTCTATTATGTTGTGGGGTGACTGGAATGAGTGAGTGACTCTACCTTGAAATGCTAACAAAGGAGCATTGCAGAAATTCTGTGCTATTGTTACTGTGAACTTTAGGGCAGAAGAGGGTTCTCTGGTTTTCTCCTCACTGACCCTGACAAAGAGCTTTGTTCTGGGAAGGTCTTTTTTCTGTCCCTGTGAGAACTTGGCCTGGGCTTGGGTACAGCAGCCAACCAAAAGTGGACTTTCTCTGTTGGAGATGGGGTGGCTCTGGGTGGTGACCAGAGTCAGGGTGGGCGTTGAGAGGCCACCAGGTAGCACTGCCACACCACCAGCTGGAAAGAGAAATCTTTCAGGTAATCAGGGAACCCCATTTGTCAGGCCCAGGGTATCTGTTTCCTCCAAGCCCTCCAAGGCTGTCCTTCCTCTTTCCCTAACAAGTCCCACCCCTTCACATTCCTCTTCTTCCTTTGGGTCCTTCGTGTCTGCTGACCCCACACCCATATCCTGTCTGGGGCTACGTGTAAGAGGGGAAAAAAGAAAAGGGAAAAGAATTTTATCAGATATTTTCCGGAGGGGAGAGGACTCCACCCTTTGACTCTCTGCCACATGGCGACCAAGAAGGAGCAGCCTTGGGACCTCTGACTAATTCCGTGGTCCCCAGTTCTCCCCCTTGTAGGGCCAGCCCAGCTGGCATAGCCTTTGCAAATGCAAATCTTCGGCAACATTCCTGTTTGACTGATAAAAAGAGCCTGGGCATCTTTTTCTTATCCCTTTGGCTCCACCTCCTGGGCCTGTTCATTCACTAGTTCTCATCTCCTTCCTTCTGTGAGTCTTTGTCTCCAAAAGCTCAGAGCAAGAAGTGCCAAACTGCAACAGATAAACTCAGGCTCAGAGTCTTACAAAAACAAATCAAAAGGAGCAACAAATTCCACTTCTTACCGTCTCACTGCCTGATTTCCTTTAGATCCTGGGCAGGAGGGCCTGGGATTACTTTCAGAGCTGGATGGTTACCCAGTTCCACCCTTAGGGTGCCTGGGCCTCCTTCTCCCATTGACTTTGCTGGATGTCACTAAATGGCCCCGAGTGTGGGGAACTGAAAATGTGAAGGTGTGGAAAAAGAATAAAACACACCCTCCAAAAGAAAATGCTTGGAGTCGCCAGGGCAGAATTTCCATATTTTTCTGGGCTTTGACTTCCCTAATGAGAACATTCTCTTCCTTCCTCAGCTAAGAAATAAAAACACAGTATCTACGATTTTTAGTCCCAAGAGCCCTAGACTTTGCTAAGGAGAAAGACGCATGCATCTTGGGAGAATGCGATACAAATGAATAGGGATGTATACCAGGGTGTACTTCCTAGGACCTACACTCTGGAGCCCACTGAAATGAATCACTTCCCTTTGGAATACAAAGGAAAAAGCCTCTGGCTTCATTGGGAAGTTTGCTCCTGGTTTAAGAGGAAAAAAACCCCAAAGAACCCACCACTGATACCTTCTTAGCAGAGCAGCATCTCTAGGTAGCCAGCTCCATTATTTAAGAAAATGCCTTAATGAGTCTTTGGGTGAAAAAACCTAGACCCCTGGACAAACCTTTGATGTGCAGTGGCAGACAGGAGGCTGAATTGCTGAGCATGATAAAATAAAGTAGAACTTTGTATTTGATGGGCCTTAGAGACAAAAGGCTAAAGGACTCCAGAGGCCAGGAGAGCATAGAGAGAGGAGGGGAGGTGCTCGGAGCAGTAGGGAACAGTAGTGAGTGGAGGGTGGAAAAGACCTGGCTGGGAAAATTCCTTATGGTGTGGCCCAGCTGCTAAGCATAGGAATGTCTAGCCTAGGGTTTCAAGATTATGCCTTTGTCTCTTCTGGGCTGTGCTGTAATCTCCCTCCATGATCTCAAACCTTCAGTAAACATGCACTGGCCTTGTAACACTGTTAGTGGTGCTCTGGGGTGGGGTGGGGGGGAGTAAAGGAATGGGTGTTTGGCAAGCCCATGGTGCAGTAGTGTAGAACGAGAACTCCTGCAGCCTGAGGACAAAGAGGCACAGAGCTGTGAAACAGGGGTCGGTGGCAATTAGGAAAATGGAGAAAGAGGTGACTGGGAGAAACGTAGGCCCCCAGGGAAAGCTCAAGATATTGGGGTTCCACAGGAAGTGGATGGCGGCCAAGACATGCTATTTGAATATTAAAGGGGAGTCTCAGTCCCCTGGAAACACTCAGGCCACAGACAATTTTTTATGCTCACACCTCAGCTTAGCCTCTGCAGTGTAGGAAGGCATCAGCCCAGTTCTTTGATCTAGTCCAACATGACCCAAACCCACCGAGACCCATAGCAGGGATGCTTCCTGAATGCTCCCAGGAAAGATGGGTGGCTCACTATCTCCCAGAGTAGTTCATTCTATTTAAAAAAAAAAAAAAATCCCATGATTATTAGCTTTTTTTTATACTGCAGTGAAATTAGCCTTTATATAGCTTCTAATTATTAACTGCAATTCTATTCCTTAAACTCTCACAGAATTAATCTGATCTTTCTTCATGACAATCCTTAACAACCTTTCTCGTCTGCTCCACTAGATTATAAGCTCCTTGAGGACAGGGATTTATTTAAATTCTAGTGACACCAACACCTAGAAGTAGAAAGGTATCTTCTCTTAGCTTGTGTTCTGCACAGTGCTGAGTTTGGTGGCGCTTCGGGAAAATAAGAATGAATGAATGAGTGAAATGAATCTTGAAGAAAGGTACTTATTCTCTCTCCCCAAATTCTTCCTTTCTGTATCAAAAATCAGCAAATTTTTTCTGTAAAGGGCCAGATAGTAAATATTTTAGGCTCTGGAGTCCATATGTGGCCTCTGATGCATACTCTACTTTGTTTTATTTTACAACACTTTAAACATGTAGAAGCCATTCTTAGCTCACTGGCCAAACAACACACAGCCCATGGGTTGGATTTGGTCCACCAGCTATACTTGCCAACCCTTGATCCAGATGAAATAGCACTAAGCCCTCAACCATATGACTTGGTTTCTAGAACTTTCCTAATTCTAGTTGTCCTCTCATGGGCACTCCCTTAATTAAATAAAGTCCCTCTTAAAATATAGCATTGAGTGACACGGTTCTACATAGAGGTGGTCAGTGTGAACACTCCTGATGCAGTTGCCATTCAACCCAAGTGCTTATTGTGAACTCAGAGGATTGTGCTCAGTGTCCTGAGTAATACAGACAAGTATGAGAGATGATTCCAACACTCAGGAAACCTATGATGTAACCGAGGTGACAAGACCTATACTCAGGAAACAGCATATATGATCTTGTGCCAGATAAGTCATGGAGATATGTGTCTTAAGGTCTCTGAGAGGCAGGAAAAAAGGGACCTGTCCTAAAGATAACCACTGTTTCTTGAGCATTTACCAGACAGGCAACTGCTTTACACCCCCCATCTCCTTTATTCCTCTGAACAACAAGGAGGTAGGGACTATTTTTATCTCCATTTTACAGGTGAGGTATAGAGAGGTGAAGAAGCTTCCCGAGGCCATGCAGCTAGAACTTGGTAGAGGAGCCTTTCAACAAGGTCCAATTACAGAGCCCGAGCTCTTTGTTTTGAGACTCTCCTGTCTTCTCATCAACCATCAACGCAGGCTGTGGGCTCCCAGCAGAGGCCAGCTTGTTCCTTCTTCCTAGTACTGCATCTAAGATACCCAGGATCTCCTCCAAGAAACTCCTCTTGGGCCAGGTGCTAGAATTTGAAAGGATGGGCAGAACGGTGCTGACTGGCTAGGAGATAAGAAAACAGCACCAGCAAAAACTAAAACTCAGAGGGTCTGTGAAAAACAAGACCAAATATAGGGGGAAAAACCTTCTCCTAAAGTATAGGAATTTAGTAATTTAGGTAGCAGAACTTTCTGGATCTCTGAGGATTTGTAAACCCCCTTTAAAGACTAAAAGAATCTTTAATTTACTAATTGTAGGTAGAAATCTTTTAAAAACATATTACATATGTTTCTGCTTTCTTAGTGTATCAGGAAAAAAAGGGCTCTAACCTTCAGACTCAGATGTATCATGAAAATAATTCGGTTATGGTGCAACTCAGTGGCATTGTTAATGCCTATGAAGGTGTATATTTTCATTTACTCCTACCATAAATGGTTCCAGACTAGTGTGGTTTTTGATACTCATGTCTGTTTTTCATTTATTGCTGCTTATTCATTTTCAACTGTTGCTTCTCCTTATTATTTGCTTCTCCTTATTGTTTGCTTCTCCTTCTAATTTTTAGCTTTAGCTAGGATATCAGATAAACAAGTTTGTTAGAATTATGTGTAAAACGAGAATAATTGCCTCTGAAATAAGTACCTGTAAGTTAAATGTGTGACTTTTACAACATGAATTTTGTGACTTCTATTTGGCTTCTTGGAATCCTCATCTTGCTAACTTCCTGATACCTTGTCTCCTTTTGTCCCAGGTTCATGGGTTGAGATCAAGTAGGGTAGGTAGGGGCAAATAGGGTACTTAGGGAGACACAGTTAATAAAGATGGAGTGAGAAGTAAACAACAGAAGATAGCCTTTCATTCAAATTTAAATTGTAGTATAGTGCTCTGTTGGGTTGCGGGTAAGGGCTGTTCTTCCAGTCTAGAGTGGAATGGGGTAGAGGTTTCATCGATTGTCTCTTGGATCTGGCTGGTAGGCTGCTATGACTTCCATACAGAGTCAGGGATAAGAAGCTCAGATAAAGAAAGATCAGAATTGGATGGTTTAATGCCATCGGTGTGGGGGGGAATATAGGATAAGAACAAATCTGTGGTCAGTCTTGATTCTTGTAAATGTCATTCCTCCAAGACCCATCTCTTCAAGGGAGCACGAGAAAGGGAGCCCTAGAGACTGTGAAAACAAGAGACTCCAGTCTCTACTGACAGCCTCTGTGCTGCAGTGTAGGTCAGGATTGGCCCCCAGGGCTCTGCCAAGGTGTCCCCTTGCCCTACACCAGCTCATATGTACCCCATTGCTCAGCCTTGCCTTTCTGCCTTCCCTCTTTGTCCTGTTTCTCTAGGGTCTCAGAGGCTTCCCCACTCACCCTGGGCTCAGGGACATAAATCTGAGATTGGGGTTCCCTTTCCATTTCCAGACAGATCCTGCAACCTGTTCCTCAGTTCTTGGCTGAGGGGTGGGTGGGAGGGGGCAGCCGCAGCCGGGAGCCTGACCCTAGTGGCTCAGTAGCTGGCCTGGGTCCAGGATTGCTTCACTCATCTGGAACAGGCATGTCTGTCCTCAGAGCTAGCAGCAGGTCTCTCTTCACATCTGGAAAAGTTCAAAACTGTTTGTCTGGGTGAAGGAGGCCCTGGGAGAGGGGGTTCAAAAGCATGACATCACCTCAGCCAGGCCCAGCTTTCTCTGGGGAGAGAAGAGGGCTGGGCCAGGTTGGGCCAGATGGGATTCCCAAGAATTGATGTATTGGTGGGAAGAAGAAAAAAGGGTGGGCAGGAAGAGTGATATCAAGGGGGAGTTCCAGTGTTGCCTTGGAATGGTACCTTGAGAGGCTGGTCCTTCAGTTCAGTGTCCAAATGTTCCCACCACCTGCCCCCTGCACTGAACTCATACCTTAGGGTCAGATTGCTGAGAGGGACTTATTTAAGGACAAAAGAAGACTGGATCTGCTTCCCCATCTATTTTATTTTGATAAATCCACTCCCCACCCGCTACTGCCCCCTATCCCAGCCAGACAGGAGCCCATACTTTTCTCTCCAAAATATGGAAGATGCATCCGATCCTTAGTAGTTTGGACCCCCTGACCCTCTTGCTACTTCTACTCAAGAGTCAGCTAAACCTCAGTGGCCCCATTGCTCCTTGCCCTGCATGAATGATGGCCTTCCCTCTTGGCCAAAACCCTGGTGATCCAGGTTCTTATCTCTAAAACAGAGATAGTAATATCACTTGTTCCTCCTGCTCACTTGCCCTATAATTTTGAGATATGAGTTTTGTACTCACCATGAGTATCAGCCTACCTGCAGCAGGCTGGAAAGAGAGGCAGATGAGGGAGAGTGAGACTTGCCACCACCTTTAGGGGAAACTTTTGGCCTCAGGTTCATTGCCTTGAAACTAATGCCTAACTTCCACCTTGATGCTGAGGAAAAGAAGAGGTGTCATTTTGCGCTGCTAATTACCCAGAAACTTCTGTAAAATACAGGCCTAGATTTCAATCAGAAAAGTTAGAGACAAGCTTTAGGGTGGCCTGGGACCCTCAGTTGCCTTTCCTTGAGGATGCTACTGCCGGGTATGAGCTCTGAATACCAAGTCTACCCCTAATATTTACAGGGCTCAAGCTAAGAATACAATGGAGGCCCACATATTATATGTTTAAATACTTCAAAGTTATAAATCAGGCCAACCATATGGTAAATAAAATATCTTCTATCCTCTTACCTTGAAAAACTTACCTTCATGGCCACCTGGAAGGCCAGATTTGAATTTAGGACTCTCAGAGCCTCAGAGTTCAATGCCACAATGTGGCTTAGCAGGAAGAGGTGGTCCTTGGCCCTTGCCTACCCTCTTCTCTTCTTCTTACTCATGGCTCTGGTCCATACTGTAAGGGATCTTGCATGAAGACAAGGGACACCCCACCTACAAGGTGGGGTTAGATCTTAAGCTCTAACCCTTCTCCCTGCAAACAGCCACCCATTGGCCACCCTTGGGCCTTGGAGGCACACACCCTGGTGCTGCAGTTCACCCTTGGAGGGATGGACTGAGAGAAGAGGCCCATGCAGGTCCTCAAGTGAGCAAAGATCCATTGGGGCAAGAAGTTCTAGGACTTCTGGTCCCAACACGTGATCCAGAAGAGAGGGTACACCTCTGTTGGCCCCATGGATTCCTCGTAGCTTGGGGACAGGGAGGGCAGGAAGAGGAACAGAGTGTAGGCTCTAAAGTGCAGGGTCCAGACAGGTAGCTTCTCCTTCCTGGGTCTAAGGGTGGTACTGCTGGGTACCACAGGAAACATGGAAGGGTAAGAACCTGCAGGAAAATTTTCAGAGAATAACTAGTTCCAGGAACGTTATACTATAGCAACGTAACATTTGTTATCTCATTGATTTTCCCAATAATCCCTGTAAGGAAAGACCCTCACTTTAAAAATTAGTAAACTGAGACACACACACATTAAATTACCGAGTTATTGACAGAGCCAGGACTAAGCTCTCTGTTCCCAGGACGTTTGTTGAGAAACCAAGCCTTATGCTCTCTAGTCCATCAGCTAGATTCCTAGGTCGGAGCTTCCCGAAAGAAATCTTGGGGTTGCTAGCTGCAGTTCCTCAATAAAAGGAAAGAATGAAAGGATTTGGGGAATGGGGGAATCTAGGGATGATAGAATATTTTTAAAGGATTACATAGAGACAGTGTCAATCTGGTGATTATTCCAAGAGTTAATACATTGGCTGAAGAGAAGGATACATTAAAAAGGAAATAGAGGCACATCTTTTCCCACATTTTAGATCTTGGCAATATTTATTCAGGTGTAATTTGAAATTTTAATATTTTACTTAGCATGTTATGAGCATTGCCTCATATTCTCATGCTGCTATAGTTGTTGCATTTTTTTATTTGCAATGATTATGGTATGTTAAGTGCATATAACATCTATCCTATTGTAATTCATTTAGTTGCTTGCAACTTTTCCCTCCTATAAATAATACTATACTAGATGCTTAGTGCATGCAAACTTTTCCTTCTCTCTTTCCTTAGGAAAAATCTAATGAGAAATTAGTCACATGTCCAGGAGGATATTCTTGTTCTGCTCTGTTGCCAGGGGTGGCAGGGGATGTTCTAGATGGATTCTACCTAAAGTCAAGAAATTGAATCAGGTGATGCCATGAGGCTCCAGGATGATTTGGGTTCTGATATTTCTTCTTTGTTTCTCTGTAGCCTCTGGGTTCACAAATACAGAGAGCTTGACTACTACTGCCACAAAGTCATCTACCCCAGGAATATCTTCAACTGTCCCTACAACTATACCCAACCAGGAAAGCACAGTATCAAGTACTTTTGGAAACATCAGCCTCTACGCTGTCTCTCAGGACAGCAATGGGAGCACAGCAGCCATCTCAGGTAAAGAGTGTTTGTCTCAGGCCCCAGAAGGACGCTGCTGGCACTTGGGTAAAGTATTAGGATATTTGCAAATACCCCCACCCTCTATTTCCCACCACAGATGGAAACATACAAGCCACTTTTAATAGTGGCTTGAGTATCGTGCTTAGGGTACACTGAAGTAAGTGCTAGACAGTTCTTCCTGTAGTGACAGCTTTCTCAAGTCAGCGCCTTGGCTGCTGATCCTGATTTGTAATGCTCCTTGTACTGTTTGAGTTCAGCTTAGTGATAAAATAAGGATCTGATGAGGACTCTGTAGAGATCTCTGATCTCTTCTAAGTGAAGCAGACTGTGTACAGGCTCAAATTGGGGGTCTTTGACATCTCTAGGGTGGACCAGTTTCCAGTTCAGTTTCAGAGTCCTGAGGGCATCTCTAATACATTCTATGATTATAGCTATGGTTCCAACAGCTGGCTGGAAATGAGTTGGTAAGGGTTAAGACATGAAGTAACTCTTAACTCCCCAAATTCCCTTTTCTGGGTTGAAGTCTGTGCCTATGTCAATGAACTGAGATGTGTTTGTGTATGTGTGTGTGTGTGTGTTTATGCCAATGTGCATATATTCACACTTCTGTTTTGGTCAATTCCAGAGCCTACAGTCAATTTCACATCTACCTCTGGAATCACCCCAGTCCCTGGAACCATGAACTCTTCTGTCCAGTCACAGACCTCTTTAGCCACCACAGTGTCTTCTACCCCCATCAACTTTACAACTTCAGAGATGACCTTGCAGCCCAGCATGTTACCTGGAAATATTTCAGATTCCCCATACAATAGTACCAGCCCTGTGACATCTCCTACTAACCCCTATACATCATTTTCTCCTATCCCAAGTACCATCAAGGTGGGTGAATCAGGCCGAAAATGACAGATTGCCCCCTCACTTCATATGTATGCAAGCTCTCTCTTCCCCTTAACCTCTGCTTATCCCAACCAATGAATTTGGGTCATATAGGAGTTAGCATGAAAAATGTGCAGCATAAATATTGCTGGAAGGGATAGAAAAGGGAGGAGAGGGGTAGAGTTGGGTAGCAAGGCTGATCTGTGCCGTGGGTACTATATTTCTAGGAAGTAAAGAGTAAAGAGGATTCTCAGAAATCCATCTAATTCTCTATGGTTCTTTCCAGTACCTCTTGGTCTAATCTTTGACTAGGGTACCACTCGCCTTTGGACATATTTGGAAACCATCTTCTACTTAATGGCGCTGCTTTTCCCAAAATGTTTAAGGCAAATACCATTTCCTGTATGCAAGAGGGTTTGGTGGTATGCCAGGAGTAGAGAGGCAGTGAGGAACTAGGCAGACCAGGGATGTTGAGCTCAACCTGCCTTTCTCAGCCTTGGGGCCTGTGGCTATCAACAGCTTTCAGCAGGAAGAGTAGAAAATGTGAGGGCATGGAGTCTGGGGGCAGGCATGGGGGACCTGCCTGATTTCTGTTTTTAAAGGAGCCAGAATAGAAAGTCCTAAGGGACCAGGAGGAAAATGAGTGTCACCAGGATCTGCCTGGTCACCTCATGATCTGTTTCCCTGCAAGTGTGTAATTCACTGGAGGGAAAACAGCTCAAAGGGGAAAAGATCCTCCCCTCTTCCATTTCTGCGCCATCCAAGCTAATGTTTACCAAGGTCACAAATAGCTGCTTGCCTGCAAGCCCAGGCTAGTAACAAAAGTTTTGATTATCTGACGGGTTAGGAAGTGAGGTAAAAGAAGAACATGACATAAATTTCTAGTCTCCTAACAAAATGTTTAAATTTCCTTTCTTTAAAGCCTCTTTAAAAAGTATCTCACAGAAATCAAACCAGAAAAGAGGTGGGGAAGAAATGAGGGGCAAAGATGCTGGCTTATTTACTTCGTTTTTGTTTTAATACAGGGAGAAATAAAATGTTCCAGAGTCAAAGAAGTGAAATTGACCCAAGGTATCTGCCTGGAGCTAAATGAGACCTCCAGCTGTGTAAGTCAAAGCCCCCAATTCCTTACCCGCCCCTCTCTTCCCAAAATTCCTTCTGAATGTCCTGAAGGCAAGTCTTGGACTAACTGACTTGGGAGGGGGTGGGGGCAGTTTAGCATGGACAGGCTACTTTGAATACTGAGCTTTGGATTTAAGGAATGAGAGGCCCCATCTGGTGGACAAAGAAGGCAAAGACAATTTTATTTAAATTTACGTTTTCCCTCCTCTATTGTACATTTTATATATATATACTTATATATATATATATATATACATATATATATATATATAAGTATATATATAGTCATATTTAAGTTTGCTTTTATATTAAGAAAGTTCTTCATGAAATATAAACTAGTCACCTAAAATATCAATTTATTTATTATCATTTTCATATAACTCTTTAATATACAAAGAATTTTTTTGCTGTAAATGCTGCATTCTCCATATAACCATTTCCCCTAGCATTATTTATTGCATGATCCTCTCCTTTATTGATTGGAATGCTTCCTTTAGTTTGTATTAAGTTTTTATATATCCTAGGGCATATTCTTCAGAGAGATTTTATTTGTTTAGTCTGTCTTTTTTTTTTTTGCCTGTTTTAAATTTTTAAATGATTATACTTTTATATTACAGCACTTTTAATATCCAGCCAAGCAGGTTTTTGCTTATTACACTATAAAAATGTAAGGCATTTTTCATCTATTCTTTTAGAAAAACTTTAGAAACACCTATTCAAGATTCAAAAAAAACCACAAAACCATTAAAATTTTAATTGGAACTGCTCTAAAATCCCTCTATTTTTTTCTGGTTTTCTTTGGTATTGTTCAGTATCTTCTTTTTTTAGTTTTTAAAATGTTTTTTCCTTAGGTTTTATGGATTTCTTAAGGTTTATTTATAATATAGATTTTCCATGATATATTCCAATTGATTTTTCTGGTATATTGGAAAGTTCATTGAGTTTTTAATATCTTGGGTCTAGTCATTTTCTTTAACTTGTTTATTAATTCCAGGAGCTTTTTAGCTGATTATTTTTCATTTTTAACATAAGCTATTGTGTTATTTCTCATAATATGTTGCTTTTCTCCTTCTTTTTAGTAGTTATGCCTCTTCTTTCAGTTTCATGTCTTATTGCATTGGTAAACTGTACAGCATGGTGTTAATTTTTAATGATGATAGCAGACCTCCTTGCTTTGTTTTAGTAAATCCAATTTCCTGACAGTAACAATTTCCTGGATGAAGGATAAGAAGACAGGAAGAATGGTATTTACTCATAGAAAAAAAAAAAACGTTTTCTTACAAGGTGGGAATCCATTTAAGGGAACCATATATATGATGTGTGACATTCATAGATTGGAAAGAGCCTGAGCAAATACTGTAGTCTATGGAGGGCATTAAGTTACTTATTTTGTCCACTCTGACTATTGGTATCGTATTCATGATTATCAGTTGGGTCATTGTGACTCACAGGTCTTTTAAAATAATACCTAAGAAAATTATTTAACTTACAATTTTAAAAAACAACACAAATTTTGAAGACATAGGTTCACACAATGGAATAACTAAGTGCAATCTGCAAAATAGTTAAGCATGAATATACAATGTACAAGTAACATTCTGTGTGTTTCTGACGCTGATTTTCAACTCTAGTCATTTAAAAAAAATTTTTGCCCAACACTTTGCTAATTATAGCCAAGAAAAATGACCATCTTCTCTCTCTCTTTCTTTTTGTATCATCTTGGTTGAGCACTTATTTTCTTGTGCATCACAGTGGTCTGTGCCAGAATGCTAATTCTTTGTACGAATGATTTAGAGCTAACTGCAGAGGATTCATTCTAAATGTCTGTTCGCTGCTCTTCAAAGTTCACATTTAACGAGGGTCATTGTACAAGACAAGTGCCAGAAACTTAGTGCTACTCCAGAAATAACTCCTCTTTCTGTGCTGCAGTCTCTTTCTCTCTGAGGTCTTTACTGTCTACTCTATTCTGTGCCACAGCTAAGGTCTGCACTCTACTCAATTTGGAGAGGATCTGCAAGTAGGGATGTGAAAAGATAGCAATTCCTCCAATATCCTAAAGAAGGCTTCTGCACTGCCCATGATGAATCAACTCTATGGCAGCACCTGTGTAGTGCTATTGTTTTCCTTTTTCTTCCACCACTGTTGATACCCCTGTCTTCCTGAGGGTTCCTCTTCCCCAACCCCCAAGGAGCATTGCCTCCCAAGGTAATTTTCCTCAGTCAGCAATCCTTGTTCCAGAATTTTTGGCCACAGCTCCTGATTGTGTCCCAGATTCCTTTTCCTTGAGTCCTACTGCATGCTTGTCTGATAATCAATCTGTTCCAAAGTGGTGTAGTGTCTTCTAATTTTCCTTAGGTTGCATTTGTACCTTTGGTGTCAGAGAGCCTTACCACACTGGTTCTAATCGAGGGAAACTCAGGCCTAATGAGAATCATGAAAGACGTGGGTTCCTCTAACATCACATCCTTGAGTACTTATGTAATGTTGTCATGCTCTTCCATCTAGTATATTCCCATAACAGAAGTATGCATGCATTATTCTCAGCTATGCAGACACTCATTTTGCACTGGTACATAGTGAGTATCCAACCTGTTAGCTCTTGCTATGGGGATTATTTAGGCCTGTCTTCTGTACATGCATTCTGTAGACATTTCTATCCCAACTACTCTCCTTTTGCTCCTCATCCGTCACCTCTAGGCAGAAATCACCTATTTCAGCCAGAGGGGGGGAAGGTAATCCCACACTCTTGTCAAGCACCTGTTAACACATCTCAGAATCTTCATTAGCAGAACGTGCCACCCTATATCTGACTTTCATTCTCTCCGCTGCAATATCAGGTTAATTTAGTTTTTGTGGTTGTGGTTTCCCACATAATTTCCAAACTGTGAGATTACTTTATTCTCTTATGCTATAGCTATTGGTCCAGGGGAATCTACCAAGGAATCATTTTAATGGTGGTAAAATACACATAATATAAAAATTTACCATTTTAAGTGTACAGTTCAGTAGTGTTAAGTACATTCAGATTGTTGTACAATCAATCTTCAGAACTCTTTTCATCTTCCAGAACTGAAACTCTCCACCCATTAAACAACTCCCCAGTCCCCCTTGCTCCCAGCCCCTGGAAACCATGATTCTACTTTCTGTCTCTATGAATTTGACTGCTCTAGGTACCTCATATGAGTAAAATCATATAGTATTTATCTTATTGTGACTGCCTTATATCACTTAGCCTAATGTCCTCAAGGTTCATCCATGTGGTAGCATGTGTCAGAATTTTCTTCTTTTTTAAGGCTGAGTAATATTCCATTGTATGTTCATACCCCATTTTGTTTATCCATTCATTCACCTATGGACACTTGGGTTGCTTCCACCTTTTGGCTATTGGTAATAATGCTGCTATGAGCAATAACATTATTATTGTTAATAATGCTGCTCTGTTCAAATATCTCTTCAACAC
This sequence comes from Balaenoptera borealis, assembly GCF_965194805.1. Lineage (NCBI taxonomy): Eukaryota > Metazoa > Chordata > Mammalia > Artiodactyla > Balaenopteridae > Balaenoptera > Balaenoptera borealis. The sequence continues at coordinate 36,887,593 of NC_138860.1, read as the reverse complement.
TCTTATTTCATTTCTTTTGGGTATATACCCAGAAATGGAATTGCTGAATCATATGGTAGCTCTATTTTTAAAATATTGAGGAATCACCATACTGTTTTCCACAATAGCTACACCATTTTATTTTCCCAGCAACAGGGCACAAGAGTTCCAGTTTCTCCACATGCTCACCAATACTTTTTATTTTCTGCTTTTTTGATAGTAGCCATCTTAATGGGCATGACGTGTGTTTGATTGGCATTTCCTAACAATTAATGATGTTGAGCATCCTTTCATGTGCTCACTAACCATTTGTATATCTTCTTTGGAGAAATCTCTATTCAAGTCCTTTGCCCTCCAGTTTGTTTTTCAGAACTACCTTTCTTCAGAAACACATATGTTTATATGCAGAAGTTGTATTTTCTCCGCTAGCTCACATCACCCTTGTTCTGTCACATTTACTTCATTGGAGGCAGGCTGCCTCCGGCCTCCAGATAATATCCCCAGCCCTCGCCTTCCTTGCCCTCTGCCCCAACACTAAAGGTCAGTTTCCATGCAGAAAAAATAACTTACAGACGGAGGACTGATGAAGACAGTGTGTCTTCTGGAAAGAGCCTGAGATCTGGGACAGCCTAACTTTTGGTCAGCTGCCCACTTGTGTGACTTGTAACAGGTCCTTTAATTACTCCAGTCTCTATATGAAAATAGGTGTTTTAGCTGCATTGTCAAACTCACACCACAGTCAATAAATTTATTGAAAGAGAGGGTGGGAGGGACAGAGAGAGAGGCGATTTAGCCTAGAATCTTAACATTGGGAAATATCTTAACGTTCATTTAGAAAAATACCTGTCCCTCTCTCTCCCAGCTCCAATACTTAATGTGCTTCTTTAACATGTTAAGAGTCTTTGCAAAGTTTGAGAATGCTACTCTAGAAAGGTTAGGTGGTTTTATTATGATTATTATTTTTACAAAGTAACATGTGCAAGCAGATGTAGTTAGGGGTCCACCAATCTGATTCTCATGAGCAAAATGGTGAGGCTGTGGCTTCCTCCTGCCCACTCTCCCATGATGTCTGCCCACAGCCTCCCTTGGGGGAGGATGTTTATTTCAAGCATCCGGAGGAGCATTGTGCTTTGTTCAGGATCCACCTGCTCCTCTCCAGGCCCAAACACAATTCACTGATGCTGTTGGATTCCAGAGTGGGAGGGAGGCTGGCCACTCAATTCCCTTGAACTGAGTCCAAGAAACTAAACAAGGGGTGGAGGGACCCTGTGTAGAAGCCAAACCACTTGGGATGTTAAGACGAACAACAATTCACTGAGTTCTTGTTTGTTTAGTGTTATGCTTCATGCAGTCCGGGTTCAAAATTATGTAATGTACACCCACTCCCCCCACTAAGAAGTCTTATAGTCTAGTCACAGAGAAATGACAGTAGCAGTAAGGCAGAATGTGATTAAACATCGAAGTGTGGACAGTATAGTCTATGAGGTATTGCTATTATTAATAGTAATAGTAACAGCTGCCATTTATCCAGTGCCCATTTGGTTCCAAGCACCTTGCCAGGCACTCTTCATACAGCAGCTCTTCAGTCACCACCCCTACTGAGTCTTCAGCTGAGGAGCCTGACACTCAGATGAGTTGCATGACTTGCAAAGAATCTAGTTAACAGCAGAACAGGGGCTGATACCCAGTCTAATGGAAGATAGGACTGGCTTCACTGAGGAGGTGAGATGGAATTGAGTCTTGAAGGATGGGAATCCAAGGGGGAAAGCCATGTTCTTCATTGCAACCAGGGTTGTGAAGGTCGCAGGCTCACACACTCCTGGGCTTCCTCGTAGTGCTACCCCCACTCCCAAGGCCCTTTCCTGCCAGCTTCTCCTGCATACATGCTACCCATTCTTCAAGACCTATTTCAGGATGCTTCTGATAACCCCACACCAGATGTATGCTCACCCTCCTTTGAATGTCCATAGCAGTTGTCTGTGCCTTTCTTAGGGTTCTTACCATGTAACTAGCTCTGTTACCTCTTAGTCTCTTTGTGCCTCAGTTTCTTCATCTATAAAATGGGGAGAATAATAGTATCCATCTCGTAGGGTTGTGTGAGGCCTAAATGAGTCACCATGCATAAAGCACTTAAAGTAAGGCCTGAGACATAGGAAGCATCGTTTATCTTAATGGCCATGCATATACAGTGAGAGCTCTGACCATGTGGAATTCATTGCCACACCTGTCCCCCCCGACCCCCCGCCCCCATACCTGACACACGCGCAGAGGGTTTCACACAGTGTCTCATATTCGGATCCTGATCACTGTCAGAACAGCTGAATCTGGTTGAGGAATAGCTTCCTAGGACTCAGCAGACTGAGGAGGTGCCGCCTTGTTCGGCTTGTTTAGATTATGCAGGAGCCCTGTCCCTCTGCCTCTCTCAGTAACGAGACACATTTCAACCAGAGACACTTCAGAAGCCCAGAATCATCCAGGCAGGAGTTTCCCTCCTCCTCATCCAGAAGGCGCGGTGCTGGGGAGGGTGAGGTGCTCACGGAGAGGCAAGGTAAGGCTCTCCAAAGGGACATGAGCCCAGAGAGGAAGAAGACTGCTGATCACATCAAATGTGGTGCCCAGACTCCCCACAGCAAATGCTGTTGTGAAGAGCCTCTATCCAAGGACTTCCTTGGACACCTGCATCATCTATCCTTTTCCTGAGGGAGAAGCAGCCGTGGCCTGAGAATTCATTTCTCTGTAACCTTGGCTCTTGGGGACCTTCTGAGGCTACCGTTGGATTCTTCTCTCTGTGATCTGGAGGTTAGGTAGCCCTGCTCTCTGGCCTCCCCAAAGCCTTGAATTCCAGCTGGCAGGAGAAAGCTGGACGTGAGGCCAATCTTGACCTTGTCTTGTGCAGGAGCAAAGGAGCCTGGGTTTTCCTGCCTTGGGCCATAGCAGTAGGAAAATACCCAGGCTGCTTTCCAAGCTGGGAGGGCCCTCTGGCCTTGCCCTAAGGAACAGTCCTGCTCCACAAACAGGAAGCTTTCTTCTCCACGGAGGCTCAGTTCTGATGCCCCTCACACGCCCCAGCAGTTTTCCCCTAACAGGAAAGCTGTCAGAGCCGTTCAGGCATTTCCTCCCCTGCCATCTGCCATCTGGACAGAGGAGAAAGTCTTGGTTTTAATTCCTTTTCTGTGCAGGGGAGGCCACTCCCTTTAGAAGGCTATTGGAATAAATCCTGGAGGTCTGAGCACAGGGTGCTGGAGGGACACAGTCAGTGATTCCAATTCATCCCTTTTCTGGGACTCAACTGTTGAAAAATAATCAGAGTTTGTCTTCTGAGTCTGAGTGCCTGAGTCCTATGTCAGCAACCTGGAGCAATCTGTCACTCTCATGTAAAACTGGGTTCCATGTTTCTAATGGGAAAGGGGAATGGAAGACTAGACAAGAACACCACTTGAGTTTGAGCCGTGCTCTTTGTGAGACCCCTTGGAGAGTAAGAGGGAAGGGACCCAGGATCCCATTGCGTCTATAGTCATAAATTTGTTCTCTATTCCTCACCTCCCTTAGCTTTTCCTTCAATATTTGGGGCTATTGTAACCTTGAAACAGAGGATTTTCTCTTCATTAGTATTGCATTATTAATATTTTCTGTTATTGGTAATTTCTTTTGAATTTAATTTGAATAGTATATGTTTACATGGGCAATCCTTCAGTAAGATGATGTTTCCTAAATTCATTCTCTGGCATCTTGCAGTGCCACCTAAGACCACCTTTTGGTCCTGGAAGATTTTGGAGTTTTTATCTTATTGTGTTTTTGCACATAAGAAGTTTGCAAGATTTTTTTCTTCAGTTGGAATTTTAGAAAAAAAGGATTCTTCTTGTTTTCAGGGTAATAGTGTGACTTTAATCAGAATTATTGCCTGAGACTCCGGATGCAGTTCAGAGTATACTAGTAACCTCATCTCCTTCTCACCATTTTTCTCTGTCGTCCCAGGAGGAGTTTAAGAAGGACAATGGAGAGGAACTGACCCGAGTCCTATGTGGGAAGGAGCAGGCTGAGGCCAGGGCGGGGGTGTGCTCCTTGCTCCTGGCCCAGTCTGAGGTGAGGCCTCACTGCCTGCTGCTGGTCTTGGCCAACAGAACAGGTAAGGGGCACATCTGTCTTGAAGTCTAGGGAGGGAGAGGGGCTGAGGTTAGAGGAATCCTGGGTAGAAATCAGGCATCTTCACTCAGAGAGCACACGTGCTAGGGAGCAGGGCTATGCTGACTTTGGGAAAGACCCTCCTGAGATATACCCTCACCATCAGAGCATCTTCTAGAATAGTACAGAATGAGCTGTTCCAGCTTCTAGATCCAACAACCTCTGTTTCTAATTCTAGAACTTTCCAGCAAGCTCCAACTTCTGAAAAAGCACCAGTCTGACCTGAAAGAGGTAAGCTCTCTGAGATGAGGGGTCCCAGGGGAATTCACTGGAGCAGGGGAGAAAGTAATTATCTTCTCCAGACCTGCCCTTCCTACCTCTCCACCCTTCTCCAATAGTCCTTTCCCTTCTATGTTTGAAACAAAATTTTACAGTGCAGCCTAATTAAGAGATTCCAGTCTTAAGTCCTGTTTAGAAAATCCCTGAGGTCCATGTCTTCTTGGGTTTATTCACTGTTGAGTCACATACAGGGTCTAGCATGGACTGGGCCCCTTGTCTAGAACCCATGTTCCACAAATGACAGGCTCTCTTTTCTGTCTCTTCTCTTCAAGCTGGGCATCCAAGGCTTCACTGAACAAGATGTCGGGAGCCACCAGAGCTATTCCCGAAAGACCTTGATTGCACTGGTCACCTCGGGGATCCTGCTGGCTGTCTTGGGCACCACGGGCTATTTCCTGATGAACCGCCGCAGTTGGAGCCCCACAGGAGAAAGGCTGGTCAGTTCTAGGGTCCAGGACAAAGAAAATGGGAAGCTAGGTCTCCTGGGGAGGTCCATAAATGTCATGGTGGGGGAGGAGAAATACCAGAAAAGGCACTTCTGTGCCCTCACACGGGAATATGCGTGTATGCACATTACTGTATCCATGGACAAGTCAAAACAATATATAGCAGATTGGGGAGGGGGCACTGACTGGGGCTCTGGTCCCTGTGGTAGCAGGTGGTTCGTGTCATCTATTTATTATTTTCCCTGGGATAGTTTAGCTGGGTACAAACCAGAACAGGCTGCTAAATCAGCCACTTATTTGCAAGCATGTTAAAAGCCCACGGGCACCAAGTGGCTCATAAGGGGACACATGGAAGGAAAATGTACTCTTGACGTGTTCTGCATGAGAGAGGACAAGGCCAGGGTTTGACTTTTGGCCTCTGGCCCTTTAATTCCTCTGGGGAGGTTATTGCACCCTGGGGACTGCCTAGTTTCTGGCGGGAGCTGGCTCTTGAACTGCCGTGGCACGGTGTGGTGCCTCTCCTCTGTCCTTTCTCCTCTAGGAGCTGGAACCCTGATCGCTCTTCAGGAAGACAGGAGTCTGCACATGCAGCTGCAACCTCCATCTTCCCCTCCTACTTCCTTCCTCTTCCTCCCATCCCCCTTCCTGCTGCCCTGCTTACGAGATAATGCTCCTTTATTTATACACCATCTAGGGCGAAGACCCTTATTACACGGAGAACGGTGGAGGCCAGGGCTATAGCTCAGGCCCTGGGGCCTCCCCTGAGGCTCAGGGAAAGGCCAGTGTGAATCAAGGGGCTCAGGAGAACGGCACCGGCCAGGCCACCTCCAGAAACGGCCATTCAGCGAGACAACACGTGGTGGCTGACACCGAACTGTGACGGGGGCGAGCGGGCGGGGCGAGACTGGGCAAAGTCTGGGGAAGGAGCCCCTCCCTGCACCTGAGCACGTGCTGTCTCCCTGCTGGAGGAGCCTCCCTCACTCTCCACCCTTTCCCACTGCACACCCCCTCGGAGGCCGTTCCTGGGACCCTGCCCTGTTCCAGGCCAAGGGGTTCTCGCCGCCTTGGGGAGAGACAGGTAGCTCCTGCCCTTTCCACATTCAGCTCCCTGCACCCAGCTTCTGGGCTGCTCTGCGTAAAGGTGTGATAGGGAAAGCCAAGGTGCAGAGAAACTCCCTCGGGGGGTTGATGGTCTTGCAGCTTCCACACAGGGTCCCCTTCCCTCCCCCTCCTCTCTGCCTCATTATAGGAACTCCCAGGGGAAAGCACAGGCTTTTCTGGGCTGTAATTTCCTCCCAGGAGACTTTGCCTTTTACTCTTTCTTCGTTATATTTTCTTTCTTTACTTTAGGGAAACCAAAAGCAACCCCTTTCACCTGCTCCTTTGTAATGATATAGACAGAAAATCATGTTGTCTTAAACCATCTCCCTCATTCCCCCTCTAAGGCACTGTGGATTCCGTCACCAGCTCCCCTCTTGCTCTCCAAGTTCCCTGAGCTCCACAGGCCCCGCCCCCCTCCCCCCCCCCAAGTTTTAGAACAATGTCCTGTGTCTGTGTGTTTGGGGTGCATGGACACACATGTTCATAAATGGGCACACACATGGGCACAAATGGGTGAGGGCACATAGCTTGGCCCTCATCTCTGCGGGGCCACGCAGAGCTTCTGCTTGGGGTGCTGTTTCTCCCTGTGGCTCAGAGTGGACAGGACCGTGGGACCAGATCTCTGAGCCGTGCCTCTTGACCTGTGTGCTTCTGAGGAAGACTCTTGCGCTGAGGCTAGGTTCTGACCTTAACCTCTGTCTCAACGGCTTCCTCCCTCCTCTCCCTGACTCCTGGGTTGAGCTGTGGCCTCAGCCTCCCAGCAGACTTCCTTTCTGTCTCTGCCTTCCCAACCCTTAATCCTTTTACTGCTCTGCAAACCATGTGGTCAGGGCCCCAGCACATCTCCAGAGGACCCTCACCACCAGCCACCTTTTCTGTGAGTGACCCAGGTCCTGTTTTTGTTTCTGTTTTTTTCCAGAGGGGTGAAAAGGGATCCTGGTTTCAATGACGGTTGGAAATAGAACTTTCCAGAGATAGGAAGATGGGGTGGATTTTTTTTTTTTCTGAATAAAAAATGGTGTGTGTAAATACTGTAATTAAAGTGATACTGAAACATATCTGTTCTGTGGTTCTGTCCCAGCCGGGTGTGCCTGAAGACCAGAGCAGCGGTCTCCCCATGAGACCTGGCCAGACTACGCAGGGACCCGGTAGGGAGGGGCTAGCCAGGGAAGAGGTGGGACCAGCTCAGGGGACACAGGTACCAACAGGATGCTGCTTGTTGTCTAAGCCTACTAACTACTCCCCTCTCTGGGGGGAGACAGGGATGCTCTCAGGGAAGCTGATGTTTCTAGTCGTGGAAAGAAAAGCAGGCAGAATGCAGCGGGGCCTTCAGGATGGAGGGTGCTGAGGACTTAGGAGCTGTACCCTTCATGAACACCTTTCTGAGATAGAGGCACATTTTGATCACCATATGCAAAAGATGCCAAACAAAGAGAAGGAGCCAGGGCCTGTGCACCCTCTATATGCACCTTCACAGAACAGTGAAGGACAGTATGGGAACTTCTCTCTAGAGATCTGGCTGCCAACTCCTGGATGGGATGCTTTCCACCTCTGCATTAAGACAGCAGCCTAACTGCAAAACCATCTGTAAGCCCCCCTACCCCCAGAGCCCAGACGCCCCACCCCCAGCCCCTACCATAGGAAGTGGGGGAGGGAGAGCTGTTGGACAATCAGGAGCTTCAGGAAACACTCCTAAGTGTGTCAACAGTGGTGGCAGCAGTTGGGGCCAAACAAAGGATCCTTCGATTCTTATCTGGCCAAAACCAGACCTTTTCCCTCAGCAGCCCTACACCCATTTCCCCCTTTCTTTTCTCCAACTGCTCTAACCAGAGGTTCCTCCCCAGGACTCAGGGGAGGCAAAGGGAGGAAATCTTGAGGTTTCCCTAGAAGGTGATGGCTGCGGGTTGGAGAAAGGGAAGATGGTAATCAGAAGGAGAAGTCAGGTTGGCCTCTGTCTGGTCACACATCCGGCCGTGAGAGGGACGGGAGGAGAGTCTGGCCAGGTCAGGCTGGTGGTACAGGGTACAGACTCCCAGGAAACAAGGGAGGAGGAGAAAAGGCAGCTGGGTCTTTGAAACGCCTTCAGCCTCAGGCCCAGCAACCTGTAATAGTATATTGCCCCGAGTTTGTCAGAGTGTGTAGGCTTTGGGAGGAAGCGAGGGTTGTGTGTGTGTGTGTGTGTGTGTGTGTGTGTGTGTGTGTGTGTGTGTGTGTGTGTGTGTGTGTATGTGTGTCTTTAGGGGGTAGGGTGGGGTGGCGACTGGTTCTTTTTGATGCTGGACAGCTTGCCCTGAAGGACTCATTGCTTTCTAGAAAATCAAACTTTCCCAACTTTGGTTTGAGCATCCTGGTGTGGCAATGGCTCCACCTGCTGGCCATGCTGGGCTCCTACCGCTCAGCTTCAGTTCAACTGCCTCCATGTTGGGTTTCTCTCCACTGCTGCCCTGCCCTTAAGCAGCCTAATCCAGACAGTCCCACACCTGAAGCTCATTTAAATACAGACAGTCGCTGCTGGAGGATACTTGAAAGATACTTTTAACTCGACTCCCTATGGTACAGTTAAAGACAAACTAAGGCCCTGGCCCAAATCATTTAGAATTCAGGTGTCCTGAATCCAAAGCTTTTCCCACTCTTCTGCTGGGACCTCAGGCTTCCTCCAGTTGGATGTCCTGAAGCTGGAGAAGACAGTGTCAGGATAGGTCTGGGGCTTCACCTCTGGAGCATTTCATCAATGGGTGCTCTCCCAGGCCTGGGCAGCCAAGCAGGTCCCGGGACCTTAGTTCACTCTGCTGTGCCTGAAGTCAGCCCTGGAGAATTGACCCTGGACTATTACATAGTTCATTATGGAAAAGCATACCTAGATGTATTTTCTGCTAGATTTTCATTTAATGGATAAAGAGGAGGGTCCCCTAAGCCTGGATAAAAAGGTCGGTGACAGAGTGGCCCTTTTTTTTTTTCCTGAAAATGCTTTATAATAATGCAGAACAGTTATATATAGCAAACACCTTTAAAATTTAAACCTTTTAAACATTTAATTTTCCAGCACGAATACACACAAATGCTGCTACGGGGGTGGGCTGGGAGTGGGGACAGGGTGGGAAGGGCAGATTACAGCCTCCATAGGGATCAGAGTTTCAACAGTGTTACTTACAAATTATAGTACATCGATTTTATTTACTGACCTAGGCAGCCAGAGGATGGAAGGATATACTATGTGGAGTAAACACATTCATACTGGGGTGAGGAATGCTAGAGGAGACACAGCTTTTTAGCATTAAAAATGTATAAAGTATTTAGCAAAAGTTACAGAAAACAGAGCAAACAGGCAAATGTTTTTTGGTTAGGAAATTCCACTTCCATGGGGTTATGCTACTGTGCTCCTGTCTGTGAAAGGTCTGCCCCCACCCCCTCCCCCATCATCTCCTCTAAGTGGAACAATCCTGCCTTTCCTCTTCACGTAAACCCAGTAGCAGTTGAGCAATTTAATGCAACAGGATGCTGCTTCTATCCCTACAGCCCTCACCCAAGAAGCCCACAGCCAGCATTCAATCATTCAGCAAGTCTTCTGAACACTTACCATGTGCCAGATACCATTCTAGAGGCTGGGGACAGAGCAGTGAACAAATCCTCAGGGAGCTTACAATTCCAGTGCAGGAGAAACAAACACATTTATCTAAGCGAATCTATCCATATGTTTTCAGGTTGTATTAAGAGCTATGGAAAGCATAAAATAGATTGAGAGTAACAGTTGGTATCTACATGTGGTTGTTACCCTCCAGGAGGTAAGAATTGAGAACACAGTTCACTAGAATGAAGTGGGGGAGAGATCAGGCCATGCAGAGGGAAGGGCAAGTGCAGGCGCCTGTGATGCAAACTCTGGCAAGTGCAAGAAGCTGTAGGTGAAGGAGGACGAGAAGGCGGCTGAGGCTGCGTCAGAGGGAGTGGGGGGAAGAGTGGTGACAGGCCAGATCGCATCAGGCCTTTGAGACCTCAGGAGTTTGGGCTTTATTACCAGATGGGGAAAATCATTGGAGCATTTTGAGCAGAGAAGTAAGATGATCTGATTTATTTAAAGGGATTGTGCTGGCTGCTAAGTAGAGAATAGAGGTAGACAGGCAAGAGAGGGGAAGCAGGGAGACCAAGTAGACTATAGTGATGGTATCAAGAGGAATGGTCATGGCTGGGAGCAGGGCGATAATAGTGGAAGTGGGGAGATGAAGTGGAATACAAAAGATGTTTTCAAGGTAGAGCCAATAGGACTTGCTCCATCATTTATTCCTTCAAATTATCATCATCATCATCATCATCATCATCATCATCATCATCATCATCATCATAATGGCTAACACTTATTGAGTACTGACTGTATCAAAATTGAGATGCTGTATCAAAAATTAAGTTAAATCCTATGAAGTAGGTACCATGATCTCAGAAAAAGAAATGGAAACTCAGAGAATAACAGGGGACTGTGCTAAGGGCTCAGTGGCAGAGGCAAAGATGAACAAAATATGAGTTCACTTGAACCCACAGATTTTTTTTTTTTTGGCTGTGCCGCACATGGGATCCTAGTTCCCCACCAGCGATCAAACCCACACCTCGGTGGAAGAGGAGAGTCTTAATCACTGGATTGCCAGGGAAGTCCCAAACCCACAGATTTTTAAATCTTGGGGAGAATACTACAAGTGCATTCAAACAAACAAACAAACAAACAAACAAAAACAAATGCAAGGCAGAAAGTGAGAAATAACACAAAAAGAGACTAAATGAGGTGCCAAATATCCAGAGGTGGGCAGGACCCCTTCTAGCAGGGGAGATCAGGGGCTGGGTCATGGAGATGTGATATCTGACTAGGGTTGTAAAAATGGATAAGAATTTGATGGCAAAAATGGGTGAGGAGGACTTCCCTGGTGGCGCAGTGGTTAAGGATCTGCCTGCCAATGCATGGGACACAGGTTCGAGCCCTGGTCTGGGAAGATCCCACATGCTGCAGAGCAACTAAGCCCGCAAGCCACAACTACTGAGCCCACGTGCCACAACTACTGAAGCCCACGTGCCTAGAGCCCGTGCTCCGCAACAAGAGAAGCCACCGCGATGAGAAGTCCGCGCACCACAACGAAGAGTAGCCCCCGCTCGCCGCAACTAGAGAAAGTCCGTGCACAGCAACGAAGACCCAACGCAGCCAAAAAATAAATTAAAAAAAAAAAATGGGTGAGGATATTTGAGGCTGACAGAAGTACATACATATGTGTATGTGGAGATAGGGATACAGATATGTAAAAAGTACTTTCAAAACACTGTGTTTTCCAGTGTGGCAGAAAAGTAGGGTATATGGAGGGAATGAGGGTACCAAAAAGATATGTATCACAGTTTGTGTAAGGTGTTTAATGCCAGACCACAGAGTTTAGATTTACGCAATAGAAGAGAGAGGGCCACTGCAGAGTTTCCATTTATTCATTAATTTATTCATTTATTCAACAAAATTTTTTTGAGTGCTTATTTTAAGCCAGGTACTATGCCAGGCCTGGGATAAGACACAGTCCCTCTGTCAAGCCTTTACATTGGGTGGGTGTGGAGGGACAGATGACAGAATAATTAGCGTTGAGTGTGAGTGCTGTGGTGTAGGGAGCCTTGAGGAGGAAGGGCATGGAAGTCATGCAAGGCTACCCAGAGGAGGTGACAACTCAGCTGACCCTGAGGGACAAGCAGGATTTACAAAGGAGAAGAGGAGATATGGAAGTTCCAGGGAGAGGTAGGCACCTTGGCCCAGGCACAAAGTGAGACTGGTCATTCCAGAAATGTGAGTGGTTCTTTTAAGGCCCAAGCAAAGGATATGATTCTTCTTTGTATCTTTTATTTCTATACTGAGACTTTCTATTTGTTCCTTTATTTTAAGCATATTATGATTGCTCATTGAAGCATGTTTATAATGGTTGTTTTTAAATCCTTGTCAGATAATTCCAACATCTCTGTCATCTCAGTGTTGGAATCTGCTAATTATTTTTTCTCATTCAATTTGAGATTTTCCTGGTTCTTGGCACTACAGATGATTTTAAATTGTATCCTGGACACTTCGGGTATTGTGTTATGAAACTCTGGATCTGTTTCAGCAGGGCCCCTTTCATACTGCACTGGGCGGGGGTACCTCCTGGTTACCACCAGGTGGGGGTAAAAGTCCAGGATCCCCATTCAACTGTTGACACTTGTGGAGTGGTGGGTGCCTCATTATTGCTGGACCAGAGTGGAAGTTCAGCATCCCCCCACTAGGTCTCTGCTGATACTACCTTGATGACATGTCACTCCTTGAGTCCTGAGGTCCCTAACCTTCTTCTCTTTACCTTTCAGATTTTTATTTTATATATGATGTTCAGTGTTTTTAGAAGTATTTAGCCAGAGGAATAGGGAGAAGTGTGTCTGCTTCATCTTGTCTGGAACTGGACATTTGTGCAAGAAATAGGAGGGAGGAGAGGAAATCACTAGCCATGAGGCTGGAGAGTTAGGCCTGCTCAAGACCAGTTGTTCTCAAAGCGCTCTTACACCATCGAGAGGTGTAATCTAGAATTTCAAAGACTTTTGATTTTGAGAATTATATCTGTCAATAATTACTGTATCAGAAAGTAAAACTGAGACCATTTCAAATTATTCATTAACTCATTTAAAAATAATAATTACCTCTTTAAGTGAGTGTATAAGTCACCCATTTTAATGAAAAATAATTATATTTTCCAAAACAAAAACAATTAGGGAGAAGTGAGGCATTGTTTCACATTTTGGTAAATTTCTTCAATATCTGGCTTAATAGAAAACTGCTGATGCTCTCATATGTTTCTTTATTCAATCTGTTGTCATATTACATGTCTTGTGGCCTCTGGAACACTCCACTGTACTACACTTGCGGGAGAATGAAAGCGAAAGAGGGCAAATAACATTTAATATTATTATGAAAATAATTTTGACCTTAGTTACCCCTCGGGAATGTCTTGGGGAACCCCAGGAGATCCTGGACCACACTGCTGCTTTAGAATTCACTCTTTCAGGAGCCACTAGCCTATGTGACTACTGAGCACTTGAGATGTGGCCAATGTGAATGAGGAACAGAAATTTCCACTTTATTTAATTTTAATTAATTCAAATTTTAAGACTGGAACAATATAGTTTTCTTTGGTTAAATATAATCTTGTTATTTTTGTAGGAATACATTTCACTTTAACCCTTGAAAATTTAGCATCTGAATCAAAGTATGAAATAGAGGCCGGATTTTGAGGACTTAGAAAAAAAAGTAAGACATCTCATTAATAATTTTTTATATTGGGTTTATGTTGCTATGATAAGATTTTGAATATATTGGATTAAATAAAATGCATTTTTAAAATTCATTTCACCTGTTTTTTTTAACTTTTTTAAATGTGGCTACTTTTAAAATGTAAATTTAAAGTTACTTATGTAACTCATATTTCTACTGGGCAGTACTGCTCTAAATGAATCTAGATGATGAAAGCTTTATATGCCATGTGAGGTCTATTCTTTATTTTGAAGGTAATGTGGAACTATTGACAAGTCTGAAGAAGGGAAGTGACTCAATCAGATTTGCATTTTAGAAAGGTCACTTTGGCAGAAGTATGGGGCATGGATCAAAGGAGGAACTAGTTAGGAGGTGACTGCGCTAGTGGAGATAAGGGAAACATGTGGCCTGAAGGAAAGTGGCTAAACTGCAGACAGAATGGGAGGATGTAATCTTAGGTGTAATATTGGCATCGTGGTTATGTAGGGAAATGAATGTCCTTATTCTTAGGAGATGCACACAGAACTCTTTAGGGATGAAGTGTCATAATATCTGCAACTTTCTTTTATTATCTACACTTTATTTTTTTTAGTTTAATTTTTAATTTTTATTGGCATATAGTTGATTTATAAAGATGTGTTAGTTTCAGTTGTACAGCAAAGTGATTTAGTTATACATATACATATATACACTCTTTTTCAGATTCTTTTCCCTGCAACTTACTTTCAAATCCACCTTATTTACGTGGAAACTTTATACACACACACACACACACACACACACACACACACACACAGCACATCTGTGAGAGAATAAGAGTGATAGGGCAAATAGCATCTTAATATTATTATGAAAAAATATATATCTATGGAGAGAGGAGGAGGGGAGAGAAAGCAAATGTGGCATGAAATATTAACAATTGTGAACCTATATGAAGTAATCTAGTAAATAGGGGATCATTTTACTCTTAACTTTTCTAGAGGTTTGACATTTTTCAAAGCAAAAAGATGGGGAAAATAATGAAAAACAAAGAATGCAGCAATTGGATATGAGAGATAGGGAAAAGGGCAGTGAAGAATGATTTTCTGTTTCTCTTTTGGCAACAGAGTGGACCGTGTTGTCATCCTCAAGATGGAAACACAGGAGGAGAAACAGGCTCGTGGGGCGAGCATGAGTTCAGTATAGATCTGTGGACTCAGAAGTGCCTTTGGGATCCAATAAGTAGTGTACAAGCTGAAGTTTCTGAGAGGGAACTTGGCTAGAGATGCAGACTTAGGTGACTTTAAAATCTAGATAGTAATTGAAGGAGAGCACCATGGTGTCAAGGGTGTGTGTGGAGACTGAGAAGAGGGGGGTGTGAGGATAGAACCCTGGGGAGCACTGACTTTTTAGGGTCAGCCAAGAGGGCTGCCATGGTAGACAGCCTCCAGGATGGCCCCCAGTGCTGCCTCCTCATCTTCATACTGGTGTGTGGTCCTCCCCGACATTGTACTAGTATTGGTCTGTGTGACAAGTGATGGTATGACACTCCTGAGACCTTGGCCACATGTGCTTATTCTTCTTGGATCACTCACTCTGGGGAAGCCATCTCCATGTCACGAGCAGCCCTGCGCAGAGGTCTGTGTGTGAAGAACTGAAACTTCCTGCCCATAGCCATGGGAGGGAGCTTGGAAGAGGTTGGAAGAGAATCTTCATGAATGAAAGAATGAATGAATGAGACTGCAATCTCATGAGAAATCCTGAGCCAGAACAACTCAGCAAAACTGCTCCCAAATTCCTGACCCTAAGAAGCTCTGTAAGATAATCAATGCTGTTTTAAGCTGCTAAATTTGGGGGTAATTTGTTATGTAGCAACAGATAACTGATACAGATGTCTCAAATGGAGGCTTAGAAGGGTGGTCAAGGAGACATGAAAACTTTGAGACTGGCATCATAAGGAACCAGGGAAGAGACTATTTCATGGAGGAAGGTCTCTTATACAGTGTCAAATGCTACCAAGTGGTAGAGAAATGGAATTTTCAACAAAGGGGTGATTGGTAACCTTGGTGAAAGCAGTCAGTGGAGTGTGGTAGGGTAGAAACCAGATTATAATAGACTGAAGAATAAGTAAGGATAAAAGCTAGAATTTTTCCATTATCACACTTAATTGGGGGGAAAATCCCTTGTGATAAACACCAAATCCCCATTTTGGGGATGAGAAAGCCAGGGTCACATTTCTCCTATGTGGTAAAATCTGTACGCCCCCCCACTGCAGTGGCTTGTTAGAGAATTCTAACTACATTCATTACTCTTTCTGGGAAGAGTTCCGATCAATCCATTTTGTAACCTCACCCCACTTCCAGCGATGTTCCTGCAACGTTACAATTTTGGTGTCCCAGCCTGCTGCCCAGCTGGGAGGGATGTTCCTTCCTCTGGTTCTGCCTAACTCACCCCTTCTGCCTTGGGAAGAGAACTGACAAATTAAAGTTAGTGAAGAGCCATTCTTTCATTCATTTCAAAGCTATTTATTGAACTCTTTGTAAGAGCCTCAGCTACTTGCCAGACTTCTCAGACAAGAATGGGCTACCAACGTGATGTTTTACATATGAAGTCAGCACTCCACAAGCAAAAGAAAATCTCCCTTATCTTCCTGGAGTGAGAGCCCCTACCCAAGGTTGAATAAAGCACAGCAAAATTCAGCAACTGCAGCATCAACAAATTGAAGCAATCATAGTAATCATTTGGCGGTGATTAATAGCAGCAACTCCTCTTGGGTCTCATACATGAACCTATAGATATGTAGCTATTTCTAGCTCTAAATCTGTTTTCATGTTTTTGGCCTCCAGTCAATCAATTCACCTTCCCATGACCCACAGGGCCTCCCTCACAGAAAGATTTCTTGAGAAAGCTTTGCCCTAGGAGTAGAACCACTTCAGACCGGCTTGAGCTCCATTAAGTGACCACACGGTGTCGTGGTCCACCTCCCTGGCTTTAGAATCAGATAGGCCTGACCTGGGAGTCCAGCCCTGATCCAAGGTATGTGACTTTGAGTGGGTATTTTTTTTTTTTTTTTTTTTTAAAACTCTTTCATTCCTAGGCTTCTCATCTGGAAAAAAAAAAAAAAAAATGGGGTTTAATCATATCTACCTCATAGCACGACCACAAGTTTAACAGGAAGAAAACATTTTTATGTAAAAATATTACTGCCGTATTTCTTCATTCTAAGTGAGGCAGGATTCGCCTCAGAGGCGCTCGGCTCATTTGTTGGGGAGAACGCTGGGGTAAACTTTTGCGGCTGAGAAAACCAGCTGAGCAACTCTATACACACCCATCCCCTTAGCTCCTCCTTTGACCCCAGATTGAAAATAGCCCAGATTGGAGACATTTGTTCAAAGAGCTAAATTTCTTCGTGTGATAAAGTTATAGAAAGCTGATATTTTCAGGGAAAGGTGGGGAACAGTAGAGAAATGGAGGAGAGGGCTCTCAGGAAGGAAAAATGGCTGCAGGCAGGGTTCTGGGTAGCAAAACAGCCAGGAGGGAGGGCAGGGTGGCAGGGTGGGTAGGGGAGGTGAGGAGCTTTACTGTGGTGATTCCCAGCTATTGCTTGCTCTAAGTGGTGCTATAACTGTCCTATCTTGCCTTTGACCTTCAGTAAAAGTCTTCCACACAAAATGACCCTGTGTTCTGGGAGCTTTAAGGACAGAAGGAAGGAAAGAGTTTAACTTGCTATGAGAATAATAGGACGAGAGGATGCACTGTCACGAGGCAGGAAAATGACCTTGAATTCAGCTGGAGCAGGAATTCATAAGAAAAAGGGAACATGAAAATGTCAGCCCATCCCCCAAGAATCCTTGGAAATCTTGGGGAGAACAGGGACATCCCACAGAATTTGGTACGGGGACTCGGGCTGTTTAAGGAAAACATGTTCTAAGAAGGCTGGTAAAAATCAGGTTACATAAGGATTAAATGAGAGAATGTACAGACAGCAATTAGCTCAGAGCCCAACCTGTGATCAGCACTCTAAACTAAAGGTAGCTTCTTATTACTATTTAATGGACAATTTCCTCTTTTCTTCACCCTTTTGAACTTCAAGGACTCACAATCTATTTGAAAATTATGATATAGTCATTCATTTACTCTACAAACATTTATCAAATTCCTTCTGTGTAGCAGGTAATTTGAATAATTTCAGGCAGCAGGAGTGGTGATCATAGCTCACGTATGCGGGCTTAGCACGCGCTAGGTAGTGGGCTAAGTGCTTTACCTGGCTTGTTTCCTTTAATCCTTGTGACAATCCTAGGGAGGAACGATTATCTTCCCACTTTATAAACGAGGAGGCTGAGACACAGTGAGGTTAAGCGACTTGCCTAGACCACATAGCCAGCCAGTGGGAGAGCCAAGGTTTGAACCCAGGCAGTCGGATTTCAGAGCATTCTCTAAAACTCCATACTGCACTGTTTTTGAATGCAACTGACATGTGTGTGAGTTATGGCCTATGAGGGGGAGGGGTCATGAGGGAGGGGTCATGGGGAGGTAAACCTACAAGTATGGCTAGGATTTTCTTGCCTTCTTTTTCCTCCTACCTCCTACTCCCATTCTAGCTCTCACTGTCAAGATGGGGGTGGCACCAGCATCCCAACACTTATATCTGTTCAGAGCTGCTTATCACCTGGTTTGAGGTCTCCCATTCTACCTGTGCCCACCATTAGCAAGGGGAAATGCGAAAAGGGAGAGAAGGAAAAGAACTGTTGAACCAACCGACAAATAATTAGAAGCTGACTATTTTGCCATAATGCAGCACAAGAGCAATAAATAAATCAATCACTTGGGGGGTGGGGAACGACTTTCCTATAATCAGCATTTAAAGGCTTGTACCACTTAATTAGTCTGTTAATTAAAACTGTTCTCCTCCTTCCACACGTTATCAGCCTGCAAGGCAGAGAAAACTCAAGCCCCCAGGGGGCAGGAGATAAGAGAAGTAAGAAAGACTGGAGTGCATAGCAGATTCAAACAGCTGGGCATGTGTGTGTTTCAAAAGCACAGCGCTTAGTGCCCGGGGCAAATCCACCTGCTAGTAGGAAGGGAACGTTTATCAAAAACCAAAAGGCTGTTGTCTTTGTTGAACAGAAAGGGGAAAAAAACGATTTAATCTTTAAAGAGAAAAACCCCCATAACCACACACACGGATCTGTGAAGGGCAGATCCACTGCGTGTTCCCTGGGGCACTGGATACAGTGAGAAACAAACATGCTTAGGGCAAACGCAGCGTTATCAGAAGACTCTGGAGCACGGAGACTATGCCCTGATGCTGACGTGTGTACTTCTTAGGGAACCTACACACATGGAGTCCCTACTATGTGCCAGGCACCACCTCCATTCTTTATGTCTGTAACATCATATTTGATGACTTCGTCGACATTCTTATAGTGCCCTCAAGTTATTTCTGGGAATTCCCAAAAAAAGGAGCCTCATACGAGCCTTCACAGCTGTGGTCACCAAAGAATGGCTGCTCTGCTCTCCTCCTCCTGGTCTGGCTCTCAGTAGTCCATGCCTCCTGCCCACCAAGAGCTGGGAAAAGCCTCTCATCGCTGTGGCTGACTGTGTCATGCAAACTCATAGGGCCCAGAAACTCACAAGTCATTCTTGAGCAGTTCAAATAGACTCCAAGCCCCACAGCTCTCTCCGTGTTCCTGGGAGGACTGTGGCCTTCATACTCCTTTCCTCTCTTTTCCAGCCCCTCCGCTGGCCTCTGTCCTCCCCACCCTGGTTACCAAACACACACTCTGGTGCCCTCGAATGAAGATGAGCAGACACAGAGTCTTCACCAGCTTCAGCCCACCAGCAGCGGTTAGGTTACCTTGTTATTACAATCCTCACAACAGCTGTGTAACAGACCACTAGCAATCCCATTTTACAAAATAGGGAAACTGTGGCTCAGAGAGGGTAAATCATTTGGCTAGGACTCCACAGGTAGTGACAAAACATTTAAATGAGCTCAGTAAATATATGCTGACAGACAGAATTGGAAATATGGAGGCAAGAGAAGATCTCCAGCTTCTGGGAACTATGGGGCCTGCAGGGGTCCGACTATGTGGTAAAAGGGAAATGTCAGCTGAGGCCACCCTTCTAGGGTGGGAGAAGGGGCAGAGATGGGGAGTATAGGGTCAGCTCCAAGGTCAACTGCTCCTGAACCCAATTCCCCTGCCAGACACCTGTTGTTATATAATCTACTTTCTACCAACAACCCATAACATTCCACCCCCCACCCTGCTATCCCCCCTCCCCCCCCAAAAAAACCCCTTCAGAAATAGTAAGTGGTGACATTTGTTAGCTGCATGAGCCTCTGGATGTCAACATGTACAAACGTTCCCTCTTGGGGATGGAATGGAGGGGCAGTGGTAATGTGATGGACAGAGCCTGGGCTTGGAACCCAGTGACAAGCTTCTGTTCCCCGGTAACTAGCTAGGTGACCTTAGGCAAATTGCTTCCATTGTCCACCTTCAGTTTCCTCATATGCAAAATAGGAAATGTCAGCCACCTTCCTCAAAATGTTATTGTGAAGATTAAGCGAAGTTAATACTATTATTATATAGAGAGAACTTCAAAATTACAAAGTGCTTCCGCATATACCATATACCTCTGGCAACCCTCAGAGCACCCTGAGTATTATTATCCCCATTTTTCAGTTGAGGAAATCGAAGACCCCGAAAGATTGGAATTCACTAGAGAACAGTGAGTGGTGCTATTATTCACAAGCAGTGGGCCTGGCCCCAGCACGTCTGACTTTCAGATCCTGCAGCACCACAGTATCTGTCCCAGAGTCCCTGTGTGTGTCATGTTCAAAGCTTTCATTCCTCTGGTAAGCAGTAAACATTTGTGTTCCTATCAGGTATCTTGCCTGGCACTGAGGATACTACTGCAGCGCTCCTAGTGTGGCGGGGTAAGTGGACATCATCTAAGTGAGGAACAATCTCTGTGATGAATGTAACAGCTGGGGAAGGGCAAGGTGACACACGTGGAGACAGAGACAGAAGGGAAACCAGAAGAATGAGTAGGGTATAGCCTCACAAATCAGGGAAGGGGTTTCTCACCTCACGGTGGGAAAGAGCTTGTTGTTTGGTACAAGTGAAGCACAAAGGGTGAGAGGGAAGTGGCAAGAGAGGAGGCCAGAGGGTTAGCTGAGGGCCAGAGCTTGGAGGCTGAGAGAGCTGGGTGAAGGAGTTGGGACCTCATTCTTAGTAAATGCAGAGCTGCCTACACATTTTCAGCAGAGAAGTGGTTGATATTTTTGGAAGATCCTTCTGGCTGGGATGTGGAGACTGGATCAGAGCCTGGTGAGACTGGAGGCAGGTAGGCCAGCTAGGATGGAGACAGATGCAGAAATTCAAGCAAGAAATAATGGTGGTCTGAGCTTGGGATGGGGCCATGGGGATGGAGAGAAGGGCGATCTCTGAAATAGATTTAGGACATGGTGATTGATGGGGAATGTGTATGGAGGAAAGGAAGGGAGGGGGCGGAGTCAAGGATAACACTAGCTTGTTTCTGGCATGTGCAACTGGTGGGTGGTGATGTCCCTTATTCAACAAGGGGACACTTGGGGTAGAATATCTGCTATTTGTCAGGGGTATCCTGTATGAGCTTGTAACCCAATTTCACCTAGGGACCTCTAAATTATGTTTGTCTTGCCCAGAGGAGAAGAAATGGATGAAATGATCCTGCCAACTTGAGAATTCTGCTTGCCAGGTGCCAAGGTGTCGATGTATGTTGATGGTGAAGCATCTAGTATGAGGGGCTCCGGTTCCTCTGGAGCAAAGGCATGCATCTTCCTGGGTCTCCAGTGGGCCTCCTGTTCCCTCATCCCAGCTTCCCTTTGATTATTTAAGAGCTATTTGTCAAGGGCATACCACGTAAGCCACCTTCGTAGTTGCAGAGCGGAAACTCTTCTTAAAAGAGTTTATAATCTAGAAGCAGCGATAAGACAACCAACAACAAAAATAACTACAGGTCCACATGAATAGTGTTAATAGCCATAAATGGCATAAAGAACATGCTCTCAGAAGACCGAGGTCACTTCTGAATGGGAAAACCAGGGAGGAAGTGGTATTCAAGCTGGTCTTAAAGGAGAGGTGGAATTTCTATAGGCATAAATGTGGGACTGCGGTAGGAGTAGGTATTCCTGAAGGAAGAAACAGCAGGAGCAAAGATGGCAGCGGGCACAGGGAATCACCAGCTCCATCTCTTGCTATCTTGGGTATGGCAGAGAGGGAGTCCTTAAGCTGGGGTCCACGAAGCTTTGAGAAGTCTGAGAATTCCCTGACCGTGCAAAATTATGTTTATGCATGAATGTGCACTTTTCTGGAGAGGGGCCCAGCTCTCTTTCAATTCTCTGAAGGATCTAGAGCTGAGAAAATGTTAAAAAACAGTACTCCAGATCTCCCGAATTAGAATTTACAGGTGGGTTGAGGCATCTGTCGTTTTTTTTTATTTTTTATTTTTTTATCTCTTTCAAGAACTGTCCGGTGCACACCTCGGATCTCTAGACAGGCCCAAGGAGACACTGAAATGCTAGCTCACAGGGCTTCCCTCCCTTTGCCCACCCCTGATCCCCCCACCTCCATTTTATGAGTAGTCACCACCCTCACCAGTCTCCACTGCCCTGAGAGAAATAAGGGAGGCAAGGTCAGAGAAGCAGAGGGGAAACTCAGGGACTTATGCAAAGACTCTGGAATCTCCTTCAGAGATGGGGTGGGTGGGAGCCTTTCCGCCCTAAGGCCGGAGGTCAGAACGGCCTGCGGGGTCCCCCGCCCCACTGCAAACCCACGGTCAAATTCTGGGAATTTCCAAACCAGTCGGCGGTGCTGCGGCAGATCTTCCCGGACGTCAGCGTGCGGTGCCGGCCGCGGCCGCTGGGTGGCGCGGCGCCGGGCGCCGAGCGTGGGAAGCGCGGGCGCGCGGGCGGGCTGAGCTCACACACCCGGGAAGCGGCCACGGCAGAGCCGGAGTCCGCAGCGGCTGCGCATCTCGCGCCTCCCGCGGGGCGGTCAGGGGGCGCCGAGGAGGTTGTGCGGTCCCCTGGGAGAGATGCGGACGCCGGAGGTAAGAGCGGGGCTCCAGGCGGGTGTGTGTGTGTGTGTGTGTGTTGAGGGGGGCGCCGCGGCCGGGCCTGCGGGAAGTCTCCGAGAGCCCCATGCAGGGGTGGGCCCCCTGGGGACGATGCCCCGGGCCCGCCGGGCTCGGGTCGTCCCCCACCCCCGCTGCGGCGCGGCCTTCCCGCGCAGCTGCCCTCGCCGCGTGGGTGGGAGCGGATCCGGGCCGGGAGCAGCCCGGGCCGGTCCCTGGGCTCTGGGGCCGTGGCCAGCAGGGCGGGGGAGGTGGATGAGCAGCCCCCTGGGCCCGGCTCGGGAGGAGCCCCTGCCCGCTCCTCACCTTCCGTTTCTCAGCTCCGCAGTGGGCGTGGTGCCCCTCTGCTGCAGAGGGGGTGCCCGGAGTTGAGGAAAGCAGTGGGGGAGGAGAGCGCAGAGACAGGTGGTTGAGGGGGCGAGCGGTGGTGCGCGGAGGCTCGTGATATTAATGCGTATTTCTTTCTCCCCCCTTCTTCAGGGGGCGCGGAGGTGCGCGTGGAGGAGGAGGCGGGAAGGCCAGAGGCTTAGCTCGGGCGAGGCAGGCGCAGCCGGAGATGCCACTGGGCAATGTCTCTGTTCAGGCCCCCCCCACCGCCGCCAAATTAATAAAGTGGGTGTGGAGGTGCGGGTGGGGGAGTTTGTTGAACTGCCCCAGGCCTGCCGCCTGGCTCTCTCGTGCATATCTGGGAGCCGCTTGCATTGAGCGCTCTGCAGAGGTTGGGGGTGGGGGCTGCCGTCGAATTGCAGAAGCTTCAGCAGCAGAGACAGTTGCAGAGATAGGGGCTGGGAGAAGGCCTGGGGGGTGGAGGGGCGGTGTCCGGAGGTGAAAGGGAGTCTCCAGGCCTGCAGACTAAGTTCATAGGTGCTGGGTTGGCCAGGATACGGTGGGAGGGGGGAGCGGTAGGGAAAGAGGGTGATGTCCTTAGGACCCCCTCCTTCCAGCTTTGTTCGTAGCCATAGACCAAAATGTGGGATTCGGCATTTGCCAAATGTGCTTAATTTTTTTTTTTCTTTCCCTTTCGGTTTGTTTTGTTTTTTAGAGGAACGGCAAATGACAGAGCAGAGGGAAGGCTAGCCCAGCCAATCCTGGAGCCGCTGCAGCACTGGTTCCCCAAACAAACACATTCTGGTGCAAGGACAGAGAGGAGGGGGCTGCTGGCCCACACCCCTCCCCTGCCCTTGGCCCCCTTGCTGCTCCCCTGTGAGGAGGGCAGCTGGACAGAGGCTGCCTTGGGCCAGGGTGGTGATGGTGCTGCGGCCCCTCCCTGCTGCCCAGCGTGGGAAGAAGAATGCAGAGCCAGGCAAGTCTCCCTCTGTGTCCTCTGGGGTGGAAGGAGCAGGTAGAGACAGGGCTGGGGCAGCCAGGGCCTGGCTGGCGTTGCTTTGGCATTGGTGGCGAGAGGGCTGTACCTCCGGCCCCTTGGGTTTGGTTCTCTCGGCCTGTCCCTGGCACTCGACAACTGCGTCTATGTGCTCATTGGTGCCACCATGTTATATAACGCTTATATAATCTCCCAGGGCGAGTGCTGTGTCTCCACTCTCAGGTCACACAGACACTGTGTCCGTGCGGAAGTCAGGATCTGTGGACGCTTCTACGCCGTCATCTTCAACCTGGCTCCTTCTCCTGACCCCGACTGCAGGAGGGGGAAATGGGAGAGCAGGGGCCCACTCTACCCCAGCTGTCTGGGGCTGAGAAAGAGGGGTTGGCTGGGCAGCCTTCCTCATGTTCTTGCCCAGTACACCTTCTGGTGGAGTGGATGCCATTCTTGTGCTCTGAGGCCAGTCTTTTGTTCTTGAGGTCCCCTGGCGTGGCAGATGGGTGTGGTGAGATGACCCCCAGAATGTTCCAGTGGAAGAATACATGGTACATAGGGTTGGATAAAGAGAGTGAGAAATTAACTCTGCCTTTGAGGTTTTGGGCAAGAGTGGCTAGAAGGATGGGATAGCGGTGGCATTCTAAGAAATTTGGAGCAGGCCTAAGGGCTAGAGGATGGTCAGGGAAGGGTGTACAGGAAAGTGGATCAGACAGCAAAGATAAACATGGTGTTCTTTTACTGTACTCTCCACTGGGCTGTCCCTGGTTACCAGGGCAACAGAAGCAGTGATGAAAATCATGCCTTTCGTTCAGTGGAAAAATCTGGCTCCTCCTCCCGCCTCTTCCTTCTCTAATTGTCTGCAACCTATTGGGAGGGTGATGGCTCTAGGGATCAGAGACCCCAGCGTGTTCATATCAGGCACCCCCCTTCCCCATTTTTTGTCATCTTCCGCCTTCCTGCATCCCCTTTCTCTCCCAGAGCTCAGTAATTGGCAGTTGCGTAGGAGTTGGACTGGATGGAGGGGGAAGGGCATGGACGTCATTGCAGGGCAGGGTGAGCAGAGCGTGGGCAGAGATGTGGATACAGGAATGACTGGCACACGAGGAGGGTCAGGCATTGATTAGCTGGATGGAGCTTGTTTCTGGGATGGTAGGACCTGGGGTGGGAAGGGTGGGTGAGATGATGGAAGGCCTGCAGAACCTGGCAGTCTGGGCTTGCAGTGGTGGTAGGAAATAGGAAGGCCCTGAGGTTTCTGGTGTGGTCGTGGGTCCTGAGGAAAGTTAGAACTCATTCATTCAGCACTTTTTGGGTGCCTACCATGTTAGGTAAGGTTCTGGGAGCTGGGAAGACACAAGTAAGTAGGACTGGGCTTTGACCTTGAAGAGATCATGGTAGATGAGAGGAGGATGGGTATATGGGGGAAGATCAGCTGGCATTGTTACAAGCCTAGAATCTGGGACTCCAGGCAGGAGATTGGCAATATTCCAGACTGGAGGTGATGGATTAGGGTGGAGCATATGAGAATGCGGAGGAAGAGGTAGTTCAGAGAGCCCCTTTGGCTTGGGGACAGGACATGGGGAAGAGAAGGCACTGACGTTTTGAGCCTTAATGATTGACAGAAATAGAAAAATCAGGGTTCATACTTATTTGGGGGAGTCATGTTTGATTTGCTTTTAGACACATTGCCCAAGACAGTGGCAGAGTGTCTGGATGGAAATGGTTATGCTCAGGCAAATAAAATTTGCCATGGAAGTCAGTTCTGGGAAGAGGTTTGGAGGACATTGTATTATGAAGCCTTGAAGGTATGAGGTTGTTGAGAAGGTAGTGTAGAGAGAGATCCCAGGGCCTGGGGCATCGGCCTAGAATTGGGTGAGGCTGTATGCCTTGTACTTGTTTATTATCCCAGCGCCCGCCTAGACTGCTGGACCAGTTTCTGCTAATGCACGCCCACGTCTTCTACCAAACCACACCCCATTTTGAAGTTCAGGTTTCTGTTTAAGTTTCCTTCTTGCTAGTACCTATGTCCAGGAGGATATGTCCTGGAAAGATAGATATATACATTTACCTCTCCAAGCTCTCTCCTTGACCTTTGCTATACCATTCACTTATAAATTACTGAGAGGCCCTGGGATGTGCTATAGGTCCTTAGCCTCCACCAGCAAGGCTGTTTGTTCTGGTTCCTTTCCAGTCATCACTCTAGAGGAATAAGAGCACTGGACAGAGTCAGGAGACCTTTGCCAACTACCTGATCTTGGGCAAGTCACTTCCTTTTCCAGGCCTTAGGGTCTAGTTTCTTCCAGCTCTAAAGCCTTCAGATATGATTTCCAAAGTTTTTTCCGCTTTTGCCCAGGTTTCTGATGCAGGCGAGGCTTTTGAAACCAGCAGCCCAGATTTCTTTGGAGTCTTGTGGGAGGGAGTAGGAGGAATGGAGGCCTGGTCCCTAGAGCAGGCCCCTGTCTCCAGAGTGGGCAGGAGCCCTCCAAGTAGAGGGTGACCCCTGTTCCTCTTGGGAGCTTGGGAATGCTAGAAGAGCTGGTTTTCCCAGTGGCCAGGAGTTGGCAAACTACAGCCCATGGGCTGATTGATGCCTGCTTTTGTAAATAAAGTTTTATTGGAACACAGACATGCCCACTGTTTACGTCTATGGCTGCTTTCATGCTACATTGGTATAGTTGGGTAGTTGCAACAGAGACTGTATGACTACAAGGCTAAAGTCTTTACTGTCTTGCCCTTCAAGAAAAAAATTGCTAATCTCTGTCCTAGACCACCAGAAAAGTGCTTGGATCACCACTGGGGATGCTTACCATGGCCGGATTCCTAGGGTTCTTGAAGATTCTGCCTTGGTCCTTCCTTTGTGATCCTGTGACAGGATGATGTGGCAATTGAGATGGTAGATTCTTAGAGTCAGCCCAAAGATAGTGGTCCTGGATCTGGGAAACCCCTTTCATTTTCATCTGTTTTCCTGAAGCCTGGAGGGTGCTTGTCCCCCCCGTCCCTCACGCATATACTTCTTTGAGCCTGGAGACCTACATTCCTCATCAGGGAAGGCTTGTGGCCTTGGTGTGACAAGCTACCCTTCCTCTCATTTCCCAGGCCTATGCAGAGGAGAATGGACCAACCCAAACCCAGTGTCTGGTGAGGAGAAGGAGAGGCTCATTGGTTCTGCCAAGTCCTGCAGCATATTTCCCTTGATACCTTTGCCTTGTCACTTCTGGCCTCACTATGCCCTTTAGTTCCAAGGCCCTGGAGATGCATCTGCAGAGAGAGCCTGCAACCCAGCCTGGTTTGTCTGCCTGAACTTGGCACTCATCCACTGTCGGAATAAGGCCCCGCAGCCTGGGGTTTGTGGGGTGTGTGTCTGTGTTGGCTTGAGGCTGGAATCAGTACTCAGGATTCTTGCAGCCAACCTTACAGAGTCCCCTTGTGTCCTGCTCTCCACCTTTTTTGACGCGGGCCTCATGCTGGAGTCTCGGTGAAACTCCTGGCTAGGAACAGGATGAATTTCAAGTTCTTGCTTTTATAAAACAGTAGCAGCAGAGCAGTTGGGTCACTTCTGCTCAGGGCTGAGGTAGGAAGTGAGACACTTTGGTAGCAAGAGGAAACCGCGTGCTCAGAGCCGTGCAGGAGTGGGGCAGGGGGTTGGTAACTGAGGTTTATTCCCATTGCAGCTGGAAGGGAGGAGGCTGGCAGTGAGAGGAGGGAGCAGACGACCCAGAATAGCAAAGGAGACAGAAGCTAAGCACACCCAGAGCTGCTTTTAGCTGGTAATGGTAAGCCTGGCTCTAGGAGCCTTACTTCTGACCTCCCCTACACACATTTTCCCCAGAGGCCGGGCCTCTGACTGTTCTCATCAAAGAAAAAAGTAAAAAGGTCTTCATCAGAAATCCTCTCTAAATACCTTTCAGTTTAGGGTGGCCCCAGACTACACGGGTTTACACGAATGTTTAGACAAGTGCACTGACTTGGAGAAACATTCATTTACTACAGATTTATTAAGGATCTGTTCTGGGTTGGGCATTGTGTGAAGCTTGGAGGATACAGAGGTAAAGAAAGGATTCATAGTGTGGTCTGGAAGGTGTATGGGCAGTTGAACCAATTTTAATAGAACCTGTGCTAGATCATAAGCTTCAGGTGAGCACATCTGTGTGTGTCGTGTTCACTGCTGTGGCCCCGGTGTGGGGTCCTGTGCTCGGCACATGGCAGGCACACACACGTTTAATTGGCTGACCCATCCCTGTTTGGTGTGTGTCCTGGAAATGTGCAGGAGGGATCTGAGGAGGTAAGTGGAGCAAGAGAGGAGCTCACGGCAGCGTGTGTGACAAATGTGGGCAAGGATGGACATACCTGGACGGACTGGTTTGCGAGTGCTGTTAAGGAGAAAGGATGTAGACGGGTTGACCGTGTGGGAATGAGAGATACCGTTGGCCTTAGGACAGTGAGAAAGGAGGAGAATGACCTGGTACAAGGAGGTGGGTAACCAGCCCCACATCACTGGATAAAGCCAGGGGCTGGGGAAGAAAGAAGAACCAGCCAGTGGCAGGGAAGGTAAGATTGAGTCGGGAGAGTAGAAACCAGCATGAGAGGAAGCCTGGAGGCGTCTCAGGCCCAGGGTGGAAGCAGAGCTGAAGCAGGTGAGTCCCAGGTGAAGATGATGACAGTGACTGTCAGCTCTGTCCTGCAGGTCTCCTCCGAAATGACCATGTCCAGGTATGACCCAGAATACCACATTTCCCCGCACTGGGGCAGACACAAGGAAATTAACTGAAGTTTGAGATTATGGTTATTCTCCTTTCTAAAATTCTTAGTATGGAAATTTTCACATATCTATGACGGTAGAGAGAGTATAAGAAACTTCAGTGTTCCCGTCACTCAGTTTTATCTTGTAATCAACACATGGCCCCTTTTGTTTCATTTGTACATTCATCGACCTTATTCCTTACTCCCTTCTTGGATTATTTTACAGCAGATCCCAGACATCATATTTCATCCATAAATACTTCATGATGAATCTCTAAAAACGTAATACATTTTAAAAAACATAACCCCAGTAGTAGTATCACCCCCTGCAAAAGCACCGTTATTCTTAATGTCACCAATCATCCATTCAGTTACGTTTCCCTTGCTTGTTGCCATTTTTTTTTAAAATACTTGGTTTTGTTTGAATCAGCTTCCAAACAAGATCCACATGTTTCATTTAGTTCATGATTGATCTCAACGTCTCTGTTAATAAAGATTATGCTCATTCTGAAAAGAATGATGCTTTGCAATTCTGCCTTTTAGATTTACTTAGCTGCCCCTGCTCTATCTCCAGTCAGCTGCCATCAAAAGCTTTCCTGAGTTTTGTTGAACCATTTGGTGATTTTTGAGCATTCTTCATTATTCCTCATCTTTGTGGTTTAATGTAACTAGTTTTTACCTTCCTTCAATAAATATTTCTCGGGAGCCTCCTGTGTGTCAGGCACTGTACCGGGCACCGGGCATACTGCTGTGAAAAGACAGGCTGGGCCCTGCTCTCAAGGAGCTTACAGTCTGACCACGTGAGAGCTGTTGTGGGTCTGCTTGTTGTCCCCCACCCCATGTTCATCCCAGCCAAGTTGGGTGACCATGACCATCACTTCTGTGCTGACACATTTGCCACGTCCTAGGGCTTGGTATTCATGTTCTCATGCTGTCCTTTCATGTGGTTGATAAGTGGTGTCCCCAGTACTGATGGAGAAGCCAAGTGTGGTTTCTGTGGCAGGTCCCTGTTTCATAGCCATGCCCATGGATTCTAGCAGTGTCACCAACTGACTTTGCGTGTGTCCATGTGACACTCTTGGGCTTGAGCCTTTATAACTAGGCGAGTTCACGTGGAGAGCTTGCTTAACTGGCGGATTGTACAGGGGTTGAGTAAAAACATCTGGAAGGTGCTCAGAACTGTTAAAGAGCTCAGCGCATGCCACGGTGCTGGTATGTTCTTTGAGCAGGTCGGATGTTTCTGTGTCTTTGTGGACTTCCGGTTGCTTTGGGGCTTTTGCCCATAATGATTAGGCTACCTGCCTAATTAGGCCTGATTTCTCGACCTGCTGTTTTTTTGCCAAGCAGTACGGTATTGGGTGACTGTGCCACCTCAGTAGCAGAATCTAATGGTACAATTCAGGCCTGTCTTGTTAATAAGACATTTCACTGATTTGCATTTCTCTGTGAATAAATAATCAGACTTATTTGGACACTGTGACTTGATTTTGAGAGTGGTCCATGATTCTTATTGTATTTTTCCAGTTCAAATGCAGCTATATTGCAGTTCCTGGATTATAGTGTCTGAGCCTTTTAACAAAAAATCTTAGTTAATAAAAATGAGTATATTCCCAGATACAAAGACTAGTATTCTTTCACCTTTCCTAGGTCTTTTATTCTATAGTTAAAATAATAATACAGAATATATGAATATGCCATGATATACATGTCCTGTTACTGAAGGCTACATAGTTTAGAGTTTGGTGTTATGTTTTTATTTTCTTCTAATTAAGTAATCTTTAATTATTTTGATTATGCACCGGTGTTGGCTAAAACTTTTGAACAAGTTTCCTTGCGCGTGTGTGTGTGCGCCTGTATGTATACAGCATCGCTGTGCTAATACATTATATACATTATAAAACACAGAAAGTTAAAAATGGCTGGATATATTGTATTTCTGTCTGAACTACTTACGGTCCTGTGGGAGCCCCTCTTCTTTGCACTAAATTTCAACCTGAGACGTATTCAAGACATCGCTCCAGCACCTCCCTCTCCTTCTTGCATCACCATTTCCCCCCTCTCTCCTGGATCATTTCCATATGCTGCTGTTTTTCTCATCTTAAAAAAGGCCTTCTTTGACCTCACCTCTTCTAGCTACTGCCTGTTTCTCTGCCCCAAAGAGTTTCCAGTCCTTGCTCCCTTCACTTCCTCTGTCAGATCCCTCCAGTCAAGCTAGTCCCAACCACTCTGGACAGCAGCGGTCTTGCCAAGGCCAGCGGTGACCTCCATGTTACTAAGTCTAGTGGCCCCTTCCTGGTCTTCATCGAAGTAGCTTCAGCAGTATTGACACAGCTGGTCATACCCTTTTTCTTGAAGCTCGTTCTTCACTTGACTTCCAGGGCATATATTTCTGGTTTTCCACCCGTCTCATTGGCCGTCCCTTCTCAGCATCTCGTCTCCCTGACTTCTAAATGTTAGAAGGCCCGGGGCACCTGCTGTCCATCTTCTTTCTCTTCGTGATCCTCTCCCAACTCATGACTTTACGTACCACCTGTATGGATGTTGTCTAGAATTTACTTCAGAGTAATCCCACGAGATAAACAAGACTGACCATGAGTTGATATTGGTTGAAGCTGGGTGGTGGGTACCTGGGGGTTTATTCTGCTGTTCTCTCTAGTTTTGTTTATGTTTGAAATTTTCCATAATGAAAAGTTAAAAAAAAATCTACATGCTGATGACCCCCAATTATTTTTCTCAAGCCCAGCTCAAGGTCCTGAAGTACAGTCCTATGTGTCTATCTGCCTACTTAACATTTCAACTTGAATGTTAATAGACATTTCATACTTAACATGCCCAAAACTGAACTTCTGATTTTTCCATGCAAATATATTCTTCCTGCAGTCTCCCATCTTGGTTATGAGAATGCCAACCTTCCCGTTACTCATACAAAATGCCTATGGTCATGCTTCACTTCTCTCTTTTATGTCCTTCATTCAGTCCATCAGAAAATCTTGTTGACTCTACCTGCAAAATATACGTAGACTATGACCAGTCAGAACTGCTTCCACTGCCATCACCACGGTCCAAGCCACCATCATCTCTCACCTGCTTCTCCTTTGCCCCTTACAGGCTGTAGTCCTCACCGTAGTCAGAAGGATCCCACGAGACATAAGGGGATGCCTGCCATGCTCAAAACCCTGCTGTGGCTTCTTTCGGCACTCAGTGAAAGCCATGGTTGGAGTGGTCTGCAAAGACCCTGCAGCTTATGAACACTGTCCAATAGAAATATAATGAATTACACAGGAGCGCCACATGTGTAATTTAACAATTTCTGGTAGCTAAATTTAAAAGGAAAAGGAAGTAGGTGAAATTAATTTTAATAATCTAACCCAGTATGTCAAAACTGTTTTCATTTTTGATGTGTATTTCGTTGTTCTTTTTGTACTACGTCACACCCATAGCACATGTCAGTTTGGACCAGCTACATTTCATGTGCTCCGCAGCCTCATGTGCCTAGTGGCTGCCTTATTGGGACTGCAGGCCTACCTAGTCTGGCCCCACTTGGTTTCTGTGTCCTTCCCTCCTACTACTCTTCCCTTCTTTCACTCTGCTCCAGCCACACTGGCCTCCGTGCTGTTCCTCAGATAAACCAGGCATTTCCTGTGTTAGGGCCTTTACACCTCCTATTCCCTCTGTTTGGCATACTTTTCCCCAGGGAGCCCCGTAGCTGACTCTCGCTTCCTTTGGGTCTGTGCTCAGATACCACCTTCTCAGTGCCCTGCCTACCCACACACGCTTGCTAGCACTTCCTGCGTCTCTTCCCTGCAATGTTTTTTCTCCATAGCACCATCACCGTTTAACATAACCGTGCACTTCTGTTACTTCATAGATTTTCTCTCTCTCTCCCCACTGGAATGTGAGCTCCATGAGGGCAGGGGTTTTTGTCTGTGTTCCCTGCTATATTTCCAGAGCATGGAACAGCGCCTGGCACATATAAGAGGTGGATTGATGTTTCTGAGGAATTAAATGAAACGTATTATTGAGAATGATTCTTTTTTAGTAAGAACCATGCAATTGAGTGTATTTTATTATTTCAGAATATCATGGGTCATATTTTGCAATATGGCAGTTTGAAGGTCTGGTTCAAGTCACGGTGTTTTGAAAGAGTCCTCTCTATAAAGATGTTATTATGGGTTCAACTTATAATTTAAATGGATTTAAGACTCCTGAAATACTGTATTTCGTTCACTTCATTGAGAGATTTGAAAACAAGTTGGTGTATCCTGTCTTATGGGTGTTCACAGGTACAAGGTTTTAGAAACAACGCCTTTCCGTCAAATTTGGTAATATCATCATGGAATGGTGGAAATGATTTCCAAATACCAGTTTTTGAAATGCTCTTTCCGTGACGTAAGTCTCTTTCAAAAAGTAAAGGCTTTCTTACGCATTTTTAAAATGTCACTTTACCTTAAAGGGACAGATTAAAATGTCACTTTACCTTAAAGGGACAGATTAAATATTTATTTGTTTGTTTAAAAAATAGTCATTAATCGGCATTCTCCTGATAGGCACTCATTACAGAAGAAGTCAGCAAATTTTGGAACCTTGTTTTCCAGTTTAAAAGAAATACAATTTCTGTTTAAGTTGAGCCACTCTTTCAGGGCTTCCACCATGAGATGATCATGGCAGTGTGGTCCAGTGCTTTGCAGATCCCACCCTCTCATTGCAAAGGAGTCATTTATTGTATTGAAGAGGATATCCTTAAAGTTGCTTGACTGGGCACATGTAAACCGTACTCAAGTACACAGACAACTGGGCTGCCCTTGTCCACCCTTTGGTGTTTTGTGTCTCCTACCTGGACCCAGGATGCAAAGGTGGTGGCACCAGCGTGTTGTGAGTTAGGAGGTAGGTGGTTGTGCTCAGAAGCTGCTCTGGAGGTGAGCATAGCAGGGATTGCTGGAAGAGATGGCCAAGGTAGCTAGGGTAGCTGGCTGTCTTCTTCTTCTTTTTTTTTTTTAATTGAAGTATAGTTGATTTACAGTGTTGTGTTAATTTCTGCTGTACAGCAAAGTGATTCAGTTATACATACATTCTTTTTTATATTCTTTTCCATTATGGTTCATCTCAGGATATTGAATATACTTCCCTGTGCTATACAGTAGACCTTGTTGTTTATCCATTCTATATGTAATAGTTTGCATCTGCTAACCCCAAACTCCCAGTCCATCCCTCCCACACCCCACCTCCCCCTTGGCGACCATAAGTCTGTTCTCTATGTCTGTGAGTCTGTTTCTCTTTTAGAGATAGGTTCATTTGCGTCATATTTTAGATTCCACATATAAGTAATATCGTATGGTATTTGTCTTTCTCTTTCTGACTTAACTTCCCTTAGTATGATAATCTCTAGTTGCATCCATGTTGCTGCAAATGGCATTATTTCCTTCTTTTTTATGGCTGAGTAGTATTCCATTGTACATATGTACCACATCTTCATTTTCCATTCATCTGTCGAGGACATTTAGGTTGTTTCCATGTCTGGGCTATGGTGAATAGTGCCAGTTATCTTCTTAGAGAGAGAGGTGGTATGCCTTTGAAGCATTGTGCCACGTCTTCCATCCATTCACCTATATATGGAAAATGCTTGTGCAAGTACGCTTTCCTTCCATTTTGACAGTCTAGGAGGTATGTCAGCTGGATATGTGCACGTGGAGTTGTTTTTCCAACTGCTGTGACCAGAAGTGCGATTTAAAAGATGAGCAGCTGGATTGAGAACTGCAGCTCCGGCTGGGAACAGAGGCCCTGGTTACTTTCTGCTGCACTAGAGATCATCTCCCGCGTGCCCTGGACCCGGCATCGATGAACAAGGCTTGTCTCCAGTGGGCTGGCCTTTGCTACTTAGACCACCTGCCAACCCGTCAGCTTCTCTTCTTGCCACACGTTTGTACAGGGCCTCCTGTGGAAAAGGCTCTGTGTTTCTGGATGAAGTGGGGTGGGCACAGGAAAGGAAGGAATGTGCAGTGTGAATGAGACCTGGTCTCTGTCCTCAGGGAGCTAATGCTTAATGAGGGAGATAGACACCCATGCTAAATACAAGACAAAGCATAAAAGGGACACGGATGGAGTGTGAGAAAGTGTTCTATTAGCCAGAAGTGGGAATTGGAGGGGTGGTGAGGAACATGAGCAAGGAGATTTCATCCATCTGTTCGTGGCTGAATCCTCAGAGCCTAGCACAGTGCTGCCTCCCTATCGGGTACTCAGTAAATGTGTATTTGTTAATAGCTGGGTGTTGAAGGAATGGGGCTTCACCCCCAGGGACGAAGGAGGAAATGTCTTGTTGGGAGGAGGTGGCCATGTGGCCTGAGTGGGTGTGTGTGGCAGGAGAGGGGCTGTGTTCTGGGAGGGCCAGCCTCAGGGCAGGGCACCTGGACCAGCTTTTTCCAAGAATTTGATTTCGGTGGTTCTTAACCTCTTTTTGTGCCAGTTCTTATTAGGAATTGCACGGAAACTGTAGTCTCTTGCTCTAAGAAAAAAAAAATCATGACAGCACATGATTTGACATATACCATCAGAGGACTCACAAATCCCAAGGTATAAAACCCTGCCATAGGCTGGGGAGCCGTCAGTGCTTATTGAGCTCTTTAAACACGGATAAGACACTTTTTTTTCCTGGATTCTTTGGGAATTGACGCAGATGAGTATATACCATGTAGGCATTCTGGGTTTTAAGGACATTGGTAAGTGACAGCCACAATAGTGGCCCTGATGAGCTTAAGGAAGCAGTGGGGAATTGGAGCCGGGTGGCGGTTGGCGGGCTCTGTGTACTGATATGGAGAGATCCAATGTTTGCTCCACTGAGCAGGGGATGAAAAAATTTACCTGAGAGAAGATAGAAAAAAATTACCTTTAAAACTTACTAATTCAGGGACTTCTTTGGCGGTCCAGTGGTTAAGACTCTATGATTCCAATGCAGGGCGCATGGGTTTGATCCCCGGTCTGGGAACTAAGATCCCATATGCTGCTGCATGGTGCGGCCAAAAAATAAATAAATAATTTTTTTTTAAGATTAAAAAAAAAAATTAAACTTACTAATTCAGAGTATGGAATGCTTATGCTAGTTTTTTTCTGTTACATGTTTTCCAGCTCAGATACCCAGCCAAGCAGTAATTACAGACACAGAGAGGCAGCGTGTTGCATTTCTGGGAACAGGGAGAGTGGAAGGGAGTTATTAGAGTTTTATATCACCAAGGTATTGGGTTCAGAGAACTCCTTAGCAATCCTGACCCATCAGGGAAGGCTGCCTGGAGGAGGAATGTGGCAAGATTTCATGGGCCCCTTGGAAAAGCAGAAAGACTGGGCTGAGGACTGGGCTTATTTTAAAATTATATGGTTTTTGTTTCTGTTGTCATAAAAATTCCTATAGAGTATCTGTATACCTTCAGTTAAAAAATAAATTAAAAAACCAAACTTTCTGTCCTCTAGGAGTTTGTAGTGTATCTGCTGTACAGATAGGCTGTCTGGAGAGTTAAAAAACCCAGTATGGGCGGCACAGTGTTGCCATTTCTTCCTTTGTGTGTCATAGGTAAGTTCATTCATGGAGGGGTGAGGTTGAGGGGTGGTGAGGCCATGCTTTGTCCCAGGGGACAATGTTGATTGAACACTGGCCCTGTGCCAGGCTGGGTTAGTCGCTGGCCGGCACCGGAAGGCACCGCTGGAGTGGGAGGGGAGAGCGCTTGCGCTCCTGCACCCGAGTGTAGCAGGGGACAGACTCGGGGGTCTTGGGAGTCGCATTGTCCGAAGCATATGGCGGGGAGAGGACTTGGTGGTTGCTGTGCAGGCTCTTCCACCCCTCTGCTGACGTTCCCCACTCATGGGATTTTGCTTTGTGGGAAGGTTAGTCTGTGACAGAGTTTTAAAAGTTCTTTCGAAAAGAAGAACCCCTCCTGTTTTCCCCAGAGAGGTGTTCAGACTGCAAGACCAGACACCTTAACGGGTGGTGAAATCAATTTAGTGGGTTGGGACCAATGTGGAAAAAAAAAAGACTGTAACAGAAAATATTAGATTGCATAGTGTGTAGTAAAGATGAGTATGATTTCATGAAAGTCTCAGTCATATATATATATATATATATCTATCTACAGATATATGTATCTGTATACACACAAGTGCACATGTATGTAAGTGCCAGGCCACCTTGTAAACTTTCTTTCTTACTGTGGGTTAGGGTCCAGAAAGTTTGAGAAACAAGCACTTGAAGGGTTTCTTTGCTCTTAGTGTAGAGAACGGGTTCCAGCCGCTTCCCCAGAGGCCATCTCTGTGGAGACTTTTTTTTTTAAGAGCAGCAGAGTCAGGCTGTCACAGCATGATCTGAGGTTTGTCTGCGGCTGCTTACCCACTCCTGCCCCCACTTCCCTGTGCCTGGTGTTTCCTGCTGTGGCGAGCTGGGGAGAGAGGCCAGGCAGACCTCACCGGGGTGGGAACAGAGGTCGCCTCCCCTCCCAAGTCACCAGGTGTGACCCCCTGGAGTGCAGCATCTCCAGCCCCATGCCTCTTCTCTGGCTTCTTGACTTGATTAGCTATTTCCATACCAAGGGCAGGGAGAGGAAGGCCATCCTGACTTACTACATTGCCCCGTCGTTCTCTGTTTCTCAGGGGCGTTGGGTGGGGAGGTTAGAGTTCACACTATCTGGGAGGTGGATTCCTGGTAGGCTGAAGTGAGCCAGCTCCCCCCTCAGAATGACCACTTAGCTCGGTAATTCTCTGGCTCCATCTTTCCCACAGAGGAGAGGAGCCTTTCTCGGATCGTAGTTACTTGTTCCATCAACTGTGCTGACCGGCCTGCAGAGCGCTGACCCACTTGTGGTACCTCAAATAGAGGTTTAAATTAGGACCTTTAATCTGTAAGAGGCTTACAGCCTGTTGGGTGGCCAGCTGCTCTGGACTTCTCTGTGGGCAGAGCTGGGCTTTGCCAGGCTGTTGTTGGGTTGAGGGAATCATGGGGGTCGGTGGCTTCCTTGCAGGAGTGACCATACGTGTGGCCTCACTCATGGAGGCTTGGGAACAGCAGGAGTCCCAGGGAAGCAGAGTTGTTTGCCCAACACTCCTTTCGCTGTCGGCACTTACACACACAGTCCCTGGGAGTGGGTGGGTACTGTCTCTGGTTATGGGACAGGGTGGTGGTCTGTCCTTGTAGTGATGGAGTGGAAAGCCCAGAATTCCATGGGCCTTGGGTGCTGGTGCTGCTTCTTCTGGGCACTGAGCCTGGCTCCTTGCCGATGTGCAGTTAGCTCTGCTGGCTCAGTGTGTGTTTCCATCCCAGAGATGCCTATTAACAAAGAGCTGTGTGTCCAGTACGGTGCTGGGTGCCATAGGGGCACACAGAAACATGAGACTTGGGGCCTCCCCCAAATCGCTCATTGTCTTTTTGAGGAGACCCGACTAGTATATATCAAAGCATTCATTTGTCCCACAGACACATACTTACTTGGCTGGTAGCTGTTCACAGTAGCAAATTATAAAGTTCCAAAGTAATAGGCATGGGGGGACGTTCTGTGGGAGGCCTGGGAAGGGAGAGAGCTATGGGGTCGTGAGAGCTGGGCCTGAGTGGTGGGATTTAGCAGGATGGGGAGAGGGGAGGTCGTTGAAGGTGGGAGGAACAGTGTGAACAGAGGCCAGGAGAGTGCGTGGTCCTCCTCTAAGTGCAGGTCGGTGGAGCCTCTTCCTCCCCTCCCGCTTCTTGAAATAGTCCCAGTTTCAGTCCTAGAGACTCTTACTCCTTCAATAAAGTAGAGACGGATCTCAGGTTCCCTCTTTTTACTCCTGTTTATCATTATAACAACAATAATGACTCCTGACTTTTATTGAGCGCTTACTGCATACCACTGTTCTGTGTGCTTTACGTGGATGGTCTTATTAAGTCTTCCCAGCAATGCTCTGATATCACTGTTACATATTATTATGTGCATTTTACAGTTGATGAAACTGAGGCATAGAAAGGTTAAATGACTTGCCCACGGTCACATAGCAAGGTTGTGGTTGGGTCAGAAGTCCACCTGAGGCAACCTGAAAGCACAGGCCATGCTCTTAACCCGCTGGTTCCCAAACTTGTCTGAACATTGAAATGACCAGGGAATCTTGTAAAATTTCCAAAGCCCCAACCAATTACATTACATGCAGACCAGTTACATCACAGTGTCGGGGGCGAGGGGGTGGGGAACTCTGGTATGAGTAGTTTTTGAAGTTTCCCAGGTGATTGCAATGTGCCAGGTTTAGAAACCACTATCTTAACCTCTGAGTTTTAGGGCCTGTGAGTATTTGATTGAATACATTTTTTTTTAATTTTTTATTTAATTTTTATTTTATTTATTTATTTATTTATGGCTGTGTTGGGTCTTCGTTTCTGTGCAAGGGCTTTCTCTAGTTGCGGCAAGCGGAGTCCACTCTTCATCGCGGTGCGCGGGCCTCTCACTATGGCGGCCTCTCCCGTTGCGGAGCACAGGCTCCAGACGCGCAGGCTCAGTAATTGTGGCTCATGGGCCTAGTTGCTCCGCGGCATGTGGGATCTTCCCAGACCAGGGCTCGAACCCGTGTCCCCTGCATTGGCAGGCGGATTCTCAACCACTGCGCCACCAGGGAAACCCTGATTGAATACATTTTTATACTCAAGGCAGAGGGGCCTTCCCCCAGGCCTGTATCACCCACCATTCCATAGGGAGTAACTCCAGCTTCTTGTCTGAGGGAGCAGGACCCCTGTCACCCCACAGCATCTGGGACTCCCCAAGAGTGAAGCCTGGGTGGGCTGGAGTGGGCAGAGGGAAGACTGGTCGCTTGGCATCAGTGCCCCCTTCCCCCTCTGAGTGCCGCCTTGGGGCAGAGACTGCTTTCAGAGCCCTGGAGACCTCCGACCGTGGTTTCTCACGTCTTCTGCTCCCCTGGGCCCCTGACTTCACTGGGGAAGGGAGAGGGTCACATGAGGGCACATCGCTTCTCGACAAGTCTCGCTCCTCTCTGCCTGTCCCCGGGTGAACCTGAAATGGACACGAAGTGCAGAGTCCTTTGGGTGACTGGGAACAGCACTAAATTTAGCAAAACTGTAGCTGGTGGGTGGCCGGCCTGTAGTGAGCCAAACCCAGCCCCAAGTGGACTAGATTTTATAGTCAGCAACGCAGCCAATGTAGTCTGTGCTTGGGCAAGTCTGTGGTTACACGGGGGGATCTTTCCATTTCTAAGGCCCGGCAACTTGTCTGCCATCCTGCAGGATCCCAGGCTCTGCCTGTGCGAGACTTGGGTCCACCCCCACCCCCCCTTGGGACTGGTCTTACATCCGTCCCTCCCTCATGTGTCTGGAAGTCCCACTCCAGTACCTTTGCCTTGGCCTACACGTTCTTCTAGGCCTCTTGGCCAGTGTTGCCAGCCTTCATTCCCAAGGCCCTGGAGAGCAGGACCTGAGCTTCGGTCAATTTTTCATAGGATATCTGGCATCTTAGGACACTTTTCGGTCGGGGTTGTTGAGTGGAGGTAAGGAAAGAGCTGGGATGGTTAGTTGAACAAGGTTGTGAGGGACTGAGATGTTCCTTCCTCCCGGAAGCTCAGTCAAGTACATGACCCAGAGTGAATTACGATGTGGAGTGGCTGTGGGTGGGCTTTGATGCTCTTTGATGCTTTGGGCTCTCTTTGCTTGGCTCAGTCTTCTGCCGTGTTGTGGACCATATCTGGGAGGAGGTGGGTTTTGTGGAGTTGGGGAGTGGAGGTCTGCTGGTGACAGAGCATCTTCCCCTTCTGGGCCTCCTCCTCCCCTGTCTCAGATCTGACAGTGGTGGCTTGCCTGGCGGTGCCTCTGTTGCCTTAACGTCCTAAGAAATAATGAGCAGGCTACGTTTGCTCAGCCCTTTCCAAGGCGGACCATTACACTTTGGCCAGGGCTGGGGTCTTGTCTTTGTGACATGATTTGTTAGTATAAGGCAGCGGTTCTCAACCAGGGGCAGTTTTGCCTCCAGGGGACATTTGGCAGTGTCCGGAGGCATTTTTGGTTGTCACGGCTGAGGAGCAGGAGGGGTGGTATTGGTGTCTAGTGGGTAGAGGCCAGAGATACAGCGAAGTACTGTATAATGTACAGGGCAGCCCTCCCCACAACAAAGAATTATCCAGTCCAAAACGTTGATAGGGCCGAGGTTGAAAAACCCTGGTGTAGGGGGACGGTCTTGTAGAAATGGCCCGAAGAGGTCATTTCATCCAGATCCCTGCTTCCATTGGAAATGACTTGAGACCAGGAGCTGTGTAGACATTGCCTTCCCCCTTTGCCCCCCATCTCCCTCTCTCCTCAGCATGTACAGTGCCCTCTAACAATTGTGTTCAGGAGGTTGTTTCCAGGGAGTCGC
Source organism: Balaenoptera borealis (assembly GCF_965194805.1). Classification (NCBI taxonomy): domain Eukaryota; kingdom Metazoa; phylum Chordata; class Mammalia; order Artiodactyla; family Balaenopteridae; genus Balaenoptera; species Balaenoptera borealis. The sequence continues at coordinate 36,846,820 of NC_138860.1, read as the reverse complement.
TTAAACCGCATAATGGCCCAGTTTCCCATAGAATCCCACCGTTAAGCACCCACGTGCTCCAGGTGGTCATCTGGGAGGCTTGGTGCAGCTGTACCCTTGGTGCGCTTGCACGAGCTCTGAGATGAACTTCAAGCACACCAGGGAAGCCATTCCATGCAGACATCACGTGTGAGTGATAGGAGTCTATCCTGGAGCTGTTTTCCTTCACTCTTCTATCGCTCTCCTTCACTCTCTGCCTTGCAGAACCAAGTTCCACTTGCTAAAGTTCTCTTAAATGCAGGAAACACATACTCATTGCCCTGGAGAACATGATGTTGCTTCCCAGATAAAACATCCAATCTGTTGCCAGATACCTCAGCAACCCAGTGATGGCTCATCTGCCAGCACCATCCTCCTGTAGCTGGCAAGGCTGCCTTAAGGCCAGAACGGGGAAGTGAGACATCCCCCAACGTGAGGACCTTAGCTCACTCTACATGATGCAGGGAGGGCAGCTGTGGGTGGATATGCTGGCTTTTTACATTTCAGGACAAGCCTCAGGGTTCTTCCCATGTGACTTCACTGCCTGGACTCTTTAGTTGTGACCCCAGAGAGTGAAGGTATGATGTGGGGGAAGAAGTGGCAGAGGAGATGGGAAGGGCAGAAGCCAAGGTAAGGCCAAGCAACCAGGGAGATGTACAGATGCTCTCCTGAGTGCATTTGACATCCTTGCCCCAGTCACTTCTCAGTGTTGTTCCCCTGCCCCTGACACAGTCCCTCAGTTTCCATGAGTTCAAGGGAGACCAGCATATTTTTGGACGGGCTCAAGCGAAACAGTGAGGAAAGTAATGCTACTTAGTGGACTAAATACCAATGATGTTGGAGTCACCTGCTTTTGGTTGTTGTTTTTTTGTTTGTTTTGAGTTTTCTGTCTCCTTTTGTTCATAGAAGTCACTTGGGGGATGGATTATCTGATAAATCCTGGTGTTCTTGGAGTTCACATTCACTGCTTCCCTTATCCTCATATGAAGGACTAGGATGATGATTGTGGGCTCCGGAAACATGTTCTAGATTATTGCTGTCTGAGCCAGCAGCCAGGACAGTTGAAACCAAAAGCCTCTGAAGTCCTGTTCAACGATGGTAAACATTTGAAATGGATTGAACGGATGACTGTGTGTATATTTAGAGAGTCACACCCAGTAGAGAAAGAACCTCCGGGTAAGCCCAGCTTGCTCATCCCAGCTGCAGGTCTGAGCACACCCAGGGTCACATCCTTTTATTCCATGATGGGCTGAGGTCACTTCCTTATGTACCCAGGGCTGCCCACACCCAGCCACTGTTTCCTGCACTGGGTCAGGGCGTGCACTTCATTCTCCTCATAACCTCTTCAGTGGCTTATCGTCACCTACCAGCCTTCTTTGGCCTCAGTCCCTGAGTGTCCTTTCAACTTAGTTGCCATCTTGCTCTAGGTCCTGAGCATGGCTTTGAGTCTCTGGCTTCTGTGTGGACTTCCTGGCTCCTGGGCCCAGAGCTACCTCAGTGCTCTGGCAGCCACTGGACACGTACGCCCTGGGTTGCTGATTTGGAGCCCAGCTCCAAAATCAGTCTCAAAATCAAAATCCTCAGTCGTCTTGGTCTTCACTCTGTCAACCCTGGCCTCCACCACTTCTGTCTCATTAAAAAATCTTGTTTCTCATAAAAATTACTCCATATTTCAATATGCATCTAAAAAACCCAAATGCATTTTCAAACTCAGTCTCAGAACATGAAACTTGACAAATTAATTTGGAGTTTTGAAAACGTGTTTATTTAGTATGGTTTTGAAGTGTTGTAGAGTAACATTTCTGTAATTTATTAAAAGGCAATAGGAAAGTGATCAGAAACGTATATGTATCTTTTAGATTTCATGAGCAGAGATGGCAGGCACTGAAATCTGTTGGTGTTGGGGTGACCCCCCATTTGGATAAAAGTCCATTGTTCTTAATTTTTTTTTCTCATTAGCTATTTTTTAAGGAAATTTTTAATTGACATGTAACACACATACAGAAAAGTGAGCGTATCCTAAGTATTAGGCACAAAGTGCCCCCAGCCTGTAACCAGCACCCACGTCAAGCAAAGGAGCAGAATGTACCACACCCCGTTCCAGAATATGCCTTGTGCTTCTTTCCAGCTGCTGACCGTGCTTCTGAGGGTAACCACTATTTTGACTGCTAAAATTACAGATTAGTTTTGCCTGCTTTTCAGCTTTATATGTATGGAATCACACAGTATGTTCTCTCTTGTATTTGCCCTCTTTCACTTGTCATTTTATCTGTGATGTTCATCCTTGCAGTGTGCCGTTGTAGTTTCCTGGTCTTGTGGCTGTATAGTATTCCGTTTTATTAATAGAACACAGTCTATTATTTATTGTATGGTTGATGCATGTTTGGGCTGTGTGCAGAGTTTGGCTGTTTCAAACAGTGCTACTATGAATATGTTTGAATATATCTTTTGGTGAATGAATGTATGCACATACACACATATGTCTGAGTGTATGTATGCATAATTTATGTGTGTGTTTCTGTTGGGTATGTACCTAGGAGTGGAACTGCTAGATCATAGTTTTAGCAGATAGTGCTAAACAGTGATACCAGTTATACTTCCGCTAGCAAAGTAGGGAAGTTCTGGTTGCTCCATGCCCTTGCCTGTATTTGGCATTATCTTCTTTCTTCATTGTACTCATTCTAGTGGGTATGAAGTAATATTGTACTGTGGTCTGAATTTGCCCTTCCATGATATTGACCATTTGGGTATGCTCTTTTGTGAAGTGCCTGTTCAGGTCTTTTACTCGTTTTTCTATTGAATTGCCTCTCTTTTTCTTATCGGTTTGCAGGAAGCTGTTCATACATTGTTGAATATATGCATTGCACATATTTTCTCCCTTCCATAGCTTTTGATGTCCATACCTTTAGTGATATCCCCGAGGTTAATCCACATGAAAGCAGTAGGATTATATGTAATACTTTGCATGGGGATCTTTTGTTCTTTGTTAGTGATATTGAAGTTGGGGCTGCATTCTTTCAGTACTTGTCTACAAAGGCACTATTGCGGTATTAGCTGTGTAGAGTGGGACAGGGACTCTTGAAGTTCTTGGTGTATGTAGGTGTTGGCACCTTTGAGATCACATAAAAATAAAAATTGTTCATATCCAAGTGCTTGCTGTCCTCCATATACTGTTCTAAGCTTTTACATGGACAATCTCACTTATTCCTCATACATGCTTATCAGTTGTCACTCTTTTTTTTTTTTTTTTAGAGAAAGTCTTTTATTTATTTATTTATTTATTTTTATGGCTGTGTTGGGTCTTCGTTTCTGTGCGAGGGCTTTCTCTACTTGTGGCAAGTGGGGGCCACTCTTCATCGCGGTGCGCGGGCCTCTCACTATCGCGGCCTTTCTTGTTGCGGAGCACAGGCTCCAGACGCGCAGGCTCAGCAATTGTGGCTCACGGGCCTAGTTGCTCCGCGGCATGTGGGATCTTCCCAGACCAGGGCTCGAACCCGTGTCCCCTGCATTGGAGGCAGATTCTCAACCACTGCGCCACCAGGGAAGCCCCAGTTGTCACTCTTATTAGACCCATTTTCAAGTGAGGAAACTGAGGCTCAGAGAGGTTTTGTAATTACTGAAGGTCACATAACTGGGATTTTGGCTGCAAAACTCATGCTCTGTAATCAATTGTATTGCATAGAAAATTGCATTTCCTAAAATCGGTGTTTTATTAGAATGCCTGGCATAGTGCCTGGCACATAACAAGTGCTCAGTAAATACCTGTTGAGTGAAAGGATTTGACAGTGGTGAGTTGGATGATGTCTTCATTGAGTAGGGAAGTTTGTTCTGGCAGTGGGATATGTTGGTATGAGAAACAGTTGTTTTCCATCCTGATGGATCTCTTCACTGATGTATCTCGTGATGATGTCACAAGTAGACATCATAGTGGACATTTGTGGAGTGAATGACTCAATCTCAGACAGGTTGTAAACCCTGCTTAGCGGAAGGGGTACATTCAGAGGACGCTGCAGGGAGGGCCCAGGGCCAAGACAGGCACATGAGTAGGGGCCATGGCCATGGCCCAGGGAGAATTCAGAATCCAGCTAGCAGCATCCTGGTTGTATAGCCACAGGGTAGCCCAGTTTGTGGAAGCAGAACAGGGTCCAGTGTCAGCAGGCAAGGCTGTCCCAGTTACAGGCTGTCGGGTCAGAAGAGGTCCCAGCAGCAGTGCAGGGCTGGCAGTCTCCAAAGTCAGGTAATCCAGAGTCACAAGGTTGCAAGCAGTAAAAGTTCAGGCAGGCAGGAAAGAGAGCCAAGGAGCGCTTGCAGGGAGCCATTTCCCGGTCGGCAGGTATTTATTGCAGGGAGCCATTTCCTCCTGAATGAGGCCTTTCTTCTCAGGCCACTGAGGGCCTGTGAGGAATACATCAGACCTCAGGCCGGGCCGGGTGGGGTGACCCAGAGACCAGCCTGTGCTGGAGCCAGAAGGAGCTGTCATGAATGTCTTGTCAAACTCTTCATTTAACGGACGAGGAAATTAAAGCTGAAGTGTGAGATTACTCAGAGCCAGGGGGAGAGCCAGCCTTGGAACCAGGCACTGCAGAGTGTTTCCTGCTTCCTCATGTTTTCCATCAAAAATTAAGAGGTGGAAGGAAGAAGGACCATGGTGAAAGCCCTAAAGAAGAAAGATGGAGAGTCCTTGGATATGGGGGGAGAAGGAGGAATCAAGTGACTACAGTACAGAGCTTGGGCGAATGGCAGTTCCAGTGATGGGAAAGTGGGAAGGAAGCTGGCTGGATGATGATTGCGATCTCAAGTCTAGAATGTAAGTTCCAGGAAGACAGAGGTTTTTTCATTGTTATTGAAGCATAACATACAGAAAAGTACACAGAGAGCAAGGACTTTTTTTTTCTATTTTTTTTATTGTGGAAAATACATATAAAATTTACCATTGTAACCATTTTTAAGTGTACAGTTCATTGGTATTAAGTACATTCATATTCTTGTGCAACCATCACCACCATCAGAATTCTTTTCATCTTGCAAAATTGAAACTGTACCCGTTAAATAGTAACTTTCTATTCCCCCTCCCCCCAACCCCTGGCAAACACCCATCTACTTTCTGCTACTCTAGGCACCTTATAAAGTGGAATCATACAGTATTTGCCTTTTTGTGACTGGCTTATTTCACTTAACATAATGTCTTTAGGTTTATCCGTGCTACAGCATGTGTCAGAATTTCCTTCCTTTTAAAGGCTGAATAATATCCCATTGTATGGATATACCACATTTCATTTATCCATTCATCTGTTGATGGACACTTGGGGCAAGAACTTTTATATGGTTTGCTTACCAATGAATGGAGTAGATCCTGGCCTTAGTATGTGCTCAACAAATAATTGTTGAATGAATTTTAGTTATGTTGAATGTGAGCTGACAGTGGGCTACCCAGGTGGGCTGTCCAACAGGTGTTCCAAGATGACTCAGGACTAAAGGTGAGGTGAGGGATGAGGCCAGCGGTGAGAAGGTACTCCCAGGGCACCGGGGCCGAGATGGGAGCAGGGGCCTGGGCTCAGTACAGGTGGGAGCAGAGCAATGAAAGATGCAGGAAAGGTGGTCTCAGGGAAGGGCCATGTACTTTAAAACAGGAGAGAGGTTTTAAGAAGGGGCTGCTGAGCACCGTCCGAGTCAAGAAGGATGGGGTCTGAGGAAGGAACATTAGAGCTGGCAAATAGTGATGGAGCCAAGATGAACTCGGCTCTGTCTGATGTCATTGTTGGCCTCGGAAGGAAATTTCTGTAGCGTGGTGGTGGAGGTACAGGCCAGAACATGAGATAGGGGGAACACATGTGAAATAGCCAGAGCTATTAAATGCTGGGCACTAGGTAAGGCACCAGGATGAGCAGCAGGTGAAGCAGCAGCAGAGGAAGATGCATGAAGCACAGAGCGTTCTTAGGCTTCATGGAAGTCTTGAACTTGAGTGTGGCCTTGGACTTGGGCTCTGTGCAATAAAGAGGAGCGAGAAGGGCATGCCAAGTAGATAAGCAATGAGGAAAAGAGCTTGATGGAAAGAATGGGGGCATGCATGGGGACAACAAGGAAGCCAGATCGATGAGGCAGAGGATATGTGGGGAAAAGTGGGAAATGTGGTTGGCACTTCTACCCTTTCCTCCCTTTTAAAGTTAATTAAGAGATAGCCATTGGGAAGCTTGAGTAATCTACATCTAAACACTACATCTAGCGTAACTTAGCAGTCACACTTACAATTACTGGACACTAATCCCCAGGACAACCCCGTTACCCTGTAAGTATAATAGAAGATTTCATCATGGACACTGGTAGTTGTAAAGAATTGGTTGCATGTGACAGATACACCTGGCTCAAATATGAGTGTAGCTGTTTCTGAGTTGTGTACTAGAAAATCAGAGCCTCCATTCAGTGTAACTACTGTTCACTAAGCTCCAGCTGACAGCCGTGCCTGATACTAGATGCTCAGATGTAAAGACAAAAAGGTTGAGATCTAAAAAGTAAGACTTGAGCCTGAACTGTGGCTAGACTTAACCTGAGTCTTAAAGGCTTTCCTTTCCGCAGAACCTGGGGAGATGTTGAGCTGAAGACTGAGAAAGTAGATGCCACATCTGCCACCATCTCACTCTTCAGCAGTTCCACACAAATGCTGAGCGGCCACTACTCTTCCCTGGGACCAGGCAAAAGCCTGTACTCTCATACAGAGCCCCCTCTGAAAAAGCAGTTTGGTAAATTCTTATGTACACCCAAAAGGTTGCCCCAGATCTCAAGGAAATATTTAGAAATGGTTTTTAAAGGTAATATCCAGCTAACTCCCCCAAATCCAGGATCCCTGGAAGCTATTTATCTCAAGGAAAATGCCTAGAGCATTCCCATAGGAGATAAATGAAGGATCCAAGTGTGTGGGAACACATATCCTCTGTACAGGGTACCAGTCAGATGCCACCCCCGCCCCCCGCCCCCAGTGCAGGAGCCGAGGCAGAGGGCGTGAGGCAGGAGAGGCCAGAGTCCTTACCTGTTTCTGAGTACCAGAGTTTTCCTGGCAGAGCTGGGAAGCACGAAGCATCTCCCTACCTGCCTCCAGCTCTGAGTTGCTGAAAGGGAAACCAGGACCCTAAAGGAGGTTTTTGGATCTCTGCACGCTTGGCCTGCATTATCTGTGGCACCACTGCTTACTCCAGCCCCATAGCAGGTTCCCTTAGCACCCAGCCTAGTCTGGCCTGACATGGGTTTTAGGGAAAGTGGGAAACAATAAAATAATAATGATAGCTAAATTTACTGTGTCCAGATGTGGTTCTGTTTTCTATGTATTAGCTCATTTAAACCTTATAGTGACTCTGTGGGATAATTGCTATGTTTGACAGATGAGGAAACTGAGTCACAGAGAGGCATGGTCTCTTTCCTGAAATCACTCAGCTAGTAACAGGTGGAGGTCTAAATTGAACCCGTGTGCCTCCCGAGCCTGTGCTCCTCAGGGAAGATGGCCCCTGTGGGATGTGTAGGAGCCACCAGAGGTCAGAGCAGAGAGGTCAGCTGCTGACCAGTCAGACTCCGAGATCCGGTTTCTCCCTGTTGGAGCTGACTGCCTCCGCTGCTTCAGGGAGGGGACTGCCCTGTTGTATTACCCAAGTTTGCCAGGAGGATTAGCCTCTTCCTCGTGTCAAAACAAGCCAAGCAGGAAAAAAATCAACAAACAACTCATGACTTCCAGCAGAAAAAGCTCTGCAGCTTCTCCAGCAGGAGGGAGATCTCTGCTGCGGAGGCTCAAATGTCCCAGGTTACGTCCTAGCTGTAGGCGTGTGCCGAGAGGGACTGAGACCCTTGGTTTTACAGGTCAGTGCCCTGAGGCCCGGCCCACTTGGTGCTCAGTCCCTGCCAGCAGCCCTCCTCCTCTGCTCCCCGTCACGCTGCGTGATTTGCTGGTGTCCTGTCGCTGAGCCTGACTGGTTCTGTTTCCATGCTTTTCTGCACATCATTCCTTGCCCCTTGGGTTGCCTTTGCTCCTCCATGTTTATTGGAAGTTTTGGATTCTTCAGAGCCCCCTTTAGCTTCTGCCTCCTCCATGGAGCCTCTTTGCCTCCAGTGAATCCTGCCCCCTCCAGGTTCCTGTTGCATTTATTAACTCTTTTAATCATTGGGATCCCCAATACTGCCTAGTGGTGGCTTCAAAAAATTTATGTGTGTATGACATTTGCATATTTGTGTATGCACACATCATATATTTGCATACACATTTGCATGTATGTATATATATATATGCATATTTCTTATTTATAAGGTGGGTGATGGTAATGCATGCCTTCCACAAGTAATATTTATTGAGTGCCTGCTATATTGCAGGCACTATTCTAGGCTCCAGGGATTTAGCAGTTTACAAAGCAGACAGAAGTCCCTGTTCTCATGGAGCTGACACTCCAGCCAGTTTCAGGAAGAGCCCCTGCCCCCTCCAGAGTTGCTGGGAGAAGAGGAGGAGGCAGAGGGTCCCTGCTGATTGGTCAGAGGTGGAACCACAACCTGGGTGGGACTGCAGCAGGATGGAGGCTGCTCTGGTGGCCTGCACGGGGCACAGGGACTCCCAGGGTGAGATTTCTGCCGTGAAAGAAGAGGAGGAGGAGGAAGGGCCACCTGGGTTGCCCTGAAGGGGCAACATATCTCTTTCCCCCTCCCCAGTCATAACCCGTGCCTGACACTCCCACCCGCTCACACAGCCCCAGTGGGCAGGAGGAGCGGCACCAGGTAGAGGCACCCTGGTCTCAGGGCTGCAGCCCCAGAGCCCTGTGCCTCAGAGTTGTGCCACCTTCCCCGCTCCAGCCCTCCCATGTGGTGGTGAAGGCTTACCTGGCACAGAGGCAGCCTGGCTGGCAGGGGCACATGGAGTCCTCCTGGCCACGCAAGGCCACTGAAAGAAGAGGTCATTCGACAGACCCCAGAGACCCCCCTCCCCAGCTTGTGCCAGAGGCAGGACTCTGGAGTCACTGAGCCCCCAGCAGATCTGGGGTCAAGTTTCCCCACTTAGTGGCCTGGGGTAAATGTAGATGTTGAGTGGATTTGCCGTGGATTTGGGCTTCTCATCACCTCATGCTGTGACCATTGGCTATTGCTCATGCATAACATCCCTTCCTGCTTTCTGCTTTCTTCCTAGGATGAGGGAGGGCAACCTTGAGTGATGTTTTATCCCTCCATGCATCTCTTTTCCATGTGGGAAGTACCCATTTCCAAGGTATCTTTGGGAAGTAGAGAGAGGGGGCCATGGCTTTGGCCATCCCTGCATTTGGCTCTACCCATGGCTCCGGTCACCTCTGACTGCCCTGCTGGGCCTCAGAGCCCACACCAGCCTCTCTGTGAGGGGGAGGGTGATTTTGAGTAAGTTTTACTTGACCTTTGCTTTGCTTCAGTTTCCTCATCCATGATATGGGACTGGTAATAACTGCACGTACCTCATGGAGTTATTGAAGGGATTAAATGAGCCTATAAATGAGCTTAAAATAGAGTCTGGCTCACAGTAAGTGCTCTATGTCTGTTAATCCTAGTTTACTCACCAGTTTGTGAAGTGGTGGTGGGCTTGTTTGCTTAGCTCTGTGACCACGAGCTCACTGTGGGCAGGACATGTCTTACGAGTTCCTGTAGTCTCAGTGCCTAGAGCACCCAGTGCCTGGCACATGGTAGGCATTCAGCAAACATGTGTTAAGAGAACAGTGACCTCTGGATTTGGGCCAAGGTGAAGGGCAGACTCAGCATATGTGGAGGCATACAGGAGGGAGGCCTATGGAAGGGCAATTAAGCAGGATCAGAGGGTGCAGAATGGGAGAATGTGAGAACAGGTTGGAGGGATGGATTGGGACCAGATGCGAGGGGGCCTGGAACGCTAGGAGAAAGCCCCGGCAAGGCACTGGGGAACTGTGGAAGGTTTCAGAGCAGGAGAGGGACATGCAGGTCCAGGATTTCAGGGAAGATCCTGGTAGAAGAATCTAGACTACACTGGAGAAGAGAGAGCCTGGAGCTAGCAGGGCGACCAGTTAGGAGGTGCTGGGGACACACGGCTGAGAGTCACAAGCCATGTGGGCTGGCGGCATGCTATCTGCTCCCCTGCCCCCCTGGCCCCCGGCGCCACGAGGAACCAGGCCAGCCTGTTGTGACCTTCTCCATCCAGCCCTGACTGTTCCAGCCCTGGTGCTTGTCTATTTGCAGCCTCCTCTCTCTGACACACCTTGCGCAGGTTGCCAGGTTACGGCAGCCCGTGCTGCACAAGTCCTTGTGCCCCAGCTCCGATGCCACTTGCTTCCCCCTCACTCTCCAGCCTCTGGATATCGGTGTTTATTGTTTTAATCTTAAAGTGAGAAACAGTGAGGTTGCTGGAAATAGGCCATGTGCTTTTATTTGTTCTTCTAACCAAGGACAGGCATGTTTCCCAATCCCAGGAGCAGGACCTGGAGCCCAGGATGGAGATGCAGGCAGACTGCGGAGGATTCACCAGGGAGGGCCGAGTGCTCTGGGGGTCTGGACCAGGCAGTGACTATTTGGTCCTGTGGTGGGAGCCTGTGTCTGCCTGCTTGCTGGTCCCAGAACAGGTCCATCAGGGCAGATGATGCTGTTCAGAGCCACCATGGCAGGGCTGGGTCCCAGCCTGGCCGGCGGGAAGGCACAGGTCTTGGCCATTGAGGACACTGGCTTATCCTTGCGACCTGTGCCCTTGAAACTGGGCCACACTCTTATGAGGTGCTGGCTTGTGTAAGGAAGTTGCTTGTAGCCAACCTGTGTTAATAAGCACCTGCTGCATAAGGTGTTGTATCTGGTCTCTGCTGTAACAGCCACCTGGGAAGCCAGGGGACACTGCAGGCCTGCCTGGGCAGTGGAGTGCAGTGACAGTCCCTGCCATTTAATGAGCGTTTACTACGTGTTGGCCATTGCGCTGAGCACTCCGCATACATTATCTCATTTAATCCTGAGGTAACCACATGTCACAGTTGTTATTAGCACTGTTTTTTGGATGAAGAAACTGAGACAAGAGGAGGTTAATTAACTTGCCCTGGGTCACACAGCCAGTAAATTTGAGTTTCCCTGAATCAGAGCCCCTGCGGTCGGTCCTGATGCTCATGCGATGGGCACCTAGAACTTGGGGCTTATCGTTGGGAAGACCTAGGGTCAGTATTTTGCTCTGCCTCTCCGTTACTGGCTGGATGATCTTGGCCAGCTCCCCTCACTTTTCTCATTTGCCCATCTGTAAAATGGGAATAACTGTGTATACTTCACAAGGCTTCGAGGGGGGATAAAAATGGCATAATTTGTCATAAAACTTGTTTGTGCACAAGAAGGAGTTATACGTACATTACACCTCACTTAAATGAGTCGATAGTAAAAACTTAAAACTACTTACAGAAAAAGGTACATGTTCACGTGCCTTTTTTTTTTTTTTTTTTTTTTTTAAGGAAATGTGGTTGGTCCCACCTTTGTCCCTGGAGTTGTCAAGCATGAAAATGGGGAGGAGTTCATCAGGGAAGGACAGAGTTCGGAGGAAGTCTCCTAAGAGGAGGATGTCACTAGCTTGCCTAGCACAGTGGTTGGGAGTCTGGTACTGGCTGCATCCCCTGCACAGGCTCCTCAGCCCCTAACCTGTAAAGTGGAGGTGATGGTCATCCCAGCTTCCAAGCGCTGTCGTGAGGACCGACGGAGCTGTGGTACACGCATGGGGCCGGCACTAGGCCTGATGCGTGGTGAGCGATTAGTGGATATTGAGGTCCACGTTCATGATGAGGCGGATGCTGTTTGGACAGGTAAGAGGGAAGGGACGTCCTGGTTTGGGGGCTTAGCCTTATTTGAAGGCTCTCTCGAAGGGGGACGGGGAGCACTCATGTCTGGTGGGAATGAGGACCCAGGCCCCAGAGCAACCTTGAGAGGAGGCCAGACCCTTGATAAGGGCTCTAAGCCAAATGGAGGCTCTACGTCTCCTACCCCTCATCCCCCAAAGCTGGGGTCAGTGGGGGTCAGGGCTGTGGGAGAGCAGGTCGCAGTCCTGCAGGCAGCGGGGAGATGGCCATGTCCTAGAGGTCCCCTGGCCGGCTTCCAGCTTGGGCCTGAGCAGGTTACCAATCAGCGGGAGGAGGGATGCATTCCACGGTGTAGCTTGGCTTTGTCGTCTCAGCCGAAGAACAAAGTTTATTCACAAAGGGTTCCTGCCATTTTTAAACTTGTTACTTGGTTCTGTGTGTGAGAGAGTGAAAGGAGACAGGAGGGTAAGAGTTGGGGTAGGAGTGAGAGGGAGGTTAACGTTGGAAGTGACCCGCTGAGGCCCCTTTATCTCTTTCTTGCATGAAGGTGATGTAGTAACTTTGGGTGTAGCCTAAAGGTACACAGTGGTCAGTTAGTATCTGGGCATTTTATGATTTAGAAAATGAGAGGTAAACACTGATATTTCAGGTATCTAGAAGTAGGCCCCGAAGAAGTTGTACTGTGTTTCCACTCTTGCGTTCACTTGTTCGTTCGGCCAGCAGACGGTTACTGGAAGTGGGTGTGCCATCCGTGGTGGTGTGAAGAGCTGTGAGAGGCAGTCCAGGTCCACAAGAAGCTTCCTTGCAGTCAGACTGTTTTATAACTGTTCCCAAATCATGTTAGCTCTGGAATCTATTTTAGGAACTCCTTTGGTTATGAACCATATCTTATATTTAATTTTGATTCTCTTTCTCCTCCTGTCCTGGATTCAGTAGCCTCATCCACGAACACTGTGTGCCTGGCGTTATCATAGTTATTGGAAGTATTTAGGAGAAGCAGAGATACTTGGTAGGAACGCGTTAACTAACTAGAGCTGCTGCCTAGAATGGCCTCCCGAGGACTTTAGGCCTTCTCTGTGCAGTCACCACTTCTATGTCGCAGAGGACCCTGAAGCCCACCAGTATTTGTGAGATGCCTGGAGCTGGGCATCAAGGCAGAGGGCGTTGCTCCCCTTTTCTTTGGTTGGTTAGTGTTCATAATGATAGTAGGAATTCCAGCCCACCCCAGGGGGCGCCTGAAGGTAGGTGAGGCTCTTGAGATCTTTCTGCCTACCTCTGAGGGCTGCGATGGCCCTCCTTTGCTCCTTTCTCTTCATTTGTTCCTGTATCTGGTGAGGATGGCGTTCTGCTCAGGTCTACAGTGAGTAGCCACGGGGAGCTGTTAGAGTCTCTGGTCTTTGATTCTCTGGGAGGGGGTGGGTTTGACAGTGCCTTCCCACCTCTGAGATGAGGACAGCTGGATTCTATCTCCTCCGTCCTTGGCATCACATGGGGCCACACCGAAAAGAAAACCTCATGACTGATCCCAAGGTCCAGAGTTGACACTGCACTGATTTCAGCCCAGAGCAAGCCACCCTTAGCATCCTCCGGCCAGAGGGTGTTTGTGAAAGCACAGGTCGGGTGTCCCTTTGACATTTGCTTGGGGAGCCTTTCCAGAAGCTGGAGTAAGAGGAGTAAATTCATGTTTGACAAGCCTAGATCACGGGAAGGAGAGAGCAGCAGGAGCCTCACAGGACCAGCGTGTGCAGGGAAGGGGCGCAGACCAAGTGAACCCGTTTCCGGTGTGTTTGTCAGGGACTTAGGGTGGTGATGTTGACAGGGAGCCTGATCAGCCAGTCAACAAGCATAGATTGGGTGCCTCTGGGAGTTTCGATTGGAGAGAATGAAAGAGAATTCTAAACCTGGCACAGGCCTTTGAAAAGTTCAGACTCTAGTGGGAGGCACAGATGAGCACACGTGACAAGACATGACAGTGCATTATGAGGCTCTGGACTGTAACACAGGGTTACACATGCTGTTGGCATTTGGAGAAGGGAGGACAATCATGGCCATCTCTCCTGCCTGGGAAAGACTGGAGAATAAAGGTAGATCCAATGCTTCGTCTAGTAGAGACCGTGGGTCTCTGGTCCTAGCCCACATCAGCAGTGTCAGCACGCCTTCTCATTGAAGGAGCTTGGTCAGGTGGAAAGGATCCAGCCAGGGAGCACTCAGGACAGGGGCAGGGAGCTCTGGGGTCAGAGAACAGGGTTCTATTCCCAGCTAAGGAAAATTGAGCAGATTAGTGGACATAATATATGTGAAAGCATCTGGCTGAGTGTTTTTCATGTAGAAATAATTTAGCAAAGGTTTGTTGATATATTCCTAAGATCACGACTGAGAGATTCCCAAGGAAGGTACCACAGCAAGGTTTAAAAAGAGTGTAGGGGGTGAGGGTGGGAGTGGAGGGGTGGGCCAGCTGTACTGGTGGAGAAAGCAGGAGGGAGGGAGGGAGAGCTCCTGTGGGAAGAAGGTTCTGCTGGAGGTCAGTCTGCTGTCCCTCCTGCTCGGGCCACTTTTGGAGGGTTGTTCAGTTCTTGATGCCAATGAGAAGGGAAATGTCAAAGTAGAACGAGTGCAGAGGAGGGCTGCTGGCATGTGAGGAATGGTTAAAGCATGGGCATATATACCCCAGAGAGGGGAAGATTTCAGCAGAACAAGTTTGCTGGGCAGAGTTTTGTGTATTGAAAGGACTGTGACGTGATGTGGGTGTCGGGCTTACTCTGTGGCAGTGACAGGGAGGCCGATGTTGATGCAGGGAGCTGGGTCATTGTCCCTCCCTTTGAGCTGCGAAGCACTCAAAGGAGGAAAGATGGGTGGCCCTCTGAGGTAGTGAGCCCCTTCAGCGGCGCTCTTGGTGTTTACAGGTAAGCTGAATGGCCACGATGCAGGGATGCTAATAATAAAAAGCCGTAATAGTTGCCACTTCCTGAATGCTTGTTGTGTACCAGGCAGTGTGACCCAGTGCTTTACTTGTATGGACTCACTTAATCTCCTACAACACTGGGCAGGGGTATGAGTAGCTTATTAGCCCTACTTTATAGATGAGAAAACTTAGCCTGAGAAATGAAGTAACCCACCCAAGGTCCCGTACGTTGGCCTCCAGCCCAAGGCCAGTCTTCTTGTACTGGTGAAGGCTGAGGCCGGATGACCTGTAGGGTGCCTTGCAACACCAGGTTTCTAAGTCTCCATCTGGTGGGTCATCCCAGCCATTTGGATGGGGTTGGGCAGCTCTCTTGGGTCCAGGGCAGGAATGGCGGTTACTGCTCTCCTGGTGACCTCACTGGGACTGGGAGGTCAGCAGGGGTATTCCGTTGGCTGTTAGGAACTGGCCTTGCTGGGGAAGTGGATGGGGAGCCCCCAGGCTTATCTGAGCATCCCAGCTCCTTGCATCCGGTGTCCTCTAACCCTCTGGCGACTCTGGGCTCTCGGAAGCACCAGTGGTCCTTTTTTGTGTCAGCTTCCCCAGAAGCTTCTTGACTGTGTTGTCAGCACAGTCAGCCTGCGGGTGTCCCCCCACCCCTTTAGCTCTGTCACTGCAGAAGGGCACAGAGTGATGTCCAGGGGCCAAGACCTACCTTGTTTTGGGGGGCCAGAGTGGGATTAAGGAGCCAACTGTCCTCCTACTGTCCTAGTTCTCCAGGCTCTGGCAATCAGGGAAGCCCTTGCTTCCATGGGCAGAGTTCCCAGAAGAGGGCCTAGCACCAAGCCTGACACATAGTCAGCCCCAGGCATGTTTTTTTTGGAATAACAAATGTGTAGGACTCACCTGCCTTCTCAGTGCTCCCCCTAGGCCCTGAGGACTTTGGAGATTTTAGAGGGAGGGTGTTGGACGGTGGTTGGCTGCTCCTCTCACTCCACATTAAATGGCACTGGGAGAAGCTTCTCAGCATCATCCTTTGTGTTTTAAGGCTGTTACTGTTTCTCTGCTTCTGGGGCAAGAACACTGACCTTCCAGGCCTGAACCAGATCCTAACCTGAGAATAACGGCTGCCCGCCAGGCCCAGAGGCCTTCAGAGAGCTGAACCTTCATGTGTTGTTCCATCACCTTCCCTCTGTAAATAAAACACTCACAGGACTGCCCTTTATCCCACGGTTCTGGTCATCAGCCCCTCCCTACTCTTGAGCTCTCTGTATGCATAGGATGTACTCACATCATCAAAAATTTTGTGGGACCTTACTTTTGTTAAGGCTTAATATTATGAAAATAATGGAAAACGCATCCCCGATATCACCCCCAAATATGACATTAAATATTATGTTTTAGACTGCCTCAACCCCTCGCCCACCCGTCAGATGAGAGCCTTGTCCCCGCTCCAGCTCTCCTGACAAGGCCGGCACTTCGCTGAAAGTCCAGACCTGTGCCCTGGTGTGCACGATGGCTCCGAGGTCTTTCCTGTCCTTCTCAGGCTGTGGGCAAGGTCATGTGCATGGGCATGACCCCTGTGTGGGGGAGAAGGCAGTATGGAAATTAAAGCGCAAGTCAGAGTTGTTTGGGGAACCCCCATCCTACTTGTGTTTGTGACAACTGCTCTCTAGTTCTGACTCAGCTGAGTGAAGCAATAGTTGGTTCCGGGGCAGGAAAGAAACTCCATTTTTGAGACACATGGCACTCATGTGGTCATGCAGAGGTCAGTACAGACCCGTGAAACGTCAGTTGCCTAGGTTCTCCATACCCTAGATATGTCTGCTCTTGCCTAGCACTTCCCTCTTTGATCAAGAACCCCAGGAGCAGCAGTAACATCTAAGGGTCCTAGCCTGTGCCTGGAGGGCATCTGGCCAAGACCCCTCATTTCCCAAGTTGCATCTGGCCGGTGGCACAGACGGCAGGGTCCGCCGTGTAGGGATGGGGTAGAGCTCCCTTCAGTCCAACTCACGTGGCCCGGCCACACTCCATCTCTCTGGAAATTATTTCCATCCGTTGACGGCCAGGATTTCAAGAACAGCCAGCCAAGAGTTGCGTTGGGTTACTCCCTGAGTCCCAAGAAGACTTTGCCCCCTGCATTTCGGGCAACCCTAGAAGCCCCTGGTTCAGGGGCTTTGGCTAGTGGAATGACCATGTTTACTGAGCCCCAGCCCATTGTCAGAATAGTAGGTGCTCATCCCATTGCCAGCCTGGGTTTTGCCTGAGGCTGAGCCATGAGCCCTCTGGGGCAGTAGCTTAGATTTAATGATCAGTGGCCTAGGGTAAGGCAGACATTTTGGCCTTACCCATTTTCCCAGGAGGTGGTGGGAGCCAGCTTGGGCAGGACACTTTGGAGCCTGGATTTTTGGCCTGAGAGGCAGACTGACTCAGTCTGCCCAGAAGAAAGCATCTACTTATGAATAGGGCATACTGGTCACAATATCTGCCACCCTAGGCCTGACCTGCCCCCTAAACAAACATGCCCTGTCACTACACTGCCCTTGGTGTATTCCACGCGGGAGGCTCTGTCGGTGCTGGGGCTCACTTCTGCTTGTTAAGGAGCTGACTTGGCCCTCACTCATCTTCTTTCACCCTGTAGTCAGGGGAGTCCTGTGTTCTCAGGGCCAGCATCTGGCAGGCCACTTACTGTCTGCTGCCTGGTTCCAGCTCCCCGCCCGTGGCGGCATTCTGTGTCTGCATCTGCACCTCACCTCTGCCAGGACCTCCCCTCCAGCACAGGCTGTCCCTAGCCCTTGTCTCTCGGATTTTCACTTGGCACGTGGTGCTGCATTGTGTCCTTGGAGTGTTTGTTTTCACTGCTGGGGCCTTGTTTCACTTCAGCTCAGCAACCTGGGCAGAAGTGCCATGGCCCTTTGGGTTGGGAATTTGATGGGAAAAACTCCTCAGTGGTTCTGGGGTAGCTGTTTCTGGAGACTGACAAGATGCGGTCTTTAAGGCTGTTAGACGGACCACATCATGGTCATTATTGTTGATCGAAGCTATTAACGGCACGGTTCTTTCAGGAACCTTTTCCCCATGGATAACATCAGACGTCTAATCTACAAGTACCATTTCTGACACCCCCCCCGCCTCGACTTGGCACATTTTCAGACTTTTTCTAATTACATATATTTATAGATTGTGTGGTTTTATTTCTTCTTAAGGTTCCCTGAGATTAGAATTTCCTTACCAGGTAGTTAACTGTCCCAGCAATTTGGCTTTTACTTGGCTCTCAACCTTTTTCCTCGAAGCCCCTCCTCTGTCATCAGCCTATCACCTCAGCATACTCCACCTTGTCTACTTGGTCTTGTCAGTATGAAGCGAGGTGTGGTTGTGCCTGATTAGTACTTGGTTGAAAGACTGAGATTGCCAGGTACTATAGGTCTCTTGAGGTGTTACCAGGCCTTTTCTTCCAGTGCCTGGTATGGTACCAACCACAAAATCATCACTGTCCATCATCACCATCATCATCATAGTGATACTGGTACCAGTTGAACATTAACTCTGTGTTGGGCATTGTGCTGAACGCTCCTGTATCTCATACCATCCTCACCAAGAAAACCCCTAGGAAGTATGGATGAAGCTGAAAATAGGAACTTAGGAAGGTCAAATAAGTTGTTCAAGTCTGTATAACTAGTAGAGGCTGTATTAGGATGCACATTCAAACCTGTCTCACTTTAGAGTCTGCGTTTTTCACCACTATCTGTATTATCCTTGTTTAGTAGTATGTACTCATGAAATGTTTGTTGAATGGCAAGATTGTTCCCACAGTCTGGCTGGTCTCTGAGGTATCACTAACCATGATGAGGATAGCACCCAATATTTTTGAATACTTAGATGGCTAGGCTCTGTAATAATGTGATGTAAGTGACATACATCAGGTTAATCTATGTAATCTGCAGAGCTCAATGAGGAAGATTTCCCCTGTTTTGCAGATTAGGAAACCGAGGCTCAGAAAGGCTGAGTTAACTTGCTCAAGATCACACAGCTAAAGAGTATATAAGTTGGGATTTGGCTGCCAGTTATCTCTTGAACAGTGTGAGTCTCTTCTCTTGATCACCATGTTATTGTCTACAAAAAAAAGATTAATTTCTTCCTCTGTCCCTTTCTTCTTGCTGCCCCCTTCCTTAGCTTGGGATGCTTTTTCTGTGCCTGTTTCTTTTCATCCTACTCTTTCTGAGAGGCCCAGGCTGGGCTCAGACTATGTCTGTCCACATTGAACGTTGCAAAATTAGTTCTTCGATTTATATTTTCTTAAACTTTACTTGTAGACATATCCTCACGTTAAAAATCACCTGATTTAAGATTGGTGCTCCATACTATAAGAGTAGATCTATTTGTCTATCTTATTTCTGACCAAAGGAATGGAACAAAGAGCCTAGTTATAGACCCCTGTATATCTGGACACCTGATTTATGACAAAGGGGACACTGCTGGGCAGTAGGGAATGAACGGTCATTTTAATAAAAAACAGTGCTGGGTCAGTTGGATGTCCACAAGGAAAGAAATAATCTTGACCACTACCTCACGTCATACACAAAAATAAATTCCAGAGAGATCATCAATCTCAATGTGAAAGTTAAGACAAAATAAAACTTCATTTACAAGGTCACATAGAGTATCTTCATAACCTTGAGGTAGCCATACACTTTTTTAAAGAAGACACCAAGAGCACCAAAAATAAAGGAAAAGATTGATAAGTTGGGTGACATTAAAATGAGGAACTTCTCATCATCAAAAGACATCAATAAAAGAGAGAAAAGGCAAGCAGAGTGGAAAGGATACATGTAATACCTACAACTGGCAAGTGGATTTGTATCCAGAATACGTAAAGAATCCAACAGACACATAAGAAAAAGAGCCCCTCTCCTCCCAAAAAATGGGCAAAAGAATATTCCATACTTATAAACTGAGTTGTATACAGTTTTCTTCTCCCAATTCCAGGTTTTAACCAATTTGTCCTGGGTCATTGGCACAGCCTGGTGGCTGGCCTTGGGAACTGTCTAATCCCCTGGCTCATCTTGACATTTTCTTTTATGTCTGGACTATGGACCCTTCCTTTTGCATGTCCTGTGTCACTCAGCTGTTTTTCTGCCACAAGTGCCTCCTTTCTCATGAATACATAATACATAGGTCTCTTCCTCTTTTCCTTTGGCTTGTTAACTTTTGACCAGCTATTTTAAGGCTCTTTCTCTCCGGCTTCTCCCTCACCATCCCTTCTGCCTCCACCCCCACCCCTATTTCGTTTCCCTTTTTGTACCTCCTTGTTTAGCCTAAAGACTTGTTGTTGTAATGGTTATCCTAAAATATCTGAAAGCCTTTGGGGAAGCAGGCTCGTACCGTGGGCTCCAGAGGCAGAGCGAAGACTTAAGGCGGGTAATTAGCTACCTTGAGAGTGATGTCATCTCAGTTATGTTCCATTGTCTGAGTCCTCCAGAGGTGGGCCGGGGGGGTTACTGAACGAAGTAGAGGCTGGGCAGTGCCTTGGTCTTAGTGTTGTTTATGGAGGGCCCTATGCCTTGGATGGGCAGCTGGATTACGATAATCCTTTCCAATCTTATCAACAAAGCCCCAAATAGAGCCTTTGAGGATGCCCAGAGCAGCACCTCTCATCTGGGAGAAAGGGCTTGTGTATTGGAATGATTCTTTTGTCCTTCTGGTGGGTCAGGATGGGGCACAAATACTAGCACTCTAATGGTATCATTCATAGTTAAAAATAATTCTGATGTACCCCTCCACCTGCAGCCCTCAACATGGGGCTGGTTGACAACCGCTGACCTGAAGGGTAGGATTTCCCTTATTTCCTTCTGTGCCATTCTTTTCCTCCAATAGCAGCATCTGTGAGGTGAATCTTTTCGGTTTTCTTCTTCTTTGTTTCTTTATTTTATTTAAATCCTCACTTGGGCAGTGCCTGCTCCTATAGCATATTTTGGACACATTACCACAGAGAAAACACAATGGAAACTCTGCAGGTATGTTTGGACTTTAAAAATTGGGGAACAATGTTTAAAAATCAAGAGTTTAATGTAGTAAATGTAGATTTTTGCCTTCTCCTGAAAAATTGGACGATCTGGGTCTCTACTCCCAGATGGCCCCAAGTGGGCAGAGTGGGGGAGGGGCTTGTCCCTGCTCCTGACACACTCCCTGCCCGTGGCTTGCATCCTTTGCTACCTGCCGAGTCCCCCAAGGCATTGGGGTTTGTCTCTTCCTGAAGTGGGTAAAATAGGCTTTTGTGGGCTAACCTGGGAACCCAACCAGTACATTTAATATTGTTTCAGTGAAAAAATGAGTTCCAACTTTTAAAGAGCAGACTTTGGAAACGTCAGAAATGCCAATTTGGGAATGCTTGTAGGGTCCTCTAACAGAACCTGTATGTCTTGAGGTGATGGCCTGTGTCTCGTACTTCTCCTGTGCTGAATGTGGCCTTAGCATCTAGTAGGTACTTAATTGGTGATTTACCTCCTGGGGTTACTGAGTGCCCTTTGTCTGCTCCCTTCCAGGCGGTAAACAGAAACACCTCCCGGTGGACCCGAACCTGTCAGCGCTGCCTGAGACCAGACCGCTGCCTGATTTATCTAGAACACCCACTCGAGCCCTTGATACTCGTGTAGAGTTTGGGATCAGTCCCCTGCACAGAGCTCCCTGTCTTGAGAGAAATGACTTCTTTCCTGATGAAAGATCCAGCCCCTGTTCAGGAGGCCCTAATGAGGAAATGGGAGGACAGAGAGGCCTGCACTAAGCCTGCACTCTTGGCTGATGCCCACCGAACTGGAGTTTGTGGCAATTACACAGTGCTTGCGTTCCAAACCCAGGGCAAGGGCTGGGTAAAAGTCCAGCTCATCCCCTTTAAAGAAAAAAATTCTTCCTCTTTGACATTTCGAGGTTTTGACCCAGATCAGTCAGAGGCCACAGAGAGCTCGCAATGTCTGGAGAGTGTGTTTAGTTCCTGAGGCCTGGAGCTGCAGAGAAGCCAGAGCAAGGCAGTGACCTGCTGGGCTTGAGTTGAAGCCCTGCCTTTTCAAGTGTGCCCTGGCCCAGCCTCCCCAGACCTCACAGGGTGGACGGAAGGAGCCAGCACCTTCCCCTCACTCCAAAGTTATCTTTACCCCCTGAAATCAAACATCGCATGCAGCACCCTGTAAAACTGCTTCCTTGTAGGCTTGAGCGTGCTTGCTGAGTAAACATCCTCCCATGTTTTTGGAACTGAATCCATTTCTGCTTCCTGGTCATCCCACGTGGGTTTTTCTGTTCTGGGTGCCATGCAGAATCAGGTTAATAGAAGGCAGACCTAGAGTTGGGCAGGGGCACCTAAAACGACAGTTTCAACCTTAGTAAATTGTAAGGAGAGTAACAGGGTCATGGGAAGAAAGAGAAAAGACTTAGATGAAAAATGAAATGAAACAGAGCCTCCCAAACATAGTGCTGCCATAATGCTTTGCAAGTCAGAGTTGGTTCCTGCTGAGCCCTGAGATGGGGACCTTCCTTTGCATGGGCTCAAGCTCCGTTGTGCTGTGGTTGAACCACAGTCAGCCTCCATCTGTAGGTTCTGTGGCTGCATATGGCCCTCTTGACCCTAACTTGCTCTTGCTCCGTCTCTCGTGACTTATTTGCCTCTTCTCTCTCACTTCCACCCACCCGTGACATCTCCATCGCCATGGCATTGAGCAGCCACGTCATTCACCAAGTTCACGGGGTGATGGGCCAACTCTGTGCTGAGCCCTACTTCCTTCTAGTTCTCCCTCCTGAAGCAGGAGGCTCCCTGGCAGAGCTCAAAGCCCTTTGTTTATTTGATCCTGGGCGTCTTGGATAAATCAGGAATGTCCTGACATGAACTTAGGCATGTTTTTCTTCCATGGAAAAGGAAACTACGGCAAATGGTATTTAAGTAGGCAGAGGACCATTCCGGGGGACTTGCGTTGGTGCCATCAAGGCCACATTCCTTTGGTCATCAGACCAGTAGGTGACTTCTTTATTGGCATGCTCTACCCTGGAGCCCAGAAGGTGTGAATTTGAAGCACTTTCTCCCCTGCTGAGAGCTTGGCACAGATGCTCTGGACTTCTTTTAAAGCCATGGAGTACCATGGTTGTCTTCCAAGTGGTCTTCGTTCTGCTGGATGAAACCTTGGCCCAGAGTAGTTGCTTGAAGAAGGCTGCTTGGGAGTTGGGGTACAGGATAAGGTTGCTGCCTGGCCTCTCATTCTCAAGCCATCTTGAAGTTGCAGTGATCTCGATGTGATATACTTTGAGTCAGCTGCCCCAGGACCTAAGTACATCTCTCACTTCCGATCAGGGCTAGGCTCTTGTGGTACAACTGGTCGCCAGAAACCTTTGCGGGTCTGCATTCTTTGGATGTGGCGTTGTGGGAACCCAAGACTTCCTGAGTCTGTCTAGGTATATGGGGTCCAGTGAGTTAGCATCTGAGTTGTTCTGGAACTTTTTTTGGGTCTGGGGGCAGGAAAATGTTGGGAGCTATGTGCTTTGCTGCAGTGGAGACCTGTCAGTATCCAAAAACAATCCCAGTCAGTCTCCAGAGCATTGGTAGGAAACCCCCCCTCCCTGTGAGAGTTTCCAGGTGTGAATGCCCATGTGTTACCATGGCAGGGGCAGTGCAGGGTGGGCTTATGGGTGCTCAACTCACTTGGCCACCTGCCCTGGAGAGAAGAAGCCAGTCATTGGCCACTGCAGGTCCAGGCTTGGCTGCTGCTCTGTTTTGCTGCTTTTCATGTTGTCAGAGGATCTTCTTGGGAACAAATGACTCAGCAACCTGAATCTCTGGGACTGAGTAGCCCAAGTGCCTTTTGAGAAGTGATTGGACCTATCTACACAGGCCCTAAAATTCTGAGCCCAGGAAGAGTGGAGATCCGGACTGGTTTTACTCTAGATTCTTCAGGCTGCCATTCAATTTGGTTTCTCCAATTCCTGCCCCAATAGAAGGATCTAACTCATGGGGTAAGCAGGCAATGTTTTAATTATGCTTTTTGTCCTTAGGAAATTCCAGGAAGAAAAAAGATCCTGGTTTGTGGCCAAAAAAGCAGAAAACAACAAAAATCAGCTACAGCTGTAATTCTGGACTTGTCTGTGGCAGAAAGAGTTAATAGGACGGTGGTCTCAGGGTGGGGGCCATTATATTCTCGGGTCCAGGAGAAGCTCATATGGTTCAAGAAAAGATGACGCCACATTTAGTGTGGGACAGCCCTGTCTGGGTTCTGGGCGCTGTCACTCAAAGAGTTAAGCTAGTCTTATGGCTGGGGAGCCCTCAGGGAAGGCCTGAGCCTGTAGGGACCAGGCCCTCTATGCCCCAGAGCAGTGAGGTCTGGGGTAAAAGAGGGGCTGAGAAGTGTGGCCAGGAAAGCAGAGTGTAGGCCCAACTTTTTTTTGCCTTGTTTGACCAGCCTTGGCACTGCCCTCTGGCTCTCCAGGGGAAAAGCTGCAGTTCTGCTCTTGCAACACAAGGAGCAGACTGGAGAATTTAGATCTGCGTCACAGAGCTCAGAGAGAGAGAGAGAGAGGAGAGAGGGGAGAGAGAGAGGGAGAGAGAGAGAGAGAGCGCGAGCGCTCCGTCGATAGGTCTGCTAGCAACAGCCGTGCTGCAGCAGAGAGAGAGAGAGAAATCAAGAAACAAGTCATAGCAACACCGGGCACCAGGTTCTGCCAGCTCACTTGCCAAGCGTTCAGAAATCTGTCAGGGGCCGGAGGCCTCTGGGTAGCCTAGGCTAAGGAGATGACACGCAAGGTGGCACGGGCGGTTCCCGCGGGGAGGAGGTAGGGTGGCGGTGGGGGGCAGGGGTGGGAGCAAGAGGTTTCGGGGCGATGGTGGAAGGTTTAATGGGACCAGTTTCTGGAACATTCGGGACTGCGGCACCTTACGGCCAACCGAGATTTGGGTCTGCGCAGGCGACGATGGGTGGTCCGATGGGCTTCAGGACTTGATGGCGTAACCCCCGTCTTCCCCCACGTACGTATTTGCTGGGATCGGGGGCGATGTCTCTGCGTATGTGGGTGCTCTGTCTTTCTCACCTTCTTTCTTGCTTTTTGCTATTTTTTTTTTTTCTGAGGGAGGGGTTTTTTCCACTTTAATTTCTTTTCCCTTAGTGTCAGCTGCTCAAGCCTGACCGAGGTAGAGGAAAGAGGAGCAAGTCGTCCCTGGTGTCCCACCTGACCTCCCAGCCTTTGCCCCCATTTCCTTCTATCGGGCAGACAAACAGACAGGCTGGTTTTCCAAGTTGTTTGGGTATCAGTGTCCGTCCGTATGGTTCTCAGGTAGAAGGTACGGAGTGAGGAGGAGAAGTGTTGAGAGGAAGGCGAGAGGGGCAGCTTTCTAGGGGTTGCCTTGTTGAAACATTCGGCCCTGGGAATCTGGGGCTGTTGGGGAGCAGGTGGGCAGGATGGGGCGTGGGCTGCGAGAAGTGGGGTAAAGCTGGTAGGTTTGTCACTGCGTAGTTGGGGAAAGTGGGGAATGGTGACGCAGTCACTCTTGGATCTTGTTAGGGGCTCTGGGGGGACAGGTAGTGAGGGTCCCAGGATCTGTAGGGTCAGCTGAGAGGGGTTGACGATGAGCTGAGAAGGGAAGCTAGCATTTAGAGATTAAATGTCATCCTTTTGGCTTTGGAAAGTTGTTTACCTTGTGCTCTCTGTGTCTCCATGTTGGCACCCTTCCAGTTCACATGTGATGGCCTTCCTTGTACTGCTGCATCATTAACTAAGTGACTGAGCTGGCCTTCCATTGGCCAGGGGAGGGCTCTCACTCCAGACACTTCCTCTGATTGGTGGGTGGACCAATGGCAGGTGAAAACCTGTTTTTGATTGGCTGAGGGAAGGGTATCAAATCTGAATTTGCATTTCACTTGCTTAAAGGGGAGGGGGGAGAAGCCCAGCAGCTTTCTAAAATCTGTTTAGGGGTGTGCGTATGCTCCTGTGTCTGTGCCTGCTTCTGACTGACCAGTTAAAGCCTCTTCCTGTGCCTTTTTAACTTTATGCACTATAAGGAAGAGGAGCTGAGGGCTCCCCAAACTTTTGTTTTGGAGGGGCAGGGGTTGGGGAGATGGGCACGCAGAGGGTTGACCAAACTGGAAGAAAAGACTTGTTCTTTAGTGGGAATTTTCCGATCAGCCACACCTCAGCGTTGCGGCAAAATAAATCTTGGCTCCCCTGGAAACGCATGGGCAAGGTAGGGCAGAGCTGCTGCTGCTGTTGCCGCCACCCTGGGCTTCCTGCTGACTCCGGGCTCCTCCCCGGGGACACGAGATTTGCATTGACGTCCCAGACTGTCCAGAGCTGAGCCCATTATGGGAAGGACCTGCCTTCTGGAAGCTGCCTCTCCCCGGTGCTTGGAAAGGTGAGGACGGGAGCGGACCCCAGGACGCTGCTCAGAAACTGCGTATTTGGTGGGATTTCCGGAAAGCCACGGGGCCACAAGAGGCTTGGAGGTCCCAGGTTAGAAGGGTTTGTCATCCTGGGGAGTGAAGAGAGTAAGAGCAAAACTAGGGCAGCAGGCTGCTCGCCTCTGGTTGGGGGAGGAGGACTTGGAAAAATCAGGGTCCCAGCTCCCCGTCTGGTCCTTGTTGCAGGCCCCATGTCTGTGGGGAGGGGGTTTCCAAGCCCTGCACCTTGCGCAGTGGCCCCCGCCCATGACTGCGCATCTGGGAACGCAATGCGCTCTGGGTCTCTGGCCTAGGACAGCACCGCCCTTCTTATTACATAACGGAGGGCACGGCTGTGCCTTCTCGGCCCTTTCTTGCAACCCTATCTCCTGGCTCCCCAGGGCCCACGGAGCTGGGGAGGGTCTGGTGGGTGAGCTGTGAAAGACTTCACTCCCTTGGAGGGCTAGCTCTTGTCCAGTCAGCGATAGGGGCTGGGTTTGAAGACAGAAATGGACTGCTGACCCCCATCTTGGGATATGAAACGCAGAATGTCCTTCTGAATGCCCTATGTCACCTATGGCCCCCAGGACCTCTCAGGAGGATGGGATGATGCCCTTCTTTCTCTCTTATGCTTTCTGCTTTTTGAGAGGAAGTTTCTGAAGGGAAAGATGTGACAATTGTGAGAGTAAGGGTTTTGCGGGGGAGGGGGGCAGTTGGGAGGTGGTTGACAGTTCCCTCCCCTTGTCTCTGGCTTCCCTTTCCCTGGGTGGGTTGATAATATTTTTGGACTCCTTTTTATCATAAGGCTGCCATTTTGGAGGCATTTCTGCTGGTCTCCGACATGGTGGCGTTGGTTTTTCTGGTCCTGCTGTGCCAGTTCCGCAGAGTGGGCGGGGGGCGGGGGCTATGACGGAGGCGGCGGCGGCGAGGGGGGTGCGGGGGGGGCAGAAGCGCAGCAGAGGCGGGCACAGCGGTGGCTGCCGCAGTGAAGGTGGCCCCAGGGGCAGGACCGCCCAGTCCCACCCTCGGACACAGCCCTGGCTTTGCCAGAGCGTGGGCATTGCTCACTGAAGGCCTGGGTCTCCCATGCCTTCATCGGCCTGAGGCTTAGAGCAGTCCGGGGAAAAGCCGAGTTTGGGGCGGGAGGGTGGAGGCAGAGATACGGCAGCTCATCTCAGACGTGTCGGACCTGTGGTTTGTGTTCCCCAAATAGGTTCTGTCTCTGGCAGTCTCCCCGTGGGGACAGGGGGTGGGGTCCATGGCAGCTTTGAGGATTTGTTTGGATGGCCCTGCCTTTTTCCCGTTTTTTCCTCTCTGTTCCTCCGCACGCCCCCTGCCAGTGCCATGGTTCCAGCTGTCGTCCTCCAGTGAGGCTCCCTGCTGCCCGTCCCTCTCCTCTCCAGGCCCTTCTGCGTGCAGTGGCCATCTTGTCTTTCTTGCTCAGAAATTTAAAATGGTTTCTCATCGTTTCCAGAAGGAGATTCCTTCCCTTTAGCAGGATGCTGGAGGCTGTCTGTAACTAGTCTTGTCTTAGCTTTCCTAAACTCGGTCTCACCTCTCTGAGTTTCCCTACGTGGACCACGTATTCCAGAAAAACCAGGCGACTTACTTTTTCTTGCTTTTCCTATCTCTCTGTTATCACTAGTGATATTCTCCACGCCTCCTCTCCACTGCACCCACCTGCGGCAGTCCCACCGTCTTCCGTGGACCTCTCCTGATTACCTGCACAAGAAGCA
Source organism: Balaenoptera borealis (assembly GCF_965194805.1). Lineage (NCBI taxonomy): Eukaryota > Metazoa > Chordata > Mammalia > Artiodactyla > Balaenopteridae > Balaenoptera > Balaenoptera borealis. Next base: position 36,818,991 of record NC_138860.1, on the reverse strand, counting down.
GTCCTCCTCCCATCCGGCCAGACTCCCATACGCTTCATGCCTCTTTTGTGCTACTGTAGATGTGCTGTGGTTCTTCGTGTATAAGTCTTATGTCTGTCACCTATTAGATTGTGAGCCCCAGGAAGCTCGGGAAGAGAAGGGAAACATGTACCTGTGTGGTGCTTTCTGTTTGCCAGGTACCACATCCATCTGGTTCACGACGGTTATTTCATTTATTTCTCACCGCAACCCTGCGAGGAGTGTCCCATGGCCGGTAAGTGTTCTGATCGTGATTAGAACCCTGGTCTGTGAAAGCCTTTGCATTTTTCTTTTCTCAGCCGTCAGTGTCTGCAAAATGCCGCTTACGAGGTAGATCCCCAAAATGTGTCTATTTAAGGAGTTTTGTAAGTCCCTGATGTTCTGTGAGAGTTTGGGTGGCTCATCTTCCTGCGCCCAAGGTCTGGGTCACTTGGCTCTTCCATGCCACCCTCCCTGCTGCCTCATTAACTTTCTCCTCTTTCTTTGAGGCTAGGTTCACCCAAGACAATGGGGAGTTTTTTGTAGCTGAAATTGATGGGCTAACAAACCTCAGTTTTCCTGGTCTCCTTCCCCTCGAAAGAGGAGGCAGAGGTGGGATAGGTTGTAGCATCTTCAGAGCAGGATAAGCTCCGGAATCCAGAGATCAGTGGAGACCATAGAAGCAGAGACATGGCGCTTGGGCAGACCTAGGTTTGCATCTTGACTCTGCCTCATCTTAGGTGGGTGGTTTTAGACAAGTTACTTGATTTTTCTAAGTCTTAGTGTCCTCCTCGGTCAGTGAGATGGAGCCTCTATACCTACTACACAGAAATGCCTGATATATTGCCAAGCAAATAGGTTCCCAAGAGAAAGTGATGCAGCTCCATTCCCCCTGCCCAGTTGTCTAGTGGGGACTTAAGAAAGGACCACAGCAGGTGGCTCGAGAAGAACTGGGGGAGAAGGAAGCTTATGTGCGTTCAGTGGTATCATAAGCAGGGGCAGGGGAGGAGGTAACCAGGCAGTATGCACCTGAAGCCTGTGAGGTAGTGCCTTTCCCCCACCTGGAGTAAATACCCTCTATTGCATTAGGAACTTCGGCATCAGGAAAACACCATGGAAACGCCATGAGCGTTGGTGGTGGCGGAGTGAGGGTTAAACAGTGAGCCTTCCTGGGATCCTTTTGATGCCAGGTTAGTTTCCCTTCTTTCCGAACGCAGCAGTGGCTGCCTGTTTCCTGATGCTGTTGCATCCCGTGGGAGGGGAGTTGGGCACCCCGAAGCCCCCTGTCACCAGTTCCGGGGCTGCAGAGCAGAGAGTGACGACAGCCCGTGAGTCGTCAGCCGACGGCAGCGGGGACCCTGGTGACGGCTGCTTTGTTGTTTTTTTCCTCTTCGGATGATGACTCAGTGTGTCGGGAGCTGGGAGATGGAGCACTCAGCCGAGTGGCCAGGACGTTCTGTCAACATGAAAGCAGCAAAAACAGTTTGTCGGGGCTCAGCGCTGACCCTGGGCTGGGGTCATTTTCAGGAAGGGCTTGGCACACGAAAGACCACTGCCAGGCACGGGGGCGACGTCGGATAACTCAGTAGGACCCTGTAGACCCTTGAATTTTAGAATCTGAAAAGAAAATCAGCTGTTTATGTTTTATTAGATGAGCTTGGCAAACAGGATCACTTCTTGAATTCCTCTCACCGGTCTCCAACAAGAGACATCTTCCCAGGTTCAGAAAACCCTTTGGGATTTCTCAGTTGTGGCTTATTGCCTTGGATGGAGGGCAGGTCCCTTCTAGGGGGCAGGGGTGGGCCTGGCAGTCCTAGTGCCCGTTATGGGGATTTGGAGTCGTAGGTTCCCTCTGCTGGCATCACGTGAAGATGGTGGATCCACATCACAGGCCTTGAGCTGAAGACCGGCTCTTGGGCAGCCCACTTCAGCCTCTCCTTTCCTTATTATCCCAAATCAAAGCCTTATCTGCTCCCCTTCATCTTCCTCATTTCCTTCTTAGGCGCAGTAGTGGGCCTGAAGTCCTTGACCTTTGCGTCTGTGTGTGCGTCATCATGGCGGCTCAGGGTTCTAGGCTTTTCTTGAATCTGCAGCATTGCGCTTTGTGCGCGTGACACCCCCTGCCCCGCCCCGCCCGCCCGGCCCCGCCCCGCCATGCCTTCTTCGGAGCAAGAGAGAACATGGGCCTCCATTGCCACTGAATCTCAGCCAAACCGTTATCCCCAGCATCTGGCCTCCCTTCTCTCCTCCGCCGCTTTCGGCCAGTGTCTGGGGGTGGAGGAGCAAACAACTTGTGGGAGGGGATGGAGGGACAGCCTGGCCTGGGGCTCTCTGCCTCCTTTCCTCGTGTGCCGCTTTTCAGCCTCACGCTTTCCTGCGGATGGATGATGCCAGTACTGACATTTGTCGCCGCGCACCTCCTCTCCCCAAGGACTTCCCTGCGCGACTTTTTTGGGATCTGGAAAGAGTGGCTCTGGGGCCTTGGGAGCCAGAGGGGACAGGGAGACCCGGCCCAGGTCACAGCGGACTGTGCGACGGGCGAAGGGTGGGAGTTGGCCGACCCCACCCAAGCGCAAAGGCAGCCCCGGCCCCTTTGCGTCATATCTTTTTCAGCCTGAGTAGAGAGCAACTTGACCTAAAAAAATTGTATATATGTGGGTGTCGGATCCTTTGTGTCTCTTTGTCCAGAAGCTGTGCATGTGATGAGAGCCCAGGTTCTGTACTTCAGGGAACTGTTGTCCTTCAGGTTTGTTTTCAGAAAGATGTGATGGATGGGCCCTCCTTGATGAGACTGTGTGCCCTCTGGGACTGGCCTTTCTCCAGGATGCTGGGCCCGGCGTGGTGTTTCTTCTGTCAGTGGATGGTGAGCCGCAGCGGAGGGCCATGTCTGGGGGCCCAGAAGGGACCCGGATTGGGGCCTGCATGTGCATTGCTTGGTTGGCCCTGGGAACTGAGCCCACCTTTCGCTTCTTCCCCACAGAGGACTCAGAGGAGTACAGCTCCATGAGTAGGTGACAAACTCCTGGAGACTCAGCTGATGGTTGTGCTGGTGTGCAGAAGACAGTTGTCATCCTGTGGGATAAGTGTGTGCCCATTTGCATTTATTTGGAACAAAAAAAGGAGCTGCCTGGCAGCCTGGCTTTCTGCAGTAAGTATTTTTTTGCATTCTTTTATCTCTTCAAACGTCGGAAGTGGATAGATGTTTATTGAACCTAGCCAGCTGCTGTGCCTTCTCCATTCTTTCCTGCACACTGCCGCCCTTGGTCCTCCAGAAGAGAGGACTGGATCGATTTCCTCATGCTGCTGGAGAGCTGCAGAGAGGCTAGAACTCAGTGTTCAGCCCCTGCACATCCCCCTCACATTCAGGAGAAGTGGATTCTCCCTAACACAGAGCCAAAAGGCCGGGGCCCTCAGAGCAGGGTGTTCATGGGCTGAATGGAAGGGCCCTGCCTGTGCTCACTGCCCCCAGCAGGGAGGTGAGGCTCTCAGTTGGCTGGCTGGAGGAGCTGGGGGAGGGGGGTGGGCCTTGCCAGCATCTAGCATGGTTCTCTGCCAAGTTCTAGCTCCAGATCTCTAGGCCGCTAGGAACCTAGACTATATATAGCGTTGTGCTAAGCAATTCTTATCAGACGTGTCTGCCCTCCCCTGTGGGAGAGGAGCGCTTCTATCAGAGAACCAGAACCTGGAGAGTGTGAGCCATCTCCATGGGGCCTTTTATACTGGGGAGGGTGTGTGTGTGTGCGTGTGCATGCACACACACGCGTGCATATGTGTATCTGTGTATACGTGTCTGTGTCTGGTTCAGGGCTGCCAAGCTTTCTCTCCTTCCCCCTATTTCAGATGCTAGTAGATTCAAAATCTTGTGGAGGAGGGCGCTGATGTAGGCTGAGGGCCAGGAGGGGCTGGTGCTTCTTGAAGGATCCTGGATCCTGGGTTTGGAGGAGAGGCTGGGCACATGATGTGGCTGAAAGCACAGTGTGGCCTCCGGTGTGTCTTCCTGGTTTCCGGTTTGCCTTGCTTTGCCCGAGGATGTCTTTTGACCTCTCTCTTCCTTCTTTTGAACCTGCTGCCTTTCCTGCCTTCCTCCAGCCCTCCCTCGTCCTTTGATTTTCTTTGGGATATATGAGGCAGACCCAGCTATGGGCATCCGGGAGCTTGTCTGCTCCCCGCCCTCACCCTCGTTTGGGGCTTCCAGAAGTCTGACTTGACCGGCACAAGGGGCCAGCTGTCCTCAGAGGAGCTGGTGGTGAAAGAGCATGAGCGTGTCATGCTGGGAGGTACAGGGCAGAGTGGGCTGGGTCTTTGCCTCCTCCCTTTCAGAGGTGCTGTTGAGCCCCCAGTTTGTGTGGTTCTGTGACCACAAGTGCTGATGGATGTGACGCCATCCCAGTCTTGTCGGTGAACCATTACCAGGCTGCTTATTGGAAACCAGGTGCAGCAAGGAAGATAGGATTCAACGCCCTCCTTCCCTGCCTCCCAGGTAAGTCAGGTGTGGGCCACCCGTTCCGGGCCCTCCCCCACCCCCTGCTCTTCCCACAAGGGCGTTTCCCTTACTCAGTGGAGAAGCCTCAAACTTCTCCATTCAGAATCTCCCAGACAATTGCTCCCTTCTTTCTATTCTCCTCCTCCTGGCTTTTCTGTGAATGGGGTTAGTAACCAGCGAAGGCTCGGGGGCAGGGCAGCCAGCCTAAGCGATCAGGCACTGGCCATGTGGGAGATGGCTGGGTGTGGTAGTTGGCAAAACAGCTGGGCCTCCCGCAGTAACTGACCAGCCGCTCTCCCTGACCCCCTACGAATAGCATGAGATTCTGAGTGCTGATCCCTCAGAGGGGCTGGAGCCCGCCTGGGAACTGGGCCTTCTCTTCCTGTGTCGTCTGGACACCTTTAGCCTCGCTTAGTCTAGGGCTGTGGTCTGGAGCTTATAGACTGTGGGCTGGGCAGTGGACTTTGGGGCTCTTTCCCCCTACTTTGGGTTTTTCTTGTTTTGTTTTGTTTTGTTTTGTTTTTTTGAGTGAATAACTTTTTTCCTCTAGGCCCTCATTGCCTTTACTTTAAGAAAAATCCTGGCTCAGTAAACCATTGCAAAGATCTCCAGGCAGTTTGACGTAGAAATGTTTTTTTCTCTGTGTCACCTGTTGCTGGTCACAATAATAGCGATCGTGATTAAAAACGATGAGGGCCTGCAGAACTGGGGAGGTCCGTCACATTACAGAGATGGTTTAGAAGGCAGACTGGAGGCACTTGCCACATTACCAGGAAATCTTTCTCCTATCAAGTAGATTCCTGCCACATTCTGGGCCAATAGGCCCGGTTGGAATGAGCTGACAGATTGTCTGGGGTCTAAAGATAAAAGGGATGGTGCTGGGTAATTTTATGACGCTCTCGGCTAATGTCAGGGGGCACCTGCGGGATGCCAGCTCTCTGCCGTTGCCTCGTGGATGTGGCTGTTGTTTCCTCCCCACTCCCCCCGCCCACCCCTACCCAGGGAAGTCTGATGTACCCTGCTTCCCAGTGTTTCATCTTCTCCTCTTCCCATCTGAGATGAGTCTCTGAGTTGGCTGTGAGCAGCCTGAGATCCTCGCTGAGTGAGGAATCCAGGGCTGTTTGGAAGAGTCCGATGTCTCTTCCTTCAAGGAATTTGACAAGTCTCAGCCCCTCCAGCAGTAACGAAGGGAGGGATGGCTAGGGGTGTTGGACCTGGAACATGAATAAAGCAGACAGATCAGCCTTGGTGCAGCTGGGGAGATGAAGAGGAGCTGGCCAAGTCCCTCAAGATGTGTCAGCTAGAGTCTGGCCAGCACTGGCTGTCAGGCTGGAGCCAGATGGAGCTGCTGGCCATGCTCGGGAGCCTTCGCTGTCCTGTGTGCAGTGCGTCCCCGGGCCTGGCTCCAGGTGACCGCTGCCTCCATTCACAGCCCTGCCCTCGGCTAGATTGATATCACCAGGGTGGGGAAGTTGGTTTTGCTCCTTGAGATGTAGTAGCCTCTGTGGCCTCTGGTGTTCCCAGAATTGGGGTTGGTGCTCGCCTGCTGATTCTCCTACTTTTGTCCCTCATCTAGTTCTCTCCTTCCTGTTCACCAGCCTGGCTTCTCCAGACATGACATGGAACGTTATGTGTCAGAAGCCAGGCTGGCAGAATAGTTGGCATCCCCTGAGAGGGGTGCCAGGCGTAGCCGGCACTTCTTTCTCGACCTTTGAATCCCTGCAGTCTGGGAGCCAGGAGGCAGCGTGGCCTTTCCAGCTGGGGTCCGGCAGCGGTTAACAGAGCTGGTGGCACTGGAGCCGTGGTGGTGTGGCTTGGTCAGGAGGCATGGGGGAGGGGCCCTGCCAGAGGATGCGATTGGTCAGCACCTTCCTATTCCATTGAATCCTGGTGTGGTCAGGGCTGTGAATTGTTTAATGCATATCTTAGCTCTATCCCCTGGCACGAGTGCCCCCGAGGCTGCAGCTGCAGCTTTAGAGAGGATCTGTACCTCATGCTGGTCACTTTTTTGGACACGTTGCCTCCCTCTGAAATATGCGAGAGAGAGTGCCTTTTCCACTAGCCGGCTGTCTGTGGGAGGCCCGCATCTTGCGTTGCTTTTCTGGGACTTGGAGTGTCTGTGAGGAAAGCAGAGACTGGGTTTGGTTCCTTGGTAGCTCCTTCCACAGGAGCTGCTCGTGGGCTGGTAAGGCCAGAGAACGCCTCCAGGCCCCGGGCCTTTGCGGAGCCTGATGCAACAGTGTGGAGCCTGGGCAGGGGAGGAGCAGGGGGACAAGGATGGAGAGGGCCATGCGGGGAGGTGGTTGTACAGCGTCTGACCACAAGATCAAGGCCAGGAGGGGGTTGGAGGAGGTGTCCAGCATTCAGCCAGGGCTGCCTGCTGTGGCCTGAGTGAACACGTGTGTGCATGGAGCCCAGAGATAGGCATCAGAGTTCTTGGTCTCAGCATGCAGGCCAGGGAAAGGGAAACTGACCTTTGTTAGGGCCTCCTTTTGCTTATTTGATTTCATGCTCAGAACAACCATATGCAGTAGGTGTTACTTCCCTTTTATGGTTAAAGACACTGTGATTGTTAAGTGACTTAACCAAGGTCACACACTTGGTAGGTGGCACTACTGAGATTTAAACTCAGGCACTTCTGAGTCCAAAGCCTGTACTTTTTCTTCACCCCCTTAGGCTGAAGCCAGACATTTTTGGGAGCTAAGACCTTCAGAGGATAGGCAAATGATGTGACCCAGAGTGAAAGGCCAGATACCCAGGGGACTCTGCTGTCACAGGGATGACTGCATTACATCCCTTTTGAGGGAGGCAGGGCAGGGGCAGATACCCTTTGGTATCCGTGGATAGGCAGGCAAATACATTCCTTCTACAAATATGTCTTCAGCCTCTGCTGTATATATGCCAGGCACTCAGCTAGGTGCTAGGGATGCAGAATTCAACGAAACCAAGTTTCTGCTCTTGTTGGGTGTATATTCTAGCGTGGGGAGAGATCATTAATAATAATAAATAGAATTTAAAAATAAAGTAGACATATATGGAAAAGAAGGACACTCCTACATAAGAAGAGGCATCCAGATGTTGGTCAAGGAGGGAATTTGAGAGACAGAAGGACCTCGGCCACCTGGGGAAGCCGTATTGATTGAGCCTCCAAAGAGAACTGATACACAGACTAACCCCTCTCTTTTCCTAACAGCTGGGAAAATCCATCCAAGGTCCACAGAGCTCACAGGAACTTGGAGTGAGTCAGGAATCAAGGTGGCAGTAGTCTGTAGTTTCGTCACCAGCAGACTAGGGTTTTTTCCATTAGCCGTGGCTGCTCCTGACCTTCCATCTCCCACCCTCACCAGGCGCCAGCTGGCATCTCCACCTCAGCCTGGTCACCATGGCCACCTCTGGTCCACGCAGCACAGGGGGACACTCGGGTTCAGTCTTTGCCGAGTCACTGGTAAAACATATGTCTGCAGGAGGCAGACTTCAGCTGAGCCTCTCCTGCCAGAACACGTGGTTGCGAGATTTCGCAGTAGGGAAGTGACAGGCAGAGGCTAAGGGAGGGGAGTCCCCTTGTATCAGATGCTTGGACGAGCTCTGTGTCTTGAGAGGTCGGTGGCTGGGGACGGGGGAGGAGACATTTCCTGTGTGCAACTTCAGGGCTCAGGACTTGTTTACATGGTAGGAGTGCAGTGTCTGCTGGGCCCAGGGTGAGTCGGGCCACGAGATTCTCCCTCTTTGGTGCCATGGTTCTTGCCGCCTGGCCCACCCTGACCATGGAGACTGCCACCTGCTGGCAGGGGGCCGTGTGGGTCTTGGTGGTGTATGGTTGTGGGGGCCCAGGGAGCCTGTAGACGAGTCACCAGGCCTGGGTTCTGGCTCCCTTGGTAAAAACTCACTCACCCCCTTCACCTCTTTGGGCCTCAGTTTCATTATCTGTAAAATGAGAGGGTTGAATCAGAATCTTTTTGGAGGTTCCTGCCAACTCCCATATGGGGGCTCCCTGGATGTTCATGGAGGTATTTCTTAGCCCGAAACTCAGGATCTGCATCACAAGAGAGGGGTGGGACCTTGAAGACCCGTCTGAGAGCAGCTGTAATCGTGTTTTCTGAAGGGACACTGTCGGCATGAATTAGGGCGGGTGGGTGGAGACAGTTTTCGAAAGCCCCCCAAAAGCAAGTGCGAAGGGTGAAGATTGCATGAAGGTGGCTGATGAGCACCCTCCAGGTGACCAAGGACGTGGACTCTGGCTCCCACCAAGAGGCTTGTCTGGAGATGGGCCATGTGGGAGCTGCTGGGGGCTTGCTGTGCTGCAGGGGGTGACTTGACATGCCGTGCCCCAGGAAAGATGTGCCATCCTTTCTGGCCCTAAATCCTGGAGAGAAAATGGGACTGCAGGGCCCTTGTGTCCTGTGCATTCCCTGAGACTTATCCTCAAGGTCTGTGCCCCTTTGCTGTCAGGAAGTTTCCCTTTATATTTAGCTTTCTTTTCTCATGTGGTTGTTTAAGCCCTTCTATTTAAAAAAACAAAAACAAAACGATAAAAAGACAAGACAAAAGAAAACAAAAACAGAAGTATCTCAGAGCTACCAGTTCCATTTTGGCTTTTTAGTCTTGAGTCACTCTTTAAAAGACAGCAAAAATGAAACACATACAGCAAAGCCCAGGGTCCCAGGCCCTTCCGGGCTTTTGTGCAAAGCCAGGCTGTGGCCAGGAGTGGCCGGGTCCTGGCCTCACTTCTCCATGACAGCCTGAGTCCCTGACGTCCACCATGTTTCCTGGGCTGCGTGGGTAGGAGCCCTGAGGCGGAGGCACACATCGTGCAACCCGCTAGACAGAATGCAGAGCTTTACAAATAGCTACATTTCTCCAAGATGCCGTCTGCTTGCCACTCTGCAGGACACTTACCTGGGATTTGTAACTCTGAGCCCAGCCTCCCCAGCTCCCACGAGGGTGGTGGGAAGAGGGATTTGGGCTAGGATGCAGGCAGGAGAGGAATTGACTAGTAACCATTGTCTCACATGCGCCGTGCGATGTTTCACAGTTCTTTTCACGTTTGCGAGCTCTTTTGGCCTCACACAGCCCTGTGAGGGCAAGTGGGTGGTATTAGCCCTGTAGTTGATGACACTGAACCAGAGAGAATCCTGCCAGGGTCTAACTGCTTGTATACGCTTAATTTTGGACACCCACCCAGGCCCCCTGACTCTGGTTGTCATTTCCTTGGGTTCTAGTTGTGGGACCCATGGAGCGGGGCAGGGATCGGGGTGGGTCTTGGGCAGTTGACTTGATCTCTCTAGGTCTTGATCCCTTCTCTATATATTGAAGGGGCAGGAAACCTCAGAATATCTGGGTTCTCCCGTTCTCTGTTCTTTCAACTTCTTGGCGCTCTTGTGAAGACTGGCTTGCACTCCTTGGCTGGGAAGCCAAGCATGCATCATGTGTTTCTGGTGAGGTTTCTTACATTTGGAAGCTTCTGGAATATGCAGTGCTTCAGACAGTTCTGACACGTCTATGGCACTTCATGCTTGTGCCTATGGTCATGCTTCTGCTAAGTAGCTCTCTTAGAAATGAGGCCTCACTGTGGGGTCTTTGAGATTTTACCATCGGATTTATAAGGTACACACGGAGCTTTGCCCGGGATGCACACTGTGTGTACGTTACCTGTTTGTTAGCTACTTAGTGTACAGCACCTGCTGGAAGAATTGGCTGATGTACAATGGTAAAGTAAGATACTGGAAACGCTGGCTTCAGCTCTGATTGTTTGAATCACTATTGACTTGACCAAGTAGCCCTTTCCCACGGAGGAGAAGGTGGTCAGAGAATTCTTGGTGGCAGTGTTTTCTGAATACTGAGCACAACCCTCACCCTTTAGAAGGGTGCTGAGGCAGAGTGAGAGCTGCGCATCTTCTTGGCCATGTGGCCCTCTGTGTGTGATCTTCATTCAAATAGGCCAGAACCTCTTTGAGGGGGAAAGAAGTGTTTATTTACAACACATTTAGCTACGGTGGCTTAGGCTTTATCCCGGGGTGTTCCTTGAAGAAGGATTGGGATTGGACGTTTGTCCATTTGTATCCCCTGAATGCAGCCTCGGCTTGTAGAGAAACCCCGTGATGGGGAAGCTACCGGGGGATTGTTTTGGTGGATGCAGGCTTCAGTAACTTTACGTGTGAAGATTTGTCATATCAGACCCTGTTTGCCTGGAGGTTGGGAAAGAGGATGGCTGAACCTGTAGCAGGGAGGGTGGCTTAGGCTAGACTTTGGGAAGGACTGTGGCATCCCCTTTGCTGAGGGTTCCCAAGGAAAGATGAGGCTTCTTTATCTGAGAGGGGGAAGCTGGAGGTCCTGGACAGGGGCCTTTGGGCCTGAGTCTGTGAACTCTGAGGCCACCCCAGAACAGCATGAGTGTGGGTATCAGGATCCGTTGCAGGCTTCATCTTTCCTTTCTGCCTCTGAGGCACGCCTGAGCCTGGGGCGGGGTCGGGGGGTGGGGAGGGACGGACACATGAGCATTGTTTCTCCTTGCAGAGAGAGCTCCTGCCACTGACCGTATAGGACTGATAATATTTGAAAATAAAAAAGGGAGAAAGGCACATTTCCCCTTATCCCTGGCAGGAAAGAGCCCTGAGCTGCTCTAATCCTGATTTGTATCACCCCTCCGCCCCCGCCAATTCCTCCTAGCCCTAGGGATCTTTGATAGGCATCAGAGATGTGAAGGAGCGCGCGCGCGCGCGCGCGCGCGCGCGCGTGCGTGTGTGAAAGAGAGAGAGGGGTGCATGAGGCAGGGCCATGCATAGTCGTTGGAGAAAGACAGGAGATGGAAGAGGAATATCGCAGGGCAGGTCCACAGCTCTGGGACCACCAGCATTGCCTGCTGTTCTAAAGGCACGGGTGTGTGTTGAAGTGAGCATACTACTTAGAGGTGACCAAAGTCCAAAGTCAACCAGTTAACGTCTAAATGAGGGTTGTATTAAATATGGAGAATCATATATCCTTTTGTATTGTTACTGCCTGCAGATTTAGCATCGAAAGGCCTGACAGGTCAGGAACCTTTCACTGGTTCCCCCTCTTTGTAAGATCATGCTTATTTTATATCAGCTTTCTATCTCCCTTCTTTTCTGTTTCTCACCCTCACTCACTCCTTAGGTATATGGGAATTTTTGTCCATGCGTTAGTGTTACCATTTCCTTGGGGTCCAGTTCTTCCCGTGTCTCTAACATCATAGAATGTATCACTTTTATTTCACATGTGAACACAGCACAGGCTCACTGCAGAGATGAACCGTTTCTGAAATGGGGCAGCTCCCCGTCTGGTCCTGGAGAAGGTCATCCAAAGCCCTGAGGAGATGAGAATCCAGGGTCTCCTTGCCAGGACCAGCTCGGCCCCATGTCGTGCTTCCTATCTGGGGTGGGAGTTGCTCAGGCATGAATCCCCCCCAGCCCTGTTAGCTGTTTCTTCTTTTCAGCTTGAACCCTGAGTAGTGGCCTGGAAAGTCTGAGACCACATGTCACCTTGCTAGGTGAGGAGGGGGCAGAGAGAAGAGAGCGACAGGGACAGAGAGGAAGGGAACATGGGCTCCTGGCCACTGGCCTCTCTCCAAGACAGGTGAACTCTGCGTTCAGAAAGGAACTCATTTAATCTTTTGGCCCTAATAGCAGTTATTTGTGTTTTCTCTCCCTCTCTCTTTTCCCTCCTCCCTCTCCCTAACCTCCCCCCCCCTGCCCCCGCCAACCCGCCTCCAAAAGAATTTAATCTGCTGGACAACAAACAATACTGTTATAAAACTTTGAAAACAAGAGGGCGCGGCCTCCCTGACAAGGAGAAGGGCATGCCGGGTAATGGGCGAGGGAGCCTGCCAGGCCCGAGATGGAGCCAGGCAAGAGCCCAGTTGGCTGGGCACCTGGGTGCCCGCCCCTGCCCAGCCCACCAGCCGTGCCATCCCCAGTCCAGAGGGGAAGGAACCGAAACGAAAGTGGGGGCAGCGGAGCTCTTGAAAAGGGGAAGTTGTACGTGTTCCCCTCTCCGATCTGATGGGAATGCACTGGACTGTGAAAGTACCTCCTCCCCCTCCCTCCCTTCCCCCTCCTCCTCCTCCTCCTCCTCCCTCCCTCCTCCTCCTCCCTCCCTCCTCCTCCTCCCTCCCCTCCCTCCTCTTCCTGCCTCCTCCCACTACGCACTGTTCCAGGTCCTGAGACTGGCAGACAGAGGTCCTGATAACAGAATGAGGCTGGCATAGCCGTGAAGGTACAGCCACCAGCCGGGCCAGCTGCAGGGGAAGCAGGAGAGAAAGGTGCTCCAAGCTGGCTTTGGACTCCAGACCTACCCTCTGTCTGCCCAGCCTCCCACCCCCCACCTAGGGAAGTGGAACCAGGTCATGGGCATGACCCGGTCCAAGTGCTCCGCCAGGTGTGTGCCCAGGTACTGGGTAGAACCGCCACTCGGAGGTTAGTGGGTACGCCCCGGGCTTCCTGGTGCCTGCCGGGACTGTGCTCCTGGGAGGATGTCTGACTTGGGGAGATGCTCTGCTCTCCTTCCAGGAGGAGTGGGGGCAGTACTGCAGAGGCTGGGCAGGCCTCTGGAAAGGTTCCTGGGGACAGAAACGTGCTTCACCCAGCAGGCAGGCATGCGGTCCTCTGAATGGGGCTCCTGGCGGCATACTGTGCCTACTAGTTACTCCTGGTGGCTGCAGGAGGGGGTGACCCAGCTCCTCCTTGGGAGGTGGGGAAGCCGGGCTCTGGGTGTCTCTCGCCCGACCTCCGGAGTTAGATTTCACCTGAGCCTGAAGTTTCACGTCTGAGTCCATCTTCACTGGGTCAAGTAGATGATTTGGGAGTGACAAGGGAGCACTGTTGGTGGTTTTTCTTTGGATCTGCGTTGGCTTGGACCTGTGAACTCTGGTGGACATTGCGTGTGTGTAATAGACCAAAGGCACACTCGCTTTTCCTCTTGTGGAAAGCACCAGCTTCCCTGAAAGCAGTTCAGGGTTGTGCCCATCCTCTGCCCAGCCTAAGTCACTCTCTGGGAAACAGGGAGGCGTCCTTGATCCCGTCTTCACGCCACCCCTCCTCCTCCCCTTTGCTGCCCACTGTCTCCTGCTACCCCCCAGGCCCCATGGCATCCCCAGGGCAGGATAGCCATGTGCATCCTCCCGGCCAGCCAGTCATCCCGATTAGGGCCTCCATGCCCTGTCCTGAGTCTGGGAGGTTGGGCGATTTCCAGACCCAAGTGGTGTTGAGGAAGGGACAGAGGCCTGGGAACCTAGGCCTCCATACCCCTGCCCCAAGAGAAACCAGAACTGCTGATGCTGGGCCCACACAAGCTGAGAACGTGGTGATTTTTTTACCTCAGGGGTCATCTGGGGGGGTTTAGTGGGTCTGGAGTATGTCATCCCCACCTTGGGATCTAGGGCCTGTGAAGTGTGGTGGTTCCTGGATGCTGAGCCCTCCTGGGGGCCAAGCTGCCAGAGAGAGAGAGGAAGAGAGAGAGAGCCAGCTCCACGTTCCCCTCCTCCACGGCCCCCTGTATATATACCTTTCATTTTATCACCCTTTCCTCTGATTCATTAACCACAGCTAGTTGGCAACAGGTCCCACCCTGACAGCTTAAGACAAAATGTCCAGGACACTGGGCCAGGGCTAGAGCCGAGAGTGACAGGAAGCTGGGCTGGGCCTCTCTGTTCAGACGTACAATGGTCTGGGACTAACTCAAGGGCAGACTGTTCCCCTTTTTCAAAAGGGCCTTTTCTAGGCCCCCTCTCTCACCAACATGACTCTTCCTCACTGCCAGGAGCCCTGAAACCAGCATTCCCAGCAGCAGGAAGATGGATGATCTGGGCTCCACTTCCGGCGCTCCTCCCCCACCCTGGCTGGAACTTGCGTCAGTCATGTAAGTAGCTGTGACTCAGCACCCAGCTGGGTTGGGAGGGAGGGAGAAGCTGCTGCCTCGCAGGAACCTTCCCAAGCGTTCTGGATTTGAACACGCTGTGGTAGCGCAGAACAAGCCAGCAGCATTCGGTTCCTGGAGGCAAATATCTGTTTGTTCCGTGGGTTTGCTTACGGATTTCATAAACAAGGATTCCTCTCCTTCCTGTTTTCCTCCCGTATTATTTTTTGGACACCGTGCTGGGCATAGGATTTTTAGGACTTTAAATGACACGGCATCATTTATAGAATGCAGTAGAAGCTCTCTTTGCAATCTCCAGACTATTCTTTAAGCAACGGCCCATGAACTGTATTTAACACTCAGGTGTTTTTGTTTGGCCTGTGCAGAGTTTTTGTTTCTTTTTTTTTTTTTTTCGGCTGTATCTGATTCTGCATGCCTTTAGACTAAACACGGCCCCTCCAGGTCCCCATACTTCTGCTGCACACTGTCTCTGCTTCTCTGTCTTAAGTTTCCTGCCTGACCCCTCCGCACATTTGAATGTGCAGTGACCAGTCTGCACCAGCCCCTCTCTTTTCGGATGGACATTCCGAGGCCTATTCCAGGAAAGTGCAGGCCCCAGTTCTCAGAGCTTGGCTGAGCAGGAATTAAAGCCACTGTGTTCTGATTCACTGTATGGTGACCTTTCCTCCACCCTCGGGTCCCTGCCCAGGCAGAGGAGTTTCGTAGGCATGAGGGGGTGGAAAAACCTCCAAATAGAATGTGGGCACAGACTGGACTGGTGCGGCATTGTGGCCCCCAAACCCTCTTCCTGCGCTGTGGCACCTCCCAGGGCTGACATACCCGCTCTTCAGGGGCTGATTCTCCTTCCCGGCAGCCCTCTAAGCCCTTCTCCACTGGTCAGCTTGCGTGGGGCCGCTAGGCTGAGGTGGGAGGATCCAGCGTCCCGCCTTTGACGACAGAGCCCTTAGCAGGCTGGGGTTTTACCAGGCTGCCTTCTTCCAGATCAAGGAGGCCCTCAGGTTGGGTGCCAGGGAGAGCAAGCTGCTTCCAGCCACATGAAATCACCTGGCTACATGCAACTAGGGGACAAAATCAGCAGCTGGTTTCAGGTAAGTGAGTCGTTCATTGCTCGGCTGACTTCAAGAGAGAAGCCTGGTTCTGTTGGGAGGTCTGAGACCTCAGCAGACCCTTTTATCTGGCGGGATTGGAAGGGTGAAAGGTTTGGCTACTAAGATGACTTTTACGCCCTCTACTCTTAGAGTGTTTACAGCAATGCATTGCTAATGATTTCTTGTCTCTTCTTCCAGAACACTGAGAGTATTTTAGAACTCAAGAGTTGGAGCCCACACTCAGGTTCATGTCCCTTAGTTCCCTCGGTGACAGTTGCTCCTCTGCTGTGTGCATCCCCTCCTCTGCACTCAGAGCTGACGCTTCCTGGGTAGCAGGAGAGACATGGATTAATCACCCTCATGACTAGATGACCTGAATGTGTTCTGAAGGACAAGAGCTTGATGGTGTGAGAGGGGAGCTTAACCCAAAGCCAGGCTAGACTGGGGAGCTTTCCTGCGGACGGGGTGGCCCAGCCGAGACCTGAAGGAGGACTTCAGACCACCAGGCTTACTTGGCGGGGAGGGCAGTGATTGAGGGTTGGTAGTTATGGGAGAGTAGATGCAGAGTGTTCCAGAAAGAAGGAACAGCCTGTGCAGAGGCCTTCTGGTGGAGAAAGAGGCAGTCTGGATCACCAAAGGACTCCTGTGACGACACCTTAGGAAGGGGTTTGTGGAGAGTGGCAGTTGGAAGTTACAAAGGAAGAAGAGTTTGGCTGAAGTACAGAGCGGCAAAGCTGAGAATTAGCAAATGTAGGTCTCCAAACCCCATGTTTTATAGGGTTCATATTCTACTGGAATGACTATCATTAACGCTCAGTGGTGACCTTAAAGCCTTAGATTCACCCCCCGCCCCCCTGCACACCGACCTTCCCTCCGCTGTTGACTGCAGGTGTCCTTACTTAGAGCCCTTGCAGGCAGCGCTGATCCCCAGCCCTGGCTCTCCCGTCTGTGGCCGAGGCCCCGCAGAGCCCCACGGGCTGCAGAGCCTAGTGCTGCCTGCTGTCAGGATTGCTCAGGCGTCCAGCACAGG
This sequence comes from Balaenoptera borealis, assembly GCF_965194805.1. Classification (NCBI taxonomy): domain Eukaryota; kingdom Metazoa; phylum Chordata; class Mammalia; order Artiodactyla; family Balaenopteridae; genus Balaenoptera; species Balaenoptera borealis. Next base: position 36,802,505 of record NC_138860.1, on the reverse strand, counting down.
AACTGCAGGGCAGTTCATCCCCAGCGTCTTCCCCTCCCACAGCCGTGCAGTGGAGACCACAGAGGCACCAGGGTGCTGGAGAACAAAGCAAGTATTGAAGCACCGGCTCCTTGCAGAACCAGGTGTGCTCTCATCTCCACCCAAGTTTAACATGTACAGTCAGTAATACCCCCCCATCTATGCAGAAATATTGCCTAGGACTTCGCTAACCCTCAGTCTTGCTCATAATTAAGTTCAAGAACAGAATGAGACGATAGTCAAACTACAAAGCAGGCAGCAATGGGTAGAGGGGTAGGAGCACAGACTCTGGAGTCACACCTGGAATCGACACCATTCACTAGTCATGGGACTGTGGACAAGTTTTTGAACCACATTGAGGATCAGTTTCTTCTCCTGCAAGAAAGGGAATAATACCTACTTCACAAGACTGTTGTGAGAATTCAAGAGCACAACTTGGTGTTCAAATTTTATTTCCTTCTCTTCCCTAGAGCAACACATGGTGTTATTTCCAGGAGGCAATAAAAAATATAAGGGTTTATCTAGAGTCCTGAAGAATTGGTAGGGAACCTGAGAGATACAGATTCTTCTTTCTCTTGGTTATGGTATCAGAGGAAATACAGACATATTTTCTTAGCTTCAAACAACCAAAAAAGATGGTGCCATTAGGAGATGGGAAATCTAATTTGAACACCATTTGCAAACCTAATTTTCAGGCAGAATTTGAAAACAACACAAAACTCCATTCTTTTATTAGAGGATTATCTACTTAGTACAATTATAAGACACTGATCTTTTTGTGTCACAGTAGAGAATAAATAAGATTGGCAATTAACGGGGTCATATTTGAATGTCCTGACCACTCACCTATGGCTGGGAAGGAGGAGCCCATGATCTTCCTGACTAGGGTACATGGAAGAGTTGCCCTGGCTCAGGTGAAACCCACCTTTGTGTAGTGGCTAGAGCCTCACAGGCAGAAAGGGTGCTTGTTTCCTGATGACATGAGATAATATCGGAAAATGCTTTGCATACTGTGAAATAGTTTACAAAGCAGGGCAATACTAATGTAAATATTAACCCAGTTTAGTAACAGCTTTGGCTATTTTATTTTGTCATATATATAATAATAGGTAGGGACTGGTTATGGAATTAAATAACCTAGAAATCATGAGTTGTGAATTGCGATTGTCTATGTAATTTATCAACTTTGACTTTCATGTTCTTTGAGCATCACTTTGTAACTCTTCTCTGTGCCTTTCTAATGGATCCATATATTATGTCCTGTCACAAGTGGAACTGCAAGAAGACACCTCTGCTCGGGGCAGAGGCTGGGTCTTCCGATCGCATCTCCCTTCTTTCTTCAGTGAGATCCTCTTCTTCTGGAAGCTGGTTTCACATGGTGGCTTAGATTTTTCCATCTTTGTATCTAGCACCATTTGAAATCAGTGTTTTAGGAGTAAGAATTGCAGCACAGCAAAAGGCCAACCGCAGAGGAGCTGCTGTTGGTGGGATCAGCTCCCCTCCTCCTGCCACCTGAGCCAGTTCAAGAAAGGAAGAACTTGAGAAGCAAAGTACACTCTTGAGTGTGTTGGGCTGCGGAGGGGGACAGGGCAGGGATGAGGTTGTGTTCAGTAGAAACTCAGAGGCTTGAGCAGAGCCAGAGGTTGTGATAGTCTTTCTGTTGACAGGGAGCGGCAGCCACCAGCAGTAGCCTGTTGGTAGGGCCTTTGAGCACATGCTTGGGCAATGCTGGGTTGGGTACTTGATTGCAATAGGCAAGGGGAGGGCTGTGTCCCAGGAGGACTATCTCATCACTTCAGCACTGTTCACCTGCTCCTAGATGCCATGGAGCATTCAGCAACAGTTGCCGAGCAGCTGAAATCAAACTTGCCACCTGCACTGTCAAGGTGCCGGACCCCACCCAGCACCACTGGACCCATCTCTTACACAGGCTGACCGATTTCTCCTGGTGTTCAGAGTCTGTTTTTGTCTAGCACCATTTGAAATCGGTTATGATGTAGGGGGAAAAGCAGCAGCCTCGAGGCCTCATGCCAAGTCTGGTCAGCAACAGCCTGTGGCTTCCTGGAAGATGGATGGGCAGAGAGAGGGGGAGGAAGGTTATGCTTTTTCCTACTAGCTTCTTTAACTATATCTACAATACTTTATGCACGGATAATAGATCAGTTAATGGATTTTTAAAAACAAATCACTATAATTTACCTAATGTCCTCCATTTGCTGAAATGTGGTAGTGATGTAAACTATAAATTGGTTGCTGTTAAATTATCTTTCTGTCATGCATCCTGACCTTAATAAATGCTTTACTGTATACAATTTATCATGTCTTCATTTTTCATAGATTATTTTCCATTCATAATTGTATGATGATGATAAGTGGGGTCCTGAAAAGTTAATTTGCTGTGCAGATCTTACCTATTTCGTAAAGAATTTGAAGTCGGTTACAGCAAACATATTAAAAATGTAGCCTATGAAGACAGGAATGAAATTCTATGAGCCAAGAAATAAAATGAGAAAAAAGGATTACAGAAGAGAGACATGTTGCAGACCTGGGCTGAAGGATGCTGCTTATTGAACGGGAAACTGACCTCGGTTCCCAGTGGGCTGCAGCCCTGGAGCCTCTGCAGTCAGTGTTCCCTCAGAAATATTGGCATAACTGAGCCTGTACTCACATGGCCCTTGGAGGAGCACTGATGAATTCAGCTGCGTTAAAAGAGATTCAGGAGTGTTGTTACTTTTGGTTCTTAGTTTCTATCAATCAACTCTTGAAGACAGAGTGAACCAGTTCTGTAAAGGTATTCAGGGATGAGCCAGGCTTGATTTCACAGGGGATTAAACTTGGGGATTCTTCAGGTAGGAGGGCTGTGTCCCCTTGATTGACCATTTTGCACAGGAGATGCAAGGCCAGACCTGACCTACCTGCAGGACTTTTGTTTCACGCCAGTGGTTCTCCATAAGTGGTGGCATCTCAACCACCTGGGAAGCCTTTCTAAGTCCACCTCCTGCCCGTCCTCCCCCAGCTGGCTGCCCTGCCCAATCGGGTGGAGGTGGGACAGGTGAAGCATCTGTTGGGAAAACTTCCCCGTGAATGGAATGCACCCTTTCACTGCAGCTGCAGTGATGTTTCAGGCTGTTGACTGGAGAATTCATGTTCTAATCCCCAGGATGTGGTGGTGGGAACAGTTAAGACCCTGAATTGTTTTATTCACTTCTTTGCTGAGGTAGCTACAATAGACCTATGGGCATAACAGCTTTGGGTCAGTTGTAACAAACTGAACAACTTTTGATTCACCTACTGTGTCCCTAGCTCCAGCCTATGTGTTCCAAATAAAACAAGTAACTCATGGATTCTGCCAGCAGGTTGCTGTGATTCCAGTCCCCAAATAAGAAAGTGCCAAAAGATGGAGTTTAGCATCAAAGCACAAAAACAATGACTTGAGACATCTTTTACATAAAAGTACTTTCTGGTGCTCCCATGAATACTTAAATAGTGCTTATGGCTGGGTTATGAGATGCACAATGCACACCCCAAGTAATTAACATGCCCCTCATTTAGGATTATTTTGCTTTATTCTTCTGGAGGCTGACAGGTCTTTACCTAAAGTTGGCATTCCAGGGTGGTCTTTCTTTATAAATTGCTAAGCAGAATGTTTCTTTTGGAGACATCTTGAGTCTGGTTTTTGAGGCCATGCTTTCCACCCAGATATAGAAAATGCTTTGTCAGGCATGGAGCTCGCTTCCCTGAGTTTTGCCACCCATTTACTGTAAGCGTGTCAGTGGAGAGCGAGTTGGACTGAAGGCACCTCCAGCCTCATGCAAGTTGTACTGGCAAAGAATTCCCACCTGTGGAACTAAGTGCTGGTGAATCTTAATAACTATGAGACAAGTCAAGTCTTTTACCAGCTTAGGGTAAACAACGTGTTAAATCTCCAACCTGGTAAGTCTTCATGTAAGATGTTGGCACAGCCCTGCGCTTTGAGAAGCTGGTGTATAGTTTCATGGAATTGCCTAGCAGACTGGTGTGTCTACATTTTAGGGCAGTTTAAGAGTTTTCCTTGAACACAAGGAAAGCGATGTTTTGTGTTTATTCTAATGTGATACAGCTCCACCCACCTTCTGATTACATTCACCCAAGGAGCCATTAGAATAGTGATTTTCAGATCCCACCCCTACAGGTTCTGGTTATACTGCTGTAGAAATGGGGTCTGGACATGTGTTTTTTGAAAGTTTCCCAGGGGATTCTACTGCGCAGTCAGGGTTGAGAGCTCCCCCTCTGGGTCTTGCTTCTACACAAAATGTGACCTGAGGACTCGTGGCGTCGGTGTATTAGTTTCCTGTGGCCACTTTCACAAGTTACAACAAACTTGGTGTCTTAGTCTCTTCGGGCTGCTATAACAAAACACTACAGACAAGGCAGCTTATAAACAACAGATTTACTTCTCATGGTTTGGAGGCTGGGAAGGCCAAGATCAAGGTGCTGGCAGATTCAGTGCCTGGTGAGAGCCAGCTTTCTGGTTTGTAGACAGTGCCATGTAACTTCCTGGGGCAGGGGGGTGAAGGGATTTGGGGTCTCTTTTTATCAGGACACTAATCCCATTCATGAAGTCTCCACCTTCATGACCTAATCACTTCGCAGTGGCCCCACCTCCTAATACGGTCACCTTCGGGTTAGGATTTTAAGGTAGGACTTTTTGGTGGGACACAAACATTTACACAATAACTTGTCTAAAACAACACACCTGTATTCTTTTAGTTCTGGAGGTCAGAATCTGAAATCAGGTTATAGGCAGGGCCATGCTCCCTCCAGATGTGCTGTCTGAGAATCAGTTTCCTTGCCTTTTCCAGCTTCCATAGCTGCATTCTTTGGCTTGTGGCCCCTTCTTCCACCCTCAAAGCCAACACCATAGCATGCTGCATCAGTGGTCACATTGCCTTCTGCTGTAGTCAAGGCTTCCTCTGCCTTCTTCTCCTGAGGATTAAATATGATTACACTCAGGGCCCCACCTGGGGGGGATAATCTCCCCGCCCAAAATCTCATCTGCAAAGAAAGACCCTTTGCATACAAAGCCACATTCACAGGTTCCAGGTACTGCTTTCCCCTGGTATCTGAAAGTAGAGTGTTCCTATGCAAGCTTTCATAAGCAGATTTGGCATAAAGCATTGAAGCAAATGCCTAAGGGCATACCTTGCAAAGGGATGCACAAAATAAATGGAGATAAAGCACAGATACTTTTAGACCTATGGCAACTTGATGCTGAGATGCTGAGTCTAGTTCCCAGGAAGGAGCTTGGGGGTGCCACTCTCACCTCCTGTGTGGGCTGCCTGTATAACAGCTCGCTGCAAAATAAATGCTGAACGATATTTTCGCTTTTCACTTTTTTTTTTTTTTAATTATTATTTATTTATTTATTTTGGCTGTGTTGGGTCTTCGCTTCTGTGCGAGGGCTTCCTTCACTTTTTTTTTCATAAAAGCAAAAATCCTCTTCGGATTTCTTTTGATTAATGGAAGCAGGTACCAATGCAGGTCTTTTGTAAAAGCACTAAGTGGCATAAAGTGGATTTTAAAAAGTAGGGTGATACTTGTATTATGACTCCAGTATCTCTGGAGGCCATTATACAGCCTCCACAAACAGCAGTATGTGGAACACATACAAATGCAGAACCTCGGGCCCCACGCGAGGCCTACTGCTTCAAGAATCTGCATTTTAGCAAGATCATCGTGTGATTCACCTGCACACAAAAATTTGAGAAGCGTGGTTGTATGGGATCCTACCCTAGGATTCTCCAATAATTGAGTCCACGTCAAAGACAGATTGAAAGGAATATTTTGCCTTGGATCCTTTTCAGGTGGCAGTGAGTGATCAGAAGACCAGTCATTTTCCTGAACACCATGAATAGTGCTCATATAAATGATAGTAGTCTCCAGAATTCTCAACGATGCCACAAACCCTAAGCACCAGGATGCCAGGTGCCCTGATTCTTTCTGCTAGTTTTGCACAAGGCCTGCCATTGTGTCATACGTACGTACCATAGTTGCTTCTAAAAGCTACGTAAAGGTGGTGAACGATAGAAACTTAAGTGACTGCCTGGCAAATATGAGTTTTACTATCCCAAACAAGTTTTCTTGGGCTGATAAGTCAGGAATCAGGGTGGGTAGCTTTCTCAATGTGATGCATACTTAAGGCAATTTTGGTCACTTTCTGCTGGTATTTAAGCCGGAGGGAAGGAAAAATAGTTACTGACCGCAGACCGCAATATTATGCTCCTCCATATGTATGCCATAAAGGACAGAGGTTAGCGCTTTTTCAAAAGTTAATTTCCTAGAAGGCAAGCAGAAAAGAGCTAGTTAATTAAAATGAAATTAAAAACGGTTTCTGGGACTCAGCAATGACTAAAATCTCTGAGTAATAACAAAGTTTGAAAAACTAAGAAAGGCATGGTCAAATGCCCTAACAGGCCACAGGAGGGCAGCAGTGCTAATACTATAAAGGTGAACCACTTCATTCTAGGGTAACCTTTTCTGGATGGATGAGCCTGGAAATGACGAAAGCAATGCAGCTTAGAAGACAAAAAAAATATGTGTACGCTCTCTCTATTTTGCATTGTTTCTGAAAGTCAATAGACTATGTTAAATCCTACTCTTGAGTACAAATATATAAAATGTTTAATATGCAAAAATATTCATTCTTGGTTACAATATCGTCAAAAATTACTAAGTTTTAGAATACCAGAGTTGCCTATTTTCCTTAAACCTAGAACATTCTTGAACAATTTAAACTCCTGCCTACCTCAGCTGTCTTCAGAATTCTTGTGGAGGACTTTTATTGTTAGTCACCTTAAAAGCTCTCCCTGTTTATTTTATGCCAATTTAAAAAATATACTATAGTCTCAAGTTAGAAGACAAAATTTGATAAAATGCATTCTTTAGTTATAGTCAAACTAATTTTCATCCAGTGTTGATATTAGAAAGATTGCTTTTTGTTTGTTTTTGTTTTGTTTTTAAACCACAGATAGCCTCTTTTGGTGAGGCAGGCAATAAGACCTTAATTCAAGTTTTAGATATTTTCTGATTTCTTTATAGGCTGAATTACAAAACCATGATTTTATTCTGTAAGTGTAAGCATTCACCTTATGTCTTTATAAGTTCATGTGTAGAAGTGGACTCTGAGACTGGAGGACCACTAATGCAGAGGTTCTCACACTTAGCTGCATATTAGAATTACTTGCCCAGGCCACACCCCAGGTCAATGACATGACAAATTTTGGGGGCGTGGGACCCAGGCATCAGTAAAAGTCTCCAGGGGATTCCAGTGTGCAGCCATGGTTCAGAAACATGTGATGCTTTCATGGTTGGGACTTGGGTTTTTCATTAGCCACACCCACGCATTAAAGTGATGTGGAAGATATGTCTTCTCCCACACACATGGATACAGATACTTGAATGTGGTGAACTCAAGGCCAGGAAATAATGAAGGCTGAGAGCTGGGCAGAAATCAGGAAGTTCTGCACAGAATGGGCTCTGTGAGCTGGGCCCTGGAAGATGCCCAGGATCAGACAAGACCAGAGGCGCTTCAGCCAATAGTGAACCAGGAATACAGCAGAGAGCACAGGACGGATGGTCTGGCTTGACTGAGAGCAGGTTATCTGAAGTGTTGCAGAAAGAGAAGGCTTGGGAAGAAAAGTTGGGAATTAACTGTAGAAAGCTTTCAAGTATCTATCATGAAATGGACTTTATGCTGTGGGTAACAGAGGTAGGACTGAGCACCTTTGAGCAGGGGAGGCACGTGACCGCTGCGGAGGGGAGAAGCCTGGGCATGTTTAAGTTAAGGCTCTGAGATGGGAGGGGCAGGAGTGGTGATTGTTGGAGGGGAATGCTTACAGAAGGTGGGCCCCGATTAGAAGCGTACTCCGATTTGAGATAAAACACACTGGAAATAAATGCATTATCACAAATGAAACTTCTCCATAATGACATTTTATTTTTTTAATAGATCTGAAGGTCCAATTCTCAAAATGCAGTTTTAAGAAACCTTTAAATTCAAATACACTTTTCCCTCTCTCATTTAGGTAAACATTTCTAGAGAAAAATGGTATCCCCATATATTTAATTGACAAATTATTTGACAAACAGAACATAATTTATATGTACACACATATTTCAATCTTACATATAAATATATTAAATTAGAAAAACTAATTTTGAAGTGGAAACTATACTATGAAAGTCAATTTATTTTGGTAAGCATAATAATCTTTGGTTGAAAACACTTTGAGGGTTTTAAAAATATGTACTAGAGCCACCCCCTTGCTTCTAAGCAAGTGCTAGATTCTCGAAAATTATGTGGAAAAGGGTACAGCAAAACTTCAACTCTATATTTATCTCAGAATTCCTGAATTTATTCTCCTCAAATTTATCTTCCTAAAGTGCCTCATCAGAGACTACAAAGGGAAGGACCACTTACATGGCCTTACAAATATGTCCTTAGGGAGTAAAACAATATTTACTCTGGTTCACTCTTGATTCTTTATTCATATATTTCTAAGGCAACGTTTCTTTGGCCCAATTTGTGCTACTAACTATAAAAGTGTGAAACAAAACATGTAAAAATATAATTGGAGTTAGAGAGACAGTCCCTCCTCTTTGGCCGCTGGCTCATTTGAAGGAGGCGCTGCCTGGTGTGAGGACAGAGAAGAGGGCTGGGATCTGTCCCACCTGAGCGTCAACAGCTACCTTTGCTGTTTCCTCTTCCTGTCCCTTTGCATGACCTACAGCAAATCCACAGAGTTAAGTTTGCTTTTCTGAAATATGGGGCTTCATTTTTACTCTGCCCTTTGCAGATGAGGTGAGACTCAGATTCTGATGCAACTTGAGGTTATCTGATGAATTTATTCCCTACAAAACTGCCTACATTCAGATGACATGTTTAAAGTAAGACACCTCTTTATTCAGGTGGGGAGAGAAAAACAGAATTTAGAGTGGATTCTAATTCTCTTAAAGAGTGGAATTCTTTTTAAGAAAACTACAAGCCCACAGTGTTCACTTTGTCCTGAGCTGGCATTCCTGCTATGGGTGTTAGAGCCCTCTAACTTTGTACAGAAGCATGCAACTGATGCTGAATTCTTCTGGATTTCTTAGACTGGTTTATTGTTATTAAAAGGGGCGAAGAACAAATGCCAGAAATAAACTTTATAGCGTCTCTAAATCACCAAGAGGTTACAAATTTTTAAAAATAGTATTTTAACCTATTAACTGTAAGAGTATTTTCCGGTAATATTCTTAGTTAAGGAAATCAAACTTTTATAATAAACAATATATAATGCATATTTTGGGACTGTTGAAGAATGAATCTTAAGAGTTGGCAATCATCTTTGAACAGAAAAGATTTCAAAATCACTTTCTTTACAAATGAAATGTAATGTCATTTTGAATTATATTTCTCTGAGTTTGGAGATTTTATAGAAAAACTATTTCCCCACCTTAACACTAGTGGGGATACTGTGTTGACTTGCCCTATAAATACAAGCGTTATTTAAGGAAAAACAAGCAAGATATTCAAACACAAATTCATACACATTTCAAAGAAGCATTAAAGGATGGTGACTATACTTAAGCCACATTAAAATGTTAGCACTATGGCTTAACAGTTCCATTCCTGACAATGTAAGAAACTAGCAAATAATTTTTATAGATTTTTTTTCTTTCAGTATTGAGATATAACTGACATATAACACTGCATAAGTTTAAGGTGTACAGCATGATTTGATCATGTATATATCGCAAAATGATTACACGGTAAATTTAGTTAACATCCATCACTTCACGAACCTACAAAAAAATTTTTTTCTTCCGTGTGATTAGAAGTTTTAAGATCCACTTTCTTAGCAACTTGCCAATATACAATACAGTGTTACTAACTGTAGTCACTACGCTGTACATTACATCCCAGTACCTTTTTATCTTATAATTGGAAGTTTATATTTTCTGACCACCTTTACTCAACCACCACCCCCAGCCCACCACCTCTGATGAAGGCAAATCTGATTTCTTTTTCTATAAGCTTGATTATTTGGATTACACATATAAGTGAGATCATACAGTACTTGTCTTTCTTTATATGACTTATTCACCCAGCATAATGCCCTCAAGGTCCATCTGTATTGTCTCAAATGGCAGGATTTCCTTCATTTTCATGGCTGAATGATACATGGGTTTGTGGAAACCATTTAGTTCATCTACTCTGCTGGAGTGGTTGCCTTATCCTGGTAAGCACTGTATGTAGCAATACCTTCTTTCCTACGAAGCAAGGTAAGAAAATAGGGTCAGAGGTGAACATAATTAAGTACATAAATTAAATTCCAGAAGCCCATTTAGAACATGGACAAATAAAAAAAAAAAACTATATACTAGTAAGAGTCACTGAACTAGGAATTAAATGATTCTTTTAAAATAATTCCAATGTTCAGCCAGTCTCACTCTAGAAACCCTTCTTCTATTGCTGTATTATAGTTTTGATTCCCTCCAAGACAAGAAATAGAGCAGTTGCATATATTTAGTAAATATTCCCTTATCTTAATTTAGGGCTAATGGGGAAGACTACAGAGAAACACACATTTTCCTAATATTGCAATTTAAAATCTAACTCTGAGATGAAACCTTTAAACAGCTAATGATTCCAGCAGCGTTCAAGATCAGTGAGTAATGCCTCATTTACCCCTCACAGTCAAGGAAAATCATGTGTTCTGGTTGGAGAGTCTCCTAAGTAACTAAAACTCACATAACACTTTTTTTTTTTTTGGTAACAACAGACATCTTTCTAAACTCTGCTATTCAAGTCCAGTGTTTTCCAAAGAAACATAATGCGAGTCACACAGGTAATTTTGAATTTTCTAGAAGCCACATCAAAAAAAGGATAAGCAGGAAACTTAGTTTTAACATATTTTACTTAACCTGATATCCACGGATTGTACATTTCTTTGCACTAAGTCTTTGAATCTGGTGTGTAGTGTGCACTGAAGCTCACCTTAAGTAGGATGAGCCACTTTTGACGTCCTCGGCAGCCACTCAGGGCTACTGACTCTGGAGCTGGAAAACGCAGTTCCAGTCCCTGCTTAGGAAACTGACTACAGTAGACAGACTACAACCAAATGGGGACCAGTCGGTTGTTTACAGTATGCCTGCCCCATGAAAGAGCTAACCGTGTTAATTCTGGAGACTTTCATATTTCTCTTGGTGGGGGAGGCTTCACGATGAACCAGCACTGTCACAGCACAATACTTGTTATATAGCAGTTTCCTCAGGACTATTCTGGAGAGTGATTCAATACTTAGGCCTATCCTGAATCCTCTAAGACCACTATATTTTACTAGTTTTTGAGGTCAGTACTTTTTTTTTTTTTTTCTGTAGTAGTGAAATGTTTTTCTTTAAGTAGAATTTTAAATAGAAATCCAATATATGAGAAGGATAAATAAGCATTAATATAAAATTTTTCTTTTTTTTTTTCAGCAACACCCCTCAGGTTTCGGGACCTTGGTTACCCGACGAGGGACTGAACCCATGCCCCCTGCAATGGAAGTGCGGAGTCCTAACTACTGGACCACCAGGGAAGTCCCTGCATTAATGTAAACTTAAAGAAACATTAATTTGATATAACAACAAAGCTATTTGAAGATGATTAAAATGTGAAAGTGAATTATTGTACTAATTACAGTTATGTCATACTACCTTCAGCGTTCATTAAGTTAACTTCAAGCGTTTACAGACAACTTGAAGCTCACGGCCCATCTGAAAACTACTTTCCTGGTTGGCTTTAGCCTCAAAGGAATCCTAAGAGAACCAAGCAGATACATAGGGCTGGGTAGGCCCACAGTGCCATTCTAGTTGGTATGTTTTGTCTTCCCCTTTGCCCCTGTGATCAAAGTCACCACTTTGCTTTAACTAAGAAATTGCCCTTCTTATTGGCCATTGTAGAATCTGCTCCCAAACTCATGACTGTAACCTAGGGTAGCGCCTCACATTATAAGTGGTGGGAAACATAACTCCTCTTTTCCTGGCCATGCAGACACACATTCTGGCACAAAAGGAGGAACTTCCAATTCATTTCATTCAGAGACAGAAGGTAGAGGGGGTTAAATGACTTAAGGCAATGCATTTCATAATTTTCCAAAATCTGAGGATTTTTTGTTGGTGGTGGTTTCTCTTTTATATGTTAAAAATATCCTGGCCAAGGGAAACAGATAAATGCCTTTAAAGAATTAATATTTGCAAGTGGAAATTGAATTTCTTTACAAAATTAAGTGAAATGTATTTTGGTTTCTGTCGAAAAACCAAAATGAACTTAAAATGAACACATTCTGTGATTATTTCCCATTGGGCTAAAAAATTGCCCCAGCTTTGGATTCATAGCTGCTAGAAGGTAGAGCAGCTAGACAGTCTGATGAAAGGACAAGAGGGACGTTACTCTGTTGGCGCCTATATCAAAGCAAGAGCCTGTCAATGCACGTTCTTTTACATTAAAACAGGGAAGGTAGGAGAAAACATCAATAATCTAGCAAAGGGAACAGGAATTCAAATGTTCTTTTGGATGTCTACTGCCCACTTATCTTAGTTCAGTTTATCAATATCTAAATATTCATTGAATATTTTTCAGAAGAAAGGACATCTCTAAAAAGAAACGCAACAGAAAGCAGATACGTTTTAATGATAAAAGCAAACCTTTCTCTCATCTTTTCTCAGAGAGAAATAAAATTTACTTGTCTGTGGCTCTCACCAGTTAGGGTGTGCTGAACAAAGGAAGGGAACAGGGATGAATAAAATAGTGACGTCAAACCAAAAGGAAGCAAGAGTGGCATAAAAATGGGATAAAATCAATGATAGAGGAGAAGGGAAGTAAAGCTGACAATTAGGTTCATAAATTATGGCTCTCCTGATTCTCATTAGGAACTTGAAACAGGAATTTGGTGCAAGAAGCTACTTTACCTTTGAAGTCTTACAGATCATCCAGCAGATAAACAGATTCTAAATTTGTGTGCAATCTGTTTACCTCTGAAACCTCTTCGCCTGAAGTGAATAATGTAAACTCTCTTTCACAGAATAAGATTATATGAGGAGAAATGGTCCTGGTCTCTAGCACCTTAGATTTTGAGGCAATACACAGAGCATGTATTAATTCCATGTAATACTGTCTCAGAAATCGATTTTATGACATCATACAGTTTCAGATGGATCTTTTGCATCGAGGACAGTTTCTTCCTGTGGCACAATTGTTTTCACCTGAGGGAAGATCTCTGTAAAACTTATTACATGACTTCCCATTTTTCTAGGATGGCTCTAAATTTTTTAAATATGCTCTCTCAACTGTTACAACATCTTTGTTATTTACTAGTTTTTGTTTAAAATTTTTTAAAGCCTTTGTTCAATGCTCAAGAATTTGAGAACCAGGTAGAAAAATGTTCAAGTTAATTTGACCATTCAAGTTTTTACCCATGTCATTGTACTCCCCACCACCTGAACTGGATTCACCATTTATATTATATCCAAAAAAGCTTCAGTAATATTAATTTAAGCAGACAGCTTAAAAATTACAGTTACTGGATCAGTCATTATTAATATAACATGAAAATATTTTAAAATTACAACAAATAATAAATATCCTTAATGGAAAAAAAGAAAAAGTATTCAGTCACTGTTACTAAAATACATAAATTATTGCAATAATTCTAATGAACTTAAAAAACTCTCACTTATCCAGTGATGATTTAACCCGAGTAGAGAAAATCATGCATTTATGAAAAAAATATTCACAACAAATAATTGAAAACATTAATGTAAACAAAAGGTATCTGTTTTTTGGAACCACACAGTCAGGACATGCAAGACAGGACTCAAGCAATAACAAAGGAGAGGCAAGGGCTATGGATTCCAAGGCTGGAAAGTTTGGCTGAAGAGTTAGTTAAGAAAGGAGACTGCAAGGGAAAAGGAAGGAGGGTGTAGATGGAGCCCATCAGACCAACTGGGATCCTATTCTATTCTTAGTTGAGAGCTAAGAAACAGGAATCTATAACAGAGTACTTTAACCCTGTGGCCATATTTCATCATAATTTAATGGTCTTAAAGATGACTACTTATACTATTTTCATGCTTTGGTATAAATATTGTAGCAGGGTAATTGTGTTCCCAAATTATCATAAACACAAGTTTATATCAAATCCATTTTGTATCAAGTTTTAACAGCAAATGTGTGTTTTTTTATTTTAGTTTTGGCCACGCCACGAGGCTTGCAGGTTCTTAGTTCCCCAACCAGGGATTGAACTCCAGCCCACAGCAGTGAAAGTGCTGAGTCCTATCCACTGGACCACCAGGGAACTCCCATTAACAGCAATTCTGGATTATTGTGCCTGGTATCCTGCTTCCAGAGTTATCCCTAGGAATAGAGAAGCAACTGCATATACTTTACAGTCTTGTAAAGGAGTTTCTAAAGCAACAAAAGCAATTTGGGGGGGAAAATATGGACATTAAACAATGCAAAGAATATAATAAAAATATTTACCTTTTTAAAAGAAAGGCAAACTAAAGCTAGGTATTACTTCACATTCTTTTAAAGACGCATACACATAAATGAGGAGTCTTTAAAAAATCCAATAATCTTAAACAGGTAAAACACTTCCCAATAAGCTTGATGGTGTTTCTTCAAGTTAAAGAGCACGGGCACATCAGGAATGGTCTACACCCTGGTTTCTCAAAGTGTAGTCCAGGCCCAGCAGCATCATCACTTGGGAACGCATTAGAAATGGGATCTCAGATCTCTAACGCTACTGAAACTTTAAGCTGGGGGATACGATGCTCAGATAATTGTTTGGCTTTAAAAGACTCATTAACTGGTAGCTAGAGAGAGTTTTTGGTTAATACTTGTTAGGGAACCTTATTTTGGTGTAGTGATGTTTTAAACAAAGAAGGAGAGTGAGGAGCAGAAAGCTATTTTGTTTTGCTTCTTTAGAGGTTATTTCTAGATAAACCTTTTAGACTTGTCAAATATTTCACTGATAGTACTTCCTTCTCAGATTGCTGTATACATGTAATTTAAAAAATATACTGCTGATAGAGAAATCAAATATGCATACTATGTGTTCTACAAATATAAGATTTAAGATTCAAATGAAGGCACTGTGGATATTTTTAAAAGATAACCAAGAAATATAAAAAAAGTTTTAGCTCTTTATGAGTGACGAATGTACTTTTATTATGTAGTCCAAACCCAGTGATTAATATAAAAGGAATATATATCATAAAGCCATGAATACCAATTGTTTTTAATTATTAGTTTGATTTCAAAGCTATTTCCAAAGTAATAGGGGGAAAAAAATCACTAAAAGTCAGAAATATCAAAGCACCTAATCTTGCTCTATGCTCCAGTTTTATTCTAAGTCTTTCATTAGATTTTAAATTATTTCATTAAAATTTAAGATGATGTTTAAAAACTCTATTCTCCTTAGAAGATATGTATTTGTACCTTTTTTTTCAATTTTAAGTCCCCCCCTTATTTCATTTTTATAGATAAAAAGACAGAGTTCATAAAGTGCCTTATAAATCTTACCCTCTCAGCAACTTTTAGTTTAACCCAATCAGTTTTACCGCGACCTAGTAAATTAAGAGAACATAAGAGGGAAATCAAATAGTGTTGCTTAAAATTCCCCAGTTTAACTTGTATAAATAACAAATCTAAAAGAAAGCAAACTGGGTATCTGAATGAGCCATCTATGTAGCTTCTTACTACTACCTAAGTTATACAGACAACTGAAAACTTTCACCATAAAAATTACAGTGGCTACAGCTGTCAAAGTCTCCACAGTGAACCATTTTATAATATTTAATCTTGGCCATTAGTCCAATCTAGGAAGTTGGGTACACCTAGGATAGAGAAAGCCCCAAAACAGTCCATGATTTACTACAGCACTTAAACCTCAAATCCCACAGAAATTTTTCTTACATCATAATTAGCTGAAGCAACCTGCACAGATTACTCTTGTTGCAATGATATTGAAAGCAGCTGAAAACATTTTTAGTAAAGAAATGTAATTCAGACAACACACTCATGCAGGTGCATTTTTTGAAAAAACAACATGCAATACAGACTACAAACAAAAACTGCACAAAACTATGTCAACTGTGAGAAGGACCAATAAATTAAAAAACATGGTTTAATTTACCCTTTCTTCTTTTTGCAAAAACAGAAGCAGATGCCGCAGACAACTACTCCAACGCCAAAAACTACAAGAAATCAGGAAACAAATGATATGTAACTGTGAAAAATCATTGCCAAGATTCAAAATCTAGCAGAAGAAATAAATGATGGTCAGATTTCCATGGCTAGAAAATGTTATCTTATTTAAGCACATATACATTTACATTCCCTCTGGACTCTTCAGTATCAATCCAGTTCTTCGCATTAAACAGTACAGAGTAAGTCAGAGAAGAGTCCTTGATTAATTGAGAAAATTACCCAAAGCATATTTGGGATGCAAACTCATATGAGCAATGATCTTGAAACAACTTGTATTATTTAAGGTTTGTTAGTAACTGGACATGTAGAATACAAAGGAATAGACAAACACTAATACAAGGTAGTGTATTATCTAAAAGGTCAGGTTTTTCCTGTTTTACTTAATTTCAAGGTATAAAGCCACAGAAATTGAAAAATCTTTTAAAAAATGATTGCACTTCTTCAGAGTAATGTCTTGATTTAATTGGTATCAAAGTTTGGGATACGTACGTGCACCAATGACAATTGCAACAATGATTCCTGCACCTGAGAAAAAATGAAAACAGTTTGGGAGATAAGTACCTAGGGGTCTCCAGGTAGCAGCTGCATTTTAATTTGATCAGATCATCTATAACTACAAAGAAAAAATTATCAATCTAGTTTTAGCATGACTGCTAGTGCTTCCAGGTTATTTTCATCACAGAACCCTTCTAATCACATTCCAGGGTTAGGACACACCTTGTGAAACTCCTAACAGGAACTTCACTTTTCATTGTTGTATGCTGTAGCTATACCACACCAGGTTATTTAGTAAAGGTAACTAAGACAATTAGAATTTACTAGTTTAGAGGAAAATCACTTTAGAAATGTAGTAGCCCACTATAGTTCGTTTAGTTCAACATTCAGTCTTTTATTACTTATGATTTTGTTAGAAATTTAACATATATATTTTTTCCCTAAGTGGGTCTGTAGAATAAGTCATAAATAGAGTGCTATTAATCTATCATATAGACGTTATTTGCAGAGTCTTCACAAACAATACATCATTGTATCATCACAGCTCCTATTCCCCTTTCCCCCCAGATTAAGACTACAAGGAGATTTGCTCTAAGAATGTAAAGGGAACACCAGGGCACATGGATAAAACCTATGCACAGAAACGTAAACATGCATTTTTGACTATCCAGAGAGCAATAAATAATACTACCAAATCTTAATTCTTAGAAATGTTTGTCAGTAGTACCTCTGCTTCTAAACTGCCATTACTTTTATTATCTATAACTCATAGCATAAAATGTCATGTTCAGCTCTGTTCTTTTTATTTCATAAATATTATCAAGTGTAAGCATCTTGAGATGGTACTGGATCCACTTGACACAGTGGCAATTTGACCAGTTTTCAGAGGGAAAACATAACAAGCCTAAAGTACATTTTATAAAAAGATTAACCTTACTAGTCTAAAGTAAAGTAATAGCTATTTTTCTTCATTTCCTTATCAGTAAATCTTTATATTTCATTTAACTGTCACAACTATACTTCATCAAGTTCTTTAACACATATGTGTGAACTATGTGAGCCAACATTAAGTGTGCTACCCCAGCTTGATATAGAAAAACTAACCCAACTAGTAGTACTTTAAGGCTTGTACATACAAGGTACCAGTAGAAGGAAAATTTATCTAAAAATTGCCATTACATAGTAACACTATCACATGGAAAACAAGCTATGTTTTATATATATTAAACTACATATAACTGTATTATTTAAGAAAGTAAACTTATCATGCTAGGAAGCCTAAATTGGGGAACCTCTTAAAAACTGTATTACCCACATGTACCTATACATAGTACCTTATATTTGTCATGGTATCTTCACCTTTAAAATTACTTAAAATGTACAATTTTACAATTACACATTGAACAATTATCACCAATTTGTGACATGTTGTCTCTTTTCTAACTACAGATAACGGTAATATTTCCATGTTGAAAACTAGGGCCTCATGATGCAGGGTTATTAACAACCAAAATAATACCTAAACTCTCAGCATCTTTAGGTGGTGTTTCATCACTGGGACTGGGATATCCTAGAAAAAAAGAAAAAAATGGAAGTAAAAAAAAGAAGGAGAAAAAACAATAAAGCTTAAAGTCCTCTAAATTCATAGGTTTTGATTTTTTTTGACTTTGTACAAAAACCCTTATAATTTCATTTTCCTTATGTAAACTATATTAACGTTTCTCATTAAAAGTAGTATCAAAATATTATAAATTTATATTCAGTATCAAAGCATTCTTCTTCCTGTCCAGTAACATTTCCTGGGACAATATTCTGTGGTACAGCAAACAAATTAATCATTAGTGCGTTGTCAGAATTATCCTATGGATTCAATGTGATTATACTTAAAACTAAAATTAAGAAAACAATCCCTGGGCTTCCCTGGTGGCGCAGTGGTTGAGAATCTGCCTGCTAATGCAGGGGACACGGGTTTGAGCCCTGGTCTGGGAAGATCCCACATGCCGCGGAGCAACTAGGCCCGTGAGCCACAACTACTGAGCCTGCACGTCTGGAGCCTGTGCTCCACAACAAGAGAGGCCACGATAGTGAGAGGCCCGTGCACCGCGATGAAGAGTAGCCCCCACTTGCCGCAACTAGAGAAAGCCCTCGCACAGAAACGAAGACCCAACACAGCCAAAAATAAATAAATAAATAAACCAAAAAAAAAAAAAAAGAACCATTATCCTGTGGTAACATCCTACTGATTATTAAAAAAAAAGAAAAGAAAAAAAAAAAAAAGAGAGAACAATCCCATTTACAATCAAATCAAAAAGAACAAAATACCAAGAAATAAGTAGGTAAAAGACCTATATTCAGAAAACTATAAGACACTGATGAAAGAAATTGAAGACAACACAGATGGAAAGATATACTGTGCTTGGACTGGAAGAATTAATATTGTTAAAATGACCATACACCCCAAGGTAATCTACATATCCAATGCAATCCCTATCAAAATACCAGAAAAAATAATTCTAAAATTTGTATGGAAACAAAAAGACCCCGAATAGCCAAAACAATCTTAAGAAAGAATAACAAAGCTAGAGGTATCACACATCCTGACTTAAAACTATGCTACAAAGCTAAAATAATCAAAACAGTATGGTCCTAGCACAAAAACAGACACATAGAACAATGGAACAGAAGAGAGAGCACAGAAGTAAACCCACACCTATATGGAAAATTATCTACAACAAAGGAGACAAGAAAACATAATGGGGAAGAGACAGCCTCTTCAATAAATGGTGTTGGGAAAATTGTACAGCAACATGAAAAAGAATCAAACTGAACTACTTGCTCACAAAATATACAAAAATAAACTCAAAATGGATTAAAGATTTAAATTTAAGACCTGAAACCATAAAACTTGTAGAAGAAAACATAGCAAATACCCTTTTTTTACTTTAGCCTTAGCAATATTTTTTTGGATGTCTCCTCAGGCAAGGGAAACAAAAGTAAAAAAACCAAATGGGACTACATCAAGCTAAAAAACTTTTACACAGCAAAGAAAACTATCAACAAAAAGAAAGGCTACCTATGAATAGGAGAAGATATTTGCAAACAATATATCTGACAAGGGGTTAATATCCAAAATATACAAAGAACACATACAACTCAACATCAAAAAAAAACAAAGAACCCAGTTTAAAAATAGGTAGAAGACCTGAATAGACATTTTTCCAAAGAAGTCATACAGATTGCCAACAGGCACATGAAAGATGCTCAACATCACTACTCATCAGGAAGTACAAATCAAAAGCACAATGATATATCACCTCACACCTGTCAGAATGGCTATCATCAAAAAGACAACAAATAACAAATACCAGTAGGGATGTAGAGAAAAGGGAACCCCCGTGTACTGGTAGTGGGAATGTAAATTGGTGCAGCCACTATTGAAAACAGTATGGAGATTCCTCAAAAAATTAAAAATGGAACTACCATACAAGCCAACACTGGGTATTTACCCTAAGAAAATGAAAACACTTATTCGAAAAGCATATGCACCCCTATGTTCACTGGCACATTATTTACAATAGCCAAGATATGGAAGCAAACTAAGTGCCCATCCATAGATGAATGTTACTTTGTTAAAGTTTCCTTCTATTACAAATTGGATCCTAAGTTGGTTTTAAGCCCTCCTGTACACACGCACTACATCTTCTTTATCCATAAATATATATATATACACACACACATTCACACATACAATGGAATAAAAAAAGAATGAAATCTTGCCAACTGCGACAACATGGATAGACCTAGAGGGTATTATGCTAAGTGAAGCAAGTCAGACAGAGAAAGACAAATATTATATGATTTCACTCATATGTGGAATCTAACAAAACAAATAAACATAACTAAACAGAAAGAGAGTCATACATAGAACAAACAGGTGGCTGCCAGGAGGAGAGGATTCGAGGTACAGGGAGGAGAGAAATAGATGAGGGAGATTAGGAGGTAAAAACTTTCAGTTACTGAATAAATGAGTCATGGGTATGAAATGTAAGGTATGGGGAATATAGTCAATAGTTATGTAATATCTTTGTATGGTGACAGATGGTAACTAGACTTACCATGGTGATCATTTTGAAATGTATGAAAATATTAATTATGTTGTATACCAGGAACTAACATAGTGCTGTAGATCAATTATACTTCAAAAACAAACAAACAAACTCATAGAAAGAGATCAGATTTGTGGTTAAGAGAGTCAGAGGGTGGGAGGAAAGGGGAATTGCATGAAGGCAGTCAAAAGGTGCAATCTTCTAGTTATAAGATAAATAAGTACTAGGGATGTAATGTACAACATGATAAATATAACACTGTTGTATGTTATGTAAGAAAGTTGTTAAGAGAGTAAACTCTACGAGTTCTCATCACAAGGAAAAATTTTTTTTTCTATTTCCTCAATTTTGTATTATATAAGATGACAGATGTTCACTGAACTTACTGTGGTAATCATTTCATGATGTATGCAAGCCAAATCATTATGATGTAAAATGTAAACTTTATACAGTGCCCTATGTCAGTTATATCTCAACAGAACAAAAAAACTAAAAGGTACAGGAGGGCTTAAAAACAATTTAGAATCTGATTTGTAATAGAAGGAAACTTTAACATAATAAAGACCATTTATAAAAAATTCAGAGCTAACATCATATTCAATGGTGAAAAACTGTAAGTTTTTCCCTTAAGATAAGAAACAACCCAGGATGCCTGCATTTGCCATTTCTATTCAACATAACACTGGAAGTTCTAGACAGAGCAATTAGGCAAGTAAAAGAAATAAAAAGCGTCCAAATTGGGTAAGAAGAAATAAATGATCTCTGTTCCAGATGACATGATCTTATAAAAGGACAACTCTAAACATTACACACACATACACACACACACACACACATAAACACACACACACACACACCTGATAGAATAAAAGAATTCAGCAAAGTTGGCTGCAGGTTACAAAATCAACAAACAAGAATCAGTTGCATTTCTATACATGAGCAATGAACAATCCAAAAAGGAAATTAAGGAAACAATTCCATTTACAATAGTATCAAAAAGAATAAAATACTTGGGAATAAACTAACCAAGGAAGTGCAACATTCATACAGTGAAAACTACAAAACATTGCTGAAAAGAAATTAAAGACATAAATAAATGGAAAGACATCCTGTGTTCATGGATTGGAAGACTTAATATTATTAAGATGTTAACACTACACAAAGCAATCTACATATTAAATGCAACCCCATCACCATCTTGAGAATCCATTTTGCAGAAATAGAAAAATCAAACCTATAATTCATATAGAATCAAGGGACTAGCAATAGCCAAGAAAAATCTTGAAAAATAAGAGCAAAGTTGAGAGGGCTCATACTTCCTGGTTCCAAAACATACTAAAAAGCTACAATAATCAAAACAGAGTGGTACTGGCATAGAAACAAACACACAGACTAATGGAATAGAGTAGAAAGCCCAGAAATAAACCCTTGCTTATATAGTTAAATGACTGTCAACAGGGTGCTAAGAACATTCAATGGGGAAAAATGGGGAAAGGACAATCTCTTCAACAAATGGTTCTTGGAAAACTGATATCCACATGCAAAATAGTGAAGCTGGACACTTACATCATATACAAAAATTAATTCAAAAAGGATCATAGAACTAAACTTAAGAGCTAAAACTGTAAGATGCTTAGAAGAAAACATAGAGGACAATCTTCATGATATTGGATCTGGCAATGATTTCTTGGATGTCACACCAAAAACACAGGCAACAAAAGAACAAATAGATAAATTGGACTTTACCAAAATTAAAAACCTTTGTGCTTCAAATGACACTACCAACAGAGTGAAAAGGCAATACACAGAATGGGAGAAAACATCTTCAAATAATGTATCTGATAAGAGATTAATATCCAAAATACATAATGAACTCCTAAAACTCAACAACAACAAAAAACCAATTCAAAAATAGGCAACGGACTTGAGCAGACATTTCTCCAAAGAAGATCTATAAGAGACCAATAAGCACATGAAAAGATGATCAATTACTAATCATTAGGGAAATTAAAAAAAAAGAAAACCACAATGAGATACTACTTTACATGTATAAGGATGGCTATTATCAAAAAACAGAAAAATAAGTGTTGACAAAGATGTGGAGAAATTAGAACCTATGTGTATCACTGGTTAGAATGTAAAATGGTGCAGCCACTGAGGAAGACACTAAGTTTGTTCCTCAAAAAGGGAAACACAGAATTACCATATAAGCCAATGTGTTATTCAGAATAGCCAAAAGGTGGAAACAACCCAAGTGGCTATCAACAAGTGAATGGATAAACAAAATATGGTATATACAAATAATGCAATATTATTCAGCCATAAAAGGGAATACAGTTCTGCTACATGTTACAAGAGGGACAAACCTTGAAAACATCATGCTAAGTGAAATAAGTCAGAAGTGATACTACTTCTTGACCTAGAATAGTCAAATCCATAGAGATAGAAAGTAGAATATTGGTTACCAGGGCTGAGGGGAGGGAGAATGGAGGGTTATTATTAAATGGATATAATCTTTCATTTTGAGATGATGAAAGAGTTGTGATGATAGCTAGTAGTGATGTACTTAATGCCACTGAAATGTACACTTAAAATGGCTGAAATAGTCAAAAAAAAATTTTATCTAGAAAAATTAACATAGAAAATAGTCTGAACATTTCTGAAAAGGATGTCTTCTGCCAGATATTAAAACATATCATAGTACCGCCATCAAAAAATCGACTTAGTGGGGGCACAGGAATGGACAGAGATCAAGGGAACAGAGAGAAGACTAGAACACCTATGACTTTACTTAATGTATGATAAAAATTGGCACTTCAAAACAGCTGTAGAGAAGACAACTTATTCAACAAATAGTTCTACTTAGCCATTAGATGGGGTGGGTGGAATGGAGATGAACCTAATCTCATTCCACATACCACAATGAATTTCAGATAAAACAACGATGTAATGCAAATAATGCAATCAGGATGTATGGTTAAGATGTTCATATAATTTCAGCATGGGGAAGTCCTGAAGCTTTTATAAGAAGGATACAGAGTCATAGCCATTAGGGAAAAGATCAGTACGCCCAGCTAGCTACCTATCAATGTAAAATGCACATGTAAATGAGAAAATAGGAGAATAGTCAAATATGGTATATATTAAAGTCATCATTAAAAAGGATGGGAGTAAATCTAAAAACAACCCCAATTCAAGACATTAAATGGAAAAAGTGAAAGTTTCAGAAAAATATGAGCAGCCTAATGCCATTTTTGGTTACAAAAAAAAAAATGCCAAAATATGTATAAGTACACATATAAAGATGTTGATGTACAGAAATAAAAAGATACCCTAGGCTTCCCTGGTGGCGCAGTGGTTGAGAATCTGCCTGCCAATGCAGGGGACACGGGTTCGAGCCCTGGTCTGGGAAGATCCCACATGCCGCGGAGCAACTAGGCCCGTGAGCCACAATTGCTGAGCCTGCACGTCTGGAGCCTGTGCTCTCGTCTGGAGCCTGTGCTCTGCAACAAGAGAGGCCGCGACAGTGAGAGGCCCGCGCACCGCGATGAAGAGTGGCCCCCACTTGCCGCAACTGGAGAAAGCCCTCGCACAGAAACGAAGACCCAACACAGCCATAAATATAAATAAATAAATAATAAAAGATACCCTAAACTATTAAGTGATGATTCAGGAAATGGACTAGAGAAAGAGGAGGAGAAGTAATCTTTTACTCTGTATGCTTTCATAATGTTTGAAATTTTACAAATTCATATTCATATACTATTTATGTAATTAAAAGTTATAAAAAGCAATATATATACCCAATAATATAAAATTTTAAAAGAAAACTGACTAGTAAATATAAGGCAAAAAAAAAAAAGAACCTAGAAAAAAAAGTTCATTTTAAACAGGCTTTGATGAGTTCTGACAAATCAACAAGAAATATTTTAGAAACCAAATAGAAAAATGAAAAAAGGACATGAATAAATAACTGTAGATGAAAAAAGCTCAGCTTCACTGATAATTAAATAAATGCAAATTAATATGTGACATCATTTTTCACTCATCACCCTAAAAAGTTCTAAGCAATATATGTAGAATAAAGAACTGCTGAACCTGGATGACTTGATCCCAGAGTCGTAGTTGGATGAGTAGGCTTGGAATCTGGAAAAAGAAATTTGATTCAATTCTCCAGACTTATCAATACAAAATTATGGATTTACTTTTGATTTTTTAAAAAGATTATTTCTCAAATTGAATTATTTCTCAAAATGAAAAATACACATACTTCCTAAAATTTGCAATTCTGCTTCTGTGAAGTTAACCTAAAATATATATTTACACAAGTACATACGAATGTATCCATAAGAATGTTCACTATGGGATGTTCACTATGGCTTTGTATTATATAATGGAAATCCTAGAAGTTAACTAATAATAAACCATAAAAATATGTGTTCAGAATAAAGATATGAATCTTTAAAAAAATACCATCCACATAGTATCCTATTACATAATTTGTATCCTTTTCTTTTCCACTTAGTATTTTGCCCACATTTTTTCATATTTGCATAATCAGATCTACCTTATCACCATTATATGTCACTAATGATCCTTTTCATACTCTCTAACTGATGATAAAAAATGATTGACAGTCTCATGAGGAATTTGGATTTTTGATATTTAAAAAAAACTCCCTGTAGTTTACCTTCTTTATAAATTTGTCCTCACAATTCTCTCTTCTTCAAACACTAAACTGTATCAGTGTTTTATAAATCCTTTATAAAATGCTTATGGTCAATTCTTTCAAAAGAGCCTATCAACAAACATAGTATACCACAGTGCATAGTCCCAATAGGACCATGTGAGTAAACAAGGATGGGTCAATATCATCCACCAAAAAAAACATCTTTTCCCCCCCCAAAACTTCACAGCCCTCACCAAGGTACTCAAGGAGATTACTGGATACCAGGTTTACAGGAATTATAAAAAGGTGTTCTAATTACCATGTTAACATGAAAAATTACCCTCAGTCCTTAAAATATTAGGACAATAGGAAGTAAACAAATTAAAAGCCAGTAGATGACATTTGTTTGAGTCATTAAACAATGGGACACTGGAACCTATAGAAATGATGTTACTTTAGTGAGCAGAGCCACACTGGGACCCTGAGTGAAGTCTGCCCAGGCTAATGCTCTTCCTCTCTTCCTCTTGTCTCTTGCTTCTGCTGCAACCAAAGAGAAGAAGCCAGAGATAGCAGCCCTGAAATCAGGAAGATAATTCCTTCCACCATATCAAAATAGTCTCTCAAGTCTTAGGCAGAGCAGCTAATCAGTAGTCCCTGCAGAACCAAACTGGTCACGGTCTGGGAAAAGAAACATAGTCCTAGACCCAGAAGATACCCTGTAAAGGTGTCAACAGATCACTTTTAAAATGAATAAATTATCAATGTCGATGACACAGAAAACATACATGTTAAAAAACAGATGCCATGGACCTTCCTCTGCATTAATATTAATTTGAGTTATGCTGTAATGCATACAAGCTACCTTTAAGAGCTTTCTAGATACCAGGCACTGTGCTAAGTGCTTTAAATGGATCCCATTTTAAATTTACTATCACTCAGTAAGGAAGGTTTTAAATCATCCACCAAAAAAACCATCTTTTAATCATTTTACATGTAAGTAAACATGTTTAAAGTTTACTTAACTTGCCACCTGCTTACATCTGCAGACTACTGCAAATAATTTTAAAGTCACTAAACGTAACAACTAAAATGGCTGTTAATATGGTCTTCTTCCTTTCATTCCTAAAATTGATGAGTGTAAATCATAGGAATTTAAAAGATTTTGAAAAAAATCACAAGGAATGTAAACGATTTTGAAATATATAAGCAGGAAGTTACTAGACCTGAGACACTGGGAATTGGAGGTTGGGAACTGGGAGGAGTTGACACTGGAAAACAAAAAAAATGTAGATTGGATCAAACACTTGGGAGTTACTGCTGGCATTTTCACCAGGAATTTAAAAGACTTTTGAAAAAATATATGCAGGTAGTTACTAAACCTGAGGCACTGGAAATTGGAGGCTGGGTACTAGGAGTAGTTGACTCTGGAAAACAAAATAATGTAGACTGAATAAAAAACTTGGGCATTATTATTTTCTTTTCATTAATATGAATTATGCCTTTCACTCTTATTTAGGTAAAACTTTCTATGCTTCAATTTACTCTGAAAAACGATTGCTATTCATTTTTACATGTAAAAAATGCCAAACAAGAGAAATTTATATATGTGTGTGATGTACATGAAATGCTAAGACCCTATAAAGACATCCAAAATTGCAACAGCAGATTTCTTTGTGAATGTGAAGTCGTACAACTATCATAGAAATGAATACAAGACAGTTAAATACGAAAATTGTTTCTTTTTTATTATTCTCTATCATTGATATTTAATGTCAATGATATTTAAAGAAAAAAAAAACAAAGGAAAACGACAATATTTATACCTTTAATACATGTTGGTATCTCAGGCTCCCAAGTACTGTTCGCACTACAGACAATTTTGTTGCTGCCATTAAGCTTAAAACCCTCGTTGCATCTATATACAATCGTCGCTTTGTAGTAAAATTTTGGTCGAAGTCCTGAGACTATCACTCCATTTTCAACATATGGATATACACATTTGACCACTGAAAAACGGAGAAATTCCAGAATTAATGGAAAGCTGCTTTCACATAGGACCAGAAAAACTAGTGCAAAGTAATAATTTCCAGTGGAAAGAAAGAGGAATGAAAAGATGTTTATTGAAAAAAAAAAAAAAAAGACTTTGTGCATTTGAATTCCAGGTGAACAGATCTGGAGAAATCTAATAACCTTTTCCCACCTAAAACAGGCTGTCATTATAGTTTATTTGCTTTCCTACATTTTCTTTCCATTATTGACAAGTTTTGAGAAAGGTCTGAGTACCAGACACAAATTCAGGGTAAGTTCAAAAGAAACTTTCAATGCTCTTTAGCTCTAGGATTTTTTTAAGATCATGCTGACACTAACTGCGGTACCCTGCTCTTTTAGAAAGGCAGCAAAAACTTTTCTTAGAAGGTAATATTTGAGCTCAAATTTAAAAGTTGAAAAGAAGCTAGCCATGCCAAGATATGAAAAAGAATGTTCTCAGGTGACAACAACACACAGGAACTGGGATGTTCAAGAAGTACAAAGGCCAGTGGAGTTAGGGCAGTGTTTTCCAAACATTCTGGACTGTAACCCAGAGATCAAGAAATACATTTTGGGCTTCCCTGGTGGCACAGAGGTTGAGAATCTGCCTGCCAATGCAGGGGACACAGGTTCGGGCCCTGGTCTGGGAAGATCCCACATGCCGCGGAGCAACTAGGCCCGTGAGCCACAACTACTGAGCCTGCGCGTCTGGAGCTTGTGCTCTGCAACAAGAGAGGCCGCGACAGTGAGAGGCCCGCGCACCGCGATGAAGAGTGGCCCCCGCTTGCCGCAACTAGAGAAAGCCCTCGCACAGAAACACAGCCAAAAAAAAAAAAATATATATATATATATATAAATAAAAAATTTTTAAAAATTAAAAAAAAAAAGAAATACATTTTACATTGTAA
The DNA here is from genome assembly GCF_965194805.1 of Balaenoptera borealis. Taxonomy (NCBI): domain Eukaryota; kingdom Metazoa; phylum Chordata; class Mammalia; order Artiodactyla; family Balaenopteridae; genus Balaenoptera; species Balaenoptera borealis. Next base: position 36,774,008 of record NC_138860.1, on the reverse strand, counting down.
ACCAGTATATAAACAAGCAGGCCTGAGATAACGTTAAAAATTACTACTTAGCCCTCAGACCAGTGTACTCTGATATTTCCCATTCTACTCTACTTCTTAAAAAGTAAAATACTCATCCTGACCCTCTAGGATTCAGGATCCTAGATCCTAATGGGTTTGGCAGAATTTAGGAAAAAACAAAATCAAGAAACACTGGGCTGGGCAGTGAGTTCAAGAGAATATCTTATGAGATTAAATCTGAGTAATAGATGAGGGCCAGATAATACACTGCCTTTTAAACCAGAAGAGTGTCCTTTCTCCTTTCTTTTGGGTCTGAATTTCCATCAGGTATTATTTCTCTTCAGCCAGGAGAACTTCCTTATCAATTCTTATAGTCCAGGTTGGCTAATGACAAATTCTCTTAGCTTTTGTTTATCTGAAACTGTTTTTATTTCACCTTCAGTTCTGAAAGATTTCTCTTTGACAGAGAATTCTAGGCTGTTTTTTCTTTCAGCACATTAGCAGAAATTATTGCCTTGTAGTTTCAACAGTTCCTTAACAAAAGTCAGCTGTCATGTCATTCTTACTTTGGGTGAGGAGAGGGAGGATGTAATATGTTTGTGTTTTGTTTTTTGTTTTTCCCTCTCACTGGCTACTTTTTCTTTTGTTCTCAGTAGTTTTACCATGTTGTGTTTAGTTTAGTGGGGGTTTCTTGGTAAATTTTTGAAATTTATTCTGCTAGGGTCAGTGAATTTCCCAGACCTGTGGGGTTGTTGTTTTGGATCAAATTTAGATAATTTTTGGCCAGTATTTACTGAAATGATTTTCTACATTTTTCTCTCTCCTCTCTTCTGAAACTCCAGTTACATGTATGTTTGACTCTTTGCTTTTTCTCCCAAAGGTCTTTCTCTCTGTTTCTTATTTTAATCTTTCTTTTCAAATCATGGTGGATTTCTATTGCTCTGTCACTGATATTTTTCACTGTTGGGCCAATATGCTCTTAATTGTACCTAATGATTTTCTTCTAAGTTAGGTTTACTAGATAACAAAGTACATACAGTAAATCTCACCCTTTTAAGTGTACAGCTGTATTAGTTTTGATCAATTCAAATAATCATGTAATTACCTGCACAATAACAAAAGTTCCATTATCTCCAAATACTTCCTCATGCCACTTTGTAATCAACCCTCCCCACCTCTCGACCACCTTATCCAACCAGCCAACCACTAATCTGTTTTCTGTTCCTATAACATTGCTTTTCCAGAATGTCATAATGGGATCACAGCCTCTGAGTATGGCTTATTTCACTTAGCATAATGCATTTGAGATTCATTCCTGCTGTTGCATGATTCAGGAGTTCATTTCTTTTTATTGCAGAGTATTACTCTATTGTATGGATGTGGTATAGGCTGTTCATCCATTACCAGATGAAGGACATGTGGACTAATTCCAGTGTGGAACGATTATGACTAATGCTGCTGTGAATATTCTCATGCAGCTTTCTATATAAACATACCTTTTTATTTATGTTGCTGAGTTGTATGGTAAATGTATATTTAACCTTATAAGGAATTGCCAAACTGTGTTCCATAATGTTCATACCACTTTGCATTCTTACGAGCAATGTATTAGAGCTCCAATTGCTCCATATAGTTGCCAGTTAATGGTATTGTTAGTTTTTAGGTTTTTTTTTTTTTAATTTCAGCCATTCTAATAGCTGTTTAGTGATACCTCACTATGGTATTAAATTCCATTCTGTAATACTAATGATATCAAGCAACTTTTCATGTACTTTTTTGGCATACATATGTCTTCTTTGGTGAAATAGATCTATTCAAATATGTTGCCCATCTAAAAAAAAATTGGGTTCTTTTCTTATTGTGTTTTGAGAGTTATTTATATATTGTATACAAGTCCATTAGCAGATATGTATTTTGCAAACATTTTCTCCCAGTCTGTGGCTCATTTTATTCATTCTTTGAACAGTGTAATTGAAGCAGAAGTTTTGAGTTTTTAATAAGTCCAATTAATATTTTTTCTTTAAAGAAGAAGGATCATGCTTTTAGCATTGATTTAAGAAATCTTTGGCTAAGGCAGAAATATTTTCTACGTTTTCTAGTAAAAGCCTTATGGTTTTAGGTTTTAGGTTTTACATTTAAGTCTTTGGTTCATTGTGAGTAAATGTTTGTCTATGGTGCTAACATAGGTTGAGGTGCTTTCTTCTTTCTGTGCATAATGTATATCAAATTGAGCCTGTAATTTTACCATTTTTCCAATGAATTGTTTGTATATCTGTGATGAAATCAAGTGCACATATTTGAAAGGGTCTATTTCTGGACACTATTCTGTTCCACTGCTCTACATGGCTATCCTTTCACCAATACCACACTGTCTTGATTATATTCCTTAGAGCATGGTTTATAAGAAGTCTTGACATCAGGTAGAATGAAACGTCTATAATTTTTTTTTCAAATTTATATTGACTATTCTAGTTCTTTTATCTTTCTAAATAAATTGTAGAACCTATTTGTCAAGTTCTGCTGGGATTTTATGGGATTGTGCTGAATTTACAGATCAATTACTGACATCTTTATTATATTGTGTCTTCCAATCCATGACCACTGAATTTTCTCTATTTATTAAGGTTTTCTTTAATTTCTTTTATAAGTGTTTAGTTGTTTTTACCATTTAAATATTTCACATACGTGGCTAGATTTATATGCAAGTATTTCATGTTTTGGAGCTGGTATAAACAGTACTTGAAAAATTTCAATTTCTAATGGTGTTTTAGTAGTATATAGATATACAGTTGATTTCTGTATGTTGATCTTGTATCTTGCAACCTTGCTAAAACTTCAGCCATTCAAGTTTTCTACAAAAACAATCATCATAAGTGAATGAAGTCTATTTTATTTTTTACTCTCCAATATGTATGCCTTATTGTACAGTCTAGGAACTCCAATACAATGCCGAACAGCATGGTTAACAGTAGACATCCTTGTCTTGTTCCATTTTAAGTAAAAATAAACTATTCTTTTACTATTAAGTATAATGTTAGCTGGGGAATTTTTATAGGTACCTTTTGTCAGCTTCAGGTAGTTCCCTTATATCCTTATTTGCTGAGTTTTATAATGAAAAGATGATAAATTCTGTCATACACTCTTTTTTTTTTACATCTATTAAGGTGATCATGTGTGGTTTTATTTTATTTTTGTTTTTTTGGCACATGATAGACGATGTAATCTTTAAAATAAACATTACATTAGGCATTCTATTTGCAGCAGAAACTGACATTCAAAGAAGTTAAACAACTTACAGAGCTAATGAGAAGTGGAGACAGAATTGTCCAATATATTCAAGGGAAGGTTTGTCTAAGCAAATGGCTCTGGGCTCAAATAAGGGAGGATATGCAGCATACTCTAAGCTCTCATTAGTTCTCTCTCGTTTTTTTAAATTATATATATATTTTTTATACAGCAGGTTCTTATTACTTACTATTTTATACATATTAGTGTACACATGTCAATCCCAATCTCCCAATTCATCACACCACACCGCCCGCCTCCCCCCCACTTTCCCCCTTTTGGGTCCATACTTTTGTTCTCTACATCTGTCTCTATTTCTGCCTTGCAAACCAGTTCATCTGTACCATTTTTCTAGATTCCACATATATGCGTTAATATATGATATTTGTTTGTCTCTTTCTGACTTACTCCACTCTGTATGACAGACTCTAGGTCCATCCAGCTCACTACAAGTAACTCAATTTCATTCCTTTTTATGGCTGAGTAATATTCCATTGTATATATGTACCACAACTTCTTTATCCATTCGTCTATCGATGGGCATTTAGGTTGCTTCCATGACCTGGCTATTGTAAATAGTGCTGCAATGAACATTGGGGTGCATGCGTCTTTTTGAATTATGGTTTTCTCTGGGTACATGTCCAGTAGTGGGATTGCTGGGTCATATGGTAATTCTATTTTTAGCTTTTTAAGGAACCTCCATACTGTTCTCCATAGTGGCTGTATCAATTTACATTCCCACCAACAGTGCAAGAGGGTTCCCTTTTCTCCACACCCTCTCCAGCATTTGTTGTTTGTAGATTTTCTGATGATGCCCATTCTAACTGGTGTGAGGTGATATCTCATTGTAGTTTTGATTTGCATTTCTCTAATAATTAGTAATGTTGAGCATCTTTTCATATGCTTCTTGGCCATCTGTATGTCCTCTCTGGAGAAATGTCTATTTAGGTCTTCTGCCCATTTTTTGATTGGGTTGTTTGTTTTTTTAATATTGAGCTGCATGAGCTGTGTATATATTTTGGAGCTTAACCCTTTGTCCGTTGATTCATTTGCAAATACTTTCTCCTATTCTGAGGGTTGTCTTTTCATCTGTTTATAGTTTCCTTTGCTGTGCAAAAAGCTTTTAAGTTTCATTAGGTCCCATTTGTTTATTTTTGGTTTTATTTCCATTTCCCTAGGAGGTGGTCAAAAAAGATCTTGCTATGATTTATGTCAAAGAGTGTTCTTCCTATGTTTTCCTCTAAGAGTTTTATAGTGCCTGGTCATACATTTAGGTCTTTAATCCATTTTGAGTTTATTTTGTGTACGTGTTAGGGAGTGCTCTAATTTCATTCTTTTACATGTAGGTGGCCAGTTTTCCTAGCACAACTTATTGAAGAGACTGTCTTTTCTCCATTTTATATCCTTGCCTCCTTTGTCATAGATTAGTTGACCATAGATGTGTGAGTTTATCTCAGGGCTTTTTATCCTGTTCCATTGATCTATATTTCTGGGTTTTTTGCCAGTACCATATTGTCTTGATTACTGTAGCTTTGTAGTATAGTCTGAAGTCAGGGAGTCTGATTCCTCCAGGTCCATTTTTTTCCCTCAAGATTGCTTTGGCTATTCGGGGACTTTTGTGTCTCCATACAAATTTTAAGATTTTTTGTTCTAGTTCTGTAAAAAATGTCATTGGTAATTTGATAGGGATTGCATTGAATCTGTAGATGGCTTTGGGTAGTATAGTAATTTTCACAATTTGATTCTTCCAATCCAAGAACATGGTGTATCTCTCCATCTGTGTCATCTTTGATTTCTTTCATCAGTGTCTTATAGTTTTCTGAGTACAGGTCTTTTACCTCCTTAGGTAGGTTTATTCCTAGTTATTTTATTCTTTTTGTTGCATTTGTGAATGGGATTGTTTCCTTAATTTCTCTTTCTGATCTTTTGTTGTTAGTGTATAGGAATGCAAGAGTGTTTTTTTTTTTTCTTCTTCAAAGTTTCTTGATATGGTAAATTGCACTGATTAATTTTTAAATTTGAATCATCCATGCATTCATGGAATAAATCCTACTTAATTATGATGTATTCTTATTTTTTTATAGGCGAGGATTTGATTTCTTAATATTTTGTTAAGAAGTTTTAGTTCTATGCCCATTTTGGATATTGTCTGTAATTTTCTTGCAATGTTTCTGTCTGTTTTTGGTATCAGAGCAGTGCTGTCCTCATGAAATGAGTTAAGAAGTATTCCTATCTCTTTAGTTTTCTTGAAAACTTTGTGTAGGGTTAATACTATTTATTCCTTAAACGTTTGGTATAATTCCCCAGTGAGGACATGGGGCCTGCAGTACGCTTCATGAGAAGGTTTTTTATAATTTTTTATTGAAGTATAGGTGATTTACAATATTGTGTTAGTTTCAGGTGTACAGCATAGTGATTTGTTGTTTGGTTTTTCTTTAGATTATATTCCATTACAGTTTATTACAAGATATTAGATATAATTCCTTGTGCTATATAGCAAATATTTGTTGCTTTTTTATTTTACGTATAGTAGTTTGTATCTGTTAATCCCATGCCCCTAATTTGTTGCCCCCCTCCCTTTTTCCTTTGGTAATCATAAGTTTGTTTTCTACATCTGTGAGTCTGTTTCTGTTTTGTATATAGAATCATTTGTATTATTTTTTTGACTCCACATACAGCTGATATCATATAGTATTTGTCTTTCTGACTTACTTACTTCACTAAGCATAATATTCTCTAAGTCCATCCATGTTGCTACAATGTAACTATTTTATTCTTTTTTAACGCTAAGTAATATGCCAATACACACACATACAGACACACAGACACACACAGACACACACACAAAACATCTTCTTAATCCAATCACCTGTTGATGGGCACATGGGTTACTTCTATGTCTTGGCTATTGTAAATAGTGTTGCTATGAACACTGGGAGTGCATGTACCTTTTTGAATTAGAGTTTTCACTTTTTCCAGACATACACCCAGGAGTGTGATTACTGGATCATAGCTCTATTTTTAGTTTTTAAAGTAACCTCCAGACTGTCTTCTTTACTGGCTGCATCACTTTACATTCCCACCAACAGTGCAAGAGGGTGCCCTTTTCTCCACACCCTCTCCAACGTTTATTATTTATAGACTTTTTGATGACAGCCATTCTGACCAGTGGCAACACCTTGTGGTTGTGATTTGCATTTCTCTAATAATTAGTGATGTTGAGCATCTTTTCATATACACGTAGGCAATCTGTATGTCTTCTTTAGAGAAACATCTATGTAGGTCTTCTGCCCATTTTTTGATTGTGTTGTTCATTTTTTTTAATATTGAGTTGTATGAGCTCTTTGTGTACTCTGGATATTAACCTCTTGTCATTTGCATCATTTGCAAATATTTTCTCTCATTCTGTAGGTTGTCTTTTGGTTTTTTGATGGTTTCCTTTGCTGTGCAAAAGCTTTTAAGTTTGATTAGGTCCCATTTGTTTATTTTTGCTTTTGTTTCTTTTGCCTTGGGACACTGACCTAAGAAAATATTGCTACAACTTTTGTCAGAGTGTTTTGCCTATGTTTTATGGTGTCATGTCTTACATTTAGGCCTTTACACAATTTGAGTTTATTTTTGTATATGGTGTGAGGGAATGTTCTAATTTCATTGTATTACATGCAGCTGTCCAGCTTTCATAGGACCATTTGTTGAAGAGACTGTCTTTTCTCCATTGTATATTCTTGCCTCCTTTGTTGTAGATTAATTGACCATAGGTGCATGGGTTTATTTCTGGGTTCTCTACTCTGTTCCATTGAACTACAATGGAGTATGTGCTCTACTCCATTGATCTACATGTCTGTTTTTGTGCCAATACCATGCTGCTTTGATTACTGTACCTTTGTAGTATAGTCTAAAGTCAAAGAAGGGTTATACCTTCAGCTTTCTTCTTTTTTCTCAGTATTGCTTTGGCAATTCTGGGTCTTTTATGGTTCCATATAAATTTTAGGATTATTTGTTCTAGTTCTGTGAGCAATGTCACAGGTATTTTTATAGGGATTGCATTAAATCTGTAGATTGCTTTGGGTAGTATGGCCATTTTAACAATAGTAATTCTTCCAATCCAAGGGCACAGTATATTTTTCCATTTCTTTGAATCACGTTCAGATTCCTTTACCAATGTTTTATAGTTTTCAGTGTATAGGTCTTTCACTTCATTGGTTAAGTCTATCCCTAGGGTTTTTTTGTTTGTTTTTAGACGCAATTTTAAATGGAATTGTTTTTTTAACTTACTTTTCCTGAACTTTCATTATTAGGGTAAAGAAACACAACAGATTTCTGTATATTCATCGTGTATCCTCCTACCTTGATGAATTCATATATTAGTTCCAATAGTTTTTGTATAGAGTGCATTCTCTATATAGAGAATTATGTCATCTGTAAATAGTGACAGTTTTACTTATTCCTTTTTATTTTGGATAGCTTTTATTTCTTTTTCTTTTCTGACTTCCAATACTATGTTGAATAGAAGTCGTGAGAGTGGGCATCCTTGTCTTGTTCCTGAATTTCAGGAAGGCTTTCAGCTTCTCACCTTTGAGTATTATGTTAGCTGTGGGTTTGTCATAAATCACCTTTATTATGTTGAGATAATGTTCCTGCTATACCCACCTTCATGAGGGTTTTTATCATGAATGGATGTTGAATTTTGTCAAATGCTATTTATGCATTTGACAAAATTTCCTTCTGCACAAGGATGGTTCAACATATGGAAATCAATCAATGTGATACACCACAATAACAAAAGGAAAGACAAAATCTACATGCAAGAAGATTTAAGTTGTCAAATTTACAGGCATAAAGCTGTTTGTTTTATTCCCTTACTGTTCTTTAAATGTCTGCAGTATATTTAGTGATCTCCTTTTTTTCACTCTTTTTTTTTTTTTTGGCTGTGTTGGGCCTTCGTTTCTGTGTGAGGGCTTTCTGTAGTTGTGGCAAGCGGGGGCCACTCTTCATCGCGGTGCATGGGCCTCTCACTATCGCTGCCTCTCTTGTTGTGGAGCACAGGCTCCAGACGCGCAGGCTCAGTAGTTGTGGCTCACGGGCCTAGCTGCTCTGCAGCATGTGGGATCTTCCCAGACCAGGGCTCGAACCCGTGTCCCCTGCATTAGCAGGCAGATTCTCAACCACTGCACCACCAGGGAAGCCCTCTTTTTCACTCTTGATACTGGTAATTTGTATCTTCTGTTTTCCTGTCAAACTACCTATAGGTTTATCCATTTTATCAATCTTCTCCAAGAAGCAGATGTTGATTTGATTCTCTCTATGTTATTTCTCTTTTCAATTTCATTGGTTTTTTTTCTCTGTCTTTATTATTTCCTATTGGGGTTTAAGTTGCTCTTTTTTTTTAGTTCCTTATGGTAGAAGTTCAATTATTGATTTGAGACTTTTCTTTTTCCAATATAAGTATTTCATGGTTTAAATATCCTTCTAAGCAATGCTTTTGCTGTATCCCACAAGTTCTGATATTTTGATATGCTGTGTTTCATTTTTATTATATTCGAAGCACTTTCTAATTTCCCTTGTTAATACTTTGTCTTTGATTCATTTATTAGTTGTAAGTGTCTGCATAATTTTCAAATATTTGGGGATATTCTAGATTTATGTTTTGATTTCTACATTCATCTCAGTTTAATCAGATAATGTACTCTGAATGATTTCAATTATGTGAAATTTGTTAAAAATTATCTTATTGCCTAGAATATGGTATTAGAGAATGTTCCATGTTCACTTGAGAAGAGTAAATATTTTGCCATTATTCAGTGGACCCTTTCTTTCAAGAGAAAAAATCCCTCCAGTGTCTCCCTGCTTTTGATCATGCTCTAATGCCTTAAACATTGTTTTTAAGTAAGATTTGCCCAGAGTTTATAAATCATATCTGTAAGACAATTAATCTTTTACAATGTACACTATGATTTCCTGTAGCCAAAACTGTCAGACTTCTTGTAATACAAGATAACACTTTCTTATGTTTAAGAAAGTGTGTGTTGAATTTTTTGATGCTTTTCATGGAAAAAAGTCCTAACTCATGCATATACACAGTAGTTCACAATATATAAATTGGAATGCCAAGAACCTGTGGGGTGAGAGGGGGGAAGCTCTACAAGTAGAAGTATTTTTTACTTGATTTGACCGATATTAAATTAAATTAGAAACCAATTTAACAGGAGGATCAAGCACATATGGCTGTTTTTACTTGTATATAAAACAATTTACAAAGCGTTTCTACAGTATTTACACATTAAGAAGGAAATAAATGGAAATATTATTACCTTTACATTGAGGAGGGTCACGACTCCATTTGTCATTTCCAATACAAACAAGCTTGCTCTCTCCAACAAGTGAATATGGATCTGTTCCATTTGAAGCATCACAACTATAAGTTACTACTTCATTGTATTCAAATACATCCTTGTGGCTATTTGTGTATTTTCCATTTAGAATTTTTTCAGGTGGTTTACACAAAATTTCTTAGAAAGGGAAAAAAAAGAAGACATAAAAGGCAAAAGGAAAGGTAAAAGATTAAACACCAATCAGTAAAGGTCTATGAATTGCCTTCAATAAATTCATTAACATATGATTTCTACAAGCTAGTTGTGAACCCAATATCCATTTAGAAGGTTTCTATGAGAAAGAGTATTATCCTAAATTCAAACTATTAATTTAGAAGTGAATTATTTAAAATAAAACTAATTTTCTTAAATAACGACATTAAAAATCTATATGAAACACATTTATTTATCTGCAAGGCCATACTAAGTTTTGTTCTCATCATAAGAGATGATGACAATTTAATGGTATAATATAATTATGATTAAAAACAGAACTCAGTGCTGGTTGAGAAACACTTCATAATTTATAAATATATCTATTCACTAAATCAGTTCTTCACATTAATACCAAGTATTATCGTCATTTTTCACTTTCATCCTTACAAGTGTATGGTGAAATTTTCCAGAGGCTATATAAATTGTGTGATTTTGCAAGAGACTGAATCCAGATGTCTTCCTTTAAGCCAGATATGGAAGAAATTTGCAAAATTGTAAAACAATGCCACTATTTGTTTCGGAAATTTTTGATTTTTCATAAAAGTATGTTGTATATACTAACAGGTATTGTGCTTACTCTTCTTAAAAATGAATAATAACTATTTTAAAAACTGTTCAGTTTTAATTCCAATATAATAATAGCAATAGACATAACCCACATAAAGAAAAGTCCATTGGTGTCTATGTTAATTTAAAAGCATAAAGGGGTCCTGAGGCCCAAAGTTTGAGAACTGCTGCTCTATATTCTAAAGAGAGAATACACTTACTTTCACATATTGGAGGATTATCACTCCAGTTCACAGTACTTCCAGAAATCTCACAGTATAGAATACTTGGTCCAATTAAGAAATAACTAAATGAGAAAAGAAAAGTTACTATGTTCCTTAGTAGTTACAAGATGGACATAATAATGAAAACAATTTTATATGGTTGTTTTCCTGCACTATAGTAATTTGAAGGAGAAGTTCCTTAAACAAAATATAATGTAAGTGCTAACTAAATATGCAACTTAATTAAATAGAGTTTCTGCATGTGAGCACACATTGGCCCACAGCAAAATGTCTAAATTACTCTGTCATGTTGTCAGTGTAGCCCCTCTGCTATCTCTGGCAAATGCATCACACGTTCACTTCTCTACCCTTTTGCTCACACCATTCTGCTCAGTAAGGACTGAGCAGAGAGATCAGGGCCTAGAGCTTGCCTGCCTGGATTCAAGTTCCAGCTCTAAGACTGACTTATTTGAGCTTGGGCAAGCCCCTTACGCAAGGTTCTCTTGCTCAGTGTCCTCATCTATGAAAAGGGGGGTAACAGTACATACCTCATGGGACTGTTTTGAGGATTGGATGAGTTAGCATCTGGCATGTAGTGAGTACTAGGTAAGTTGTAGCTTTTTTTAACATTCTTTAGATTCTTTATTAATATTCAGAATACACGCATACCTCATCTTACTGCTCTTCACTTTATTGAGTTTTTAACAAATTGAAGGTGTATGGCAACCCTGCATCAAACAAGTCTATTTGTGCCATTTTCCCAAAAATGTTTGCTCACTTCATGTCTCTGTGTCACATTTTGGTAAATTTCACATATTTCAAACTTTATTACTATTATTATACTTGTTATGGTGATCTGTGATCAATGTCTTTAATGTTACTACTATGACTCTGAGGCTCAGATTATGGTTAGCAATTTTTGGTAATATAGTATTTTTAAATTAAGGTATACACATTTTTTTTAGACATAATTCTATTGCACACTTAGCAGACTACAGTATAGTAGAAATGTATGTAAAAAACTCATTTGATTTGCTTTATTGCAGTGGTCTGCAAATGAACCTGTGATATCTCCAAGGTATGCCTGTACCTTTCTAGTAGTAGTTCAGGAATACTACACGATGAAATATTCTCCAATGATTTAAATTCATAATACACTCTTCTCCTTCTGGACTCTCATTGTAATGATCATGAATGATTCTATCTATTTGGTACTTTTCATTTACTATTTTACTCTGATGCCTTTCTATATATACTGTGTTTCTCAAAGAGGGCTACAACTTCCTTGACTCTACATCTTAAATGTTTGGTGCCTAATAGCCTCTTCTATATGTTCCAGTGGAACATTCACTGGATATTCCGCTATTTTTACTTGATCAAGTTAAAAAATACTCAGTGTAACTGCCTTTCCCCCTTCCAGAGGACTTTTCCCCAAAGGCTAATTCATTGATTCTAGATTATAATGCGTTAGGAGAGGATTCTGGGATGATGGCAAAATAAGTGGCAACAGGAATCTGTCTCCCCACCTTCATGACGACACTGACAGAATCTGCCTGATATCACTATTTTGGAAGTCTAGAATCTGTTCATGGCTTGCAATTACCAGGAGAAGACTTAGGTAAATTAGCTTGATTTCAGTCAATTTTAGCTCTTAGCACAGTGGCAGCTACCTATCCCCCCACCCCAGCTGGCATCTGTACACGTGTTGCTAGAGCAGCTTATAAGTAGCCTGTGGCAGCTAGGGTGGGCAAAAAGGAATCTGCCCTCCAAGTATCAGGGATTTGTGCTCTTATCACTGCTGCTTCTGATCACAGAGAAGCAGAAAAAGAGGTGGGCAGCCTTTGTTGTCACACCTCCCCCAACTTTTTCAAGCTCCTTCAACACTGGACAAATGATATCCAAGGGATTTAAAATCCAGCATCCTTTGCCCCTCTCCTTCACTTTTACTTTTTTCCACTAACAGGAGCCAGACATTAAACACTAGGACATTCAAAAATAACTGCTATGTGGAAAAAAATTAGAAAATGATTCCGCCTGCCAAGAGAAAGGCTCAGGAAAAAACTGAGACGACCTTCAAGTTTATATGTCAGGCTGCTCCTCAGCACAGAGACACCATACAACAATCAAAAAACCAAACCAAAACAAAAAAACCCATAAAACAGTAAGCTCTAGGTAGGGGGCAGAATCTGATTTCCAGAGTTAACACATTATTAGATTCAAATATTGATTCAACAAAAAAGTTGTAAGACATACAAAGAAACGGGAAAGGAAAAGTATGGCTCATACAGTGGAAAAATACATGAACAGAATTTTTTTCTGAAGGAGACCTCATGACAAATCTAGCAAACAAAGACTTTAAAATAAAGGTCTTGTGAAGGCACTCTCAATGGAAATTAATGGATGCCAGTTCTGCCACCCCATTTTTCTTCAATGAAGCAGCCAAACAGCAGACACAGAGATGCAGATCTTTGTGAAGACCCTGATGGGCAAGACCGTCACTCTTGAGGTCAAGCTCAGTGTCACCATTGAGAATGTCAAAGCCAAATCAAAGACACTGAGGACATCCTGCCTCACCAACAGAGTCTGAATTTTGCAGACAAACAGCTGAGGTTGGCCGTACTCTCTCAGACTATAATATCCAGAAAGAATCCACTCTACACTTGGTGCTTCACCTGCAGGGTGGTATCATCAAGTCTTCCCACTGCCAGCTTTCCCAGAAGTACAACTGTGACAAAATGATCTGCTGCAAGTGTTATGCTCACCTGCACACCAGTGCTGTCAACTGCCACAAGAAGAAGTGTGGCCAAACCATCAAACTGTGCCCCAAGAAGGTCAGATACATCCTCTCCACTGGCTCTTCTTCTGCCCACAGGGTTGCCCCCTACCTAAGCCCAACCCTGGAGCCTCAGTAAAATTTGAAAGAAATAACTGGATAAAGATGCACAAAGAACTAAAGGAAAAAATGTAGAAAGTCAAGAGAACAATATGTGAACAAAATGGAAATATCAGTAGGAGCTAGAAAATCTAAAAAGAATCCAAAAGTAAATGCTGGAGTTGAAAAGTACATTAATGGAAATGAAAAAGTCACTGGAAGAATGAAAGGCATATTTGAGAAGAAAAAAGAATTAGTGAAATTGAGATAGGGTAATGGAAATTATTGACTCTAAGAAACAGAAAGAAAAAAGATTGAAGAAAAGTGAACAAAGCCTAAGGGATCTGTGGGACACCAACAAGCAGACCAACATATACACTGTTGGACTCTTAGAAAGAGAAGATAGAGCGAAAGGGACAGATAGAATACTTGAAGAAATAATGGCTGAAAACTTCCCAAATTTGATAAAAGAAACAAATATGCCAAAAGCTCAAAATTCTAAGTGCGGGTCTCTTTGTATTCATCTTACTAAGATACATGATAATCAGACTTCCAAAAGGCAAAGAATGCTGAAAGCTGCATGACAGAAGTGAATCATCACATACAAGGGATACTAATTAAGATTTGTCATTAGAAACTCAGAGACCAGAAGACCGTGGATTGATATAGTCAAAGTGCTAAAAGAAAAAAAACAAAAACAAAAAAACTGTCAACCAAAAATCCTCTATCCCAGCAAAACTGAGCGTCAAAAGTGAGGGAGAAATTAAGACATTCCCAGAATCCCAGAATTAAAAGCTTAGCAAGTCTGTGACCACTATGCTTCTCAAGAAGAAATACTCAAGGGAGTAATGAAAAAGGAATGAAGGGACTCAAAGCCCTATGTATAAATAAATATCTCAGTAAAAGTAAATACAAAGGCAATGATAAAAGCTAGCATTACTGAAACAGTGGTTTGCAACTACAATTTTTGTTTTCTATATGTGATTTAAAAGACTAAATTTTAAAATAAATAAATAAATTATTAAAGTAGAAGCTAGTATGCAATTATTTGTGTAGAGGGTAGTATGATATCAACAACCAAAAGGCATGAGGATGGAGCTGTAAAGGACTGTTTTTGTAATTTATTGAATTTAAGCTGGTATAAATTTAAACTGGAGTGTTATAACTGTACAATTTTGTTTGTTGGTTTTGTTTTGTTTTTTTTGGCCTCCCTGTGAGGCTTGTGGGATCTTAGTTCCCCAACCAGGGACTGAACCCGTGCCCCCTACAGTAGAAGCGCAGAGTCCTAACCACTGGACCGCCAGGGAATTCCCATGTACAATGTTAAATGTATAATAATTCCCATGGTAACCACAAACAATATAACTATAGAATATACACAAAAGGAAATGAGAAAGGAATTTAAACATTTCACTACAAAAATCAACTACACACAAAAGAAAACAGTAATGCAGGAAATGAGGGACTAGAAAAAAGCTATAAAGCATATAGAAAACAAGTAGCACAATGATAGATATAAATCCCTCCTCGTCAATAATTATATTAAGTGTAGACGGAATAAACTCTCCAATCAAAAGACAGAGATTGGCAGAATGGATAAAAACACATGGTCCAACTATATGTTGTCTACAAGAGACTCACTTGACATTCAAAGACACAAATGGGGTGAAAATGAAAGGCTGGAAAAAGATATTTCACACAAATAGTAACCAAAAGACAGTAGAGTAGCTATACTAAAATCTGACAAAATAGACTTTAAATGAAAAAGGTTACAAGGAACAAAAAAGGAAATTTTATATTAATAAGGATTCAGTACTAAAGATATAACAGTGATAAACATTTATGCACCTAATGACAGGCTATCAAAATATATGAAGCAAAGAATGACAGAATTGAAGGGAGAAATATGCATTTCTACATAATATTCATTTCTGCATAATAGTTGGAGACTGCAATACCTCACTCACAATAATGGATAGAACAACTAGACAGAAGATAAATAAGGAAACAGAGGACTTCAACAGCACAGTAAAACAACCTGATCTCACAGATATATACAAAGCACTCTACCCAACAACAACAGAATACACAGTCTTTTCAAGAGCATGTGGGACATTTTCCAGGATAGACCATATGTTAGGTGACAAATTAGAAAACAAATTAATGTTACTCAAAACATAATTAATTATTTAATAAATAATTAATAATATAATTGTTTTATGCCACAAATTAATGTTAATAAACAGATTTTAAAAGACAGATATCATAAAAAGTATATTCTCTGACCACAATAGGATGAATTTAAAAATCAACATCAAAAGGAAAACTGGAAAATTCAAAAAATTGTGAAAATTAAACAATATGCTTTTAAACAACCAATGGCTCAAAGAAGAAATCAGGGCAATTAGAACGTACTTTGACATGAATGGAAATGAAAACATAACATACTAAAACTTATGGGATTCAGCAAAAGCAGTGCTAAGGGGGAAATTTATAGCTATAAATGTTTACATTAAGAAACGATAGCTCTGAAAAAACAAACTAAGCTTACAGTTTAAGGAACCAGAAAAAGACAAACCCAAAGTTAGCAGAAGGAAGCAAATAATAAAGATTAGAACAGAGATAAACAACAACAACAAAAAGAGCAAAACAAGAGAGAATATCAATGAAACTAAAAGTTGGTTCTTCAAAAAACGTGACAAAATTGACAAACCCTTAGATTGACTAAAACAAAGAGATTAGACTCGAATTACTAAAATCAGAAATGAAAGCAGGAACATCACTATAGATTTGACAGAAATAAAAACTATGAGGAGAGTACTATGAACAATTTTATGCCACAAATCGATAAACTAGATATAATGGACAAATTCCTAGAAACACAAAAACCTACCAAGACTTAATCACAAAAACAGATAATCTGAATAGATCTGTAACTAGTAAGGAGATTGAATCAGTAATCAAAATTCTCCCAATTAAGAAAAATCCTGGATCTGATGGTTTCACTGGTGATTTCTACCCAACATTTAAAGGAGTAATACCAATCCTTCTCAAACTTTTCCAAAAAACTGAAAAGGAGGGAAGTCTTCCAAACTCATTCTATGAGACAAACATTACCATGATGGCAAAATTCAATAAAGGTACTACAAGAAAAGAAAGCTAGAGACCACTATCCCTTAAGAACACTGATGCAAACAACCTCAACACAATACTAGCAAACAATTTAGCAGCATTTTAAAAGGATTAAACATCATGACCAAGTGGGAATTATTCCTAGAATGCAAGAGATGGCTCAACACATAAAAATCAATCAACGTAATATGCAACATCAAAAGAATGAAAGGAAAAAAAAAGCACATGGTCACCTCAATTGAGGCAGAAAAAGCATTTGATAAAATTCAATACTTTTCATAATAAAAATACTTAACAAACTAGAAACAGAAGGAAACTGCCTTAAGATAATAAACTCCATACATGAAAATCCAACAGCAAACATCATGCTCAATGGTGAAAATCTGGAAGTTTTCCTCTAAGATCAGAACAGGCATGAACAACTGCTTTTACCACTTTTATTCAACATGGTACTAGAAGTTCTAGTCAGAGTAATTAAGCAAGAAAAAGAAATATATTTCTAACTTGGAAAGAAAGAAGTAAAATTATCACAGTTTGCAGAGGATATGATCTTCTACACAAAAAACCCTAAAGATTACACACATACACACACACACACACACACACACACACACACACAATGTAAGAACTAATAAATAAACTCAGTAAACTACCAGGATACGTAGACAATATTAAAAAACCAGTTGTGTTTCCATAGCATATTACATTTACCTTTTAAATTCACATTTTTTATAAATGCTCAGTATCCCTAACATATGCTATTAAAAGAGCCCTGTAAAACAAAGGCTATTATTAAATCCTCAGTACCTCTTTTTGAGATGCTTCACTCCTTTGTAGTAGTTTCAAAAATAAGGTTTTCCAACTAAGAGATCTTGATCAATATTATTGTCTAAGCTTACCAGGTCACTTTTGGTCTCGTGACATCTTACAGATTACTTTGATATAAGAATATCTCCAGTTGGCAACTCTACCTCCCAGTTCCATAAACCTATTTCACCTCTGAGAATTGGGCATTTTAAATAGGGTGCATTGTGTTGTCAAGGATAAAGTCACCATGATTAACACATTTTTAATGCTTATGAGAGGTTTATTAATACATATACTAAGTATTATACAATTTTACTTCCCTTCAATTTAAATTTCTTTCTACTAGTTACACATCTTTTCAGTCTCCATAAAAAGCCCAAGAGTTATTTGGCTACAGTATGACTTGTCACACAGAAAGCAAAATGAAATCAACTTTGTGGGAATGCTTAAGAAGAGAGGCAAAATGAAAACGGATTTAGTAACATATAACATTATTTCCTCTAAGGAGCATCCTACTTACCCATCATTACAAACATAGTGAACCTGTGAGCCAAACAGAATACTTCCATTTGGGTACTGTACTTGGCCATTTGTGGGATCCCCTAGGTTAGGACACTGTTTTCCTAAAAGGAAAATTTCAAATTCGTTGTTTTATACCAGTATCAAAACCGATTTGAATCAAATTCAAAATTCTACATTGCTCACTTGAATTCATGGGAATATTATTATCTTTTATTATTTTCTTTCTTTAACTATTATAACATCCAAGAAGATTCACATTTACCCAGGCAACCAATTGTGAAAATAAAGGTTCCCTGGAGATTTTTCAAAGCCTGAATGCACTGCTATCTAAAACCTACACTCACATGAGAAAACCATCATTTCAGTTGTAAAATATGAACCCTAAAATGTGTGAAAAATCTCTAGAGCAATAAAAAAGTTTTTTGAATTAAAAAAAAAAAGTTTTGTTTACTTACTTGTACAGGCCTCCTGGAGAAGTGACCACATATTATCAGCCTGACAAACAGCAGAGGTGGGAAGAGAAGGATGCTTGGGCTGGTAACCTGGGCGACACTCATAATCTATCCTGTCCCCAGGGTTATAACTGGGTTTAGGAACATCCTGGAGCTGCATAGTTTCAAACCTTGGTGGCTCACCACAGGCATCTAGGTATAAGAGAATAAGAGCATAAAAATATTTTATCTCATTCACCAGCCAGGGACTATGGCCTGGTATCAGGTAGGTAGTACAGAATAAATGGAAAGGTTCTTAGCAAGATTTTAAAAGACTGTGCCATGCTTTTACCCAACTGGTGGTAGTAGTGGAGTATGTGCCTCACTTACATTAAATAACAACCTATTAGCTTTTGGTTTGTTAGGGAATAAGATGAATTTTTATTCAACAGTAAATTGAAGAGATAGCATCAATGTTTTTAGTTTTGAAATATAAATACATTTTAGGTATGTATCCTTCCCCATTTTTTTCTAAATTCATTTCAAAACTCACCTCTCCTCTAAGAAGTCTCCTACAGTATACAGCACTCTGCTCAGATTACTCTTCCATAGTTTGAAACACAAGCATATGATCACTTGTCATTTCAGGCTGTTTCCTCTCAGAAGGCAAGGTCCTAGAGGGCAGGGATCATATGCCTTCTTTTTCTACTACACTCTATACTCAGTTGATACTCAAGACATGCTATGGTAAGAGATGAATATAAAATGTGCCTTGTGGGATTCATAAATCAAAATAATTATGGACCGAAGTATTTCAAAAAATAATACTTCGTTTCATTTGTTTCCTATTAGTGAATTGAGCATTTTAAAAGTGATGAATAGACACCATGTAAATATCAAAATGTACTATCTGAAAAGCATTACATGAAAAAACAACTTGCTGTCTTTGACATTACTTTAAATAAAATTTAACTTTCCTTCACAGATCAATGGATTGCTCATTCCTCAGAAGCTCCCTGAGGTAGCTGTTTGGGTTGTTTATCCAATATATCCCAACAGTAAAGCTATTATATTGCTATGCTTTTAGAATTTTTTACTTCTGGGATTTTTTTGGGGGGTGTTGAGGGAAGGAGTTTTTTACTCCCTAGAATAATGTCATTTCTACCTCAGCAAGTCCTCTTGCTTTTAACTATCTGGGCACTTTGATAATCTAACAAATCTGTTAGAAAAATTATGTAAAATAATGTGAGGGAGACATATTAAGTCCTAAAGGACTAAAGGAATTCAGAGGCCTCTCTTATAAAGTTAAGAACCTAAGGAGGTGATGAGTGTGAGCTACGGTTATCAGTGCAGAGAGCAGAGAGGGGCATGAAATGCTAAGGCTGCTGCTGCCACCACCAGGAAGCCTGTGTGCAAGCACAGGTCACTATCCACACCTCCCCTCCTGGGAGCCTGTGCAGCCCACCACTGCCAGGGTCCTGAGATCCAGGGACAACTTCCCGGGGAGAACACACGGCACACCTCAGGCTGTTGCCATGTCACGCTGGCCTCTACCGCCACAGTCTTGCCCCACATTCCATACCCCTTCCTCTCCCCACACCAGCCTGAGCGAGCAAGAGCCCCCGAATCAGCTGCTACTTTAACCCCGTCCTGGCTGAGCAAAGAACAGATGCCCTCAGGCGACCTACATGCAGAGGCGGGGCCAAATCCAAAGCTGAACCCCACGAGCGGTTTGAACAAAGAAGAGAAAGGGACATTTCTCCCAGCAGCCTCAGGAACAGCAGATTAAATCTCCACAATCAACTTGATGTACCCTGTATCTCTGAAATACCTGAATAGACAACGAATCATACCAAAATTAAGGCGGTGGACTTTGGGAGCAACTGTAGACTTGGGGTTTGCTTTCTGCATCTGATTTGTTTCTGGTTTCATGTTTATCTTAGTTTAGTATTTAGGGTTTATTATCATTGGTAGATTTGTTTATACATTTGGTTGCTCTCTTCCCTTTTTTTATAAAAAAATATATATATTTTTTCCTCCTTTTTATCTTTTTCTGAGTGTGTATGTGTATGCTTCTTTGTGTGATTTTGTCTATATAGCTTTGCTTTTACAATTTATCCTAGGGTTGTGTTTGTCCATTTTTTTTTTTTTTTTTTAGTATAGTTTATAGCACTTGTTATCATTGGTGGATTAGTTTTTTGGTTTGGTTGCTCTCTTCTTTCTTTCTTTCTCTTTTTTTTCTTTCTTTTATTACTTTAAAATTTTTTAAATTTTTAATAAATTTTTTTTTATTTTAATAACTTTATTTTATTTTATTTATTTATTTATTTATTTTGTCCCTTTTCTTCTGAGCCGTGTGGCTGACAGGGTCTTGGTGTTCCGGCCAGGTGTCAGGCCTGTGCCTCTACGGTGGGAGAGCCGAGTTCAGGACATTGGTCTACCAGAGACCTCCCAGTGCCACGTAATATCAAACAGTGAAAGCTCTCCCAGAGATGTCCACCTCAACCCTAAGACCCAGCTCCACTCAATCACCAGCAAGCTACAGTGCTGGACACCATATGCCAAACAACTAGCAAGACAGCAACACAACCCCACCCATTAGCACAGAGGCTGCCTAAAATAATAATAAGGCAACAGACACCCCAAAACACACCACTGGATGCGGTCCTGCCCACCAGAAAGACAAGATCCAGCCTCATCAACCAAAACACAGGCACTAGTCCCCTCCACCAGGAAGCCTACACAACCCACTGAACCAACCTCACCCACTGGGGTCAGACACCAAAAACAATGGGAACTACGAACCTGCAGCCTGTGAAAAGGAGACCCAAAACACAGTAAGTTAAGCAAAATGAGAAAACAGAGAAACACAGCAGATGAAGGAGCAAGGTAAAGACCCATCAGACCAAACAAATGAAGAGGAAATACGCAGTCTACCTGGAAAAGAATTCAGAGTAATGATAGTAAAGATGATCCAAAATCTTGGAAATAGAATGGAGAAAATACAAGAAACGTTTAACAAGGACCTAGAAGAACTAAAGAGCAAACAGACAATGATGAACAACACAATAAATGAAATTAAAAATTCTCTAGAAGGAAACATTAGCTGAATAACTGAGGCAGAAGAACGGGTAATTGACCTGGAAGATAAAATAGTGGAAATAACTACTACAGAGCAGAATAAAGAAAAAAGAATGAAAAGAGTTGAGGACAGTCTCAGAGACCTCTGGGACAACATTAAACGCACAAACATTTGAATTATAGGGGTCCCAGAAGAAGAAGAGAGAAAGAAAGGGACTGAGAAAATATTTGAAGAGATTATAGTTGAAAACTTCCCTAATGTAGGAAAGGAAATGGTCAATCAAGTCCAGGAAGCGCAGAGAGTCGCATACATGATAAATCCAAGGAGAAAGATGCCAAGACACATATTAATCAAACTATCAAAAGTTACATACAAGGAAAAAATATTAAAAGCAGCAAGTGAAAAACAACAAATAACATACAAGGAATCCCCATAAGGGTAAAAGCTGATCTTTCAGCAGAAACTCTACAAGCCAGAAGGGAGTGGCAGGACATATTTAAAGTGATTAAAGGGAAGAACCTACAACCAAGATTATTCAGTCCAGCAAGGATCTCATTCAGGTTCAATGGAGAAATTAAAACCTTTACAGACAAGCAAAAGCTACGAGAATTCAGCACCACCAAATCAGCTTTACAACAAATGCTAAAGGAACTTCTCTAGGCAGGAAACACAAGAGAAGGCAAAGAACTACAATAACAAATGAAAACAATTAAGAAAATGGTAATAGGAACATACATATCGATAATTACCTAAATGTGAATGGATTAAATGCTCCAACCAAAAGACACAGGCTCGCTGAATGGATACAAAAACAAGACCCATATACATGCTGTCTACAAGAGACCCACTTCAGACCTAGGGACACATACAGACTGAAAGTGAGGGGATGGAAAAAGATATTCCATGCAAATGGATATCCAAAGAAAGCTGGAGTAGCAATTCTCATGTCAGACAAAATAGACTTTAAAATAAAGAATGTTATAAGAGACAAGGACGGACACTACATAATGATCAAGGGATCAATCCAAGAAGATATAACAATTGTAAATATTTATGCACCCAACAGAGGAGCACCTCAGTATATAAGGCAAATGCTAACAGCCGTAAATGGGGAAATCGAGAGTAACACAATCATAGTAGGGGACTTTAACATCCCACTTTACCAATGGACAGAGCATCCAAAATGAAAATAAATAAGGAAACACAAGCTTTAAATGATACATTAAACAAGATGGACTTCGTTGATATTTATTGGACATTCCATCCAAAAACAACAAAATACACTTTCTTCTCAAGTGCTCCTGGAACATTCTCCAGGATACATCATATCTTGGGTCACAAATCAAGCCTTGGTAAATTTAAGAAAATTGAAATCGTATCAAGTATCTTTTCTGACCACAATGCTATGAGACTAGATATCAATTACAGTAAAAAAATCTGTAAAAAATACAAACACATGGTGGCTAAACAATATACTACTAACTAACCAAGAGATCACTGAAGAAATCAAAGAGGAAATCAAAAAATACTTAGAAAAAAATCACAATGAAAACACGACGACCCAAAACCTATGGGATGCAGCAAAAGCAGAGCTGAGAGAAGTTTATAGCAATACAATCCGACCTCAAGAAACAAGAAACATCTCAAATAAACAACCTCACCTTACACCTAAAGCAATTAGAGAAAGAAGAACATAAAAACCCCAAAGTTAGCAGAAGGAAAGAAATCATAAAGATCAGATCAGAAATAGATGAAAAAGAAATGAAGGAAACAATAGCAAAGATCAATAAAACTAAAAGCTGGTTCTTTGAGAAGATAAAAAAAATTGATAAACCATTAGACATACTCATCAAGAAAAAAAGGGAGAAGACTCAAATCAATAGAATTAGAAATGAAAAAGGAGAAGTAACAACTGACACTGGAGAAATACAAAGAATCATGAGAGATTACTACAAACAACTCTATGCCAATAAAATGGACCACCTGGAAGAAATGCACAAATTCTTAGAAATGCACAACCTGCTGAGACTAAACCAGGAAGAAATCGAAAATATGAACAGACCAATCACAAGCACTGAAATTCAAACTGTGATTAAAAACCTTCCAACAAACAAAAGCCCAGGACCACATGGCTTCACAGGTGAATTCTATCAAACATTTAGAGAAGAGCTAACACCTATCCTTCTCAAACTCTTCCAAAATATAGCAGCAGGAGGAACACTCCCAAACTCATTCTATGAGGCCACCATCACCCTGATACCAAAATCAGACAAAGATGTCACAAAGAAAGAAAACTACAGGCCAATATCACTGATGAACATAGATGCAAAAATCCTCAACAAAATACTAGCAAACAGAATCCAACAGCACATTAAAAGGATCATACACCATGATCAAGTGGAGTTTATTCCAGGAATGCAAAGATTCTTCAATATATGCAAATCAATCAACGTGATACACCATATTAACAAATTGAAGGAGAAAAACCATATGATCATCTCAAACGATGCAAAGAAAGCTTTCGACAAAATTCAGCACCCATTTATGATAAAAACCCTGCAGAAAGTAAGCATAGACAGAACTTTCCTCAACATAATAAAGGCCATATAAGACAAACCCACAGTCAACATCATCCTCAATAGCGAAATACTGAAACCATTTCCACTAAGATCAGGAACAAGACAAGGATGCCCACTCTCACCACTATTATTCAACATAGTTTTGGAAGTTTTAGCCACAGCAATCAGAGAAGAAAAAGAAATAAAAGGAATCCAAATTGAAAAAGAAGAAGTAAAGCTGTCACTGTTTGCAGATGACATGATACTAAACACAGAGAATCCTAAAGA
Source organism: Balaenoptera borealis (assembly GCF_965194805.1). Classification (NCBI taxonomy): domain Eukaryota; kingdom Metazoa; phylum Chordata; class Mammalia; order Artiodactyla; family Balaenopteridae; genus Balaenoptera; species Balaenoptera borealis. The sequence continues at coordinate 36,749,674 of NC_138860.1, read as the reverse complement.
TGCGACCAGAAAAGTACTAGAGCTAATCAATGAATTTGGTAAAGTTGCAGGATATAAAATTAATGCACAGAAATCTCTGGCATTCCTATACACTAATGATGAAAAATCTGAAAGTGAAATTAAGAAAACACTCCCATTTACCATTCCAACAAAAAGAATAAAATATCTAGGAATAAACCTAACTAAGGAGATAAAAGACCTGTATGCAGAAAATTATAAGATACTGATGAAAGAAATTAAAGATGATACAAACAGATGGAGAGATATACCATGTTCTTGGATTGGAAGAATCAACATTGTGAAAATGACTCTACTACCCAAAGCAATCTACAGATTTAATGCAATCCCTATCAAACTACCACTGGCATTTTTCACAGAACTAGAACAAAAAAATTCACAATTTGTATGGAAACACAAAAGACCCCGAATAGCCAAAGCAATCTTGAGAACGAAAAATGGAGCCGGAGGAATCAGTCTCCCTGACTTCAGACTATACTACAAAGCTACAGTAATCAAGACAGTATGGTACTGGCACAAAAACAGAAATATAGATCAATGGAACAGGATAGAAAGCCCAGAGATAAACCCATGCACATATGGTCACCTTATCTTTGATAAAGGAGGCAAGACTAAACAATGGAGGAAAGACACCCTCTTCAATAAGTCGTGCTGGGAAAACTGGACCACTACATGGAAAAGAATGAAATTAGATCACTCGCTAACACCATACACAAAAATAAACACAAAATGGATTAAAGACCTAAATGTAAGGCCACACACTATCAAACTCTTAGAGGAAAACATAGGCAGAACACTCTATGACATAAATCACAGCAAGATCCTTTCTGACCCACCCCCTAGAGTAAGGAAATAAAAACAAAAATAAACAAATGGGACCTAATTAAACTTAAAAGCTTTTCCACAGCAAAGGAAACCATAAAGAAGACGAAAAGACAACCCTAAGAATGGGAGAAAATATTTGCAAATGAAGCAACTGACAAAGGATTAATCTACAAAATTTACAAGCAGCTCATGCAGCTCAATATAAAAAAAACAAACAACCCAATCCAAAAATGGGCAGAAGACCTAAATACACATTTCCCCAAAGAAGATATACAGATTGCCAACAAACACATGAAAGGATGCTCAACGTCACTAATCATTAGAGAAATGCAAATCAAAACTACACCTCACACCAGTCAGAATGGCCATCAACAAAAAATCTACAAACAATAAATGCTGGAGAGGGTGTGGAGAAAAGGGAACCCTCTTGCACTGTTGGTGGGAATGTAAATTGATACAGCCACTATGGAGAACAGTATGGAGGTTCCTTAAAAAACTAAAAATAGAACTACCATACAACCCAGCAATCCCACTACTGGGCATATACCCTGAGAAAACCATAATTCAAAAAGAGTCATATACCACATGTTCATTGCAGCACTATTTACAATAGCCAGGACATGGAAGCAACCTAAGTGCCCATTGACAGATGAATGGATAAAAAAGATGTGGCACATATATACAATGGAATATTACTCAGCCATAAAAAGAAACAAAATTGAGTTACTTGTACTGAGCTGGATGGACCTAGAGACTGTCATACAGAGTGAAGTAAGTCAGAAAGAGAAAAACAAATACCGTATGCTAACACATATATATGGAATCTAGAGGAAAAAAATGGTTCTGAAGAACCTAGGGGCAGGACAGGAATAAAGACGCAGATGTAGAGAATGGCTTTGAGGACACGGGGAGGGGGAAGGGTAAGCTGGGACGAAGTGAGAGAGTGGCATGGACATATATACACTACCAAATGTAAAATAGATAGCTAGTGGGAAGCAGCCGCATAGCACAGGGAGATTAGCTCGGTGCTTTGTGACCATCTATAGGGGTGGGATAGGGAGGGTGGGAGAGAGACGCAAGAGGGAGGAGATATGGGGATATATGTATATGTACAGCTGATTCACTTTGTTATAAAGCAGAAAGTAACACACCATTGTAAAGCAATTATACTCTAATAAAGTTGTTAAAAAAATAAAAAATAAGAAGAACCTAAGGAGAAAGGAGAGAGACTTATTCTGGTCCCTGAGGAACTTTTTCTTTCTCACTCCCTGGATCTTGGTCTTCAGATTGAGACTGGTCAAGAGAGAAATCTAAACAAGTGAAATATTTTACATCTTATTCTAAATTCTAAACTCCTGTCTCAATACACTGTCCAAAATTTCATTTACATCATGTGCTGAAATTGTTTCAGCATTTAGCAAATGTTTTGAACATTTCCACTATGCTGATCTTGTTACCTGAATGCTCCTCAGTCAACTGCCCAAAACAAGGCAAAAGCAAAAAACAAACAAAAAGCCATAGTTATTAAAAGCATTTTTAAGAAGATTAGTAAAGAGTTGAATTTTATTAATAACATTAAATTTACTGAATACCCTGAGCCATACATTCTCATTTTACATTAGGAAAAAAATGGGCTAGAAATGCTATATAATTCCATTTTAGATAAAAACACATATTATTCTAGAATATCCTGGAAGCACCAAGAAAGAAATCAAGTAACAGCATGCATGTGATTAAATTATACAAGTGTTCTCTGTTTTATGCATTCAAATTCAGTAACTGTCTTTTTTTTTAATAAATTTATTTACTTTATTTATTATTTTTATTTTTGGCTGTTTTGGGTCTTCATGGCTGCGCGCAGGCTTTCTCTAGTTGCAGTGAGTGGGGGCTACTCTTTGTTGCAGTGCACAGGCTTCTCATTGCGGTCGCTTCTCTTGTTGCAGACCACAGGCTCTAAGTGTGCTGGCTTCAGTAGTTGTGGCACGTGGGCTCAGTAGCTGTGGTTCATGGGCTCTAGAGCGCAGGTTCAGTAGTTGTGGCGCAGGGGCTTAGTTGCTCCACGGCACGTGGGATCTTCCTGGACCAGGGCTCGAACCCACGTCCCCTGCAATGGCAGGCGGATTCTTAACCACTGCACCACCAGGGAAGCCCTCAGTAACTATCTTGAAGGCATAAAAAGAAGAGAGAATTCCTAATATGACTCTCACATACAGTGCTGTGTATGAAAAAGAAATGTCAACTGGATGGTTCAATCTATTCAACTAACTTGAAGTATTTCTTCCCAATAACATGCATCACGAAATACATGCCTTCAACAATGTGCAGTTTAGAACATTTGCTTTGGAAATTAGTTGATTACAAGCTTTATATACTGTAATAACTGGGTCCAATATAACACTTGTTTTATAATCAAATATCTTCTTCTCTTGCTCAGAATACTGAATTCTTTTTTCCTATGAGGATTTTCAAACTAAACATTCCCAGCATCAGAAAAATAGTATCTGGACTGAGTTTTTTTCTAGAGAGTTTACAATGTAATTATTATTAGGCTGCAATGCTATACTTTAATATCAGATGCCATTATATCATATGATAGGCTGCATTCAGAAAATTCCCATTTTCCAGATGAGATTCAGGAAGGTGAAATAGTCTCTAATATGGATCAAGAAAACTGTTCACCTTCTCTACACTTACAAAAATTATGCAAGCACTCTCTACCTGCTTGCAAAAATTAAAAATAACTCTCTGACGTAAGCACACACCCACACCCCTGCCCAGGTGGTACCTTTAGAAAATCATGGACCCAAACCGGAACCTCAGTGAAACCTGACGAATCTTCCCCTTTTCTCACTCTACAGAACCTATTTTTAAATTTTCTTTGCTTCCTCAAAATGGAGGCTCTAATATCTATACCTGTCAATTTTATTTCTCACGTTCCACTCATTTCTAGGCCTATAAAAAAATCACATAAATCATGTTCGAAGTAATTAAGTAGCCTCCTTCTAAGTAAATTCATCCTGACACTCTCTCCCTCAGTAATTTTAATTACCCTGTCTATAACATCTGGAGCTATTGATCATTCTCTCTTTGCTCTTTTGTACCTAAAAGGCTCTTTTCCTTGGTTTCCAGGTAGCAAACCAGCGTGGTTTTCAGCCTGTCCTCTGGCTGCTCTTCCTTCTCTGTCTGATTGCATAATGTGACGTTCCTCATGGGTTATTCTACAAGCTCTCCTTATTTTCATTCTGCAAATCCCCCTGGGTCAGAATGTATACTCTCATGACATCATTACAACTGATGAGAGCTGCCTCCCAAATCCCTCTCTCCATCCTAGATCTTAGCTGGGGTGCCAAGTCTATGTGTTCAATTTCCTCCCCACAGCTCCACTTGGAATGTGTCACCCTATCTCAAATAACATAATGAAGCCAGCAAACAAGATACGTGGTTTCCACAACTGAAATGCCTGTTCCCTCGCTCTGTTTCCACCTTTACTTCTAATTCAAGCCACTATCATTTCTTATCTGGATTGCTACAAGAGTTTCTGAATAGGTCTCCTTACTGGTCTTGCCACCTTTCATTCGGTTCATTTTCACATTGCCACCAGAGTAATACTGATATGATACTAGGACCAAGGCCCTTCCAAGTCAGATACGTTTCAATGGCTCCCTGTTTCCCTCATGATAATGTCTAAGGCTCCATGACATGGCTAACAGAGCTTTAATATCTGCTCACTCTTGCACACTCTTCTAAGCCACATTCAATTCCACTAGTAGTGCCCATTAAATTACTCAACTTACTGTAGCGCTCTAGACCTCCATGCATCATATTACTTCAGCTTTGACCAGAGACCCTGCCATTCCTCCCACCCACTCATCCTTCAGTTTTATCTCAGATTCCACTTCTTCCTGGAGGCTCTTAACATCTCTCACCCAAAAAATTCAGTTAAGTGTCCTCATGAGCCCCAATTTACTTCTTTCGTAGCAATTTTCATACTGTGATTGTTCATTGTTTACACTCCCTAGGAGACTGTAACCGTAAGGACCATGTCTCATTCTTCACTGCATTTCTAGTTCCTAGTGCCAGAGCTGAAGGAGCACTGTTATCAGTTCCATAAACTCTTGGATCAAAATTCAAACTCTTTGTACTGTTCAGCCAACCTGTTCCAGAGATATCTGCAAATCATCATTTTTCTTTGCTTTTGTATGCCTTTCCTCAAATTTTTTCCATTGGTTTAGTTACAGATGTTTCCCTTTATCAGAGTTTTTTTTTAAGTCAAAATATTTGTGGTTTATTTATTTGAACCCATTCTCCACTACTGCTATGACTAGAAATGGCATTTTAATATTCTCAAAGGAGAACTCCAAATACTGTGGGTTACATTTTTTTCCTAAAGTATGGTATGAAAGATCCCAGAACTTGTTTCTAACAACAAAAGAGATGATATTAATTATTTTGGAAATAGCACATTTAAGCACTACCTGTACCAACTATATTTTAAGTCCTTTTTAACTAACTTACTTTTCATAAACATCCTATGAGTTAGGTACTATTTCACCCTCTTTAAGATGAGCAATCTGAGCCATGAAGTAACTTGCTTAAGAATACATTCCCAGAAAGTACCAGACCCAGGAGTGAAGCCAGGCAGCCTAGTTCTACTGCCAACACCATTTCCCATCACTGTCTCTAACCTGGAACCCTTGCATGGTTACACCAATACACTCTGTCTGCAATTTAGTCCTCAAGAAATGGTCTTATACTGAGCCTAGGGAAATTAAAGCAACCCTAGTTTAGATTTGCATTCTGCTAAGTCAAGTCAAGGTGCCCAAAAACAACAGGTGATTTTTATTATGATGGTTGTTCATTGCTACCTATCCTGTTCTTTTCACAATGATTCACTCTGTGATCTACACCGCTGCCTTCCTCTTGCCTCCTTTGCTCTACTGCTGCCACACAGGGTAACTAGGCAGTCCATGACTGCCCTGAGCCGTGCCACATCTCTGAGCCTTTGCTCACAATGCTCCCTCTGCTCTGAACACCCTTCCTCCTGCTCAGGAGCAACTCCTGTTCAACTCTTGTCTTCCTTGACTTAATCCACTCAACATCTCCTCTGGGAAGTACTTTCTGCTTCTCCTGGGGAGGCAGTGACCAGTCTCCTTCTCTTGGACTCTCCTCTGCATGGATCTCTAAGCTCACCAGTGGACTCCAGCCATCCATGTGGCCACAACACCTCACACAGTATGTCCCTCATAGCTGCTATTCAAAAAACTTTGGTTCTCAAAGAACCACTGCTGTCAAACAAACCAATGGTAAAGAATATAGTATAATGAATCTAATATTGAAAATAATCATCTTAAAGCATTATGCACTGGAGAAATATTTGACCACCTAATTTCTTTTGTCTCATATCTCCCAGTATATGTAACCTAGCAACTGACCAGATAAAGACTGTTCTCCCTGCACTGTAATATGTAGAGTAAGAAACTAAGAAACTACTGTGTAAACACTTATTGATCTTGGCTTCTTTCATTAGGAACAAAGAAAAGACCTAAAACAGGCAGAAGAGACCACCCATAAAAGGAAATTGTAGGTTTTGTTCCAAAAAGCAGACCCATTCTGGAGGAATGAGACTGGTCCCTTCTGTGATCCCCTACCATTTGGCAACTACCTCTGAGATGGCAAGCCTCCCAAGCACACACTGCCCACTTACAAAACCTTCTCCTCATGAGCTGCTTCAGTGAAATATTTATTTTATCCACATACTTTCCCTGCCCAGTATAGTAAGTTCTCATTTGTACCTCATCTATGTTTCCCACCTATACTGATTTTACCTTTCAGCCTTAAACGTCACCTTGTTTTTCCTCCATTTCTAGTTTTGTTACCTTCCACAATACGTCCTATTCATTTTATTTATCTATTTTCCTCTATTTTATTTTTTAAAATTTTATTTTATTTTCGTTTATTTTTGGTTGCACTGGGTCTTCGTTGCTGCGCACAGCCTTTCTCTAGTTGCAGCGAGCAGAAGCTACTCTTCATTGCAGTGTGTGGGCTTCTCATTGCGGTGGCTTCTCTTGCTGAGGAGCACAGGCTCTAGGTGCACGCACTTCAGTAGTTGTGGCACACGGGCTCAGTAGTTGTGGCTCACGGGCTTAGTTGCTCTGTGGCATGTGGGATCTTCCCAGACCAGGGATTGAACCCATGTCCCAGATTCTTAACCATTGCACCACCAGGGAAGTCCCTCTATTTTCCTCTATTTTAAATAGTTCTCATCATATCCTTCAACTTCTAGCTTTAAGCCTATTGTAAACATTATTATTCTTTTAAAAAATTCCTTTTAATTTCTTGTTAGCACTGCTGTTCCATTCCCCACACCTCTCCGGCACAGAAATAAACTCTTAAAATGATCCGTAATAAGCAAGACGAGTATGGTGAGACCTGAGGAGTCTACTATCAGGAGAAGATAGATTGACCCCCAGCTGCTCCTGACTTAGCTGTTTTAGGCACCAAAGAAAGGCCATCCTAAGCATGGCTCTCTTGCTTCCTCCTGGAAGCAAGAGAAGTTTTTCCTGGGCTCTGAGCCCCAGCAGAATGTTACCTTTAATTTTCTGGTACTTGAGAGTTATACAAGAGTGTTGACACTTAGGCAAAAAATTGGGCACTTGGAACCACAAGTGTGACAAGACAGCCAGGATCTCTGCATTCTAATGAGGAGAGAACAGAAAACAGTTTGGGAGAGTGACTACCAGTTAGGGGGGGAATTGAGCTGGAACATGTGTGTCTACTGGAAATCGTGGATCAGAGAAGGTCCCTCTGAGAAGGTAATATCACAAGTGAATTTGAAGAATAAGAAGGAGCCAACTATGCTAGAGGCAGGAGAATGTCCCAAGGCCAAGGGAACAGCAAGTACAGAAGGCAAAGTGGCAGAGTTTGGCCTGTTTGATGAGCAGAAAAGTCTTCCCTTCCACCAGTCATTTGTTAAACGCTGTCAGAGAATCATGCTCCTTTCCTCCTGGGTACTTCTCTTGGGTTATAACATATTCATTAGTATTATGTTTTGGCTACTGTCTACCACTCCCAATAAATTGTAGCAAATATTTGATTTCCTGATGTGTGCCTGGCACTGGGGGTATAACAGTGAGCAACACACAGTCCCTGCATATACTCAGGTGTGTAGGCAGACAGACAAATAGTGAAATAACGATCATGAAAATAGGAATGGTGTGTTATTGCTCACCAGTGCATCCTCAGGACCAGTACAGGACCTGGCATATAGAAGGCAAGTATTTGTTGAATGAATGCTGCTAATGAAACCATATATGTAATAGGATCCTAAAATTAACTTGGGCATGAAAACATATGTACATATAAAGACAAAAGGAAATCTACCAAAGTATTAAAAATGGTTGTCCTAAGTTTTATACAATAAGCATGCCTTTTTTAGAATATATGTACTTCAAAGTGCTTTCTGTGAAACATGAAACAAACTTAGTGGTTGGGCCTTCAGGTTTAGTTTATGAGCTATAGGAGAAAACCAGATTACCACCATTTCTGGTTCATTTCTTAGGATACTCATTTTTCGGTAGATTTGGCTACCAGTGTTTTTTAGGTTGCTTCGGATATCCCCTCAAACATGACCCAACCTTCAGAAAGAAGGAAAGCAATGCCAAAAAGCCATTCGGTAATAGAACTGAATACTGTCTATTGGATGAGAACAGGAAGATAACTTTTTTGCAAAAAAAAAAAAAAAAAAAAAAAAAAGAAGAAGAAGAACCTGCAAATCAATATCAATATGATCTCCAGTACCAAGTTTCCTGTTAACTTTATTTACAAAAAGCACCTTGTCCGCTTCCAAACCCTCTAAACCCCAGGCTCCCAGAGCCTGCTCTCACCGGAGTGCTACAGGCACAACATCTGCTCCGCAGGCCCACTTAAAGCAAGTAGTAAGCTTCCCTGTCCCACACTCGGCTCGGCTGCGCTGGCCATTTCCTCAAAGCACACATTTGCGTACACCTGGCCTGGGCTCCCCTAACCACGCCCAGCAGGGCACAAGGCATCATCCCGCCCAGGGAACACAGGGCAAACTCTCCCCACGAGCACAGCACCAGCCTAGCAACATCCCCAGGCACCCGGGCAACTCAAGAGCAAGCCGTCACCACCAGCCCCGGGTTGGCGCTCCCTTATCGACTTGATCAGTCCCGGAAACACCCTGCAAGCTTTTGCTAGAGACCCAGCTTGGCCCCGGGTAAACTCCAGCCACGCCACCAAGCAAGACTTCTCTGCGGCCACTACGTGCTCCCCACCCCCCGCGGTCACTACGTGTTCCCCACCCCCCGGGGTCCCCTCACGGTACGAGCCGGGGACACTCTGGCCACGCCTTCTACCCTAACTCCTTACGACCCCGGGTGGACTCAGCCCCGCGCCTCCGCCCCGAGCCACCAAGCAAAGCTCCCCCGACCCTCGGCTCCAGTGGGCCTGCCCCCCGACCCGGCCTGCCCCCCCCTCACCCGCTCCAGTTCGCCGCCTGTGCGGACACCCTCTCCAGGCTCCTACCGGAAGATATGGGAAGCAGGAGCAGTAGCGCCACCAAAAGAATCCCAAAGAAGCACCTAGAAGAAAAGGGACTCTCGCAGCGGTAGCGGGGTGCCTTGCGACAGGAGCAAGACGCCGTCATTTTCGGGAGATCAGCGAGAAACCTGAAACAGCTCAGCAGAGATCTTCCTGAGTCCAGTTACCAGAGATAAGAATCCGCACACTCACAAACCGTCAACCGCGGTCACGCAGCTGGGCATGGCCTGGGCCGTGCCCAGGGCGGAAGTGACTCTTTGGACGGGGCCTGCCGAGCCAATAGGCGGGCTGTAAGGCGGGGCCTCGGTGTTGGGGGTGGCCCTTAGGCCTGGAGAGGCGGGGCGTGGCGCTTGCCAGGGTCTAACAGTCCCTGTGCGCGGGCCGCTTTACGCCTCACTCTTGGACCCTGGCTGTAGCTGGCTCCTCCTTCCGCAGACCTACACGGAAGCACAGCTGCGGTTTGCGAGAAACGGCTTGTTCACCGCCTGTTCGTAAAGACTGTTACCACCCTATGCAGGAAGGGTGGAAAGGAAGCAAGGGTTGGCGAGGTCAGCATTGTCAGTTTTCCGGAACGCTAGATTAAAGAATAAAACGCATCGAGCTGAAGATAGAAACCTAGAGCCCAGGCAGTGGGTCACTGTTGGGCAGACACCCCTCAGGACTCCAGTCTGGACCTGGGGCACTCCAGACTGTCCGGATACCTGGGCCCTTGCTCAGTCTTTGGCATTAGTCAGGCATAATTCGGGACAATAGTTGAGATTTCCGTGGTTGAGCCTCTGCTACTGAAGCCTCTCATGGCTTGATAGATTTCAAAAACATGGAAGGTTTGGCTGTTGCTCTCCCAACTGCTAAAGTCAATTAGTGTCACCTGTATTCCCAGGAGAGCACCCCTGGGAAGGTAAATTATTAAACAACACCGGGCCATTAGCATGTTGGGCCTCAACTCTACGGCCTTGCCTTCGAACGACTAAATGTTTTCTTGAAGATGACATATACATGCATGAAAAGGGTAAGGACAAGGGTGCATTAAGTGCCATATTTCTGGAAGCAATGAATGTCGTTAGAGTTGGGATGGGTAGGAATTGATGAGTGACAACTTTTCTGGTGAACCAATCTCTCAATGCTGGAAAATTAAGAATGAGTAAGATTTATTTGTAGAGTTGTGAGTAAACCTGTATGACTAGTAAAAGGAAAGAAAAGTAACATGATCGGTATTACACAGCAAACAAAGGAGCTGACATTCTCTTCGTATTAGCTGGCAAAGAATAAACACATCAACCAGTGTGTAAACATATTGGGGACAGGGTGGGGTGGGGGGCAGCACCCTCAAAGTTTTAGTTTACATGACTTTTTCATGCGTTACAATTTTAAATGGACATGACTTTTAAACCACTAGTTTCATTTAGAGTTTATCCCAAAGATATCATCAGAGCTGTGAGCAAAGATGTATAATTTTGGACAAAATATAAACTCTTAAATGTCTAGCAGAAGTATAAGAGTTTTTGATAGGCAGCTTTATGGAATGAATTTCTATGCAGCAAGCAGTGTAAAAAAAATATGAGAAACTATGGTATATTCGTAAGTAGAAAAAGCAAACTCCAAATCGGTGTGTGCCTTTTGTCATTACTTTTATTAAAATAGTATATTGATACACTTAAAAACAGATTAGTTGGAAATAAGTCAAAATTAACTAACAGTTATCTTATCTATATTTCATTTTTGTGTGCTTTTTTTTTTTTTTCTGTATTGACCTTTGTTACATTTGGAATCAGGTAAAGAAACATTTTTTTAACAAGCCAGCTTGGGGCTTCCCTGGTGGCGCAGTGGTTGAGAATCTGCCTGCCAATGCAGGGGACACGGGTTCAAGCCCTGGTCTGGGAGGATCCCACATGCCGCGGAGCAACTAGGCCCGTGAGCCACAATTACTGAGCCTGCGCCTCTGGAGAGGCTGCGATAATGAGAGGCCCCGCGCACCGCGATGAAGAGTGGCCCCCACTTGCCACAACTAGAGAAAGCCCTCGCACAGAAACGAAGACCCAACACAGCCATAAATAAATAAAATAGTGTTTAAATAAATAAAAATAAAAATAAAAAGCCAGCTTGTATATTACCTGCTCTTTTGTTCATAGAATGGTGGGAATAGAACCTGTATCACATAGGGTTAAGGTATGAGAGGATGGTAAGGAAATGGAAGCTCTTCATGTAAATCTCAAATGCATCTTCTGTAATTATAGAACTTTATATATATTTAAACAACTTTATATCTGAGATGTACTAAAGATTTTCTGGGTTCAACAAACTATGGAATTTCCGTTTCCTCCCAGACCGACACAATGTTTGGATTCTTGTATCTAGCATACAAGAGACTAAGTGTGGAGGTGATGTATAAAATAAACACCTTAGTGTCTTGGATTATGAAATCCAGACACTCCATGATGACAATTAAAGGAGGTACAATTAAGGAGACAGTGAATAGAAAACTCAATGAGGGAGACTTATCATTTCTGTTATTTCTTATAGTTGTAAAACAGTGATATAACAGAAATGTTCTGTGGTTCAATGTTGGCACTTAAAACGGATCTATTTATGTTCTCTGTAACTATTGGTACATGATGTTATATGTCAGTTATATCTGAATAAAGTTGAAAAAATCTCTCCCATCTATTTCTAGTCTTGGAAGTAAGTTTTTATTTCTCATGAGAACATTTAAAAGGGAAAAAAATATGACTAGCGTTTGGTTTCCTAGTTACAAATGCTAGATTAGATTCAAGAACTGGGGCTTTACTGGAATTTTATTTCAATCAGTGAAATTTCTATACCTGTGCTTTATCAAGCCATTCTTAATATAATTGAAGACTTTCACATAGATTTCTTTAACTTACTTTGATTCGACCCAACTGAGGCTCCATTTGAAAGGTTTTGAGCCTTATTCCCTATTCTTCTGGACTAGCTCCATGGGGCAGAGATAGTTTTCTTGCTGTATCTCCAGTGCTGAAACAGTTCTAGACCTATACCAGGTGCATAACAAATACCCATTAAATACTGAATGAAATAAATGGGCATTGCTGTCAAGTGCATTTAACGTGTCTCTGCCAATCCTCCCCAGCATGGATGTACCAAATGCTGGAAAAGTTCTGAGAAATTTTGATTTTAGTAATGTTAGGCACTGGGAGAAAGCAGAATTTGTCTCTGAAAGGAATGACCTACAACTGTATGCCAAGAAAACTTTCCTAAATCAGGCATGGCAAGCTAACCTATGAAGTGGATCTACTGTCTAACCCTTAGCCTTGAGATCATTTTAGTGACTGAGTTCAAATGGAGAGTATTGACCGTGAACTTCCTAAGGTGCTGAGAGGAATAGAACTCAAGAGTCGAGGCTTTGAGTGAAGTAGGGGCTTAAACCCTAGTGGTTCCTCCAACTCCCCCTAAAGATTTTGTAAAACTGCCAACAGGAAAATAGGGAGAGAATGGAGAATATGACTGCAGACCAGGTTTTGAGCTATGTAGTAGCTCTCCTGTAAGCTTTAGGAATGGCGGTAAGGTGGAGGGAGGTGTCTGTGGATGTCATTAACCCAAGGGAGACTTCATTAAATAAAACAATGTTAGATGATCCTTTGCCTCCTAAATTGGTATATTTACATTTTGCTTTTCAGAGGTGAGGGCAGCAGCATGAAGGGGCCTGTGAATGCTCTCAGAAGAGGCTTTCCCCTGTCATGCTGCTTTACAGGTTAGTTATTTGTGAAAACCTGAAAGAGAATGGCTAAACAGAGGATAGTTAAGCCACCTTTTTGATGCTGGTCCTGGGAGCTCTGCCACCTCTACTTGCACCTGGTGGGCACCTGCCAGCAAATTGACCTTCTTACTTGGCTGTTAACCTCAAGAGCATTACTGTGGTGCCACATCCAACACAGGTATTCTGAACCCAGTCAGGTACAGAAAGGAGGGCATTTCTCATAAGGATCACATATTCATTTTGTTTCCTCCTGGCTTTTCAAGACTTTAAAAAGTAAATATATTACAAACCATATTCCATAAGTACATTTGCAAAGATAAAATTTTTTATTCCTTTCATTATAATGGTGGAGACAGTACATTTAAACATCACAGACTTAAACTAACTTACATCTCACACTTAACTGTACAGAAAGTCAAACAAAACAAAACAAAATTGGAATGTTAGCACTAGGAATAGCTTTGGAGACCAGTTGTTCCAGTCCCTGCTTTTCAGCTGAAAAATGTAAGGCCAGGGGTGAAAAGAATTGCTCAATAATACAAGTTAGGCTATATAATGTTTTAGACATCATTAATATATACACTATTTCCCATAGATAACTGATGTGATAGAAAAAAATCTCACAGATTTCTTGTAATTAAAAAGTCACAGGCATCAGATATTTGTTAATCATATTGCTCAGTGACCTACCAACTCCATTACCGGAAAAAAAACACATTTTTTCTTGTGATGGAGAATTTTAATTCTAAGAAAGACCTATTTCCAAGCATTTAATTTCTACTTCCTTTTTTTTTTTTTAATTGGGGTATAGTTGCTTTACAATGTTGTGTTAGTTTCTGCTGTACAACGAAGTGAATCAGCTATATGTATACATATATCGCCTCCCCCTTGGGCCTCCCTCCCACCCCGCCCCATCCCACCCATCTAGATCACCCCAGAGCACCGAGCTGAGCTCCCTGCACTATACAGCACGTTCCCACTAGCTGTCTGTTTTACACATGGTAGTGTATATGTGTCAATCCCAATCTCCCAATTCATCCCATCCTCTCTTCCACCAACTGTGTCCACACGTCCGTTCTCTACGACTGCATTTCTATTCCTGCCCTGCAAATAGGTTCATCTGTACCATTTTTCTAGATTCCACATATATGTGTTAATACATGATATTTGTTTTTCTGTTTCTGACTTCCTTCACTCTGTATGACAGACTCTAGGTCCACCCATGTCTCTACAAATGACCCAGTTTTGTTCCTTTTTATGGCTGAGTAATATTCTATTGTATATATTTACCACATCCTCTTTATCTATTCATCTGCCGATGGGCATTTAGGTTGCTTCCATGTCCTGGCTATTGTAAATAGTGCTGCAGTGAACATTGTGGTACATGACTCTTTTTGAATTTTGGTTTTCTCAAGGTATATGCCCAGTAGTGGGATTGCTGGGTCATATGGTAATTCTATTTTTAGTTTTATAAGGAACCTCCATACTGTTCTCCATAGTGGCTGTTTCAATTTACATTCCCACCAACAGTGCAAGCGAGTTCCCTTTTCTCCACACCCTCTCCAGCATTTATTGTTTGTAGATTTTCTGATGATGGCCACTCTGATGGGTGTGAGGTGATAGCTCATTGTAGTTTTGATTTGCATTTCTCTAATAATTAGTGATGTTGAGCATCTTTTCATGTACCTCTTGGCCATCTGTATGTCTTCTTTGGAGAAATGTCTGTTTAGGTCTCCTGCCCAGTTTTTGATTGGGTTGTTTGTTTTTTTGATATTGAGTTGCATGAGCTGTTTGTATGTTTTGGAGATTAATCCCTTGTAAGTTGCTTCATTTGCAAGTATTTTTTCCCATTCTGAGGGTTGTCTTTTCGTCTTGTTTATGGTTTTCTTTGCTGTGCAAAAGCTTTTAAGTTTAACTGGTCCCATTTGTTTATTTTTGTTTTTATTTTCATTACGCTAGGGGGTGGGTCAAAAAAAAAATCTTGCTCTGATTTATGTCAAAGGGTGTTCTGCCTATGTTTTCCTCTAAGAGTTTTATAGTGTCCAGTCTTACATTTAGATCTTTAATCCATTTTGAGTTTATTTTTGTGTATGGTGTTAGGGAGTGTTCTGATTTGATTCTTTTACAAGTAGCTTTTCAGTTTTCCCAGCACCACTTATTGAAGAGACTGTCTTTTCCCCATTGTATATTCTTGCCTCCTTTGTCATGGATTAGGTGACCATAAGTGCATCAGTTTATCTCTGGGCTTTCTATCCTGTTCCACTGAGCTATATTTCTGTTTTTGTGCCAGTACCATACTGCCTTGATTATTGTAGCTTTGTAGTATAGTCTGAAGTTAGGGAACCTGATTCCTCCAGCTCCGTTTTTCTTTCTCAAGATTGCTTTGGCTATTCGGGGTCTTTTCCTTTAAAAGTTTCTTCTCCAGAAACCCAAGAAATAATGCAAATAATAATAGAGGTTCAACTAAGCAAAGCCATTGAGCATCTTTTCATATATCTGTGGACTATTTGCTTTTCTTTTTTGGGTGACCTGGGTGTATGTCCTTTACCCATACTTTGGGAAGTTGGGGGAGGGTTGGTCTTTGAATTTTTAACTCTCTAAAGAAGCCAGTTACCCTTCATTTGTGATAGAAGTTGCAATTTTTTTGTCACAGTTTGTCAGTTGACTTTGCTTATGCTGTTTTTTTGTTTTTCTGTATTGAGTAATTTTAAATTGAAATTCAGGTTGATGTCCAGCTCACTCTTTATATTTATCAAAGTATATATGGCAGAATACACTCTAAAAGCAACTATTAAAACCCATAATTACACAGAAGTTAGCAGTAGTCATATGCGAATCTATTATTAAATATTCAGAAATATCCTGATGTTTTCTAGAGATCATTAGCAAGGCTCATAATATCATAACAAATTTTTTAAAGATTTATTTATTATTTATTTATTTATTTATTTAATTTTATTTATTTTGGCTGCGTCAGGTGTTAGTTGTGGTATGTGGGCTTTTCACTAGCTGTGGCGTGCAGGTTTTCTCTTCTCTAGTTGTGGTGCGCAGTCTCCAGGGCCCATGGGCTCTGTAGTTTATGGCATGCAGGCTCTCTAGTTGAGGTGCATGAGCTCAGTAGTTGTTGGGCATAGGCTTAGTTGCCCTGCAGCATGTGGGATCTTAGTTCCCTTAACAGGGATTGAACCTGCATCCCCTGCATTGTAAGGTGGATTCTTTACCACTGGACTACCAGGGAAGTGCCCCAAATAAATTTTTGATCTATAAAGATGTGGACCAGTTGAGACTCCAGGGCCACTTATTTAGAAAGTATCAATACATGTTTATTAATTTGATAAATTCTTAAAAGTCATGCTTTCTTAGTGAATTTAGTTTATTCTGAATCCATAAAAAATAATCTAGCTACTTTTGTAATAAAAATTATTCTTTTATTTAAATTTTAGTGTTTTTTATATAGAACATAGTACAAAGTACTTTTGAACTAGAGGTTAGGAAATATTAATTTCCTTATTTTGTTCCAGATATTTCCCTTGACCCCTCTCTCTGTAATCATTTAATGCCTTTTTACTAAACAGAAATTAATTTTTTTCTAGAGAAAGTGAAAACTGGTATAGCATACATTTTACCGCAGTCTATCTATAAGGATTTGGTTCTGCTCTATAAAAGCAAAAGAAGGTATTTAAAAAAGAAAGCTATCTGTGTGTATAAAGAAATATACTTGAAGAAAGATTAGCAGAAAATGAATTGAAATATTAACAGTGATTATCACTAGGTAATATATTTTTATGTGACTGATCAGTTTTTCATATCTTCCTCCTGCATTTTCCAAATTCTCCTCAATGAGCCTATTCCATATTATATACATTTGATAATAAGAAAGAAAAATAACAAAAATGTAAACAGAAATCCTGGGTGACATTTCTTTCTTTAAGTAATTGAGACTACTTATAAATCCTAAGTGTAGTTTTCCCCTGACTAGGTAATGTGTGCTTTCAGCAAAAGAGAGGAGAGTGAGGGGGTGACCGTAATCCAAGCTAAGAAGAGGGTGCTTCACTAGGTACTGGGAGAGCTTCAGCATCTTCAAGTGCACATGTCTGCATCTCTGTGAAGTCACTTAAAAGATTTTATGAGTCTCAGATCTTATTCTGTTGAAATGAATTGGCTCTTTTCCAATCAACATTTTAATTTGAGGTGTTCTCTAGCTTTATAGTACTTTGTCAAGGAAGGACACTGAAATAACAAAATATTTTTATTTAGATGACAGCATGGTCGACAACTGGACTACCCAGAATTTATATGCTGATAATCATGACGCAAGCATTACACATAAATTACAAGTTCAAAGGAAGTGCTTATTGCCTTCTGTGGTGGTTGCTATTTTGGGCACAAGAAAGTATGGCATAAATTGAGACACTGAGTAGATAAGAGAGGGTAATGAGTAACTTGACCTTTTCACATTGCTCCTTTTGTTCTCAGAGTTGAGCAACTAAATAAAAAGAGCCCCATTCCAGAACACATACAGGCCCCTCTTAATACAAAAAATATTTCC
This sequence comes from Balaenoptera borealis, assembly GCF_965194805.1. Lineage (NCBI taxonomy): Eukaryota > Metazoa > Chordata > Mammalia > Artiodactyla > Balaenopteridae > Balaenoptera > Balaenoptera borealis. The sequence continues at coordinate 36,731,990 of NC_138860.1, read as the reverse complement.
TGAGTCTCTTTTTTCTGAACGATGATTTTGTTAGAGGAAATAAACAAGAGCTGGTAGTTTGGAGGAGGGTCAGCTTCAGATAGCACGTCCTCCTCCCCTACTCATAGTCAGGATTGAAAGAAGTTATTGTATAATACAAGATATCAGAATGTTCCCTTGGCCATGCTGAAGCCTCTCCTGTTTCATAAGGCCAGGAACACTGTCCTTCCACCAGTGGACAAATCCCTGATGAGGCCTGTCAGTTTACCTGACACCCCCAGTTACTACTGATTCCTCATCGTTGTTCTCCTTCTACCTCACAAGATTTCCCAACATCATGTGTTACCTGCATAATCTTTGAAGATTGTCATGGCCTTCAAAACACAGCGGTTTCTTTGGAGTCTACTTCATTAATTTTATTGCCCTCTCTGCTCCTGCACCTGGCCTGGGTGCACAGGTGTTAAGTTTGGTACAGACTTTGACTCCTTGTCTACCATATGTTGCCACAAATGATTAACCTTGATCCTTTGATAGACAGTGATCAAAATTGCAAGCTTAGGGACTTCCCTGGTGGCACAGTGGTTAAGAATCTGCTTCCCGGATTCTTAGCAGGAGACGTGGGTTCCATCTCTGGTCTAGGAAGATCCCACATGCCACGGAGCAACTAAGCCCGTGCGCCACAACTACTGAGCCTGTGCTTTAGAGCCTGCGAGCCACAACAACTGAGCCCACGTGCCACAACTACTGAAGCCTGCATGCCTAGAGCCTGTGCTCCGCAGCAAGAGAAGCCACCACAATGAGAAGCCCGCGCACCACAACAAATAGTAGCCCCCGCTCACCGCAACTAGAGAAAGCCCGCATGCAGCAACAAAGACCCAACGCAGCCAAAAATAAATAAATAAATGTATTTTTTTTTTAAATTGCAAGCTTAAAAGGAAACATTTGAGACAATTCTTTAAGGACTTCCTACCTTTTTATTAAAAGGTGGTCAGTAGTCAACATGCACAATTTGAGATGCACCTTGATGTAAAAGAATGTTTCCAAAAAGTTGAGGATAAATGAAATTTTGGTAAGCTCATTCTCAAATACTTACTGTATACTTCTCATTTGATTAAATCTATACTCAGAAATATGGGGACAATTTAAAAAGTGGTCATTATCCATAAGTTAATTTAGTATGGGAAAGAAAACATGTAAGCACAAAGTTTTGTACATTATAGTTGACTACTGAGTGTTACAAGAATGAATGCATGAGCAAGTGAATGACTGTAATAGAGTTAATAGGTAAAAAACAAGACATGAAATGTCTAATACTATGGGATGTGTTTAGATAAAGCTTGGGGGAAATGATGGGAGAAATGGTTGTCATTTGGTGAAAAAAAATAGTATACCATCAATATAATCTCAAGGTATAACCTTGCAAATGTAAAATATTATGAAAGAAACTTAAAAACACTAACCACTGGGTGGAGGCTCTTATAGGCAATTTTAATATTCTTTATATTTTTCTGTGTTTTATATGTTTTCAATAGTGAACACACATTACTTTTAAAGAAACTAGATTATTTTAAAACAGTATAGAAAGGAAGTGCTGGAGTTCCAAAGAAAAACATCACTTTGGATTGGAGTTGTTTGGGAGAGCTTGTTGGGTGAGTGAATTCTGAGCTAGGTTAATGCACCTTAGATGGGAAGAAAGGTGAAACGTGTTTTAGACAGGTAACCTGGCAGGAATGAGACCAAATAAAATGATATTTTAAGCACTCTTATGGACTATGTTTTAAATGAACTCTTGAAAAAACAACCATTGTGTCTGCTGTTTATATTTGGAGGCAACATGGCTGGCTATGGAACAGTTTTTTCACAACTTTTCCATCCCAGTACCCCAATAGCAAAGAAAAAGTATGCATCACCCATGAGCCTTGGAGGCCTTAAAGCATCCCTGAAAGTACAATATTCTCTGTCTCATTCATCTTAAAATATCCTGCCTTATTTGTCTTCTGTTCTCTTACATATGTATTTGTGTTAATATAATGCTATTTTCCATTTGAACTATTGGAATAACATTAGGAAAAATGTTCTCCTAGGAAGCCTTGCTATTTTTATCTCATGACTTCTATATCCTATTGATATACCAGCCAAGTATCCCCAGGGCATATGCAAATGCCCATTGGAGAAGCATCAGGCTAGATGATCATTAAAGCTTCAAAAAATAAATTACCAATTCTGAATTTTTAAAAAGCAATGCACATTTCATTTGCTTCCATTAACAGTCATGAAAAACAAGCTGTTTGACAGAAGCAAAGTAAGTAGAAGCCAGATAATAAACATAGGGCTTTGCAAATTCATTTCTATTTAGGAGAAAATTGACCTTATCCTGTATATTTTTGTTTAGAAAAATTTGAATTGCATATAACTTAATTAACTATAAAATGCCTCTCCCACTTCCTTACCTTTTCCTGTGGCCCCTTCCACTGTTCGCTATTAAATTTGTAACTTCTGACATGTATGTAGATATAAAATGCCAGATTTAGATTAATGCACATTGATAAGGGAAAGAGATAGGTCAGAAACAAAAGAAATTTTCTAAAAAATGTGATGATTTTGCTTCTGCTTCTACAGGAATGGCCTAATAACTTTCTAGTGCTTTTGGTGGTGGTGTTTCTGAAAATGCCCTAAGGATATTATGGATAGGAAATTTTAGGACTCCTGGACATAGCCAGAGTAAGCAAGGACCAGGTGAATGACTTTGTACGAAAAACTGAAGTTTTGAATTTGCAAGAAAACCCTGAGTTGAAATGAGGCACCCTGAGATTGCAGTAAAGATTTGAAGGGTTGAGTGTCTAATGGGAGAGAGGCCTGAGAAAAGGGTGGAAAGCAAAACTTAAAGGGGGACCAGCCTGTGAGAAAATCCTCACAGTCTGATGTAGTTCAGGGGTCAGCAAACTCGTCCTTTAATGGGCCAGTAGTAAATATTTGGCTTTGTGTGCCATGCAGTCTCTGGGTCTCTGTGGCATGCACTCAAGTGTGCTGTTGTAATATGAAAGAGCCATAGACATTATGTAAGGAATGGGTGTGCCTGTGTTCCAGTATAACTATTTACGAAACAGTTATGTTTGCTTCAGTGACTTCTACTATTCAGTCTAGGTCGTGTGCCACTTTTGGCTGTAGCATAATTTTCCTTTTCACCCCAAACCTTATGCAAACAGCTACACGTTTATTATACAACAGCTTGGGTAAGACTACTTTATTTATTTATTTTGACCAATGGCAACTCTATTAGGGTTCTCCAGAGAAAACAGAAGCAATAGGATATCTACATATAGAGAGAGAGATTTATTTTAAGCAATTGGCTCATGAGGTTGTTGGGCAGACAAGTCTGAAATCTTCGGGGCAGAACAGAAGGCTGGGGATTCAGGTTAGAGATGATATTGCAGTCTTGAGTCTGAACTCCACTGGGCAAGACACACAGGCTGGAAAATAGGCAAGGTTTCTATGTTGCAGTCTTGGGGCTCAATTCCTTCTTCTGGGAGAAGCCTTAGTCTTTGCTTTGAAAAAGACAGTGCCTGTGCACAGCCCTGACAGAGTCATCACCCCAAATCACTAGAAGCAACAATAATCCAAAAACAACAACAACAACAAAGGTGTTTCCACCTCCTGAAGTACATTCCAACTTCTTTTGTACCAGTGATCCAACTAGTGAAGTACCATACTCAAATTCTTTTTCCACTTTCAACATTTGAGTTGTTGAAAAAAATTTTAATTCAGTATGTGTATTAGGTACTTGCTATTTTCTTGATTTGTGTGCAGATTTTGAGGATGAACACCATTGCCTTCTTGGGAATATAAATGGATAATCACTTTTTTAGATTTTTCATCTGTATTATTGCTAATTGGCAATGGGGAAAAAATAGGGAAAGTATCTCAGTTATATGTTTCAGTATTGAAAGAAACTAGTTGCTTTAATTTTGAAATTTAGAGCATAATTTGCCTCAAGTTTTTGAAATATTTGCAAGGTATCTAAAAGGAAAAACATAACTAAATCCCAACTTTCAAGACTAAGTAAAAACTTATTAGGAAATAATAATAAAACCATCCTATCCATCATGTCAGAAGAATCTAAATTGCCTATTAGACAAGGGCCCATGCCTTAAAACAACACATTTCACCATTCCCAAAGTAATTTTGATTACTGAATACTGTTCACCACAACATTGTGACATTTAGGCTTCACAATGTGAATGTCTTTGCACTGCAATCTTATGCAAGACTTCCTTCTTCCCCTGTAGTGAAGATATAAGTTCTGTTTTCTGTACAATTAATACCCACAGTTAGGAGAGCAGCGGTAGTTGTCATGAAGGTATATGAGAACTGACAGTAAATAGAAGTATTTAATGACTTTTAAATGTCAGTAATAATAATCATGCATATATAACAATCATTAAAATTTTCTGGCATTCATCATAAGTGAGGCACTGTGTTAAGTGAGGTAGAAACTCTTATTTTCCCTATTTTACAGGGAAGGAAAGTACAGTTTAGACAGGAAAAGTATCTTGTTGAGGATCTCATAGTAGTAAGTGAGTGTGAACACAGGTCTTACCCATTGCAAAGCCCAGGGTCTTACTGGATATGCTCCTTTGCCTCTTTGTGGGTCATTTAATAAGCACTTCACTTTACATAAATGAAATGATGAATCATACAATACCATTACCTTTAGATTTCAAGTCTAGGTTGGTATTAGGGATTTAAGAATGGAAGCACAAAGAGTTCAGTCACTCCACCACTTCCCAGTACTTCCTCATTATTCAGGTCCTCTTTACCCTCTCATGGAGGTTAGATGATGGCACCACTTGAGACAAAGAGGAGACTGTGAGTCAGGAGCAAAGTGTCCACAGGATGAGGAAGGGCAACTTGAGATTCATGCATGAGGAAGCCTAGAGGGCTGGGCAGCCACGCTGGATGGGCGTCCAAGGAGCAGTGACTAGGTGGTTAGGTGAGTAATGGCCTGAAAGTGGTCTTGGATGCTGAGTGGTACATGGGGCGTGAGAGGGTACAATCTTAGTGAGTATGTGTTCAAAGAATGGCTGTGCAGGTGGTTGATGGTGGCTAATGTGAATACAGGGTAATGCAGCAAGCCTTTCCAGAGAGCGGCCTTAATAGTTTTGAACTACGCATAATACTAATGAAAACTTAAGGCTTTATCTGACTGTGGACAAGAAGGTTTTTTGTATAGAAACGGGAGTGGATTAGAGACAGAAACAGAGAGGCAGGGATAAATGGGCTCTGTGGAGCAGTCTAACAATATTGTTTCTCAGTGATCAGTGCATGACTTATCTTGTTTAACATTTGTCACAAATTATTGATGTAGTAAATACACAGTAAAATATCAAATGTGCTGATAATAGTATTTTTTTCACTAGTGAAATGTCAAGCCAGTGAGGTTAAATCACAAAGAATTTGCAAGTCTGTGCAAACAAACAGGAAAGTTTTCACAAAACCTTAATATGGACAGATACCCTTATAGAAATACTGTAATTTTCTTATAGGCTAATAACTCAGAATAGAGTGAAAGAGGAAAGATTGCATACTGTTCTCCAGAAAGACACTGGTTCAATCTACCAGAAAGCTAATACAAATCCAATAAAATAGAGGGAAGAAAAAAAGGAATATTGAAAGAAAAAAAGGAATTATTTCAGCTTTGTACTATACAGTTCCGGATACGGAATTTCAGTGACACAATATCAGATTCAGAAATGGGCAAAGAAAATCATAGCCTTTATCCCCTGTAATTCATTGAGTGTCTGGTTTATCATCGTCTCTTCCTCCACTAGAATGCAAATTCCTTCCAGGCAGAGAAGGGACTTCTGCATTCTGATTACTTAAGCTTAGAACTTCCTTTTCTAATTATAGTTATACATTATTTCTAAGATGAAAATAAATGGCATTTTGTTATCCCAAGGTGTGAATCAGGCCAAAAATAAAAGTTTTTAAAATGTTTTGAAATTTTCATAAATTACACCTAATAGGTTTCATTGTGAGTAGCTTGTTATTCCAAGAAGTGAATCAAGCAAAAAATACACGTTTTTAAAATGTTTTGAAATTTTGATAAATTACACACAATAGGTTTTATTATGAGTTGCTTACGTGTTTGGGAGGTTTGCTCCCTGACCTTTAAGATTAAAGAGGACCATGATCTTTTCCCCTGCCACCATCTGGTTTGCCATTGGTCAGAGAGAGAATGCTCCTGCCATGGACATTACACATTTATGGAACGTGGAAGAAAAACAGCAGGCAGGTTTTAAGAGATGGAATACACGAAGAAATGGTGTGTGATCTAAGATTGTTTAGATTAGACAAGATAATGATTTCTAAAGAAATGTTTTTTTATGAAATGGTTATTGAATCTTATTTATGCTTGTGGATGACTAATATGAGCATATGATCTTAAGTTACCTGGGTGAAACAAATCAATAGTTAGACTTGGGAATTTGACCCTCCAGTTGATGAGTAAGGTATAGGGATGAGGAATGAAGTAGTTGGAAGGGAGGAGGTGAGAGGATCATTTATCTCTAAGAGAAAGAGAGAATCATTTGCCCTAGATTGTATTAACTTCAGACTGGTACAGAAATAGAAAGTTAAAAGTCTCAACTACTTTAATTCAGCCTTAGTTTTTCTAAAGCCTAAAATTTTTAAAATCTCATTAATTATAGTGGTATTAAATGAGGAACTTTAAGGGGAAAAGCTTATTGGCACAAGGACTTTTGCTAATGTAAAGCATCGGGCTACTTTCACTTTCTTTTTGTAGTGAAGAACAGCAAAGTATATTTACATATCAAGCCAGAATATAGAGGATGTTAGTTAGGAAGTGCCGCAGACCGGCTGCAGAAAGCTAGAAGTTCCTGGCGGTGAGGGGTAAGGAACTGAAAAGCACCAGTATGGGGTCAGAAGGGCCAAGACAACTGATGGTTGCAAGGCAAGTTTATTCAAAGAGCATGAATGTATATATAGGTTCAGCACGGAACGAACACTAGGCAACAAATCAGTAAACCTTGTATTTCCACATAATTCTGTCGCCACTATCTATGCGCCACTATCTATGCGCCATTATCTATGCACCACTATCTATGCACCACTATCTATGCACCACTATCTATGCGTCAGCATGCCTTATGGGCCGTTCTTTGGAGATACAGACTTCCCCCTCAGGGCAGCACGTCCTTCTTCTGGGGAACAACCAGGGGCTCTTAGATCCAGAGCAGGCACCTGGAAAGAAACTGGCCACAAGCCATTTTCCTTTTTTACGCTCAATACCGCAGCGTCAGGAGTGCATACCAAGAAAGAGACAAGCAGTTCTCCGGAAAGCAGAAAGCTGAATAAGCTTACAGCTTGGGAGCCACCACAAGGAAGGATAAAGATTTAACTTAAATTTAAATCTCTACTAATTATTCTATCTTGAAATTGAGTTCCTGACTAGATTGTTTGTAAGAAGTCCTGCTGTGATATTCCTTATTAAAAGTTTATATTGGCATCCTCTGTGAAATATCAAAACTTCAATTTCTGTAAAGCTTCCCTAGGAGACTGCATGTGCTGAGCATGTTTGCTATAGAAAACTGTTAATTTGAAGTTAAAAACTTTCTCATGGTTATAGAGTTTGCCCATCAAGCTTATAAAATTGATCTCATTGACTTTGACCTCACTGATTTCGTTATAATTAAATCAACTAGTACAAAAGCTTATATATGTTCTCTTCCCAGTGAAAATGTTTATTTAGTAAATGGTGTTTATAAAAGGTTTATTATTTATTTAATACCCAAAGCAAAACATCAACTATTTCACACTGGCAGCCTGGGTATATATGTCAGTGAGACACACGATCTAACTTCTAGTGCCCTGATCGGGTCTTTGTACAGAGGTCAGAGACTGAAGTGTCTCAGTAAGACTGAGATACCAACGTTCTCGTCAACACCTTTGGAAAAATCCCTTACACGTCCTTTTTCTTTTGTAAAACTCGAGTCCTTAAAATTCTAAACTTTTTTTAAAAAAGTATTCTTAATGTCATACATATTTATTTTAATGTAAATACTTCTCTATCCACAATGTGTGTCAAAGGTCTTCTTTATAAGAATGACTGTGTCTGTTTATGTAGGTTTTTGTTTTTGTTTTTGTTTTGAGGCTTTCTCTTACCTCTCTTTGGCTCACAAGAAGAGGCAAGTACAGTTTTAAACATTTTCTCGGAGATTATGGCTGTACTTACCCTTTTTTTTTGTGCTTTAGAATTATGCAACAGGAAACAATGATGGGCAAAATAAAGAAGATCATAACAAAGAACATGCCTAGGCAGCAAAAGAGGTAACTGAATGCATGGAAAATATAACCCGCAGGATTTTTTTCTTTTTTTTTTTTTTTCTTTTTTTTTTAAACATCTTTATTGAAGTATAATTGCTTTACAATGGTGTGTTAGTTTCTGCTTTATAACAAAATGAATCAGTTATACACATACATATGTTCCCATATCCCTTCCCTCTTGCATCTCCCTCCCTCCCACCCTCCCCATCCCACCCCTCTAGGTGGTCACAAAGCACCGAGCTGATCTCCCTGTGCTATGCGGCTGCTTCCCACTAGCTATCTATTTTACATTTGGTAGTGTATATATGTCCATGACACTCTCTCACCCTGTCACATCTCACCCCTCTCCCTCCCCATATCCTCAAGTCCATTCTCTAGTAGGTCTGTGTCTTTATTCCCATCTTGCCACTAGGTTCTTCATGGCCTTTTTTTTTTTTTCCCCTTAGATTCCATATATATGTGTTAGCATAGTGTATTTGTTTTTCTCTTTCTGACTTACTTCACTCTGTATGACAGACTCTAACTCCATCCACCTCATTACAAATACCTCCATTTCATTTCTTTTTATGGCTGAGTAATATTCCATTGTATATATGTGCCACATCTTCTTTATCCATTCATCTGTCGATGGACATTTAGGTTGCTTCCATGTCCTGGCTATTGTAAATAGAGCTGCAATGAACATTTTGGTACATGACTCTTTTTGAACTATGGTTTTCTCAGGGTATATGCCCAGTAGTGGGATTGCTGGGTCGTATGGTAGTTCTATTTTTCGTTTTTTAAGGAACCTCCATACTGTTCTCCATAGTGGCTGTATCAATTTACATTCCCACCAACAGTGCAAGAGGGTTCCCTTTCCTCCACACCCTCTCCAGCATTTATTGTTTCTAGATTTTTTGATGATGGCCATTCTGACCGGTGTGAGATGATATCTCATTGTAGTTTTGATTTGCATTTCTCTAATGATTAATGATGCTGAGCATTCTTTCATGTGTCCGTTGGCAATCTGTATATCTTCTTTGGAGAAATGTCTATTTAGGTCTTCTGCCCATTTTTGGATTGGGTTGTTCGTTTTTTTGTTATTGAGCTGCATGAGCTGCTTGTAAATCTTGGAGATTAATCCTTTGTCAGTTGCTTCATTGGCAAATATTTTCTCCCATTCTGATGGTTGTCTTTTGGTCTTGTTTATGGTTTCCTTTGCTGTGCAAAAGCTTTTAAGTTTCATTAGGTCCCATTTGTTTATTTGTGTTCTTATTTCCATTTCTCTAGGAGCTGGGTCAAAAAGAATCTTGCTGTGATGTATGTCATAGAGTGTTCTGCCTATGTTTTCCTCTAAGAGTTTGATAGTGTCTGGCCTTACACTTAGGTCTTTAATCCATTTTGAGTTTATTTTTGTGCATGGTGTCAGGGAGTGTTCTAATTTCATACTTTTACATGTATCTGTCCAATTTTCCCAGCACCACTTATTGAAGAGGCTGTCTTTTCTCCACTGTATATGCTTGCCTCCTTTTATCAAAGATAAGGTGACCATATGTGCGTGGGTTTATCTCTGGGCTTTCTATCCTGTTCCATTGATCTATATTTCTGTTTTTGTGCCAGTACCAAACTGTCTTGATTACTGTAGCTTTGTAATATAGTCTGAAGTCAGGGAGCCTGATTCCCCCAGCTCCATTTTTCGTTCTCAAGATTGCTTTGGCTATTCGGGGTCTTTTGTGTTTCCATACAAATTGTGAAATTTTTTGTTCTAGTTCTATGAAAAATGCCAGTGGTAGTTTGATAGGGATTGCATTGAATCTGTAGATTGCTTTGGGTAGTAGAGTCATTTTCACAATGTTGATTCTTCCAATCCAAGTACATGGTATATCTCTTCATCTCTTTGTATCATCTTTAATTTCTTTCATCAGTGTCTTATAATTTTCTGCATACAGGTCTTTTGTCTCCTTAGGTAGGTTTATTCCTAGATATTTTATTCTTTTTGTTGCAATGGTAAACGGGAGTGTTTTCTTAATTTCACTTTCAGATTTTTCGTCATTAGTGTATAGAAATGCAAGAGATTTCTGTGCATTAATTTTGTATCCTGCTACTTTACCAAATTCATTGATTAGCTCTAGGAGTTTTCTGGTAACATCTTCAGGATTCTCTATGTATAGTATCATGTCATCTGCAAACAGTGACAGCTTTACCTCTTCTTTTCCGATTTGGATTCCTTTTATTTCTTTGTCTTCTCTAATTGCTTTGGCTAACACTTCCAAAACTATGCTGAATAATAGTGGTGAGAGTGGGTAAACTTGTCTTGTTCCTGATCTTAGTGGAAATGGTTTCAGTTTTTCACCATTGAGGACAATGTTGGCTGTCGGTTTGTCATATATGGCCTTTATTATGTTGAGGAAAGTTCCCTCTATGCCTACTTTCTGCAGGGCTTTTATCATAAATGGGTGTTGAATTTTGTCAAAAGCTTTCTCTGCATCTATTGAGATGATCATATGGTTTTTCTCCTTCAATTTGTTAATATGGTGTATCACATTGATTGATTTGCGTATATTGAAGAATCCTTGCATTCCTGGGATAAACCCCACTTGATCATGGTGTATGATCCTTTTAATGTGCTGTTGGATTCTGTTTGCTAGTATTTTGTTGAGGATTTTTGCATCTATGTTCATCAGTGATATTGGCCTGTAGTTTTCTTTCTTTGTGACATCTTTGTCTGGTTTTGGTATCAGGGTGATGGTGGCCTCGTAGAATGAGTTGGGGAGTGTTCCTCCCTCTGCAATATTTTGGAAGAGTTTGAGAAGGATAGGTGTTAGCTCTTCTCTAAATGTTTGATAGAATTCACCTGTGAAGCCATCTGGTCCTGGGCTTTTGTTTGTTGGAAGGTTTTTAATCACAGTTTCAATTTCAGTGCTTGTGATTGGTCTGTTCATATTTTCTATTTCTTCCTGGTTCAGTCTCGGCAGGTTGTGCATTTCTAAGAATCTGTCCATTTCTTCCAGGTTGTCCATTTTATTGGCATAGAGTTGCTTGTAGTAATCTCTCATGATCTTTTGTATTTCTTCAGTGTCAGTGGTTACTTCTCCTTTTTCATTTCTAATTCTATTGATTTGAGTCTTCTCCCTTTTTCTCTTGATGAGTCTAGCTAATGGTTTATCAATTTTGTTTATCTTTTCAAAGAACCAGCTTTTAGTTTCATTGATTTTTGCTATTGTTTCCTTCATTTCTTTTTCATTTATTTCTGACCTGATCTTTATGATTTCTTTCCTTCTGCTAGCTTTGGGGTTTTTTTTGTTCTTCTTTCTCTAATTGCTTTAGGTGCAAGGTTAGGTTGTTTATTCGAGATGTTTCCTGTTTCTTGAGGTACGCTTGTATTGCTATACAATACAATCTCCTTGGGTTTATCCCTCTTAGCACTGCTTTTGCTGCGTCCCATAGGTTTTGGGTCGTCGTGTCTCCATTGACATTTGTTTCTAGGTATTTTTTGATTTCCCCTTTGATTTCTTCAGTGATCACTTCGTTATTAAGTAGTGTATTGTGTAGCCTCCATTTGTTTGTATTTTTTACAGATCTTTTCCTGTAATTGATATCTAGTCTCATAGCGTTGTGGTTGGAAAAGATACTTGATACGATTTCAATTTTCTTAAATTTACCAAGGCTTGATTTGTGACCCAAGATATGATCTATCCTGGAGAATGTTCCATGAGCACTTGAGAAAAATGTGTATTCTGTTGTTTTTGGGTGGAATGTCCTATAAATATCAATTAAGTCCATCTTGTTTAATGTATCATTTAAAGCTTGTGTTTCCTTATTTATTTTCATTTTGGATGATCTGTCCATTGGTGAAAGTGGGGTGTTAAAGTCCCCTACTATGATTGTGTTGCTGTCGATTTCCCCTTTTATGGCTGTTAGTATTTGCCTTATGTATTGAGGTGCTCCTATGTTGGGTGCATAAATATTTACAATTGTTATACCTTCCTCTTGGATCGATCCCTTGATCATTATATAGTGTCCTTCTTTGTCTCTTGTAATAGTCTTTATTTTAAAGTCTATTTTGTCTGATATGAGAATTGCTACTCCAGCTTTCTTTTGATTTCCATTTGCATGGAATATCTTTTTCCATCCCCTCACTTTCAGTCTGTATGTGTCTCTAGGTCTGAAGTGGGTCTCTTGTAGACAGCATATATATGGGTCTTGTTTTTGTATCCATTCAGCCAGCCTGTGTCTTTTGGTGGGAGCATTTAATCCATTTACATTCAAGGTAATTATCGATATGTATGTTCCTATTCCCATTTTCTTAAATGTTTTGGGTTTGTTATTGTAGGTGTTTTCCTTCTCTTGTGTTTCTTGCCTAGAGAAGTTCCTTTAGCATTTGTTGTAAAGCTGGTTTGGTGGTGCTGAACTCTCTCAGCTTTTGCTTGTCTGTAAAGGTTTTAATTTCTCCATCACATCTGAATGAGATCCTTGCTGGATAGAGTAATCTTGGCTGTAGGTTTTTCTCCTTCATGACTTTAAGTATATCCTGCCACTCCCTTCTGGCTTGCAGAGTTTCTGCTGAAAGATCAGATGTTAACCTTATGGGGATTCCCTTGTGTGTTATTTGTTGTTTTGCCCTTGCTGCTTTTAATATGTTTTCTTTATATTTAATTTTTAACAGTTTGATTAATATGTGTCTTGGCATGTTTCTCCTTGGGTTTATCCTGTATAGGACTCTCTGTGCTTCCAGGACTTGATTAACTATTTCCTTTCCCATATTAGGGAAGTTTTCAACTATAATCTCTTTAAATATTTTCTCAGTCCCTTTCTTTTTCTCTTCTTCTTCTGGGACCCCTATAATTTGAATGTTGGTGCGTTTAATGTTGTCCCAGAGGTCTCTGAGACTGTCCTCAGTTCTTTTCATTCTTTTTTCTTTATCCTGCTCTGCAGTAGTTATTTCCACCATTTTATCTTCCAGGTCACTTATCCGTTCTTCTGCCTCAGTTATTCTGCTATTGATCCCATCTAGAGTATTTTTAATTTCATTTATTGTGTTTTTCATCATTGCTTGGTTCCTCTTTAGTTCTTCTACGTTCTTGTTAAATGTTTCTTGCATTTTGTCTATTCTATTTCCAAGATTTTGGATCATCCTTACTATCATTATTCTGAATTCTTTTTCAGGTAGACTACCTATTTCCTCTTCATTTGTTAGGTCTGGTGTGTTTTGACCCTGCTCCTTCATCTGCTGTGTGTTTTTCTGTCGTCTCATTTTGCTTATCTTACTGTGTTTGTGGTCTCCTTTTCACAGGCTGCAGGTTCGTAGCTCCCGTTGTTTTTGGTATCTGTCCCCAGTGGGTAAGGTTGGTTCAGTGGGTTGTGTAGGCTTCCTGGTGGAGGGAACTAGTGCCTGAGTTCTGGTGGATGAGGCTGGATCTTGTCTTTCTGGTGGGCACGTCCACATCTGGTGATGTATTTTGGGGTGTCTGTGGCCTTATTATGATTTTAGGCAGCCTCTTTGCTAATGGATGGGGCTGTGTTCCTGTCTTGCTAGTTGTTTGGCATAGGGTGTCCAGCACTGTAGCTTGCTGGTCGTTGAGTGAAGCTGGGTCTTGATGTTGAGATATAGATCTCTGAGAGATTTTTGCCGTTTGGTATTACATGGAGCTGGGAGGTCTCTTATGGACCAGTGTCCTGAAGTTGGCTCTCCCACCTCAGAGGCATGGCCCTGATGCCTGGCTGGAGCACCAAGAGTCTTTCATCCACACAGCTCAGAGTAAAAGGGAGAAAGTATAGAAAGAACGAAAGAAAGAGGATATAATATAGTGAAGTAAAATAAAGCTATTATAAAGCAAAGCTATACAGACAAAATCTCACCCAGAAGCATATACATATACTTCTCACAAAAAAAGGAAAAGGGGAAAAATTAATATATCCTGCTCCCAAAGTCCACCTCCTGAATTTGGGATGATTCGTTGTCTATTCAGGTATTCAACAGATGCAGGCACATCAAGTTGTTTGTGGAGTTTTAATCCATTGCTTCTGAGGCTGTTGGGAGAGATTTCCCTTTCTCTTCTTTGTTCGCACAGTTCCCGGGGTTCAGCTTTGGATTTGGACCCGCCTCTGCGTGTAGGTCGCCTGAGGGCTTCTGTTCCCCGCCCAGACAGAACGGGGTTAAAGGAGCAGCTGCTTCGGGGGCTCTAGCTCACTCAGGCTGGGGGGAGGGAGCAGTACGTAGGAGGCGGGGTGACCCTGCAGCGACAGAGGCCAGCGTGACGTTGCACCAGCCTGAGGCGTGCTGTGCGTTCTCCCGGGGAAGTTGTCCCTGGATCCCGGGACCCTGGCAGTGGCGGGCTGCACAGGCTCCCGGGAGGGGCGGTGTGGAGAGTGACTTGTGCTCGCACACAGGCTTCTTGGTGGCAGCAGCAGCAGCCTTAGTGTCTCACGACTGTCTCTGGGGCCCACGCTGATCCCCGTGGCTCGCGCCTGTCTCTGAATTTCATTTAGGCGGCGCTCTGAATCCCCTCTCCTTGCGCGCCGCGAAACAAAGAAGCAAGATAAAGTCTCTTGCCTCTTCAGCAGCTGCAGACTTTTTCCTGGTCTCCCTCCCAGCCAGCTGTGGTGCACTAACCCCTTCAGGCTGTGTTCACGCCGCTGACCCCAGTCCTCTCCCTGCGATCCGACCGAAGCCCGAGCCTCAGCTCCCAGCCCCCACCTGCCCTGGCAGGTGAGCAGACAAGCCTCTCGGGCTGGTGAGTGCTGCTCGGCGCTGAGCCTCTGTGCGGGAATCTCTCCGCTTTGCCCTCCGCACCCCTGTTGCTGCGCTCTCCTCTGTGGCTCCAAATGGTTTTTTTCTTAATTGGAGTATAGTTGATTTATAATGTTGTATTTCTTTCTGGTGTACAGCAAAGGGATTCAGTTATATATATATATATATATATATATATATATATATATATATATATATATATATATATATACACACACACACATATACATACATACACACACACACACATATATATATATTTTTTTCTTATTCTTTTCTGTTATGGTTTATTACAGGATATTGAATAGAGTTCCCTGTGCTACACAGTAGGACCTTGTTGTTTATCCATTCTCTATATAATAGTTTGTGTCTGCTAGTCCCAAACTCCCAATCCAACATTCCTCCACCCCCACTCCGCCTTGGCAAACACAAGTCTGTTCTCTATGTCTGTGACTCTGTTTCTGGTTCGTAGATAAGTTCATTTATGTCATATTTTAAGTGATATAAGTGATATCATATAGTATTTATCTTTTTCTTTCTGACTTACTTAGTATGATAATCTCTAGTTGCATCCATGTTGCTGCAAATGGCATTATTCTTTTTTATGGCTGAGTAATATTCCATTGTATATGTATACCACATCTTCTTTATCCATTCATCTGTTGATGACATTTAGGTTGTTTCCATGTCTTGGCTATTGTAAATAGTGCTGCTATGAACATAGGGGGTGCGTGTATCTTTTTGAATTATAGTTTCATCTGGGTATATGCCCAGGAGTGGGATGGTTGGATCATATAGTAACTCTATTTTTAGTTTTTTGAGGAACCTCCATAGTGTTCTCCATAGTGGCTGCACCAATATACATTCCCATTAACAGTGTAGGAGGGTTCCCTTTTCTCCACACTCTCTCCAGCATTTGTTATTTGTAGACTTTTTAATGATGGCCATTCTGACTGGTGTGAGGTGGTACCTCACTGGAGTTTTGATTTGCATTTCTCTAATAATTAGCAATGCTTGAGGATCTTTTCATGTGCCTATTGGCTATCTGTATGTCTTCTTTGGAGAAATGTCTATTTAGGTCTTCTGCCCATTTTTCGATTGAGTTGTTTGCTTTTTTGATGTTGAGTTGTATGAGCTGTTTGTATATTTTGGAAATTAAGCCCTTGTTGGTCGCATCATTTGCAAATATTTTCTCCTAGTCTATAGGTTGTCTTTTTGTTTTGTTTATGGTTTCCTTTGCTGTACAAAAGCTTATAAGTTTGATTAGGTCCCATTTGTTTATTTTGGCTTTTATTTCCATTGCCTTAGGAGCTGGCCTAAGAAAACATTAGTGCGATTTATGTCAGAGAATGTTTTGCCGATGTACTCTTATAGGAGTTTTAGGGGTCATGGCTTATATTTTAACCTGCAGGAGTATTTTTGTTTTTGTTTTTGTTTTTGTTTTGGCTGCATTGGGTCTATGTCGTTGCGTGTAGGCTCCCTCTAGTTTCAGCAAGCAGGGGCCAGTCCCCATCGCAGTGCATGGGCCTCTCATTGCAGTGGCCTCTCTTGCTGCAGAGCATGGGCTCCAGGCGCATGGGCCTCAGCAGTTGCAGCACACAGGCTCAGCAGTTGTGGCCCAAGGGCTCCAGAGCACAGGCCCAGTAGTTGTGGCGCACGGGCTTAGTTGCTCTGCAGCATGTGGGATCTTCCTGGACCAGGGCTTGAACCCACATTCCCTGCACTGGCAGGCGGACTCTCAACCACTGTGCCACCAGGGAAGTCCCTAACCTGCAGGTTTTAAACTCTATCTTAATATCTAGTCCCACTAGAGATTGCCAATGAATTTTTTAAATGTAACTTCATAACACACCATTGTAAAGCAATTATACTCCAATAAAGATGTTTAAAAAAAAATGTAACTGCAAATTCTGCTACTAAAAACACCCCGCACAGACTTATCTTTAAGAACTCCCCTCTGCTCCCGGTTTAATCTAGCATATTAGTCTTATTACCACAGGGTTACAGATAAGCTGTGAGAGAGCAGTTTGTGACCTTTGTCCAACAGCAGCCTTTCAACAAGTGGGTGAGAACAAGCACTGGAGCACCTCTGCTCAGCTCGCCATGACCCTGCACACATCTCTTGTGTGAGGCACAAGGCGCGAGTTACTCTATGCAGCAGACTCTACTGACTCTCTTGAAATTCTACCACAAAACTATTCCTCTCACATAGGCAGATCACAGAAATGGGCTTAGAAAATTGGTCTTTGTGGCTTTCAATTTGTGCAAATGGGCATGACTACCATCCTGAAGACTATTCCTAGGTTATAAACCAAAGAGCAAGTTGTCTTCTCCAGACACATTAAAATAGGAAGAACGATTCTTTTTTATAATGGTTCAAAGATAGTATAGAAACTTTGATAAAGGACACTCACCCTACATGCATATAAGGATACTAGTTTTGCTACACTATGGCCTGAGTTCATTATTCTTTTCTTTCTAATTAAAATTGCAGTCTAGGATATTTTGGTCTCTCTTTTTACATTTCATTTATTATAAGTGGACACTTACTGTTAATGATGCTAGGTTTCCTTGAAACTCTTCATAAAACTTACCAGCTATGAGATTATCACTTGTGTCTAAAAGGAAGCAAAAGCCACAAAAAAAGTCAGTCTGGCACACAATATGATCAAACAGGAACTCTCAGTCAGTTATAATTCATCCTGATGTTTTTTCAGTACATAGTCTTAGTATTTTCTGATATAAAAAGCTTTTTATGATATAAAAAGCCATTGGTTTTACTCACACAATCTCATTTTGTGTACTCAGAGAAGTCTGTTTTTTTCTTTTTAATGTAATATTGTTTGTCATAAAAATAATATAACTACAGCAGAAGATTTATAAAACAGAGCAAAAGAAAAGTATCATCCATAATCCTACTACCCTGAAATGTTGTGGTACATTCCTTTCCGGTAAATTTTTCCATGCATTTAAAGTTTACATAGTTATACAATAGGAATGAATATTATGACAGAGGCAAAGTAACATAAACTTTTCTAGTGAATGTATCATAGTGTAGTCCAAGATTTCTATTGTAGAGTTAAGCTGTTTCAAGTTTTAGTTGTAATGAAATCCTTGATAAAAATGCACGAAATATTTTTGTATTTTACATTATTTCATTAGATCGGATTTCTAGGAGGGCTAATTGGCATGAGTATTTGTGTTACTGTCTACATACATTGCATACTTGTTTTTCGTAGGGTTTTTACAATTATAATTGTACCTTCAACATATGAGGATATCAGTTTCATCACATTTTGCTTTTTATTGGGGGTCACATAAGAACCTTTTGTTGTTGACAAGTTAATGGGCAAAGAAATGGTACCTTGTTCTTTTCTTTTGCAGTTCTTTCAGTTTTAGTGAGGTTAAACAGTTTCCCGATATTTATGTGCCAGCATAAACATATATTTGCATCCTTTCTCCCAACCCCACATTCTAAGATATTTTCTGCACTTCCCTGCACCCCTTTCAGTGTTGTGTTTTGTTGAGCTGTAGAGAAGAAACACAATTTACCTTAGAAATGTCATGGAGAGTTTGATGAACTAGAAGATTCAGATGGTAAGGGCGTAGTAGAAGACAGATAAGCCAACTTTAGCTGGTGCTTTTGAGAGAGAGTCTGAGTGGAAGAGAGAGAAAATAGGTTTTAGGAAAGCAGTTGCTTTAAGGAATGGAACCCTGGGGGACATAAATGGGTAAAGTGGATTTTAGGACATTTTTATGAGCATCACATAGTGTAATCTTTCTTTGAGCCTCTTTGAGAGATTCCAATAAAGTTGTCTCTTAGTTTTTACATTATTTCTGGAGTTGAATTTATTTAGCTGTCAAGCAATACTATGCTGTTAGTTTTGGAGACAGCACAGTTAAACGTTTGGTAGAATTTACATGTGAAGCCATCTGGTCCTGGCCTTTGTTTGTTGGGAGTTTTTTAATTTAAATTACTGATTCAATTTCATCACTGGTAATTAGTCTGTTCATATTTTCTATTTCTTCAAGGTTCAGTCTTGGGAGATTGTACATTTCTAGGAATTTGTCCATTTCTTCTAGGTTGTCCACTTTATTGGCATGTAGTTGTTTGTAGTAGTCTCTTATTATCCTTTGTATTTCTGTGATGTCAGTTCTAACTTCTCCTTTTTCATTTCTGATTTTATTGATTTGGGCCCTCTCCCTTTTTTTCTTGATGAGTCTTGCTAAAGGTTTATCAATTTTGTTTATCTTTTCAGAGAACCAGCTCTTTGTTTCATTGATGTTTTCTGTTGTCTTTTTAGTTTTTCTTTCATTTATTTCTCCTCTGATCTTTATGATTTCTTTCCTTCTCCTAACTTTGGGTTTTGTTCTGTTCTTTTTCTTGCTATTTAGGTGTAAGATTAGGTTGCTTATTTGAAATTTTTCTTGCTTCCTGAGGTAAGTTCATATTACTATACTTCCCTCCTACAACTACTTTTGCTGTGTCCCACAAATTTTAGATTGTTGTGTTTTTATTTTCATTTGTCCCCAAATATTTTTTAAATTTCTTCTTTGATTTCTTCAGTGATCCATTGGTTGTTTAGTGGCATATTGTTTAGCCTCCTTTTGTTTGTGTTTTTGCAGTTTTTCTGTTGTAGTTGATTTCCGGTCTCATAGCATTATTGTTGGAAATGATGCTTGATTTGATTTCACTTTTCTTAAATTTACCATGGTTTGTTTTGCAGTCTAGCATGTGATCTATCCTGGAGACTGTTCCATGTGCACTTGAAAAGAATGTGTATTCTGCTTTTTGGATGGAATATTCTGTATATATTATTAAGTCCACCTGGTATAATGGATCACTTAGACCAGTGTTTCCTTATTGATTTTCTGTCTGGATGATCTGTCCATTGATGTAAGCGGGGTGTTAAAATCCCCTATTATTATTGTGTTGCTGTTGATTTCTCCTTTTATGTCTGTTAATATTTGCTTTATGTATTTAGGTGCTCCTAAATCTACGTTGGATGCATATATATTTACAGTTGTTATATCTTCTTAGATTGACCCCTTGATCTTTATGTAAAGTCCTTCTTTATCTCTTTGTTTTAAAGTCTATTTTGTCTGATATAAGCATTACTACCCTGACTTTCTTTTGATTTCCATTTGGATGGAATACATTTTTCCATATCCTAACTTTCAGTCTCTGTGAATCTTTAGATCTGAAGTGAGTCTTTTGTAGGCAACATATATATGGGTCTTGTTTTTGTATCCATTCAACCAGTCTATAACATTTGACTGGAGCATTTAAGCCATTTACATTTAAAGTAGTTATGGATAGGTATGTACTTATTACCATTTTATTAATTGTTTTGGGGTTGTTATTGTAGTTCTTTTTCATTCCTTTTTCTTTGCTCTCTTCTCTTGTGATTTGATGACTGTCTTTGGTGTTATGTTTGGATTCCTTTCTCTTTTTTGTGTGTGTATCTATTTTTGGTTTGTGGTTACCATATGATTTATATATAGCAATCTGTATATATTTACATGATTATTTAAAGTTGCTGATGCATTTTAACAACCTTGCATTTGTATTTTCCTCCTCTTATCATTACTGGTTTTGACCTTGTATTTTACATCTACTTGTTTTGTGTAGCCCTTAACTGATTATTGTAGATACAGATAATTTTACTCCTTTTTGTCTTTTAACTTTCCTACTAGTTTTGTATGTGGTTAATTTATTTCCCTTACTGTATATTCGCCTTTACCAATGAGCTTTTTCCTTTCATAATTTTCATGTTTCTAGTTGTGACCTCTTCCTTTTCACTTGGAGAAGTCTTTTTAATATTTTTGTAAACCAGGTTTGTTGGTACTAAAGCTTTAACTTATCTGTAAAACTTTTGATCTCTCCATCAAATCTCAATGAAACCCTTCCCAGGTTGAGTATTCCTGGTTGTAGGTTTTTCCCTTTCATCACTCTAAATATATCATGACTCTCCCTTCTGGCCTGCAGAGTTTCTGCTGAAAAGCCAGCTGATAGTCTTATGGGAGTTCCTTGCACTCAACTTGTTGCTTTTTACTTGCTGTTTTTAATCTCTCTTTATCTCTAATTTTTGCCATTTTAATTACAGTGCTTCTTGGTGTGGTCTTCTTTGGGTCAGTCCTGCTTCGGACTCCCTATGCTCCCTGGATTTGGATGTCTATTTCTGTTCTCAGGTTAGGGAAGTTTTCAGCTATTATGAGTTCAAATATGTTTACTGCCCCTTTCTCTCTCTCTTCTCTTTTTGGGACCTCTATAAGTGAATATTAGTATGTTTTATGTTGTCCCAGAGGTGTCCTAAACTGTCCTCATTTCTTTTTACTCTTCTTCCTTTTTTCTGTTCAGCATTAGTGATTTCCACTAGTCTGTCTTTCATTTCACTGGTCCATTCCTCTGTATCATTTAATCTACTATTGATTCCTTCTAGTGTAATTTTCATTTCAGTTATTGTGTTTTTCATGTCTGGTTCTTCCTATTTTATACCTCTTTGTTAAAAGCATCTAACTTCTTGTGCTATTTATCCATTCTTCTCTGGAGTTCTTTGATCATTGTTACAGTCATTACTTTGAACTCTTTCTTGGGTAGATCGCCTATCTCCACTTCATTTAGTTCTTTTCCTGGGGTTTTATCTTGTTTCTTTGTGTGGGACACATGCCTCTCTAGCCTCATTTTTGCCTAATTTGCTGTCTTTATTTCTATGTATCTGGTAGGTTGTTTAAGTTTCCTGATATTGGAGAAGTGGCCTTTTATTGGAGACATCCTATGTGTTCCTGTAGCACACTCCCCTCTGGTCACCAGAGCGTATATGCTCTAGGGCCGCCCCTTATGTGAGTTGCATGAGTCCTTCTTTTGTGGTGGACTGACTACTGTGGGTGGCCTGGTAGTCATGGCTGGCCCCCAGTTCAGTTTGTTGCCAGGCCCTGCCATGTGTGGAGGCTGTTAGCCACTGGTTTGTGGGGCTAGGTTATGATTTGGCTGGCTTTGCAGTGGGTCCCAGGTCTAGTGCTGGCTCACTGGTAGAACTGGCAGAGTTGGCTGGGTTCCAGGGTGGGTGGTTGCAGGGTTGGGGTTCCTGGATCTAGTGTTGGGCTTCTGGTGGGTGGGACTGATTCCTGACATGGCTGGCTGCAGGTCCTGTGGTGTCTGAAAGCTAGTGCTGGCCCACTGGTGAGTGGGGCTGGATCCTGGGGTGGCTGGTTAAAATGACTAAGGTGTCTCATAACTGCTGATGCCATGATGATGGGTGGGTCCAGGGCCCATGGGTTCCCAGGACTAGTGCTGGCTCACTGGTGAGTGGACCCATTTCCTGGGGACTCTGGCTAGAGCACTCTGGGAATCCTGAAGCTTGTTATAGCTCGCTGGTGCATAGGGCTAGAATCCAGGGACATTGCCTGAGGGTCACATAGTGTCCCTGAGCTGGAGTTGGCCTGCTGCTGGGCTGAGCTAGAGCCTGGGCAGTTTTGGGACTGTTGCTAGCCTGCTGGTACATTGGCTGGGTCCTTACAAAGCAGGCTGTGGGCTGTGGTGGTCCTGGGACCAGTGTCTGGTGGGTGGGGGTGGGGCCCAGGAGATCCTGGAACTGGTACCTGCCCACCAGTAGGTCCCGTAGATGAAACCAGGTCCTGGGGTTAGTGCCAGCCTACTGGTGTGCAGAACTGGGATCTATGGTCTCTGACTGTGGTCCCAGAGCTGGTGTCGAACTGCTGGTAGGTGGGGCCAGGTCCTGACACAGCTGCCTTTGGGGTCTGGGTTGTCCTGAAGCTTGTGTTGACTAGCTGGTGAGTGGAGCCAGATCCACTGAGGATGGCTGAGAGGCTCAAAGTGTTTCAGAGCTGATGCTGGCCTGCTGGTGGGTGGGCCTGGAGCCCAGTGGTTCCTGGGACTGGTGCCAGCCTGTTGATGGGTAGGCTGTGTCCTGACATGGCAGGCTGTGGACCTACAGTTGTTATAGGGCTGGTGTCCACCCACTGGTGGGTGAAGCTGGGTCCTAGGGTCTCTGGCCACAAGGACCCTGGGAGTCCCAAGTCTAGTGACTACACCCTGTGTGGTGCTAGGTCTTGGGCCCTCTGCCATACAGGGCTGTGTCCAGGGGTATCTTTGGATATAGGAGGTCTTAAGGCAGCCTGCTGGTGGGTAGAGCTGTGCTCAGTACTGGTACCTACAGGCTGGTGGGTAGATGCAGGCCTGGGTCCTGAGGCTAAAAAGCTAATGGGGGGATTCCAAAATGGCACTTGCCAGCACCAATATCCACATGATAGAAGGAGCTCCCCAAAATGGCTGCCGCCAATGTCTTTGTCCTCAGGATGAGCTCCAGTTGCTTCCTACCTCTCTGGGAGACTCTCCAAGATCAGTACATGGGTCACCCAGGCTCCTTTCAAATTACTGCTTCTGCTCTGGGTCCTGGAGCATGTGAGATTTTGTGTGCACCCTTTAAGAGTGGAGTCTCTATTTCCTAGAGTCCCAGTGGCCTTCAAAGCCAAACATTCTGGGTGCTCACTCTCCTGGCACAGGACCCCCAGGCTGGGGAGCCCAATGTGGGGCTCAGACCCCTCACTCCTTGGAGAGAACCTGTGTAATTGTAGTTACTCTTCCATTTGTGGGAGTCACCACCCAGGGGTATGGGTCTTCGATTTACCTTGACTCTGCCCCTCCTAGCCATCTTGTTGTGATTCCTTCTTTATATCTTTAGTTGTAGAAGCTCTTTTCTAGTAGGTTCTGGTCATCCTCATCAATTAGTTTCTCTGTAAATAGTTATAATTTTGATGTCCCGTGAGAGGAGGTAAGCTCAGGGTCTTCCTACTCTGCCATCTCCTATACTCAGTAACATCATCAGTTCTGAAGTAAATTACTGACATCAACGTGTGCTTTTTGCTCTGCGCACCCATCTATCTAGTATAAGGACAACTCAGTAGAGATGGCATAACAGAGTATTTCTTTGGCATTTGTTTTCAGTGCTTTGAAAATATTCCCTATAAAATCTGGCCTTTACTTATTCTCTCTACTCCCACCTCTCCTCACCATCCCATACTCCTCACTCCAGAGGGAAGGGTCATCAGAATACCACCAACTGGGACAGATTGTAGCACATCTAAAACATCTGTTATTCATCTTGCAGGTAATTCTGCCTCTGACATTCATAACAGAGCTATATCACAAGCAAAAACGATTGTCACTATAGAAACATGGAGGTTTCATCTAGATACACTGATCCTTCTGGATCATGGGGAAATGTGCACTGACCAGTTGGACCAGAAAGTTCACAGTGAGGGGCGGCGCTGCTCCAAACCCCGTCCCTTTACTGTCACTTGTGCAGTGGGTGGTGCTGTCCCCAGTGAGGCTGAAGGTCATCTCTCTGTCTTGGAGGGGGAGGTCACATTTGTAAGATAAAGTTGCCCTCAGTATCCACATGGGATTGGTTCCAGAATCCTCATGGATTCCAAAGTCCATGGATGCTCAAGTCCCTTATATAAAATGGCTTAACATAGTATTTGCATATAACCTAAGTACCCCCTCCTGTATACTTTAAGTCATCTCTAGATTACTTATAATAGCTAATACAATGTAAATACCATGTAAATAGTTGCTAGCATGGGGGAAAGTCAAGTTTTACTTTTCAGTAAAAAAAGTTAGTTGAATCCTCAGTTGATTAAATCCATGGATGCAGGACCTGTAGATACAGTTGGTCCACTGTACTTCTTTTCCATAGGGAATGTCTCCAGATGAGGGCCTCAGTGCATCAAACAATGATTGACTCCTCGTATCTGGACTCTTAACTGTGTGTTTATGTTTCTCTAAAGCTTACCTAACTTATTTTCAGCTTTTTGTGTTTCAGGAAGGTTGTTTGTTGTATATATGAATTTTATATGTATCCAGTGTTCTTAAAAGTTCCATCATAATCCCATAAGATGTCCAAATAGATTTCGAGCAAAGTACTTTAATGAAATCCAAAACAAAACATTTTCTAATCATCAAGAAGGGATTTAAAAAATCTTGCCTTGTTTTAGTAAACAGAGTAGGATACATCAGTAATGTCTTGGTATATAAAATATTTTTACCTATTTATTAATTTCTGAGTCTTTGGTATGTTTTGTTTAAACAGGTCGTTTGGAAATTTAAGGCACTTCAGCTCAACATTTCAAATATTGACTCACCTCCCTGAACCATACTAATTTATCATATAAATCTGTTTTTGTTCTCTATAGCACATCCCTTTTTGTTTTTTTGGCTGTGTTGGGTCTTTGTTGCTGCATGCAGGCTTTCTCTAGTTGTGGTGAGTGGGGGCTACTCTTCGATGTGGTGCACGGGCTTCTCATTGCAGTGGCTTCTCTTGTTGCAGAGGAAGGGCTCTAGGCGCGTGGGCTTCAGTAGTTGCGGCTTGCGGGCTCAGTAGTTGTGACTTGTAGGCTCTAGAGCGCAGGCTCAGTAGTTGTGGCACACGGGCTTAGTTGCTCCACAGCACATGGGATCTTCCCGGACCAGGGCTCGAACCCGTGTCCCCTGCATTGGCAGGTGGATTGTTAACCACTGCGCCACCTGGGAAGTCCCATGGCACATCACTTTTTAACATACTATTTTATATATTCTATTTTTAATTTGTTTACTGACTTATTTTCCTGTTTATTGTCTGCCACCCCAAATAGAAAATGAACTCCATGAGAGCAGGGATAAGGCTTTCCTATTTAGCACCCCCCTTACATGGAAAGTCCTGGCACATGGGAAGCCTTCCTCGTAAATACTATGGACTAAATGAGAGGCTGAAAAAATAGTTCACCTATGTGAGGGATAAAAGCACATACAAATTTAAGAGAGGTTAGTCCTCAGTGGTGAAACTTAAAAAGTAAATGAATAAATAAATTTTGGCATACTTTTATGTCATCTACTTTCTCCCCACATATTCCCCACAAAATTCAACACCAACATTAAACTAATTACTTACAGATTAGTAACGTGAACACATGATGTATAAGTCCTGCCAGACCTTGTAAAAATTCTTACAACAAAGAAGTATTTTACCAGTAATTTAGTTAAATAAAGATCCAGACAACAGGTGATTCATTGAGGTGAAACACACTAGGAAAAAAATAAGGGGATATATCCAGGCTGCAGAATTATTTGTACTCACGTTCACACACAGTAATACTGCTCTTCAAGGGGTTTTCATTCCAACTAAGACACAATGACTAGCAGAGCTGTCTTTTAATCAGAACCTAAGGGAAAAAAGGGTAGCAAATAGGTGAGCAATTCCCATTTCTCCCTTCATCTCTTCATTGATAGATGCTCAGCTTTTTCACTTCAGCCTAAATACCATTTGTTCCTTAGGTTCAGAACAAGCCAGAAGTCTCATTTCATTAAGGATTTGCATTCAGTAGCTGGCAGAAATTCAGAAGCCAAATTATTCTAAAGTATCGCGGTGTCCTGTGACAGACAAAGCAATCAGAACTTGTACACTTAATAGTCAAACAGACATCATAGCCCAGTGTCACCTCAGAAGTCCCTGAACACAGAGCTGGACTCTCCCCAGTGCCCTAGACCCATTCAGCATTTCTCACTGACAGTCCTCTGACATTCCTCTTATCCTAATTAGTAGGTCCTGAGCAAGATCGGCTCCTGACTTGGGGAATCAAAGCAGGGAACATCTGGAAATAGAACCGACATTGTTCTTCTTGCCACCAGAGCTGTAATGGCCAGAAGAGGCTCACAGAGGTCTCTGCCACTGAAATGCCCAGATTATTGTTAGATCCTATGGTCCTTATGAAATCTGCTCATCATTATTGGGTGGCAGACTTTGTAAACATCAAAGATTCCTTGGAAATTGTTTAAAGTAACTACTATATTACCCAGTCTTGTTACCTCCCACAGACAGTGCATTCTACTGAGAGTACTAGATCCACATGAACCATTAATAATACTTCCTGAAACAATAACATTGGCCATTATGATCCCAAAGACCAAGATATTACAGATGCAAAGATATATGATTGAATTAATTCTTATCCATACAGTATTACAAATTCCACTCTTGATTGGTTTTTACTTTCCTGAAACAACCTTTGCCTGATCTATCACATTGCCAACAATTTTTGTCTTATATGTCAAGCCTTTTACTAGCAGATTTCCCTAGAAAGTTACATTTTCCTGCCTCCAAACAACTATTTACCCATTTACTTCAAGTTCTAACCATGAATTCAAGATCACTGTCTATATTTATGTTTGTATTTGACACTGAATTACATATGCCATTTTCTTCATCTCCTTGATAGTGGTGCTCCCGAGTCGTGGCACTTATTTCAAAACTGCCCAGCAGTTAGTCTCTCTGGGTACTTCTATTCCATAGGTCAGCTTCCCTTTGTGGATTAACCCCTGAAACCAAGGGAGTCACTATCCATCACAGAGTCCCTGGTCTCTCTTCTAGGGTCCCTCAGTCCCTCATCACAAAAAAGGATGCTTTTATCGCAAGTTGGAAATTAAGTGGAAAGAGCACATGTCCATTAGGGAGTGGGTTCAGGAAGTCAGCACATGATTTCACTAGGAAAAAAATCACAGGAGTTAGATGTCCATGTGAGGGACAAAGAAATTGATCCTCAGACCAGATAAGAATATAGGCACCTGCACATCTGGGAGCTGCCAGGCTCCAGTCTCCCTCGGGTGTACAGGGCAGGGAAACAAGCCCCTCTGAGATCATATATGGGCTCACAGCTGTAGAACACTTCCTGCCCAGCGGAAAAGTCATCCTTGTGGCTTGGGGCATGCTTACCATGCAGGATTTCTGGAGGTGGTTGACATACTGAGGAAAAAACAGCAAAGTACCTGTCGGTTAGGAGGAAATATCTTCTGCTATATCCTGTGCTTGCCAGGGAGCTTAAAAATCCTACTGAAGAGAGTGTGGATTTTAAAAGATGTGCTAGTTCAGTACCCACGTTTTACTGGTAAGCAAACTAAGGCCACAGGGCAGAGCTGTGAGTAGAATAAACGTTTCTTCAACACCTTGTCTGTGTTTTTTCTACTAAAACATTCCTAAGACTACAAGCAGAATGTTCCTTTGCTTTCCAGGACTGGCCATCCAGTACAGGGCTGTGAGTGCTGGTGGACTGTTGCACTCTTACGCTTCCTAGAAAGCTATCCTTTCTGGCTTCAACAAGGAATACCTTTGCCCAAGTGTCATCCAACAGACCCCTCACCTAGCTTACAGTACAGTTAGTCACCCATCCCCCTTCATCTTTTCTCCCAACTCCTCCTCCAGAACTATAAGCCTCTGCTTGGTCCCTATCTGCCAGCCTGGATTCTTCCCATTCCACTGCTAAGCCAGCCATTTCAGCATAAGAAGACAAGAGAAACCATCAAGAACAAAATCCCATAAAAGTAAAAGGTATAGACTTAGAGAATATATTGTGTAGAGCATATTGTGACTCAGATTTTGGCTGCCTCCATTCACAGCCCAATTGGTGTGTTCTCAGGGCATCAGAACACATTTGAGCCTCAATCTGAACGATATACAATGTATTAAAAATGAATAAGAAGTAGGTTCTATTTCAAGATGGAAACATACAAAGTCCTGAACTCACCTCTTCCCATGGACACACTTGAATCTACAGCTACGTATGGAACAATTTCCTCTTAAAACGTTTGAAAGCCTGGCTGAGTGAGAACTGCACATTGTCCAAACAAGATGTAAATGACATCAAGGTGGGTAGCAGAACCTGGGAAACTATCTCGCCATAAACCCTATCCCACCATGATGTCCCACAACTAGGAGGGAACTCTGAATCCAGAGATTCTCCCTGAAGAGCAAGGGTTTCAGACCCCACACCAGACATTCGAACTTTGGGGACGTACACTTGAGAGAGAAACCCCTAAACATCTGGCCTTGAAAACCAATGGGATCACTTCCCAAGACCCACAAGATGATAGCGATCTGAGAGACCACTCTTAAAGGGCTCCTGCTCAGACTTGCCCACCCCAGGGCCCAGCTCAGAGGCAGCCAGTAGTGCTCAGACATAAAGTGAAAGAGGCTCATCTGCTTAGATTAAAGCCTTGGCCTGAGGGGGAAGCATCTTATTTAACACACATTTGGAGCCTGCTCAAACACTTGGGGACATAGACTGGTGCATGCCATCTTCACACTCCTCTATTGTCATGCTTCAGAGCACTGTTGTCTCCTGGAGGGGAACTTCTGCATGTGTCTAGTGCCCCAACTTTTTGTGGCTTCTTCCTAGTGGACACCTCTTCATCCATGGCTCTGGATACCAGGGGATCTTGTATTCCTGTTCCCATGATTCTTTAAAAATTGGTGTCACCCAGAAAGGGTCTTATACCACTCTCTGGTGCCCCAATTTTTTAGACTGCTGCCAGGGGCCACTTCTACATCACCTGGCTCTGGGGACCAGTGGGACTTACACTTGTAGGTATCACATGACTGTAACCAATGGAGAGAGAGTTTTAAACAGCTACCATCCCCTGGGCATGGCAAGAGGAAACAGGCTCAGGAGCTTGGTTTTTCTGTGAAGGTTTTTTAACTGATCATCCTGACTGCAGCCCGAGGGGTGGGCTTCTGATTAGGCAGGATCTTGGGGCTTATTGTAATCCTTTCCAGAGAATTTAGAGGGTGGACACTAGCTTTAGGGTCACC
The DNA here is from genome assembly GCF_965194805.1 of Balaenoptera borealis. NCBI lineage: Eukaryota > Metazoa > Chordata > Mammalia > Artiodactyla > Balaenopteridae > Balaenoptera > Balaenoptera borealis. The sequence continues at coordinate 36,702,296 of NC_138860.1, read as the reverse complement.
TTCTGCCACGCTCCAGTGCACCAGTGTCTCCTGGAGGGAAGCTTTATGTGTGACTGGTGCCGTGCTTTTTGTCTAGAGGCCCAGTTTTTGTGGCTGCTTCCCAGGGGATGCCCCTTGAAGACCTGGCTCTGATGGCTGGGGGTCTTGCATCCTGGGTCCCACAGCACTGTGGCAACTGGAGAGACGGTTCTGGCAGGCTACTACTCCCAAGGCACTGCACAGACAGTGGATTGGGGCACTCTCCCCAGACTTCCTGTGAAGAAGCCCTCTGTGCCTGTCCTGGAGCTCTGGTCTGAGGAACAGTCTTCAGGTTCGGCACACATCTAGTGGCCTATGGAGCTGCTCTCAGGGAATATAGGCAGTATACATCATCTTGGTGCTCCCCTTCTGCCTTGCTTCAGCTTGCTGGTATCACCCAGAACAGAGTTTATACATTCATCTGGAGCACCAATTTCTGTGACAGCTACTCAGGGGACACCTCCAGTTGGCCTGGCACTGGTGAACAGTGGAACTTATGCTTGTGGTACCATAGGACTGTATGTATTTGCATACTCTTAAAAGCTGATGCCTGACAGTCTGGCTTCCAGTCAGCCTGAATCTAGGTGCTGAGATCCTTCCCTTTGGGTCACTGGCATGTCTTGGTACATCCTTAACTACTGAGAACTATTCAAAATACAATAGATATTCTGGCCAAGCACAGAGGTTTGAGAGACAATGAGGAGCTGAGGCAGAGTTGAACAAAGTTTATTTCCAACATGAAACTACTCCTTCAATACTGAGAGAGGTGGTTGTTTCATCTGCTGTAAAGAATCAAAACCGAGAGTCAAACAAAATGAAGAAACAGTGGAATGCATTCAAATGAAAGAACAAGAGGAAACCTCAGGAAATAATGAAATTGAGGTAAGTTGTTTACCTGATAAAGAATTCAAAGTAATGGTCATAAAGATGCTCACCAAACTGGGGAGAAGAATGGATGAACCTATTGAGAACACCAACAAAGAGATGGAAAATACAAGAAAGTACAAAATAGAAGCCACAGAGCTAAAGAATAGAATAACTGATCTGAAAACTACAATAGAAGGACTCAACCACAGACTAGATGAAGCAAAGAAAGAATCAGTGTGTTGGAACACAGGGCAGTGGAACTCACTAAAACAGTGCAACAAAAAGAAAAAAGCATTCTAAAATGCTTTTCTTTTAGTCTTACAAGAAATGTTAATAGGACTTCTTCAAGCTGAAAGAAAGGGAGCTAATTAGTAACAAGAACACACATGAAAGGATAAATGTCATTGGAAAGGTAAACATATAGTAAAGGTAGTGAGTTAATTGCTCATAAATCTTGTATGAAGTTTAAGAGATAAAATTAGTAAAAATAACTATGATTACAACAATAGCTTAAGGGACCAATGGGACCATATCAAGCAGAATAACATTCACATCATAGGGCTCCCAGAAGGAGAAGAAAGAGAGAAAGGGACAGAAATATTATTAGAAAGTATAATGCCTGAAAACTTCCTTAACCTGGGGAAGGAAACAGACATCCAGATCCATGGAGCTCAGAGAGTTCCAAATAAGAGGAACCCAAAGACACCCACACCAATACACATTGTAATTAAATGTCAAAATTTAAAGATGAGAGAATATTAACACACCTGGAGGGTGGGGACTTATTACATATAAGAGAACTCCATAAGACCAGCAGCAGGTTTTTCAGCAGAAACTTTGCAGACCAAAAGGGGATGGCACAATATATTCAAGTGATGAAAGGAAAAAACTTCCAACCAATAATATTCTACCCAGTAATGTTATCACTCAGAAATGAAGGAGAGAGAAAGTTTCCCAGACAAGCAAAAGCCACCAGATCAGTCTTACAAGAAATGTTGAAAGGACTTCTTCAAGCTGAAAGAAAGGGAGCTAATTAGTAATAAGAACATGCATGAAAGGATAAATCTCATGGGAAAGGTAAATAGTAAAGGTAGTGAGTTAATCACTTACAAATCTTGTATGAAGTTTAAGAGATAAAATTAGTAAAAACAACTATGATTACAACAATTACTCAAAGAATACTCAAGATAAGAAGATGTAAAATGTGCCATCAAAAACATAAATTGTGGGAGGAGAGAGTAAAAATGCTGAGTTTAACAATGGGATCAAACTTAAGTTGTTATCAGCTTAAAATAAACTGTTACAGATATAAGTTGTTATACATAAGCTTCATGGTAACCACAAAACAAACACCTATAGTAAATACACAAAAGATAGAGAGGAAATTTAAGGATACCACAAAGAAATTCATCAAACCACAAAGAAAGATATACCTGGGATAAAAGAGAGAGTGGTAAACAATAGCTTAATTTAAAAATTTTTTTAAGATAAGTTTTTTAGAGCAGTGTAGGCTCAGAGCAAAATTGAAGGGAATGTTCAGAGATTCCTCATATACCTGCTGCCCCTATAAAAGCATAGTCTCCCCAATTATCAATATCCCTTACCAGGGAGTTACATTTGTTATAATTGATGAACCTGCAATGACACATCATAATCACTCAGTTATAGTTTACATGAGGGTTCACTCTTGGTTTGCAAATTTTATGGGTTTTCACAAATATATAATGACATGTACCCATCATTATGGTATCATGCAGAGTACTTTCATTTCCCTAAAATTTCTCAGTGCTCTGCATATTAATCCCACCTCCTACCCAACCCCTGGCAATCACTGATGTTTTTATCGTCTCCATAGTTTTGCCTTTTCTAGAATTATTTTTTTAACTATGAATGATTTTACTATGAATTTAAATAACAAATAAAAAGAATCAAAGACTTCCTAAAATACAGCTAATTAAAATACTGTTCTTGTAATATTTGATAGTAATAAGACATGTTGTTTACATACTTGAAACTTAGTTGTGTGTGATTGGGTTCTGTACATAATAATTATTTTGTGTAAAAATATCTATGTATTACTATGGTTTACATGTTTGTGATTTTAAGTGGATGATCTCTGAGATTTTACCATAGATTATTATTACTGCTGGACTATATTTTTCTATTGATTATTTACTAACAGCAGGATAAATATACTACCTCTGGCACTACTCATCAAGAAAACAGAAAAAAATTTAAAAGAGAAGCCATGAGAAATGAAATAATCAGAATCAGGGGTAATAAAATTATAATGAAAACTTTTCTATCATAACATAATAAATTTAAATATTGGTATAACTTACTACATGTATGTTCACCTGAACATATGCAACCAAGGAGATGGGTTCAAGATGGCAGAGTAGAAGGATATGAAGTCACTCCCTCTTGTGAAAGCACTGGAATCACAAATAACTGCTGAACAATTATCGACAGGAAGACACTGGAACTCACCAAAAAAGATACCCCGCATCCAAAGACAAAGGAGAAGGCAAAATGAGATGGTAGGAGGGGCATAATCACAATAAAATCAAATCCCATAACCACTGGGTTGGTGACTCACAAACTGGAGAACAATTATACCACAGAAGTCCGGTGACTGCAGTGAAGTTTCTGAGCCCCACGTAAGGCTTCACAACTTGGGGGTCCGGCAACAGGAGGAGGAATCCCCAGAGAATCAGACTTTGAATGCTAGTGGGATTTGATTGCAGGACTTTGACAGGACTAGGGGAAACAGAGAATCCACTCTTGGAGGGCACACACAGAGTAGTATGCTCATCAGGACCCAGGGGGAAGGAGCAGTGACCCCATAGGAGACTGAACCAGACCTACCTACTAGTGGTGGAGCATCTCCTGCAGAGACGGGGGGGGTGGCTGTGACTCACTGCAGGGACAAGGACACGGGCAGCAGAAGTTCTGGGAAGTACACCTGGTCATGAGCCCTCCCAGAGTCTGCAATTAGCCTGACCAGAGAGCCTGTAGGCTCCAGTGCTGGGTCCCCTCAGGCCAAACAACCAACAGGAAGGGAACTTAGCCCCACCCAACAGCAGACAAGTGGATTAAAGTTTTACTGAGCTCTGCCCAACAGAGCAACACCCAGCTCTACCAACCACCAGTCCCTCCCAACAGGAAGCTTGCACAAGCCTCTTAGATAACCTCATCCAACAGACGGCAGACAGCTGAAGCAAGAAGAACTACAATTCTGCAGCCTGTGGAACCAAAACCACATTCACAGAAAGATAGACAAAATGAAAATGCAGAGGGCTATGTACCAGATGAAGGAAAAGATAAAACCCCAGAAGAACAACTAAATGAACTGGAGATAGGCAATCTTCCAGAAAAACAATTCAGAATAATGAGAGTGGAGATGATCCAGGACCTCGGAAAATGAATGGAGTCAAAGATCGAGAAGATGCAAGAAGTGTTTAACAAAGACCTAGAAGAATTAAAGAAAAAACAAACAGAGATGAACAATACAATAACTGAAATGAAAAATGTATGAGAAGGAATCAATACCAGAATAACTGAAGCAGAAGTATGGATAAGTGACCTGGAAGACAGAATGGTGGAATTCACTGCTGCAGAACAGAAAAAGAAAAAGAATGAAAAAAAATGAAGACAGCCTAAGAGAACTCTGGGACAATATTAAACGCAACAACATTCACATAACAGGGGTCCCAGAAGGAGAAGAGAGAGCAAGGACCCGAGAGAATATTTGAAGAGATTATAGTCAAAAACTTCCATAACATGGGAAAGGAAATAGCCACCCAAGTCCAGGAAGTGCAGAGAGTCCCAAGCAGGATCCCAAGGAGAAACATGCTGAGACACATAGCAATCAAATTCACAAAAATTAAAGACAAAGAAAAATTATTAAAAGCAACAAGAGAAAAATGACAAATAAAATACAAGGGAACTCCCAAAAGGTTAACATCTGATTTCTCAGCAGAACCTCTACAAGACAGAAGGGAGTGGTATGATATATTTAAAGTGCAGAAAGGGAAGAACCTAAAACCAAGATTACTCTACCCGCCAAGGGTCTCATTCAGATTCGACAGAGAAATCAAAAGTTTTACATACAAGCAAAAGCTAAGACAATGCAGCACCATGCAACCAGCTCTACAAAAAATGCAAAGGAACTTCTCTAAGTGGGAAACACAAGAGAAGAAAAGAACCTACAAAAACAAACCCAAAACAATTAAGAAAATGGTAATAGGAACATACATATCAAAAATTACCTCAAACGTGAATGGATTATATGCTCCAACCAAAAGACACAGGCTCATTGAATGGATACAAGAACAAGACCCATCTATATGCTGTCTACAAGAAACCCACTTCAGACATAGGGACACATACACACTGAAAGTGAGGGGATGGAAAAAGATATTCCATGCAAATGGGAATCAAAAGAAAGCTGGAGTAGCAATACTCATATCAGATAAAACACACTTTAAAATAAAGAATGTTACAAGAGACAAGGAAGGACACTACATAATGATCAAGGGATCAATCCAAGAAGAAGATAGAACAATTATAAATATATATTCACACAACATAGGAGCTCCACAATACATAAGGCAAATGCTAACAGCTATAAAAGAGGAAATCGAAAGTAAACAAAAATCGTGGGAGATTTTAACACCACACTTACACCAATGGACAGATCATCCAGAAAGAAAATTAATCAGGAAACACAAGCTTTAAATGACACAACTGACCAGATAGATTTAATTGATATTTATAGGACATTCCATCCAAAACCAGCAGATTACACTCACTTCTCAAGTGTGCACGGAACATTCTCCAGGATAGATCACATCTTGGGTCACAAATCAAGCCTCAGTAAATTTACGAAAATTGAAATCATATCAAGCATCTTTTCTCACCACAACATTATGAGATTAGAAATAAATTGCATGGAAAAAACATAAAAAAACCCAAATACATGGAAGCTAAATAATACATTACTAAATAACCAAGAGATCACTGAAGAAATCGAAGAGGAAATCAAAAAATACCTAGAGACAAATGACAATGAAAACACGACGATCCAAAACTTATGGGATGTAGCAAAAACAGTTCTAAGAGCGAAGTTTATAGGAATACAATCCTACTTCAAGAAATAAGAAAAATCTCAAATAAACAATCTACCCTTACACCTCAAGAAACTAGAGAAAGAAGAACAAACACAACCGAAAGTTAGTAGAAGAAAAGAAATCATAAATATCAGAGCAGAAATAAATGAAATAGAAACAAAGAAAACAATAGCAAAGATCAATGAAATTAAAAGCGGGTTATTTGAGAAGATAAACAAAATTGATAAACCTTTGGCCAGACTCATCAAGAAAAAGAGAGAGAAAACTCAAATCAATAAAATCAGAAATGAAAAAGGAGAAGTTACAACGGACACTGCAGAAATACAAAACATCATAAGAGACTTCTACAAGCAACTCTATGCCAATAAAATGGACAACCTGGAAGAAATGGACAAATTCTTAGAAAAGTATAACCTTCCAAGAATGAACCAGGAAGGAATAGAAAATATGAACTGACCATTCACAAGTAATGAAATTGAAACTGGGTTTAAAAATCTTCCAACAAACAAAAGTCCAGGACCAGATGGCTTCACAGGGTGAATTCTATCAAATATTTAGAGAAGAGTTAACACCCATCTTTCTCAAACTATTCCAAAAAAATGCAGAGGAAGGAATACTCCCAAACTCATTCTGTGAGGCCACCATCACCCCGAAACCAAAACCAGACAAAGATACTACAAAAAAAAGAGAAAATTACAGACTAATATCACTGATGAATATAGATGCAAATACCTCAACAAAGTACTAGCAAGCAGAATCCAACAACACATTAAAAGGATCATTCACCATGAGCAAGTGGGATTTATCCCAGGTATGCAAGGATTCTTCAATATACACAAATGAATGAATGTGATACACCATATTAACAAACTGAAGGATAAAAAGCGTATGATCATCTCAATAGATGCAGAAAAAGCTTTTGACAAAATTCAACACCCTATTATGATAAAAACTCTCCAGAAAGTGGAAATAGAAGGAACCTACCTCAACATAATGAAGGCCATATAAGACAAACCCAAAACAAACATCATTCTCAATGGTGAAAAACTGAAAGCATTTCCTCTAAGATCAGGAACAACACAAGGATGTCCACTCTCACCACTATTGTTCAACATAGTTTTGGAAGTCTTACCAAGGCAATCAGAAAAGAAAAAAAATAAAAGCAATACAAATTGGAACAGAAGAAGTAAAACTGTCACTGTTTGCAGATGACATGATGCTATACATAGATAATCCTAAAGATGCCACCAGAAAATTACTAGAGCTAATCAATGAATTTGTAAAGTTGCAGGATACAAAATTAATGCACAAAAATCTCTAGCATTCTTATACATTAACAACGAAACATCAAAAAGAGGAATTAAGGAAATACTCTCATTTACCATTGCAACAAAAAGAATAAAATACCTAGGAATAAATCTACCTAAGGAGGTAAAAGACTTGTACTCAGAAAACTATAAGACAATGATGAAAGAAATCAAAGATGACACAAACAGATGGAGAGATATACCATGTTGTTGGACTGGAAGAATCAATATTGTGAAAATGACTATACTACCCAGAGCAATCTACAGATTCAATGAAACCCCTATCAAATTACCAATGGCGTTTTATACAGAACTAAAATAAAAAATCTTAAAATTTGTATCAAGATACAAAAGACCCCGAATAGCCAAAGCAATCTTCAGGGAAAAAAACGGAGCTGGAGGAATTAGACTCCCTGACTTCAGACTATACTACAAAGCTAGAGTAATCAAGACAGTATGGTACTGGCACAAAAACAGAAATATAGATCAATGCAACAGGATAGAAACTCAGAGATATGCCCACACACATACGGTCAACTAATCTATGACAAAGGAGGCAAGGATATACAATGGAGAAAAGACAGTCTGTTTAATAAATGGTGCTGGGAAAACTGGACAGCTACATGTTAAAGAATGAAATTAGAACACTCCCTAACACAATACACAAAAATACACTCAAAATGGATTAAAGACCTAAATGTAAGACCAGACACTATAAAACTCTTAGAGGAAAACATAGGAAGAACACTCTTTGACATAAATCACAGCAAGATCTTTTTTGACTCACCTCATAGAGTAAAGGCATTAAAACCAAAAATAAACAAATAGGACTTAATGAAAGTTAAAAACTTTTGCACAACAAAGGAAACTATAAAAAAGACAAAAAGACAACCCTCAGAATGAAGGAAATAGCTGCAGATGAATCAACGGACAAATGATTAATCCCCCAAGTATATAAACAACTCATGCAGCTCAATATTAAAAAAACAAAAAACCCAATCAAAAAATGGACAGGATACCTAAATAGACATTTCTCCAAAGAAGACATACAGATGGACAAAAGGCACATGAAAAGCTGCTCAACATCACTCATTATTACAGAAATGCAAATCAAAACTGCAATGAGGTATCACCTCACACCAGTCAGAATGGGAATCATGAGAAAATCTACAAACAACAAATTCTGGAGAGGGTGGGGAGAAAAGGGAACCCTCTGGCACTGTTGGTGGGAAAGTAAATTGATATAGCCATTATGGAGAACAGAATGTAGGTTCCTTAAAAAACTAAAAATAGAATTACCATTTGACCCAGCAATCCCACTACTGGGCATATACCCAGAGAAAACCATAATTCAAAAAGACACATGCAGAGACTGGTTCAAGATGATGGAATAGAAGGACGTGCTCTCACTCCCTCTTTTGAGAGCACTGGAAGCACAACTAACTGCTGAACAATCATCAACAGGGAGACACTGGATCTCACCAAAAAAGATACCCCTCATCCAAAGACAAAAGAGAAGCCACAGTGAGACAGTAGGATGGGCACAATCACAATAAAATCAAATCCCATAACTGCTGGGTGGGTGATTCACAAACTGGAGAACACTTATACCACAGAAGTCCACCCACTGGAGTGAAGGTTCTGAGTGACAGGTCAGGCTTACCAACCTGGGGGTCCGGCAATGGGAGGAGTAATTCCTAGAGAATCAGACTTTGAAAGCTAGTGAGATTTTATTTCAGGACTTTGACAGGACTGGGGGAAACAGAGACTCCACTCTTGGAGGGCACACACAAAGTAGTGTGCACATTGGGACCCAGGGCAAGGAGCAGTGACTCCATAGGAGACTGATGCAGACCTACCTGCTAGTGTTGGAGGGTCTCCTGCAGAGGCGGGGGGTGGCTGTGTCTCACTGTGAGGACAAGGACACTGGCAACAGAAGTTCCGGGAAGTACTCCTTGGAGTGAGACCTCCCAGCGTCCTCCATTAGCCCCACCAAAGAACCAGGGTAGACTCCAGTGTTGGGTCGCCTCAGGGCAAACAACCAATGGGGAGGGAACCGAGCCCCATTCATCAGCAGAAAAGCAGATTAAAGTTTTACTGAGCTCTGCCCACCAGAGCAACAGCCAGCTCTGCCCACCACCAGTCCCTCCCATCAGGAAACTTGCACAAGCCTCTTAGATAACCTCATCCACCAGAGGGCAGACAGCAGAAGCAAGAAGAACTACTATCCTGCAGCCTGTGGAACAAAGGCTACATTCACAGAAAGATAGACCAGATGAAAAGGCTGGCTATGTACCAGATGAAGGAACAAGATAAAACCCCAGAAGAACAACTAAATGAAGTGGAGATAGGCAACCTTCCTGAAAAAGAATTCAGGATAATGATAGTGAAGATGATACAGGACTTTGGAAAAAGAATGGAGGCAAAGAGCGAGAAGATGCAAGAAATGTATAACAAAGATCAAGAAGAACTAAAGAACGGACAAACAGAGATGAACAATACAATAACTGAAATGAAAACTACACTAGAAGGAATCAATAGCAGAATAACTGAGGCAGAAGAACGGAGAAGTGACCTGGAACACAGAATGGTGGAATTCACTGCTGCAGAACAGAATAAAGAAAAAAGAATGAAAAGAAATGAAGACAGCCTAAGAGACTTCTGGGACAACAGTAAACGCAACAACATTCAAATTATAGGGGTCCCAGAAGGAGAAGAGAGAGAGAAAGGTCCCGAGAAAATATTTGAAGAGAGTATAGTTGAAAACTTCCCTAACATGGGAAAGGAAATAGCCACCCAAGTCCAGGAAGCACAGAGAGTCCCATACAGGATAAACCCAAGGAGAAACACACTGAGACACATAGTAATCAAAGTGGCAAAAATTAAAGCCAAAGAAAAATTACTTAAAACAGCAAGGGAAAAATGACAAATAACATACAAGGGAACTCCCATAGGTTAACAGGTCATTTCTCAGCAGAAACTCTACAAGCCAGAAGGGAGTGACATGGCTTATTTAAAGTGATTAAAGGGAACAACCTACAACCAAGATTTCTCTACCCGGCAAGGATCTCAATTCAGATTCGATGGAGAAATCAAAAGCTGTACAGACAAGCAAAAGCTAAGAGAATTCAGCACCACCAAACCAGCACTATAACAAATGCTAAAGGAACTTCTCTAAGTGGGAAACACAAGAGAAGAAAAGGACCTACAAAAACAAACACAAAACAATTAAGTAAATGGTCATAGGAACATACATATCGATAATTACCTAAACGTGAATGGATTAAATGCTCCAACCAAAAGACACAGGCTCACTGAATGGATACAAAAACAAGATCCATATATATGCTGTCTACAAGAGACACACTTCAGACCTAGGGACACATACACACTGAAAGTGAGGGGATGGGAAAAGATATTCCATGCAAATGGGAATCAAAAGAAAGCTGGAGTAGCAATACTCATATCAGATAAAACACACTTTAAAATAAAGAATGTTACAAGAGACAAGGAAGGACACTACATAATGATGAAGGGATCAATCCAAGAAGAAGATAGAACAATTATAAATATATATGCACCCAACATAGGAGCACCTCAATACATAAGGCAACTGCTAACAGCTCTAAAAGAGGAAATAGCCAGTAATACAATAATAGTAGGGGACTTTAACACCTCACTAACACCAATGGACAGATCATCCAGACAGAAAATTAATAAGGAAACACAAGCTATAAATGACACACTAGACCAGATAGATTTAATTGATATTTATAGGACATTCCATCCAAAACCAGCAGATTACACTTTCTTCTCAATTGCGCACGGAACATTCTCCAGGATAGATCACATCTTGGGTCACAGATCAAGCCTTGGTAAATTTAAGAAAATTGAAATCGTATCAAGTATCTTTTCTGACCACAATGCTACAAGACTAGATATCAATTAGAGGAAAAAAATCTGTACGAAATACAAACACATGGATGCTAAACAACACACTACTTAATAACCAAGAGATCAATGAAGAAATCAAATAGGAAATCAAAAAATACCTAGAAACAAATGACAATGAAAACACAACAACACAAAACCTATGGGATGCAGCAAAAGCAGTTGTAAGAGGGAAGTTTATAGCTATACAAGCCTACCTTAGGAAACAAGAAACATCTCAAATAAACAACCTATCCTTACACCTAGAGCAATTAGAGAAAGAAGAACAAAAAAAACTCCAAAGTTAGCAGAAGGAAAGAAATCATAAAGATCAGATCAGAAATAAATGAAAAATTCAACCCCCATTTATGATAAAAACTCTACAGAAAGTGGGCATAGAGGGAACCTACCTCATATAATAAGGGCCATATACGACAAACTCAGAGGAAACATCGTTCTCAATGGTGAAAAACTGAAAACACTTCCTCTAAGATCAAGAAGAAGACAAGGATGTCCACTCTCACCACTATTATTCAACATAGTTTTGGAAGTCCTGGCCATGGCAATCAGAGAAGAAAAAGAAAAAAAAGGAATACAAATTGGAACAATAGAAGTAAAACTGTCACTGTTTGCAGATGACATACTATACATAGAGAATCCTAAAGATGCCACCAGAAAACTACTAGTGCTAATCAATGAAGTTGGTAAAGTTGCAGGTTACAAAATTAATGCACAGAAATCTCTTGCATTCCTATACACTAATGATGAAAAATCTGAAAGGGAAATTAAGGAAGCACTCCCATTTACCATTGCAACAAAAAGAATAAAATACCCAGGAATAAATCTACCTGAGGACATAAAAGGCTTGTACTCAGAAAACTATAGGACACTGATGAAAGAAATCAATGATGACACAAACAGATGGAGAGATATACCATGTTCTAGGACTGCAAAAATCAATATTGTGAAAATGACTGTACTAACCAAAGGAATCTACAGATTCAATGCAATCCCTATCAAATTACCAATGGCATGTTTTAAAGAACTAAAACAAAAAATCTTAAAATTTGTATGGAGACACAAAAGACCCCGAATAGCCAAAGCGGTCTTGAGAGAAAAAACGGAGCTGGAAGAATCAGACTCCCTGACTTCAGACTATACTACAAAGCTACAGTAATGAAGAAAATATGGTTCTGGCACAAAAACAGAAATATAGATCAATGGAACAGGATGTAAAACCCGGAGATAAACCCACGCACCTATGGTCAGCTAATCTATGACAAAGGAGGCAAGGATATACAATAAAGACAGTCTGTTTAATAAATGGTCCTGGGAAAGCTGGACAGCTACATGTAAAAGAATGAAATTAGAACACTCCCTAACACCATACGCAATAATAAACTCAAAATGGATTAGAGACCTAAATGTAAGACTGGACACTATAAAACTCTTAGAGGAAAACATAGGAAGAACACACTTTGACATAAATCATGGCAAGATCTTTTTTGATCCACCTCCTAGAGTAATGGAAATAAAAACTAACATAAACAAATGGGACCTAATGAAACTTAAAAGCTTTTGCAAAGCAAAGGAAACTATAAACAAGATGAAAAGACAACCCTCAGAATGGGAGAAAATATTTGCAGATGAAACAACTGACAAAGGATTAATCTCCTCAATATATAAACTGCACATGCAGCAAAATATTAAAAAAAAACAACCCAATCCAAAAATGGGCAGAAGACCTAAATAGACATTTCTCCAAAGAAGACACACAGATGGCCAAGAAGCACATGAAAAGCTGCTCAACATCACTAAGTATTTGAGAAATGCAAATCAAAACTACAATGAGGTATCACCTCACACCAGTTAGAATGGGCATCATCACAAAATCTACAAACATCAAATGCTGGAGAGGGTGTGAAGAAAAGGGAATCCTCTTGCACAGTTGTTGGGAATGTAAATTGGTACAGCCACTATGGAGAACAGTATGGAGGTTCCTTTAAAAACTAAAAATAGAATTACCATATGACACAGCAATCCCACTACTGGGCATATAGCCAGATCAAACCCTAATTCAAAAAGACAAATGCACCCCAATGTTCCTTGCAGCACTGCTTACAATATCCAGCTCATGGAAGCAACCTAAATGCCCACTGACAGACGAATGGATAAAGAAGTTGTGGTACATATATACAATGGAATATTACTCAGCCATGAAAAGGAACGAAATTGGGTCATTTGTAGAGATGTGGATGGACCTAGAGACTTTCATATAGAGTGAAGTAAGTCAGAAAGAGAAAAACAAATATCGAATATTAATGCATATATGTGGAATCTAGAAAATTTTTACAGATGAACCGGTTTGCAAGGCAGAAATAGAGACACAGATGTGGAGAACAAACTCATGGACATCAGCGGGGAAAGTGGCGGTGGGGTGGGGTGGTGGTGGTATGAATTGGGATTTTGGGATTGACATATGTACACTAATATATATTAAAAAGGTAAGTAATAAGAACCTGCTGTATATAAAAAATAAAATGCAAAAAAAGAAAATATGTAACTAATATTGACTCAATTAAATGTTTATTGACCTATAAATATAACAGAGGTGGAAACAATTTTCTTTGAAGATAACTGCTTACAAAAGTTGCCAGACCTAGACATTTTTTTTATAGTAAACTGATAATACCTTCCTAATTTGATTTTTTTTCAGACAATTTTAAATCTCTGGTAGATAAGAGCAGCACCTTTTATGACTTCTCCTTCATTTTTTTTAATCTTTAATGTCAGCATTATTTTCTTTTTGTACTTGTAAACACAATTAACACTTATGTTAGAAAATTTTAAAAATATGGACGAACAAAAAGAGGAAAATGATAGTGATCCCAAAATAACTATTCTTAACAATTCAATGTGTATTTTTTCAAATATGTGTGTGTGCACATGCATGTATGTCTATGGATATATTTTCTAGGAAATCATATTTGGTGGCATGTAAATATTTAGATATACTATCTCTTTCCACTAAGACGAGGCATCTCAATCTCTAATACCTCATGGTACATGTTATATCTCCCTTAAAAGCTCATCATAGCCATTTTTAATAAACCTCATTTCTTCCATTAGCTATTTACAAACCATACTGAACATTTAGAATTTTCAGATTTTTTGCCATCCTAAATACTGTTGCATTAAGTGTCTTTGAACGAAAATCATAGGATAATCTCATGGTTTTTCTCTTGGGATAAATTCTGAAAAATGGAATTGCCACATCAAAGGGTATTTGCATTAAGGCTTTTGTAAATATTGTTTATTAGCCTTCCAGTAGTTTGTGCCCACTTTTACTGCCATCAGCTCTGTGTGACACTGATTTCTTCACAATCTTAATTAATACTTTATGAAATTGCAGTGAGTCATTCTTCCATGTTTCTTAAAGTTCTGGAGGTTAACTTTAAAATATCCAATTGAAAATCTAGTCTGCAAAAATCCTCAACTAAATATTAGCAAATCAAATCCAACAATACATTAAAAGAATCACACACCATGATCAAGTGGACCTTATTTCAGGGATTCAGGGATAGTTCTAGATCTGCAAATCAATCAACATCATATACCACATTTTTTTTCCACACACACACACTGTATTTTATTTTTACAAGAGATAAATAGACTGACACCAAGCATTGTACATGGATGACCACAACAAAAGCAACAATGATTGCAATTAGCACACATGAAACACACTCATACTATGTCATAATATTGACATTCAGTCCAGTAATCCTCCACTGTAACAGCTCCTTTACTTTGCAGTGAAAACTGATTTGTATATTCTTTGCCTCTGAGTCCTTGTGGGATTTTTTTTTTAATTCAAAGAGAAAGTCACAAAAATTATACTCATCCTCATCAGTTCACTCAGTCCCATTTAATTAATTTTTTTTTTATCTTGATGTTTTGTTAGCACTTTTATGAGTTCGTCAATTTTTCATTAGAGTTCTGAAAATGCTTATTCATTCAGTTCAGCAGTACAGTCAGTTACCAGAAACCTGTACTTGTCAGAGTCTTTTCCATGAATTTCTTGAAGATGAAACCCTTTTATAGGAACATATTTGCAAAAGCATCAGAGTACACCCAGAACTGTCTGTAAATGACAAAAGACTTAAAAATGACCATAGTTAAAGATTTGATGAAAGTTCATAATAATGCAGTTGACAAGAAAATTAGTTATTTTTGAGATATACATTTTAAAGTAATAACTAGGATTATGACTTATAACGTTATATCAGAACATATAAGATTTTTAGAAATTTCATGTAATGTCTGAAACATTTATATTAACATATTTCCAAACAAATAACCCAATGAAAGTTTAGTATTACTTGTTTTGTTTGTTTTTTTATACTGCAGGTTCTTATTAGTCATCAATTTTATACACATCAGTGTATACATGTCAATCCCAATCGCCCAATTCAGCACACCACCATCCCCACCCCACCGCAGTTTTCCCCCCTTGGTGTCCATATGTCTGTTATCTACATCTGTGACTCAACTTCTGCCCTGCAAACCTGCTCATCTGTACCATTTTTCTAGGTTCCACATACATGCGTTAATATACAATATTTGTTTTTCTCTTTCTGACTTACTTCACTCTGTATGACAGTCTCTAGATCCATCCACGTCTCAATAAATGACTCAATTTCGTTCCTTTTTAAGGCTGAGTAATATTCCATTGTATATATGTACCACAACTTCTTTATCCATTCGTCTGTTGATGGGCATTAAGTTGCTTCCATGACCTGGCTATTGTAAATCATGCTGCAATGAACATTCAGGTGCATGTGTCTTTTAGAATTACGGTTTTCTCTGGGTATATGCCTAGTAGTGGGATTGCTGGGTCATATGGTAATTCTATTTTTAGTTTTTTAAGGAACCTCCATACTGTTCTCCATAGTGGCTGTGTCAATTTACATTCCCACCAACAGTGCAAGAGGGTTCCCTTTTCTCCACACCCTCTCCAGCATTTGTTGTTTGTAGATTTTCTGATGATGCCCATTCTAACTGGTGAGAGGTGATACCTCATTGTAGTTTTGATTTGCATTTCTCTAATAATTAGTGATGTTGAGCATCCTTTCATGTGCTTTGTGGCCGTCTGTATGTCTTCTTTGGAGAAATGTCTATTTAGGTCTTCTGCCCATTTTTGGATTGGGTTGTTTCTTTCTTTAATATTGAGCTGAATAAGCTGTTTATATATTTTGGAGAGTAATCCTTTGTCCGTTGATTCATTTGCAAATATTTTCTCCCATTCTGAGGGTTGTCTTTTCATCTTGTTTATGGTTTCCTTTGCTGTACAAAAGCTTTGAAGTTTCATTAGGTCCCATTTGTTTATTTTTGTTTTTATTTCCATTACTCTAGGGAGTGGATCAAAAAAGATCTTGCTGTGAGTTATGTCAAAGAGTGTTCTTCCTATGTTTTCCTCTAAGAGTTTTATAGTGTCCATTCTTACATTTAGGTCTCTAATCCATTTTGAGTTTATTTTTGTGTATGGTGTTAGGGAGTATTCTAATTTCATTCTTTTACATGTAGCTATCCAGTTTTCCCAGCACCACTTATTGAAGAGACTGTCTTTTCTCCATTGTATATCTTTGCCTCCTTTGTCATAGATTGGTTGACCATAGGTGCATGGGTTTATCTCTGGGATTTCTATCTTGTTCCATTGATTTATGTTTCTGTTTTTGTGCCAGTACCATATTGTCTTGATTACTGTAGCTTTGTAGTATAGTATGAAGTCAGGGAGTCTGATTCCTCCAGCTCCGTTTTTTTCCCTCAAGACTGCTTTGGCTATTCGGGGTCTTTTGTGTCTCCATACAAATTTTAAGATGATTTGTTCTAGTTCCATAAAAAATGCCATTGGTAATTTGATAGGGATTGCATTGAATCTGTAGATTGCTTTGGGTAGTAGAGTCATTTTCACAATGTTGATTCTTCCAATCCAAGAACATGGTATATCTCTCCATCTGTTGATATCATCTTTAATTTCTTTCATCACTGTCTTATAGTTTTCTGCATACAGGTCTTTTGTCTCCCTAGGTAGGTTTATTCCTAGGTATTTTATTCTTTTTGTTGCAATGGTAAATGGGAGTGTTTCCATAATTTCTCTTTCAGATTTTTCATCATTAGTGTATAGGAATGCAAGAGATTTCTGTGCATTAATTTTGTACCTGCAACTTTACCATATTCATAAATTAGCTCTAGCAGTTTTCTGGTGGCAGTTTTAGGATTCTCTATGTATAGTAACATGTCATCTGCAAACAGTGACAATTTTACTTCTTCTTTTCCAATTTGTATTCCTTTTATTTCTTTTTCTTCTCTGATTGCTGTGTCTAGGACTTCCAAAACTATGTTGAATAATAGTGGTGACAGTGGACATCCTTGTCTCGTTCCTGATCTTAGAGGAAATGCTTTCAGTTTTTCACTGTTGAGAATGATGTTTGCTGTGGGTTTGTCATATATGTCCTTTATTATGTTGAGGTAGTTTCCCTCTATGGCCACTTTCTGGAGAGTTTTTATCACAAATGGGTGTTGAATTTTGTCAAAAGCTTTTTCTGCATCTATTGAGATGATCATATGGTTTTTTTTTTTGTTTGTTTTGTTTTTTGTTTTTTTTGTTTTTTTTTTTTTTTTTAAAAGAATTATTTATTTATTTACTTTTGGCTGTGTTGGGTCTTCGTTTCTGTGCGAGGGCTTTCTCTAGTTGTGGCAAGTGGGAGCCACTCTTCATCGCGGTGCGCGGGCCTCTCACTATCGCGGCCTCTCTCGTTGCGGAGCACAGGCTCCAGACGCGCAGGCTCAGCAATTGTGGCTCACGGGCCTAGTGGCTCCGCGGCATGTGGGATCTTCCCAGACCAGGGTTCGAACCCGTGTCCCCTGCATTGGCAGGCAGATTCTCAACCACTGCGCCACCAGGGAAGCCCAGATCATATGGTTTTTATTCTTCAATTTGTTAATATGGTGTATCACATTGATTGATTTGTGTATATTGAAGAATCCTTGCATCCCTGGGGTAAACCCCACTTGATCGTGGTGTATGATCGTTTTAATGTGTTGTTGGATTCTGTTTGCTAGTATTTTGTTGAAGATTTTTGCATCTATATTCATCAGTGATATTGGTCTGTAATTTTCTTTTTTTGTAGTGTCTTTGTCTGGTTTTGGTATCAGGGTGATGGTGGCCTCATAGAATGAGTTTGGGAGTGTTCCTTCCTCTGCAATTTTTTGGAAGAGTTTGAGAAGGATAGTTGTTAGCTCTTCTCTAAATGTTTGATAGAATTCACCTGTGAAGCCATCTGGTCCTGGACTTTTGTTTGTTGGAAGATTTTTAATCACAGTTTCAATTTCATTAGTTGTGATTGGTCTGTTCATATTTTCTGTTTCTTCCTGGTTCAATCTTGGAAGGTTATACTTTTCTAAGAATTTGTCCATTTCTTCCAGGTTGTCCATTTTATTGGCATAAAGTTGCTTGTAGTAGTCTCTTAGGATGCTTTGTATTTCTGCAGTGTCTGTTGTAACTTCTCCTTTTTCATTTCTGATTTTATTGATTTGAGTCTTCTCTCTCTTTTTCTTGATGAGTCTGGCTAATGGCTTATCAATTTTGTTTATCTTCTCAAAGAACCAGCTTTTAGTTTTATGGATCTTTGCTATTGTTTTCTTTGTTTCTATTTCATTTATTTCCACTCTGATCTTTATGATTTCTTTCCTTCTGCTAACTTTGGGTTTTGTTTGTTCTTCTTTCTCTAGTTTCTTTATGTGTTAGGTTAGATTGTTTACTTGAGATTTTTCTTGTTTCTTTAGGTAGGCTTGTATAGCTATAAACTTCCCTCTTAGAACTGCTTTTGCTGCATCCCATAGGTTTTGGGTCATCGTGTTTTCATTGTCATTTGTCTCTAGGTATTTTTTGATTGCCTCTTTGATTTCTTCAGTGATCTCTTGGTTATTTAGTAACGTATTGTTTAGCCTCCATGTGTTTGTATTTTTTACATTTTTTTCCCTGTAATTGATTTCTAATCGCATAGTGTTGTGGTCAGAAAAGATGCTTGATATGATTTCAATTTTCTTAAATTTACTGAGGCTTGATTTGTGACCCAAGATGTGATCTATCCTGGAGAATGTTCCGTGCGCACTTGAGAAGAATGTGTAATCTGCTGTTTTTGGATAGAATGTCCTATAAATATCAATTAAATCTATCTGATCTATTGTGTCATTTAAAGCTTCTGTTTCCTTATTCATTTTCATTTTGGATGATCTGTCCATTGGTGTAAGTGAGGTGTTAAAGTCCCCCACTATGATTGTGTTACTGTCAATTTCCTCTTTTATAGCTGTTAGCAGTTGCCTTATGTATTGAGGTGCTCCTATGTTGGGTGCATATATATTTATAATTGTTATATCTTCTTCTTGGATTGATCCCTTGATCATTATGTAGTGTCCTTCCTTGTCTCTTGTAACATTCTTTATTTTAAAGTCTATTTTATCTGATATGAGTATAGCTACTCCAGCTTTCTTTTGATTTCCATTTGCATGGACTATCATTTTCCATCCCCTCACTTTCAGTCTGTATGTGTCCCTAGGTCTAAAGTGGGTCTCTTGTCGACAGCATATATATGGGTCTTGTTTTTGTATTCATTCAGCAAGCCTGTGTCTTTTGGTTGGAGCATTTAATCCATTCACGTTTAGGTAATTATTGATATGTATGTTCCTATTCCCATTTTCTTAATTGTTTTCTGTTTGTTTTTGTAGGTCCTTTTCTTCTCTTGTGTTTCCCACTTAGAGAAGTTCCTTTAGCTTTTGTTATAGTGCTGGTTTGGTGGTGCTGAATTCTCTTAGCTTTTGCTTGTCTGTACAGCTTTTGATTTCTCCATCAAATCTAAATGAGATCCTTGCCGGGTAGAGTTATCTTGGTTGTAGGTTCTTCCCTTTCATCACTTTAAGTATATTATGCCACTCCCTTCTGGCTTGTAGAGTTTCTGCTCAGAAATGACCTGTTAACCTTATGGGAGTTCCCTTGTATGTTATTTGTCGTTTTTCCCTTGTTGCTTTCAATAATTTTTCTTTATCTAATTTTTGCCACTTTGATTACTATGTGTCTCGGCATGTTTCTCCTTGGGTTTATCCTGTACAGGACTCTCTGTGCTTCCTGGACTTGGGTGGCTATTTCCTTTCCCATGTTAGGGAAGTTTTCAACTATAATCTCTTCAAATATTTTCTCTGGTCCTTTCTCTCTCTCTTCTCCTTCTGGGACCCCTATAATTTGAATGTTGCTGCATTTAATGTTGTCCCAGTGGTCTCTTAGGCTGTCTTCATTTCTTTTCATTCTTTTTTCTTTATTCTGTTCTGCAGCAGTGAATTCCACCATTCTGTGTTCCAGGTCACTTCTCCGTTCTTCTGCCTCAGTTATTCTGCTATTGATTCCTTCCAGTGTAGTTTTCATTTCAGTTATTTTATTGGTCATCTCTGTTTGTTTGTTCTTTAATTCTTCTAGGTCTTTGTTAATCATTTTTTGCATCTTCTCAATCTTTGCCTCCATTCTTATTCTGAGGTCCTGGATCATCTTCACTATCATTATTCTGAATTCTTTTTCTGGAAGGTTGCCTATCTCCACTTCATTTAGTTGTTTTTCTGGGGTTTTTTCTTGTTCCTTCATCTGGTATATAGCCCTCTGCCTTTTAATCTTGTCTCTCTTTCTGTAAATGTGGTTTTTGTTCCACTGGCTGCAGGATTGTAGTTATTCTTGCTTCTGCTGTCTGCCCTCTGGTGGTTGAGGCTATCTAAGAGGCTTGATGGGAGGCTCTGGTGGTGGGTAGAGCTGACTGTTGCTGTGGCGGTCAGAGCTCCATAAAACTTTAATCCACTTGACTGTTGATGGGTGGGGCTGGGTTCCCTCCCTGTTGGTTGTTTTGCCTGAGGCAACCCAACACTGGAGCCTACCTGGGCTCTTCAGTGGGGCTAATGCCAGACTCCGGGAAGGCTCACGCCAAGGAGTACTTCCCAGAACCTCCACTGCCAGTGTCCTTGTCCCCACGGTGAAATAGAGCCAGCCCCTGCCTCTGCAGGAGACCCTCCAACACTAGCAGGTAGGTCTGGTTCAGTCTCCCCCAGGGTCACTGCTCCTTCCCCCGGGTCCCGATGTGCACACTATTCCATGTGCGCCCTCCAAGAATGGGGCCTGTGTTTCCCCCAGTCCTGTCAAAGTCCTGCAATCAATTCCTACTAGGCTTCAAAGTGTGATTCTCTATGAATTCCTCCTCCCGTTGCCAGACCCCCAGGTTGGGAAGCCTGACGTGGGGCTCAGAACCTTCACTCCAGTAGGTGGACTTCTGTGGCATAAGTGTTCACCAGTCTGTGAGTCACCCACCTAGCAGTTATGGGATTTGATTTCACTCTGATTGTGCCCCTCCTACCGTCTCACTGTGGCTTCTCCTCTGTCCTTGACGTGGGGTATCCTCCTTGGTGAAGTCCAGTGTCTTCCTGTTGATGATTGTCCAACAGCCAGTTGTGATTCTGGTGCTCTCGCAAGAGGGAGTGAGAGCACGTCCTACTCCGCCATCTTGGTTAATCCCAGCCATATACCACATTAACAAGAAAAAGGAGAAAACTCATATGATCATCTCAATATGCAGAAAAATCTTTTGACAAAATTCAATACCAATTTATGATTAAAAACTCTCAGTAAAGTGAGTATAGAGGAAACGTACTGCTACATAGTAAAGGCCTATGTGACAAACCCACATTTAACATCATACTCAATGATGAAAACCTGAAAGCTTTTCCTCTAAGATCAGGAAAGAGACAAGGATACCTCCTCTCCTCACTTTCAGTCAACGTAGAATTGGAGGTTGTAACCACAGCAATTAAAAAAGAAAAAGAAATAAGAGGCATCCATATTGGAAAGGAAGAAGTAAACTGTTACTATTTGCAGATCACAAGATACAATAAACTGTAAGGAATCCACTAAAAACTATTAGAACTAGTAAATGAATTCAGTGAAGTTGCATGATACAAATTTAATATAAAGAAATCCATTGCATTTCTATATGCTAATTAACGAACTATCAGAAAAAGAATTTAAGAGAACAATCCCATTTACAATTGCATCAAAAAGAATGAAATACTTAGAAATAAACTTAACCAAGGGAGATGAAAGACCTGTACTCAAAAAGCTACAAGACACTGATGAAAGAAATTGAAGATGACACGAATAAATGGAAAGATATAATGTGCTCATGTATTGGAAAAATGAATATTGTTAAAATGTTCCTATTACCCAAAGCAATATACAGATTTAATACAATTCCCATGGCGTTTTTCACAGAGTGAGAACAAATAATCCTAAAATTGGTATGGAACCACAAAGGACCCCCCAAAAAACAAAACATTCTGAAAGAGAAGGACAAAGCTGGAGGTATCACACTCCCTGATTGCAAACCATACTACAAAGCTATAGTCATCAAAGCAGTAGGGCACTGGCACAAAAACAGACACATTGATCAGTGGAACAGAATAGAGAGCCCACAAACAATACCACACTTATATGGTAAACTAATCTACAACAGAGGAGACAAGAATATACAATGGGGAAAATACAGCCTCTTCAATAAGTGGTGCCAGGGAAACTGGACAGCCACATGTAAAAGAATGAAACTAGACAACATTTTTACAACATATTAAAAAAAAAGCTCAAAATGGATTAAAGACATAAAGGTAAGAACTGAAATCACAAACCTCCTAGAATAAAATTCAAGCACTATGCTCTTTGACATCAGTCTTAGCAATATTTTTTTTGATATCTCCTCAGGCAAAGGCAACAGAAACAGCAGTCAACAAATGGTACTACATCAAACTAAAAAAGCTTTTATGCAGTGAAGGAAACCAGCAACAAAATGAAAAGGCAACCTACTGAATGCAAGAAGATATTTGCAAATCATATATATCCAATAAGGGCTTAATATCCGGACTATATAAAGAATGCATACAACTTAATATCAAAAGAACAAACAATCTGATTTAAAAATGGGCAGAGAACTTGAACATTCTTCCAAAGAAGATAAACAGCCAACATGAAAAAATGGTCAACATCACTAATCATCAGGGAAATGCAAATCAAAACCACTACAAGATATACTTCACACTTGTCAGAATGGCTATTATCAAAAAGACAAAAAATATGGTTGGTGAGAATGTGGAGAAAAAGGATACCTCATTCACTGTTGGTGGGAATGTAAATTGGTGTAGCTACTGTGGAAAATAGTATGGCTGATCTTCAAAACATAAAAAAATACAACTACCATATGATCCAGGAATTCTACTTATAGATATTTACTGGAAAAAACTAAGAACACTAGAAAAGATATATGCACCCTACGTTCATTGCAGCATTATTTACATTAGCCAAGATATGGAAGTGACTTAAGTGTCCATCAATAGATGAATGGATAAAGAGGAAGTGTTATAGGTACACAATGGAATATTACTCAGCCATAAAAAAATGAAATCTTGCCATTTGTGACAAATGGATGGACCTAAAAGGGATAATGCTAAGTGAAATGTTAGTCAGAGAAAGACACATACCATATGATTTCACTTATGTGTGGAATCTAAAAAACAAAACAAAACAGAAACAGACTCATAGATACAGAGAAACCTCAGGGTTGCCAGAGGGGAGAGGGTGGAGGGGATGAGCAAAATAGGTGAAGGGGATTAGGAGGTACAAACTTTCAGTAATAAAAGAAGTCACAGTGATATAATGTACAGCATAGGGAATATAGTCCATAATATTGTAATAAATTTGTATGGTGACAGATGATAACTAGACATCATGTTGATTGTTTCATAATGTATATAATTTATAAATTATAAAAATAATGTATAAAATAGAATCACTATGTTGTACACCCGAAAGTAGTAACATTGTAAATTAATATACTTCAATAAAAAATAAAAGGACAAGAGGGACTGTCTACTAGTTAACAACAAATGCAGCTAAGGGAAGGAGCCCTCAGAAGCCCAAATAAGAATATGAAGGATGAAGAAAAGTGTGGAATGACCAGAGGCTTGGGGAAATTCTTCATTGTTCAGAGAAGAATAATGAGGAAGGGAGACATATACTTCCTGTGATTGTAATGTTATTTTAAGAAGTAGCACAGACAGATTTAATTTTCTCTAATGTCTTTTAAGTTTAGTCACTAAGGAGAAGGATCTTTATACTGGAAAGAGTTTACTATCAGAGTAGGAAAGTAGGGCAATTTTGCCTGAGTTTAAGCCCACAGTTTCAGATAAATTTCCTCCTAAAGTAAAGAAAATCTAGGAGGACCACGCAGCACATGACTCCAATTTTCAAATATCTTAGAGACTACTCCGTGCAAGAAGGATTAGAGATTTTCTTTGCAACTCTGGAAACAAATCAGGATCATGTGGAGGGAATTATGGGAAAAAATTTAATGACTCACAGATAGGTGCCTCCTTATCCCAAATGACATCATTGCCTGAGAGGAGACAAGCAGCAGAAGGGGAACCAATCATTCAACACCTAGAAGTGAAGAATGAAAAATGATTATACTCTACACATAATAGCAGGAGGATGTTACAAATTACTACGCACGGGAGACCTCGAAGAAGAAGGATCATCTCCATCTGCAAATTAGTCCTTTATTTCTAAGGAGAAGCTTAAATTCTTACCTCTTTAATTTATATTCGTTCCTGGTCTCCTCACAACTTAATGCAGTATTTTTCTTACTCATCATGGGACATTTTTGTACTTGTCTTTAGGGAACTTCACAGAGTTATTTTATTCGTGTGTACTTCCATCCAGGGAATTATAAGCTCCTTGATGACAGAGAAGACGCCTTATTGAAATATGTGCACTCTCCCACACCTAGCCTAAAGACTGTTAAGCTTGGGGTGCTCAAAAATATTTGTTGAAGTAAAGAGCGGTGTCTTTACCCTGAAGACTCACTAAGTGAGAGCCAGAGGAAATAGCTAACCATCTTAACACTTTAAATGTAAAAGACAGGGGTACTTATTCACTGTGTCATAAAATCATTTAGAGCAGGCCCCCAAATTTGGAACATTTCATTATATATTTTTCATGTATTAAGTATCTCAGTACTATTACTGTGAGAAATGTCACAAAAGGTACTCAGCCAAGCTCTTCATGTGTTCCAATGTACAGGAGGGCTAAAGTTGATAAAGTGAAAGGTAAGGGGTGTAATGCAATGTCATATAACAGTGAGGCAGTTACTGGAACAGCTAAGAACTTTGCCTCTTGATTACCTAAGACATGATCAGGGCAGTACCCTTTTGTAGCAGAGACTGCTGGAATCTCCAGTATCCAGTTTCCTCTTCTTCATTAGTAACAGGACCCTGTATTTTTAACTGGGCCATTGGCCACCTTCCTAAAGGCTTCATTTCTCAGCTTCCCTTACTGCCATGTGACCATATTCTGGCTAGAGAGATGTAAGTGGAGTGTCTAGAAAGTGTCTGTACAGGGATAAGTGTTCCCTTCCTCCATTCTTCCTCTGCTGAATGGAGTTTGGACCATGAGTTGAGATGGATTCTCTAATGGAAGGATCCCAAGTTTCTGCGGATAATGGAGCCACCGTTTGAGCCCTGGGCCGACCATGATTCTTAACCTGACAGAGAAGTCAACTGCTATCTTGTTTAAACTCCCGTTATTTTTTTCCCTGTCTTTTACAGCTTAATATAATCTTAACAGATATATCAGCACTTCCTGAAACAGTGACATATAAAAATGATGGGAACAATGTGAGTACAGCAATGACAGTGAATATTTTTGTAGACACAGTGAGTCACTTTTATATTTAGGTAGTGATTGAATTTTACTTAGTATTAACTTGTTTTTTATTGGCTGTCTTGTAAAATGTTTTAAGTGTGCCAACAAATATTTAATCTTCAAAATTTCTGCAAACAAACATTTTGAGAACCACTTGAGTAAGGAAAGAATAATCCCTCTACTACATGTGTGTTTCCTTCTGCCCGTCTCCTATCACACATTTAAAAGTGGCCTTAGGTGCACAGGGTCATGGGTATCCTCTGACTTTTGACCTAATTAACGCTGCTCTTAATGTGCTCACTATGACTAAGCTAGAGCCTTGGAGTAAAAATGTGAAGCAAGTTCCAGCCTCTGTATGGCTATAAAAACCAGTGAATATTTTTTTAAATTTTATTTATTTATTTATTTATTTTTGGCTGCATTGGGTCTTCGTTGCTGTGCCTGGGCTTTCTCTAGTTGCGGCGACCAGGGGCTACAGTTCATTGCGGTGCACGGGCTTCTCATTGCAGTGGCTTCTCTTGTTGTGGAGCATGGGCTCTAGGCACGCGGGCTTCAGTAGTTGTGGCATGCAGGCTCAGTAGTTGTGGCTCATGGGCTCTAGAGCACAGGCTCAGTAGTTACGGTGCACAGGCTTAGTTGCTCTGCAGCATGTGGGATCTTCCCGGACCAGGGCTCGAACCCGTGTCCCCTGCATTGGCAGGTGGATTCTTAACCACTGCGCTACCAGGGAAGCCCAAAACCAGTGAATATTTTTTCATGTATTTTAAGACCCAGTAGTGATTATGTTGTAATTTTTCCTGACCTGATTTCCCATCTCTGTGAAGTTCTTTTATTGGAGCCCACTTAGCTCCCCTGGGCATTAGAAATTTGTGTAGCCATGAATCTGAATCTAAACTGTTGTTCAAGAGGAGTTATGAGATTCCTTTCCTTGTAAGCATCTTATACACTGTGGAGAAG
This sequence comes from Balaenoptera borealis, assembly GCF_965194805.1. Lineage (NCBI taxonomy): Eukaryota > Metazoa > Chordata > Mammalia > Artiodactyla > Balaenopteridae > Balaenoptera > Balaenoptera borealis. The sequence goes on along the minus strand of NC_138860.1, from coordinate 36,675,246 downwards.
CATGCTGAGGCATTGGAGAGCCCATTAAGTAATGTCAGGGATGGGAGAATCAAGGGCTAGGATGGTGTCATTTTTATCTTTTCCTTTTGTTATGTTGTTTTTTTGGGGGAGGGTATCATATAGTATATTTATATGAAAGGAACAATATATTTTTCTATACTATTATGAAATAAATTTATGGATTTCTAGTTTTGAACCATTTCTGGAATAGTCCTACTTGTTCACTTTGCATGATTCTTTTTATATTATATTTATCTAACATTTGATTTAAGATTTTAACATTTATATTAGGAAATGAACCAGAAATATATTTTTGAAGGCACTTTTCTTTGTGGTGGTTTTAAATATCCCCACAAATTCTTTGATGCATCTCCCTTCAAGTGGTGGAGCCTAATTCCTCTCCTTTTAGTACAGGCTGGGCTTAGTGATGTGATTCTAATGAATAAAATAAAAGCATAAGGGATAGTGAGCAACTTTGGAAACCAGGTCAGAAAAGGCACTATGAAGTCTTCCTCTGTCTTTCAGATTGCTCATTCTAGAAGAAGCCAGCTGCCCTTAGGAGAGGTCCATGAGATGAGGAACTGAAGTCTCCTGCTAATAACCATGTGAGTGAGCCTTCTTGGAAGTTGATCCTCCAATCCTGTCAAACCTTTAGATGACTATAGTCCCAGTCAACATGAATGACACTATCAAGAGAGTGAGAAGACAACCCACTGGATGGGAGAAAATATTTGCAAATTAAATATCTGGTCAGGGTTTAATATACAGAATCTGGAAAGAACTCCTGCAACTCAGTAGCAAAAAGACAAAAATTTTTTTTTTAATTGTAATTTTACAGCAAATTGAGATTTAGTCTTTTTTTTAAATTTTTATTTATTTATTTATTTTTGGCTGTGTTGGGTCTTCGTTTCTGTGTGAGGGCTTTCTCCAGTTGTGGCAAGTGGAGGCCACTCTTCATCGCGGTGTGCGGGCCTCTCACTATCGTGACTTCTCTTGTTGCGGAGCACAGGCTCCAGACGCGCATGCTCAGTAGTTGTGGCTCATGGGCCTAGTTGTTCCGTGGCATGTGGGATCTTCCCAGACCAGGGCTCGAACCCATGTCCCCTGTATCAGCTGGCAAATTCTCAACCACTGCGCCACCAGGGAAGCCTTGGGCAAAAGTCTTGAATAGACATTATCCAAGGAAGTTGCAGGGCAGGAATAAAAAGGTAGACATAGAAAATGGACTTGAGGGCATGGGGTGGGAGGGCGAAGCTGGGGCGAAGTGAGAGTAGCATCAACATATATACACTACGGAATGTAAAATAGTTGGCTGGGGGGAAGCAGCAGCATAGCACAGGGAAATCGGCTCGGTGCTTTGCGATGACCTAGAGGGGTGGGATAGGGAGGATGGGAGGGAGGCTCAAGAGGGAGGGGATATGGGGACATGTGTATGCATATGGCTGATTCGCTTTGTTGTGCAACAGAAACTAACACAGTACTGTGAAGCAATTATACTCCAATAAAGATCTATTTTAAAAAAAACATAAAAAGATACTAAACATCATTAGTTAGGGAAATGCAAATCAGGCCCACTTCGCACCATGTAGGATGGCTATAATAATAATTTTTTAATGGAAAATAAAATGTTGGTGAGAATGTAGAGAAAATGGAACCCTTGAACATTGATAGGATATAAAAGCCACTGTGGAAAACAGTTTGGTGATTCCTCAAAAATTAAACATAGAATTACCATATTACCCAGCAATTCCAGTCCTAACTATATATCAGAAAGGATTGAAAAAAGAGACTCACAGAGATGGATAAATCATCTGATTTACCTGTTTTTACGTACCATCTGATAAATTGTATTTTTCCTACAAAATGACATATTTCATGGATGTTTTCAATTTCATTAGGATACAGAGGATATTCTATTTTTAAAAAGTATTGAATCTCTTCAACATCTATAGTGATATCTTCTTTCTAATTCATGGGTATTTGTAGATTTGTTATTTTGTGAAATTACAACTGGCTAAATTCTGTTTAATTGACCACTTTAGAGAACCTACTCTTAGATTTACTTATCGTTTCTGTTGTTTCTATTTTCTAGTTATTAATTTCTTTTCTTTTAAGATTTATTTATTATTCATTTACTTTATTTTTGGCTGTGTCAGGTCTTAGGGGCAGCACGCAGGATCTTCGTTAAGGCATGCAGGATCTTTTGTTGTGGCGCATGGGCTCTTCTTTGTGGTGGGCTTCTCTCTAGTTGTGGCATGTGGGTTTTCTCTCTCCATTTGTGGCGCGCAAGCTCCAGGGCACGTGGGCTCTGTAGTTTGTGGCATGAAGGCTCTCTAGTTGAGGCGTGTGAGCTCTGCAGTTGTGGCGTGCGGGTTTAGTTGCCCCGCAGCATGTGGGATCTTAGTTCCCTGACCAGAGATTTAACCTGTGTCACCTGCATTTTAAGGTGGATTGTTTACCACAACTTGAATTTTTATTTATTCTTTTGTCATTAATTCCTAGGGTTATTTTTATTATAATAAGAGTATATAGCTGTTTAACTTTCTCCTATGTTCAAATTTATTGAGGTACACCCTGTGGAGTGATATGCTATCAACTCTTATAAATGGTTCCTAGAAAGAGTTTGCATTCTCTGTAAGGTACAAAATTCAACACACATGTACCAAAGCAGCCTCATCCATTAATGTCTTATTTTTTGTACCTTTGCTTACCCAATATGAAGTTTTCAACTATTATTATTATTTTAAAATTTATCTTTTTACTTCTTTGTAAAACTTCTCTGATTTTGATCAACACAGGAATTGAGGAAAAATAATGTTGACAATCCCTTCATCTATCCAGGGGATGGCAAACTAAGTCCCATGGGCCCCATGTATGCTGCAGCCTGTATTTGTAAATTGAGTATTATTGGAACTCAACCACAGATTCATTCATGTATTGTCTAGGGCTGCTGTCCCACTGCAACTACAGAGGTGAGTAGTTACAACACAGATTTTAAGGCCCACAAAGCTGAAAATATTTACTATCTGGCTCTTCACAGAAAAAGTTTGTCATCCTTTTGTCAAAGCAATCTATGTTTCATTTGTCCAGGTTAGCATCTGCTCCTTGGTTATTCGCTTATTTAAGTTTATTTCTTTTCAGTAATGTGACAACAAAATTTTACAATATATGTATTTGCTTAGAATAGCATGTAGTTTTGTCAGTCTCACCCTGTCTCAATAACCCCACTTTTTCAAGAGCATTCAAACAGACATATACATATAGAGCATCTCCTCCAAAATTGTCATTATTTTTTCTAAATTGAGAACAAACTCTACATGACGCTCTGCAAATTGTTTTCTCAATTAATATCACATCATGGTCACTGAATACAGGATCTAATGAAGTCTTTTTCATTGATGCAAAATAGTTCATAGTATAGATATCTTACAATTTCCACAGTGCTTGCACCATTTTATGTTCCAACCAGCAATGTGTAAGTGTTCCAATTTCTCCACATTCTCACTAACACTTTTTATTTTCAGTTTAAAACAAATTATTATCAAAGCCATCCTAGGAAGTGTGAAGTGGGTTTGTTTGCATTTCCCAAATGACTAATGCTGTTTAGTATCTTTTCATGTGTTTATTGCCCATTTGTATATCTTCTCTGGAGAAGTGTCTATTCAAGTTTTTTGCCCATTTCAAAATTGGATTGTTTGTCTTTTTATTGTTGGATTACAGAGTTCTTTATATATTCTGGATATATAACCTTTGTCAGATACATGATTTGCAAATTTTTTTTCTCATTCTGTAGATTGTCTTTCCACTCTCTTGATGGTGTCTTCTATGGTTTCAGTGTTTTTATCTTCCCAAAATTCATATGTTGAAATCCTAACCTACAACAGTGATGGCATTAGTAGATGGGGTCTTTGGAAGGTTATTAGGACATGAGGATGGAGCCCTCATGAATGGGATTAGTACTCTTATAAAAGAGACCACACAGAGCTCCTAGTTCCTCTACCATGTGAGGACATGACAAGACATGTGCAACCTGGAAGAAGAACCTCACTGATCATGCTGATACCCTGATCTCAGAGTTTTAGCCTCTAAATGAATAAGAAGTAAAGTTCTGTTGTTTATAAGCTGTTTAGTTTGTGATATATTGTCATAGCAGCCCAAACAGACTAGACAGTGTTTTGATGCACAAAGATTTTTAATTTTAGTAAGCCCAATTTATCTATGTCTTCTTTTGTTGCTTATGCTTTTGGTGTCATATTTAAGAAACCATTGCCAAATCCAAGATTGGGAAGATTTGCCCCTATAGTTTTCCTCTAAGAATTTTATAATTTTAGATCTTAAATTCATGTCTGTGATCCATTTTGAGTTAATTTTTGTATATGGTATAAGGTAAAGGTCTAATTTTATTCTCTTGCATGTGGATATCCAGTTTTCCCGTGACCATTTGTTGAATGACTGTTCATTCTCGAGTGAATGGTCTTGGCACTCTTGTTGAAAATCAATTGACCATAAATATACAGGTTTATTTTTAGGCTATCACTCTATTCCCTTGTTCAGTATGTCTAACCTTATGCTAGTAACACCGTGTTTTAATGACAGTAGCTTTGTAGTAAGTTTGAAATCAGGAAGTGTGAGTCCTCCAGCTTTGTTCTTTTCAAGATTGTTTGACTATTCTGGGTCCCTTGAAATTCCAAATGAATTTTAGGATGTTTTTTCTGTCCCTCAAAAAGTACTGTTGGGATTTTGATAGGGATTGAATCAAATCTGTATATCACTTTGGGCAGTATATTCATCTTAAGAATATCACATCTTCCAATCCCTGAATATGGATGTTTTTCTATTTATTTAGATCTTTAATTTCTTTCAGCAACAATTTATAGTTTTCAGTGTATGTCTCTGTCTCCTTGGTCAAATATATGTCTAAAAATGTTATTCTTTTTGATGTTATTATAACAGAATTTTTCTGTGTCATTTTATTTTAGGAATGTGTCTTCAAATATTATGTAGTTTGAAGCTTTCATTGACTGTATTTAGAAAGCATTGTCCTTCAAAAGGGGAATTTAAGCTGTTCACATGTACTGTTGTAACTGATGTGTTTGATCTTGCTTGTAGTGTTCTTTCCCTTTTATTTATTTAATAATTCCAAGGGCTGGAACTCAACACTGTACAAGACTAGCTCCATTCTTGCTCTGCTGATGCTGTTTCCAGCAAGAGAGATAGAAAGCTTCTTTGCTCTTCCTTTTCTCATCCCTCTTTTGTTACATGAACCAAGTGGTTTTGCTGTTTTGATTGCCCTTGTGATTTTGAAGTTGCATTTTTCGATTTTATACTAGTATGGAATACCATTTTCTCTTTATCATGTCAAGAATATGTGTTTTCTACTTATCCCCTATGTATTACAAGTTAAGTATAGTTTTTTTCTTTACTTCATCCCAACTTCCTAGTTGTAGTGACAAAATCTATTATTTTATGTCAAGTTTATTATTCTTCTTTTCATGGTCCATGAGTTCTCTTTCAAGAATTAGTCCTGCCATTATATCTAGTTTCAGATCCATATTAAAAAACACTATTTAACTAGTTTGGTGCCTCATTACTATTTCTTTGATTTCTTCTTTAAAAATTCCCCATGGGTTTGTAAGAATTATTCTATTTTTTTAGGAAGTATATCTAATTGGTGTATGTTTTGGATTCTTGCTCACATAAGACTATTTATCTGTGCCTTATAGATAAATGGTAGCTTGCATGAGTACACAAATTTTATGCCATAATATTTTCTCTCAAAACACTAATTTCTGTTATTTAGTATATGAAAAAGACATTTGATACCAATATGAATTTCTTCTTTTTCTGTATTTTTTTAAAATCTCTGCATAGTTACAATATTTTTTAATATCTGAATTTCATAAATTTTCTCCATGCAGGGCAGGGCCTCTTATCATCAAACTTGCATTTGTTTAGTAAGCTTTAAAGATTCAAACAATGTAGTCTTTTTCTTCCTAGTCTGGGAAACTATCTTCATTATTTGCTAATTAATGCTTCACCTCTTCTTTCTTTCTTTTATTTTTCTCATATCTAGATCTGTGTACACATGTGAGTGCATGTGTGTATATATAATTTACAGTTTTGTCCATGGTTAATTCTGGAGAATTTAATCCGGTTTTCTCATGATCTCTTTGGGGTTTTTTTCTGGATTCAATAATCTATTGATTATTGCTGTTTTCAGACTCTCTTATGTTTTATTCATATGTAAAATTTCTTGATATCAAGTCATTATATCTTACAAATGCCTCATTGTTTTATGAATTCTGTTACAAAAACATATGAGAGATTTCTAATATCATGTTTTGGACTTGTTATTCCCTTGTTTATTGCAGTACATTGATTTGTAGAAGAATACTGTCTCTGATTTCTCAGATTGGTCTCTTTTATTTTCAGTTGCAGTATCTTCCTTTATGTTTAGTGATGCTTTGTTTGCTCACCACAGAGAGAGCTTTAGGCTTATTCAAATGGGAGGTGAGAAGGGATTGATGATGAGATTGTATGGAAAGCTTTAAAATCTCCCAGGCTCAGACAAAATGAGAAGAGACAAATATTGATTTACCTTAGTTTACACTTGCTGGATCATAGGCACAATAGCTTGGGTTGAATAGGATGGGGCTGAGGACTAGGGACAATTTTCACAGGAAGATTTAATATAGATGTCGTTTTTCCTTTGACTTTATTGTGGCAACAGCTGCAAATTAGTACACATTCTTTAATTGCTCCCTTTAAGTTGAGGGAATGGTTTCTAGCATGTTTCCCCAGCCCAGGGAAAAGTCAAGGGCAAGAACTCCGTTAAGGTCTCCACACTGTGTGCACTTTAACACTTACCTTTCCTAAAGCTGCTGCAACATTTAAGATTACCCTTCTAAACCCTGCCCCAGGATCCTCTAATCATCTATATCCCCGGATCTCAGTTAAAGATGTTTGCATGGTTCAACAAGCATTTTTCCTTTAACTTATTTGGCAGTCTGATTCTTTTTATCCAGTGAATATCTTGCTAGGTTTCTCATGTACTACCTGCAACAGGACCATGGTGCCCTCCCCTAGTTTATTATACAGGTACGGATTACTCCTTCTTTTTTATATTCCTTGGTCATATGCCTCTGCTCAAACTACCATCTCGACCCAGAAGTCCTATTGCTTACTTACCGAAGTACAGATATCTATATTCTGGTTTGCATATCTAAGACTGGGTGGGAGGTTGGCACTGCTGTTCTGGAACTCACATTCCACAGATAGTGCTCACAACTCACCCTTCATTACAAGGATTTTTAACTGTTAATCTGAGCTGCGCATCTGTGTTTATTTGCACCATGCCACTGAAGAGTTCTGGAGGTTTTCCACATGATTTTCTTACAGAAAAGCAGCAGAATTCGGGATGAGGTGTACAGTTCAATTTACATTTGTTTTTAAGATTCAGACTGGAGTGTATACTGAATGGCCTGTATACTTCTGATTGTTCCACAGAATTGACCACTTTGAGGAAACCCCATACAACCTCAGAATCAAGCAGATACAGAGCACAGCTTTGAAAAAGATTACCCTGCATCTTACAACAAAGGTCATTCATGGCTAAAGAATTGTTATCTCATCCCACGGGCTGCAGAGCCTAGTGCTGCTATCAGGATCTCTCAGGCGTCCAGCACAGGAACTGCAGGGCAGTTCATCCCCAGCGTCTTCCCCTCCCACAGCCGTGCAGTGGAGACCACAGAGGCACCAGGGTGCTGGAGAACAAAGCAAGTATCGAAGCACTGGCTCCTTGCAGAACCAAAGGCGTGCTCTTGTCTCCAACCAAGTTTAACATGTACAGTCAGTAATACCCCCCCATCTATGCAGAAATATTGCCTAGGACTACCCTCACCCTCAATTTTGCTCATAATTAAGTTCAAGAACCGAATGAGACGATAGTCAAACTACAAAGCAGGCAGCAATGGGTAGAGGGGTAGGAGCACAGACTCTGGAGTCACACCTGGAATCGACACCATTCACTAGTCATGGGACTGTGGACAAGTGTTTGAACCACACTGAGGATCAGTTTCTTCTCCTGCAAGAAAGGGAATAATACCTACTTCACAAGACTGTTGTGAGAATTCAAGAGCACAACTTGGTGTTCAAATTTTATTTCCTTCTCTTCCCTAGAGCAGCACATGATGCTATTTCTAGGAGGCATAAAAATATAAGGGTTCATCTAGAGTCCTGAAGAATTGGTAGGGAGCCTGAGAGATACAGATTTTATGTCTCTTCTTTTTCTTGGTTATGGTATCAGAGGAAATACAGACATATTTTCTTAGCTTCAAACAACCAAAAGAGATGGTGCAATTAGGAGATGGGAAATTTAATTTGAACACCATTTGCAAACCTAATTTTCAGGCAAAATTTGAAAACAACACAACACAAAACTCCTTTCTTTTATTAGAGGATTACCTACTTAATACAATTATAGGACACTAATTTTTTTGTGTCACAGTAGAGAATAAAACTGGCAATTAATGGGGTCATATTTGAATGTCCTGACCACTCACCTATGGCTGGGAAGGAGGAACCCATGATCTACGTGACTAGGGCACATGGAAGAGTTGCCCTGGCTCAGGTGAAACCCAACTTTGTGTAGTGGCTAGAGCCTCACAGGTAGAAAGGGTGCTTGCTTCTTGATGACGTGAGATAATATCGGAAAATGCTTTGCATACTGTGAAATAGTTTACAAAGCAGGGCAATACTAATGTAAATATTAACCCAGTTTAGTAACAGCTTTGGCTATTTTATTTTGTCATATATATAATAATAGGTAGGGACTGGTTATGGAATTAAATAAACTAACCTAGAATTCATGAGTTGTGAATTGCAATTGTCTATGTAAATTATCAGCTTTGACTTTCATGTTCTTTGAGCATCACTTTGTAACTCTTCTCTGTGCCTTTCTAATGGATCCATATATTATGTCCTGTCACAAGTGGAACTGCAAGAAGACACCTCTGCTCGGGGCAGAGGCTGGGTCTTCCGATCGCATCTCCCTTCTTTCTTCAGTGAGATCCTCTTCTTCTGGAAGCTGGTTTCACATGGTGGCTTAGATTTTTCCATCTTTGTATCTAGCACCATTTGAAATCAGTGTTTTAGGAGTAAGAATTGCAGCACAGCAAAAGGCCAACCGCAGAGGAGCTGCCGTTGGTGGGATCAGCTTCCCTCCTCCTGCCACCTGAGCCGGTTCAAGAAAGGAAGAACTTGAGAAGCAAAGTACACTCTTGAGTGTGTTGGGTTGTGGAGGGGGACAGGGCAGGGATGAGGTTGTGTTCAGTAGAAACTCAGAGGCTTGAGCAGAGCCAGAGGTTGTGATAGTCTTTCTGTTGACAGGGAGCGGCAGCCACCAGCAGTAGCCTGTTGGTAGGGCCTTTGAGCACATGCTTGGGCAATGCTGGGTTGGGTACTTGATTGCAATAGGCAAGGGGAGGGCTGTGTCCCAGGAGGACTATCTCATCACTTCAGCACCGTCCACCTGCTCCTAGATGCCATGGAGCATTCAGCAACAGTTGCCGAGCAGCTGAAATCAGACTTGCCACCTGCACTGCCAAGGTGCCCCACCCCATCCAGCACCACTGGACCCATCTCTTACACAGGCTGATCGGTTTCTCCTGGTGTTCAGAGTCTGTTTTTGTCTAGCACCATTTGAAATCGGTTATGATGTAGGGGGAAAAGCAGCAGCCTCGAGGCCTCATGCCAAGTCTGGTCAGCAACAGCCTGCGGCTTCCTGGAAGATGGATGGGCAGAGAGAGGGGGAGGAAGGTTATGCCCTTTCTTACTAGCTTCTTTAACTACAACTACAATACTTTATGCATGGATAATAGATCAGTAAATGGATTTTTAGAAGCAAATCACTAAAATTTATCTGATGTCCTCAGTTTGCTGAAATACGGTAGTTCTATAAACTATAAATTGGTTGCTGTTGAATTATCTTTCTGTTCATGTGTCCTGACCTTAGTAAATGTTTTACTATATTCAATTTATCATATCTTTGTTTTCTATCTTTTATTTTTCATTCCTAATTGTATGATGATGAGAAGTGGGGTCCTGAAAAGTTAATTTGCTGTGCAGATCTTGCCTACTTCATAAAGAATTTGACGTCTGTTACAGCAGACAGATATTAAAAATGTAGCCTATGAAGAAAAGAATAAAATTCTATGAGCCAAGAAATAAAATGAGAAAAAAGATTACAGAAGAGATGCTACTTATTGAATAGGAAACTGATCTCGGTTCCCAGTGGGCTGCAGCCCTGGAGCCTCTGCAGTCAGTGTTCCCTCAGAAACATTGGCATAACTGAGCCTGTACTCACATGGCCCTTAGAGGGAGAAGCACTGATGAATTCAGCTGCGTTATAAGAGATTCAGGAGTATTGCTACTTTTGGTTCTTCGTTTCTATCAACCTTTGTAGACAGAGTGAACCAGTTCTGTAAAGGTATTCAGAGATGAGCCACATTTGACTTCACAGGGGATTAAACTTGGGGACTCTTTAGGTAGGAGGGCTGTGTCTCCTTGATTGACCTTTTTGCACAGGAGATGCAACGCCAGCTCTGACCTACTTGCAGGACTTTCATTTCACGCCAGTGGTTCTCCATAAGTGGTGGCATCTCAACCACCTGGGAAGCCTTTCTAAGTCCACCTCCTGCCTGTCCTCCCCCAGCTGGCTGCCCTGCCCAATCGGGTGGAGGTGGGACAGGTGAAGCATCTGTTGGGAAAACTTCCCCGTGAATGGAATGCACCCTTTCACTGCAGCTGCAGTGATGTTTCAGGCTGTTGACTGGAGAATTCATGTTCTAATCCCCAGGATGCGGTAGCGGGACCAGTTAAGACTCTGAATTGTTTTATTCACCTTTCTGCTGAGGTAGCTACAATAGACCTATGGGCATAACAGCTTTGGGTCAACTGTAACAAACTGAACAACTTTTGATTCACCTACTGTGTCCCTAGCTCCAGCCTATGTATTCCAAATAAAACAAATAACTCATGGATTCTGCCAGCAGGTTGCTGTGATTCCAGTCCCCAAAGAAGAAAGTGCTAGATGATTGAGTTTAACATGAAAACACAAAAACAATGACTTGGGATATCTTTTCCATAAAAGTAGTTTCTGGTGTTCCCATGAATGCTTGATTTTAAACAGTGCTCATGGATGTGTCATGAGAAGCAAAATGCATGTCCCCTACTTGTAACTGAAGGACCACTCAGCAGGATTATTTTTCTTTATGCATCTGGAGGTTGACAGCTCTTAACCTAAAATTAGCATTCCAAGGTGGTTTTTGCTAATAAATTGCTAAGCAGAATGTTTCTTTTGGAGACATCTTGAGTCTGGTTTTCGAGACCATGCTTTCCACTTAGGCAGAGAAGGCTTTGTCAGGCATGGGTCCTGCTTCCCTAAGTTTTACCACCTATTTACCACCCCATACAGATTTTCTCCGGCTAGCAAGTGAAGAATCAGGGTGGGTAGCTTTCTTAATGTGATCCATACTTAAAGCAATTTGGTCACCTTTTGCTTGTATGTAAGTCAGAGGGAAGGAAAATAGTTTATTGACTGCAGACCCCTATATCATGCTTCTCCCATTTGTATGCCATAAAGGACAGAGGTTAGCCGTTTTTAAAAAGTTAATTTCCTAGAAGGTAAGTAGAAAAGGGTTAGTTAATTAAAATATAATTGAAAATGACTTCTAGATATCACAGCAATGACTGAAACGTCTGAGGAATGACAAAGTTTGAACAACTAAGAAAGGGACTGTCAAATGCCCTAACAGTCCACAGGAGGGCAGCAGTGCTAAGATTATAAAGGCTGACCACTTCATTCTAGGGTAACCTTTTCCAGATGAGCCTGGAAATGATGAAAGCAATGCAGCTTACACATCTTTGTGTAAAGATCAATTTTGTATCATTTCTGGAAGTCAGTAGACTCTTTATGTTAAATGTTGCCCGTGAGTACAAATATGCAAGTCTTAAAAAATATGCATAAAAGTTCATTTTTCGTTAAAATGCTAGCTGTCAGGCACTACTGACTTTTAGAATGCAGCACCAGAGTTGCCTATTTTCCTTAAACCCTAGAATGTACTTTAACAATGAAAATTCAACTTCCTGCCTATCTCAGGTCTCTTTAGCATTCTTACAGAAGACTTTGATTTTCACCTTAAAAGCTCTCCCTGTATATTTTATGACAATTAAAAAAATACAGTAGTCTCAAGTTATAGGCAGATGACATTTGACAAAATGTTTTCTTTCTTTATAGGCAACCCTAACTTTCACTCAGTGATGGTATTACAAAGATTGCTTCTTTTTTTTTTTTTTTTTAAACTACAGATAGCTTCCTTTGCTTAGCCAGGCAACAAGATTTTAATTCAAGTCTTAGTCATTTTCTGACTTCTTTAATAGGCTGAATTACAAAACCACAATTTTCTTTTGTAAAAATAAGCACTTGTCTTTATAAGTTCACATGTAGAAGTGGACTCTCAGCCTTGAGAACCACTAATGCAGAGGTTCTCACGCTTAGCTGAATATTAGAATCAGTTAGGAAGCTTTACAGAAGCCTGATGGCCAGGCCGCACCCCAGGTCAACAACATGACAAATCTCTGGGGCGTGGGACCCAGGCATCAGTAAAAGTCCCCAGGGGATTCCAGTGTGCAGCCATGGTTCAGAAACATGTGATGCTTTCATGGTTGGGACTTGGGTTTTTAATTACTCAGCCACACCCATGCACTAACGTGATGTGGAAGATATGTCTTCTCCCACACGCGGGTATAGATACTTGAACGTGGTTAACTCAAGGCCAGGAAATAACAAAGACTGAGAGCTGGGCAGAAATCAGGAAGTGCTGCACAGAATGGGCTCTGTGAGCTGGGCCCTGGAAGATGCCCAGGATCAGACAAGACCAGAGGCGCTTCAGCCAATAGTGAACCAGGAATACAGCAGAGAGCACAGGACGGATGGTCTGGCTTGACTGAGAGCAGGTTTTCTGAAGTGTTGCAGAAAGAGAAGGCTTGGGAAGAAAAGTTGGGAATTAACTGTAGAAAGCTTTCAAGTATCTTCATGAAATGGACTTTATGCTGTGGGTAACGGAGGTAGGACTGAGCACCTTTGAGTAGGGGAGGCATGTGACCGCTGGGGAGGGGAGAAGCCTGGATGTGTTTAAGTTAAGGCTCTGAGATGGGAGGGGCAGGAGTGGTGATTGTTGGAGGGGAATTCTTACAGAAGGTGGGCCCCGATTAGAAGCGTACTCCTATTTGAGATAAAATACACTGGAAATAAATGCATTATCACAAATGAAATTTCTCCATAATGACATTTTATTTTTTTAATACATTTGAACGACCAATTCTCAAAAAATGAACAATACAGACATGAGACTTCTCATTTCACTGGGGATACATTCTTGCAGTTTTAAGAAAGCTTTAAATTCAAATACACTTTTCCCTCTCTCATTTAAACAAACATTTCTAGAGAAAAAATGGTTTCCCCATATATTTAAGTAATTGACAAATTAATATTTGACAAAGAGAACATAATTTATATTTGCACACATATTTCAATCTCACATATAAATACATTAAATTGGAAAAACTAAATTTGAAGTGGAAACTACCACGAAAGTCAAATAATTTTGGTAAGCATAATAATCTCTGGTTGAAAAATACCTCCTTGAGGGTTTCTAAAAAATAAGTACTTACAGCCACCCCTTGTTTCTAAGCAAGTGCTGCATTCTTGAAAAGCATGTGAAAGTGGGTACAGCAAAACTTCTACTCTATATTTATTTCAGAACTCCTGAATTTATTCTGTTCAGAATTATCTTCCTAAGGTGACTTGCCCGAGATTACAAAGAGAAAGACCACTTACAGGGCTTTACAAACATGTCCTTAGGGAGTAAAGCAATATTTACTCTGGTCCACCCTTGATTCCTCATTCATATCCTTCTCGAGGCAACGTTTCTTTGGTCCAATTTGTGCTGTAACTAAAAAAGTGTGAAGCAAAACATGTAAAAATGTAAATTTGAGTTAGAGCAGCAGTCCGTCCTCTTTGGCCGCTGGCTCTTTTGAAGGAGGCGCTGCCTGATGTGAGGACAGAGAAGAGGGCTAAGATCTGTCCCACCTGAGCGTCAAGAGCTACTGAGCTCTTTCTTCTTTCCGTCCCTTTGCATGACCTACAGCAAATCCACAAAGTTAAGTTCGCTTTTCTGAAATAAGGGGCTTCATTTTTACTCTGCCCTTTACAGATGAGGTGAGGAGCCCTCAAAGACTCAGATTCTGATGCAACTTGAGTAAAGATTCAAGTGGGGAGAGAAAACCACCTATAGCCAGAATTTAGAGCAGACTCTAACTCTCTTAAAGAGTGGAATTCTTTTTAAGAAAACTACAAGCCCACAGTGTTCACTTTCCCCAGGCTGGCATTCCTGCTATGGGTGTTAGAGCCCTCTAACTTTGTACAGAAGCATGCAACTGATGCTTAATTCTTCTTGATTTTTTAGACTGGCTAATTGTTATTAAAAGGGGTGAAGAACAAATGCCAGACATAGACTGCATAGCTTCTCTAAATCACCAAGACGTTACACATTTTTTAAAATAGTATTTTAACCTACTAAACTGTAAGGGTATTTTCCAGTGATATTCTTAGTGAAGGAAGTCAAGCTTGTTCAAATTCCCAATATTCAGTGTTCTTGTTTTTAATGCCTAAGGGCTGAAGTAGTGTACATACATTTGTAAAGCTTCTTATAATAAACAATATATAAACACATTTTGTGGTTGTTGAGGAATGCATCTTAAGAGTTGGCTTTAATCTTTGAATAGAAAAGATTTCAAAATCACTTTCTTTACAAATGAATTTTAATTAATTAATTTCATTTTGAATTATATTTCTCTGAGTCTGGAGATTTTATTTAAAAACCACATTTTCTCACTTTAATACTACCAGGGATACTGTGTTGACCTGCCCTATAAATACAAGTGTTATTTAAAGGAAAATAAGCAAGATGTTCAATTCCAAATTCCTACATGTTTCAGAGAAGCATAAAGGATGATGACTACATTTAAGCCACAGTAAAATGTTAGTATTGTTACTTAACATTTGCATACATGAGAGTGACAGAAAACAGAGAATAACTTTTGTAGATCATTTTTTTCCTTCTGGTTTCACTGAGACATAATTGACATACAGGCATACCTCGGAGACATTGTGGGTTTGGTTCTAGAACACTGCATTAAAGCGATTTATCTCAATAAGGTGAGTCAAATGAATTATTTGGTTTTTCCAGTGCATATAAAAGTTCTGTTTACACTATCCTGTAGTCCATTAAGAATGCAAAAGCATTATGTCTAAAAAACAATCTACATAGCTTAATTAAAAATTACTTTATTGCTAAAATGCTGAACATCACCTGAGCCTTCAGTGAGTCATAGTAGTGACATCAAGGATAAGTGAACACAGATCACCATAACAAATAGAATAATAATTTTAAAAGTTTGAATTATTGCAAGAATTACCAAAATGTGACAAAGAGACCTGAAATGAACAAATGCTGTTGGAACAATGGCACCAATAGACTTGCTCGATTCAGGGTTGCCACAAACCTTCAATTTGTAAAAAATGCAATATCTGCAAAGTGCAACAAAGTGAAGAACAAGACAACAAGTTATGCCTGTATAACACTGAATAAGTTTAAGGTGTATAGCATAATTTGATAATGTATACATTGTGAAATGATAAATTTTTTTAACATCTATTACCTCACGTAGTCACCAAAAATTTTTTTTTCTTCCTTGTGATCAGAACATTTAAGACCTACTCCCTTAGCAAATTGCCAATGCAGTCAGATATCCGAGGAGGATTGGTTCCCAATCCCCACCTCCTTCCCCTGCAATTAAAAATCCAAATGCTCAAGTCTCTTATATAATATGGCATAACAACACTGGCCCTCTGTATCCAAGGATGCTGATGCAGAGCCGTTGGATACAGAGTGTCAACTGTATACAATACAGCATTACTAATTATAGTCACCATGCTGTACATTATATCCTAGTACTTGTTTATCTTATATCTGGAATTTTGTACCTTTTCACTCCTTTCACCCAATTCCTCCACCACCTCCCAACCCCCACCTCTTGCAACCAAAAATCTGCTTTCTTTTTCTATGAATGTGGATTTTCGGATTCCACATATAAGTGAGACCATACAATATTTGTCTCTTTCTGTGTGACTTATTCACTTAGCATAATGCCCTCAAGGTCCATTAGTGTTGTCAAAAATGGCAGGATTTCCTTATTTTTCATGGCTGAATAGTATTGCACTGTTTATATAAACCACATCTTTGTCCATTCACCCATCAATGGACACTTAGTTTGTTTCCTTGTCTTGGTGATTGTAAATAATGCTGCAGCACACAGGGAGGTGCAGTTATCTCTTCCACATGGTGGTTTCGTTTCCTTCAAATATATACCCAGATGGAACTGCTGGATCATAAGGTGGATCTATTTTTAATTTTTTGAGGAACCTCCATATTGTTTTTCATAGTAGCTGTACAAATTTACTGTAGATCTTAACATTTTAACAGAATCAAAAGATAAACAGATACACGGATTTATGGAAACCATTTAGTGTGTCTGCTCTGCTGGAGTGGGTGATTTATTCTGGTAGGTGGTGGATGCAGCACTAACCTCTGTTTCCCTACAAGGTAAGGTAAAAAGATAGCATCAGAGATGAACATAATTAAGTACATAAATTAAATTCCAGGAGCTCAGTTAGAAAATGGACAATTAAAAAAACTGCATTTATAGTAGTAAGAGTCACTGAACTAGGAAACAAAGAACCCTTTTTAAGCAATTTCAAATGCTCAACCAGTCTCACTCCAGAAACCTTTTTCTATCCTTGTGTTGTATTTATGATAACCTCCAAAACAAGAAATAGAGCAGTCGCATATACTTAGTAAATATTCCCTTAATTTAGGGCCAATGAGAAAGACTAGAGAGAAACACATGTCTTCCTAATACTGCAATTTAAAATGTGGCTCTGAGATGAAACCTTTAAAAAGGTAATGATTCCAAGAGTGTTCAAGTTAAGTAATGCCTCATTTGCCCCTCACTGTCAAGGAAATCATGTGTTCTGGTTAGAGTCTCCTAAATAACTGAAACTCACATCACACTTTTTTTTGTAACAACAGGCAGCTTTCTAAAACCTATTATTCAAGTCCAGCGTTGTCCATAGAAATATAATGCGAGTCACACAGGTAATTTTGAATTTTCTAGAAGCCACATCAAAAAAAGGAAAAGAAGCAGGAAAATTAGTTTTAATATTTTTACTTAATCCAGTATCCACGGATTGTACATTTCTTTGCACTAAGGCATTGAATCTGGTGTGTAGTGTGCACTCAAGCTCATCTTACGTAGCATGATCCACTTTTGACATCCTCAGCAGCCACTCAGGGCTACTGACTCTGGAGCTGGATAATGCAGTTCCAGTCCCTGCTTAGGAAACTGACTACAATAGACAGACTACAACCAAATATGGACCAGTCGGTTGTTTACAGTATGCCTGCCCCAGCAAACACTTCGGGGTACCTACCCCATGAAAGAGCTAACCGTGTTAATCTTGGAGATTAATATTTCTCTTGGTGGGGGAGGCGTCACGATGAACCAGCACTGTCACAGCACAATATTTGTTATATAGCAGTTTCCTCAAGAATACTGCGGAGAGTGATTCAATATTTAGGCCTGTCACTGAATCCTCCAAGACCACTATATTTTTCTATTTTTTGGAGCAATACTTATTTTTTTCTGTAGTAGTGAAACGCTTTTCTTTAAGTAGAATTTTAAATAGAAATCCAATGTTTGACAAAGATAAATAAGCTTTAATATAAACTTAAGGAAACAACTCATTTGATATAAAAACGAAGCTATTTGAAGATGATTAAAATGTGAAAGTGAATTACTAATTACATCTATGTGATATTACCTTCAGCATTCATTAAGTTAACTTCAAGTATTTATAGACAACTTGAACCTCATGGCCCATCTGAAAACTACTTTCCTGGTTGGCTTTAGACTCAAAGGAATCCTAAGAGAACCAAGGAGATACCTAGGGCTGGGTAGGCCCACACTACCATTCTAGTTGGTATGTTTTGTCTTCCCCTTTGCCCCTGTGATCAAAGTCACCACTTTGTTTTTACTAAGAAATTGCCCTTCTTATTGGCCGTTGTAGAATCTGCTCCCAAACTTGTGACTGTAACCTAGGGTAGTACCTCACATTATAAGTGGTGGGAAACATATCTCCTCTTCCCAGCTTTGCAGACACACATTCTGGCACAAAAGATGAAATTCCAATTCATTTCATTCAGAGACAGAAGGTAGAAGGTGTTAAATGGCTTAAAGCAGTGCACTTCATGATTTTCCAAAATCTGAGGATTTTTTGTTTGGTGGTGGTATCTCTTTTATATGCTAAAAATATCCTGGTCAGGGAAACAGATAGATGCCTTTACAGACTTAATATTTACAAGTTGAAAGTGAATTTCTTTAAAAACTTCAGTAAAATGTATTTTGGCTGTATCAAAGAACAATTTTCCTCTCTGAACTTAAAATGAACAGATTCTGTGATTATTTCTCATTGGGCCAGAAATTTCCCCCATGTTTTGGATTCATAGCTGCTAGAAGGTAGAGGAGCTAGACAGTCTGACAAAAGGACGTGGGGGACATTACTCTGTTGTCACCTATATCAAAGCAAGAGCCTGTCAATGCACATTATTTTACATTAAAACAGGGAAGGTATGAGGAAATATCAATAATCTAGCAAAGGGGACAGAAATCCAAGTGTCCTCTTGTATGTCTACTGCCCACTTACCTTAGCTCAGATTACTGATATCTAAATATTCATTGAATATTTTTCAGAAGAAAGGACATCTCTGAAGAGAAATGCAACAGAAAGCAGATACCTTTTAATGATAAAAGCAAACTTTTCTCTCATCTCTTCTCAGAGAGAAATAAAATATACTTGCCTGTGGCTCTAACCAGTTAGGTATATTCTGAACAGAGGAAGGGAAAAGGCCTGAATAAAATAGTGATGTCAAACCAAAAGGAAGCAAGAGTGGCATAAAAATGGGATAAAATCAATAGTAGAGGAGAAGGGAAGTAAGCTGACAATTAGGTTCATAAATTATGGCTCTCCTGATTCTCATTAGGAACTTGAAACAGGAATTTGGTGCAAGAAGCTACTTTACCTTTGAAGTCTTATAGATCATCCAGCAGATAAGCAGATTCTAAATTTGTGTGCAATCTGTTTACCCCTGAAAGCACTTAGCCTCAAGTGAATAATCTAAACTCTCCTCAAACAATGAGATTGTTTGAGGAGAAATTGTCCTGGCCTTTAGCACCCTAGAATTTGAGGCAATACACAGACCATGTATTAATTCCATGTAATATTGTCTCAGAAATCGATTTTATGACATCATATATTTTCAGATGGATGTTTTGCATTGAAGACAGTTTCTTCTTGTGGCACAATTGCTTTCACCTGAGGGAAGATCTCTGTACAACTTATTATATAACCTTTCATTTTCCTGGAATAGATCTAAATTTTGTACATGTGCTCTCTCAACTAATCAAAAAATCTTTGTTGCTTACTAGTTTCTGTCTAAAATTTTTTGAAGAGTTTGTTGAATGCTCCAGAAGAGTGTGCCAGGTAGAAAAATGTTCCAATTAATTTGATCCTTCAAGTTTTTGCTGCATGGCTTATACTCCCAGCACCTGAACTGGATTTATTAAATCCAAAAAAATTTTAAGAAGATTTATTAAAACAGACAGCTTAAAAATTACAAGGCTTCTGGATTAGTCATTATTAATATAACATTAAAGTAGTTTTAAGTTATAACAAATAAGGGGCTCCAATCAAGATGGTGGAATAGAAGGACGTGGAGCTCACCTCCTCCCTCAAATACATCAAATACATCTACATTTGGAACAATTCTCACAGAATACCTACTTAAAATGCTGGAAGAAAATCTCAGACACTTAAAAGTGCAAAAAATATCTCCATGTAACTATGTAGAATGAAAGAAAAAAAAGGGCAACCCTGGGAGGGAGCTTTGAAAGAGGAAATGTTCCTGCACCCTGGGAAGCCCCCTCACTGGTGGGGAGATTGGCTGGGACAGAAAGGGAGCTTCAAACACTTGGAGGAGAGGGCACCAACCAGTTTGCTGCAGGCAGAACAGAGAGAAACCTGCACAGATGGTCCATGCCACCACGCTGCACTCCCCAGCCTGAGATGTGCATCCACCGGTTCGCATGGGACCTGGGTGATGAAACTTGGCTTTAGAGGACAGAGCCAGGGGGAGGACTGAGGTTGGCTGTGCAGAGACAGTCTGAAGGGGCTGAAGTGTGGTATGGCCATAACCTGGGGGTGTATACAGAAGAAACCCAGGCCTGCCATAGAAGTGAAGTGCCATTGTTAAGGGTCACATGCAGGGAAGGGCAGGGTCCGCATAACAACCTGACTCTTGGTGTGTTCAGAGTGGGTGTTCTGCAGGCATTGAAACCTCACTGTTAATGAGTGCAAGCGGAGGGAAGGGCAGGGCCCACCATAACAAAGGACACACATAGATTGAAAGTGATGGGATGAAAAAAGATATTTTATGCAAACAGAAATGACAAGAAAGTGGGGATCACATTATGCATATCAGACAAAATAGACTTTAAAACAAAGGCCATAAGGAAAGATAAAGAAGGGCACTATATAATGATAAAATGAACAATGCAAGAAGAGGATACTCGTCAGTGTATGCACACCCAGTATAGGAGCACCCAAATACATAAAACAAATACTAACAGACATAAAGGGAAAAATTGATAGGAATACAATAATAATGGGAGACTTTATCACCCCACTCACATCAATGGGTGGATCTTCTAGACCGAAAATCAATATGGCAACAGAGATCCTAAATGATATAATAAACTGTTACACTTAATTGATAATTTTAAGACCAGAAAAATTTTAAGACCAAAAAACCCAGAATACCCAGTCTTTCCAAGTGCATATGGAACATTCTCTAGGATTGACCACATACTAGGGCGCAAAACAAGCCTCAACAAATTTAAGAATCTAGAAATTATTTCAAGCCCATTTTCTGAGCACAGTGGCATGAAACTAGAAATCAACCACAGAAAAAGAAACGAGAAAAAAAAATGATTACATGGAGACTAAATAACATTCTACTAAAAAACAAATGGGTCAATGATGAAATCAAAGAGGAAATTAAATAATACCTGGAGACAAATGAGAATGAAAACACAACCATACAGAATCTATGGAATGTAGCAAAAGAAGTTCCTAGAGGGAAGTTCATAGCAATACAGGCCTTCCTCAAAAAACAAGAAAAATCTCAAATAAACAATCTAATCCACCACCTAAAAGTATTAGAAAAAGAAGAACAAACAAAACATAAAATCAGCAGAAGGAAGGAAATAATAAAGATCAGAAAATAAATAAATAAAATAGAGATTAAAAAAAATAGCAAAACACCAACAAAGAGCTGGTTCTTTGAAAGGGTAAACGAAATCCACAAACCTCTGGCCAGGCTCACCAAGAAAAAAAGAGAAGACCCAAATAAACAAAATAAGAAATGAAATAGGAGAAATAACAACTGATACCACAGAAATACGAAAAACCATAAGAGAATACTATGAACTATATGCCAACTAATTTGACAACCTAGAAGAAATGGACAAGTTTCTAGAAATATACAGCCCACCAAAACGGAATCAAGAAGAAATAGGTAATTTGAACAGGCCGATCACTAGAAGTGAAATAGAATCTGTAAAAAAAAAAAAAAAGCAACAACTGCTTACAAACAAAAGTCCAGGACCAAATGCTTCACAGGAAAATTCTACCAAACATACAAAGAAGAACTTATATCAATCCTCTCAAACTCTTCCAGAAGATCGAAGAGAAGGGAATACTTCCAAAGACATTCTATGAAGCCACCATCACCCTGATACCAAAACCAGACAAAGACGCTACCAAAAAAGAAAACTACAGGTCAATATCTTTGATGATTATAGATGTAAAAATTCTCAACAAAATATTAGCAAACTGAATCCAACAACACATAAAAAGGATGATACACCACAACCAAGTTGGATTCATCCCAGGGTCGCAAGGATGGTTCAACATATGCAAATCAATCAATGTGATACACCACATCAACAAAAGAAAAGACAAAATACACATGATCATCTCAGTTGATGCAGAAAAAGCATTTAGTAAAATTCAACATCGATTCATGATAAAAACTCTTACCAAAGTGGGTATAGAGGGAACATATCTTAATATAATAAAAGCTATTTATGACAAAGCCACAACTAATATAATACTTAATGATGAAAAGCTGAAAGGCTTGCTGCCCAAATCTGGAACAAGACAAGGATGCCCACTCTCACCACTTTTATTCAACACAGTATTGGAAGATTTAGCCACAGCAATCAGACAAGAAAAAGGAATAAAATTTATCCAAATTGGAAGGAAAGAGGTAAAATTGTCATTATATGAAGATGACATGATACTACATATAGAAAATCCTAAAGACTCCACACAAAAACTACTAGAACTGATAAACAATTCAGCAAGGTAGCAGGATACAAGATTAACATACAGAAATCAGTTGCATTCTTTACACTAACAATGAAATATCAGAAAGGGAATGTAAAAAGCAGTCCCTTTTAAAATCACATCAACATATAAAATAAAATACTGAGGAATGAACCTGACCAAGGAGGTGAAAGACTTATATGCTGAGAACTATAAAACATTAATAAAGGAAACTGAAGATGATTCAAAGAAATGGAAAGATATCCCATGCTCTTGGACTGGAAGAATTACTATTGTTAAAATGCTCATACTAGCCAAAGCAATCTACAGATTTAATATGATCCCTATCATATTACCCATGACATTTTTCACAGAACTAGAACAAATAATCCTAAAATTTATATGGAACCATAAAAGACCCAGAATTTCCAAAGCAATCATGAGGAAAAAGAACAAAGCTGCGGGCATAACCCTCCCATACTTCAGACAATACTACAAAGTTATAGTAATCAAAACAGCATGGTATTAACACAAAAACAGACATATGGATCAACAGAACAGAACAGAGAGCCCAGAAATAAATCCACATATCTACAGTCAATTAATTTTCAACAAACGAGACAAAAATATACAATGGAGAGAAGGCAGTCTCTTCTGCAAGTGGTTTTGGGAAAGTTGGACAGCTGCATTTAAATCAATGAAGTTAGAACACACCCTCACACCATACACAAAAATAAACTCAAAAATTGCTTAATGACTTAACCATAAGACATGACACCTAAAACTCCTAGAGGAGAACATAGGCAAAACATTCTCTGACATAAATTGTACTAATGTTTTCTTAGGCCAGTCTCCCAAGGCAATATAAATAAAAACAAAAATAAACAAATGGGACCTAATCAAAATTACAAGCTTTTGCACAACAAAGGAAACCATAAACAAAACAAAAAGACAACCTACAGACTGGGAGAAAATATTTGCAAATGATGTGACCAACAAGGGCTTAATTTCCAATATATACAAACAGCTCATACAACTCAATAACAAAAAAACCAAACAAACAACACAATCGAAAAATGGGCAGAAGACCTAAATAGACATTTCTTCAAAGAAGACATAAAGTTGACCAGGAAGCACATGAAAAGATGCTCAACATTGCTAATTATCAGAGAAATGCAAATCAAAACTCCAATGAGGTACTACCACACACCAGTCAGAATGGCCACCATTAAAAAGTCTACAAATAACAAATGCTGGAGAGGGTGTGGAGAAAAGGGAACCCTCCTACACTGTGGGTGGGAATGTAAATTGGTTCAGCCACTATGGAAGACAGTATGGAGGTTCCTCAAAAAACTAGAAATAGAGTTATCCTATGATCCAGCAATCCCACTCCTGCGCATATATCTGGATAAAACAATAAATCAAAAAGATACATGCACCACTATGTTCGTAGCAGCACTATTCACAATAGCCAGGACATGTTAGCAACTGAAATATCCATTGACAGATGAATGGATAAAGATACTGTATATGTATACAATGGAATACTACTCAGACATAAAAAAAGCATGAAATAATGCCATTTTCAACAACATGGATGGACCTAGAGATTATCATGCTAATTTAAGTAAGTCAGAAAGAGAAAGACAAATATCATATGATATCACTTATATGTGGAATCTAAAATAAATATATGAAACAGAAACTGACTCAGAGACATTGAGAACAGACTTGTGGTTGCCAAGGGGGAGGGAGGTGGAGGTGGGATGGATTGGGAATTTGGGATTAGCAGATGTAAACTATTATATTTAGGATGGATAAACAAAAAGGCCCTACTGTATAGCACAGGTAAATATCAATATCCTGTAATAAACCATAATGGAAAAGAATATGAAAAAGAATGTATATATGTGTATAACTGAATCACTTTGCTGTACAGCAGAAATTAACACAACATTGTAAATCAACTATATTTCAATAAAATAAATTTTAATATTAAAAAAAATTTTATAACAAATAAATATTCTTAATAGAAAAAAGAAAAAATATTTTGTTCCAGTTTATAAAACACATAAATTATGGAATAATTCTAATGAATTTAGCAAACTCTCACTTATCCAGTGATAATTTAACTGGAGTAAAGAAAATCATTCATCTGTGAAAGAAAATCACTACAAGTAAGTGAAAACATTATGTAAACAAAGGGCATCTGGTTTTTGGAACCACACAGCCAGGACATGCAAAATAGGACTCATGCAATAGCAAAAGAAAGGATGAAGGCTATGGATTCCAAGTCTGGAAAGTATGGTAGAAGAGTTAGTTAAGAAAGGAGGGACTTCCCTGGTGGCGCAGTGGTTGAGAATCTGCCTGCCAATGCAGGGGACACGGGTTCGAGCCCTGGTCTGGAAGGATCCCACATGCCGCAGAGCAACTGGGCCCATGAGCCACAACTACTGAGCCTGCGAATCTGGAGCCTGTGCCCCACAAAAGGGGGGGCCGCGATAGTGAGAGGCCCACACACTGCGATGAAGAGTGGCCCCTGCTTGCCGCAACTAGAGAAAGCCCTCGCACAGAAATGAAGACCCAACACAGCCAAAAATAAATAAAATAAATAAATAAATAAAATAAAAAATAAAGAAAGGAGATTGGAAGGGAAAAGGAAGGAGGGTGTAGATGGAGCCCATCAGACCAACTGGGATCCTATTCTATTCTTAGTTGAGAGCTAAGAAACAGGAAACTATAGTAGAGTACTTTAACCTTGTGACCATTTTTCATCATAATTTAAATGAACAACAAAAGCAATTTGGGGGAGAAACATGGACATTAAACAAACAGTGCAAAGAATATAATAAAAATATTTGCCTTTTTAAAAGAAAAGCAAACTAAAGCTAGGTTATTACCCCACATTCTTTTGAAAAGTGTACACATAGATGAACAGTCTTTTAAAAATCTAATTACCTTAAACAGGTGAAACATTTCCCAGTAAGCTTGATGGTGTTTCTTCAAAATTAAAGAGCATGGGCACATCAGTAATAGTCTACACCCCGGTTTCTGAAAGTGTAGTCCTGGCCCAACAGCATCATCTCTTGGGAACTCATTAGAAATGGGATCTCATATCTCTAACGTTACTGAAACTTTAACCTGTGGTGCGATGCTCAGATAATTGTTTGGCTTTAAAAGACTCATTAACTGGTATGTAGAGAGAGTTTGGTTAATACTTGTTCGAGAACCTTTAAGTATTTTGGTGTACGGATGTTTTAAACAAAGAAGGAGAGTGAGGATCAGAAAGCTATTTTGTTTTGCTTCTTTAGAGGTTATTTCTACACAAGCCTTTTGGACCTTTAAAAATATTTCACCGATAGAATTTTCTATTCAGACTGCTGTGTATACGTAATTTAAAAAAATGTACTGCTGATAGAGAAATCAAATGTGCATATTATATGTTCTATAAATATAAAGTTTAAGATTCAAATGAATGCATTGTGGGAACTTTAAAAAGATAACCAAAAAACATTTTAAAAGTTTGAGCTCTGTATGAGTGAAGAAGGTATTTTTATTACATAGTCCAAGCCCAGTCTTTAATATAGAAATTAGATATTAAAACCACAAATAAACCAGGAATTCCAAAAATCTTAAAATTATTAGTTTGATTTCAAAACTATTTCCAAAGAATTATAGGGCGGAAAAATCACTAAAAATCAGAAATTTCAAAGCACCTAATCTTAGTCTATGCTCCATGATTTATTCTAAGTCTTTCATTAAGTTGTAAATTATTTCATTAAAATTTAAGCTTGATTAGAAAACCCTATTCTCCTTAGAAGATAAATATTTGTACTTAAAAAAAATCTAAGCCTCCTTCCTTTTTTCCATTTATATAGATAAAAAGACAGACAAAATTAATGAGGTGACTTGTAAATCTTACCCCTCTCAGCAACTTAGTTTAACCCCATCACTTTTACTGCCACCTAGTAAATTAAGAGAACATAAAAGAGAAATCAAATAGTGTTGCTTTTAATTCCCCAGTTTTACTTGTATAAATAACAACTCTAAATGAAAATAAATCAAACTGGGTACTTGAAGTAGACACCTATGCAGCTTCTTACAAGTACCTAAGTTATTCAGACAAATGAAACTTTCATCATAAAAATTTCAGTGACTACAGCTTTCAAAGTTAAAAGTGAACGGTTTTAAATTTAATCTCAGCTATTAGTTCTAGCTAGGCAGTAGGGTACATCTAGGGTAGGGAAGGCCCCATAACAGTCCATGATTTGTTGCAGCACTTAAACTTCAAACCCCACAGAAATTTTTCTTACATCATAATAGATGAAGCGACCTGCACAGATTACTCTTGTTGAGTTGATATTAAAAGAGGCTGAAAATATTTTTAGTAAAGAAATGCAATCCGAATGGCATACACATGCAGGCACATTTTTTTAAAAGTTGGCATGTAATATAGAGTACAAACAAAACTGCACAAAACTATGTTAAGAGTGAGAAGGACTAATAAATTAAAGAAACATGCCTTAATGTACCCTCTCTCTCCACCTCGTGGAAAATTTGTACAGGCAGGCACCAACTATTGCAATGGCAGCAACTACAAGAAACCAGGAAACAAATGACATGTAACTGAAAAATCAATGCCAAGATTCAAAATCTAGCAGAAGAAATAAGTGTTGGTTAGATTTCCAAGGTCAGAAAATGTTATTTTATTTAAGCACATACAGATTTTTATTCTATCTGGTCTCTTCACTGTCTAAATCCAATTCCCTGGAATCAATTAAACAGTTCACAGTAAGGCAGAGGAGTCCTTGATTAATTTAGAAAATTATCCAAAGCATACTTGGGATGCAAACTCGTATGGCTAAGCATCTTGAAACAATATGTATTATTTAGGGTTTTTTAGTAAGTGGACATATAGAATATAAGAGAATATACAATCACCAACACAGGGTAGTATATTATATAAAAGGTCATGTTTTCCTAAACTGGTTTACTTAATTTCACACTATAAAACCTAAAGAAACTGAAAAATCACTAAAAAAATGTAATGCACTTCTTCAGAGTAATATCTTGATTTAAGCAGTATCAAAGTTTGGAATACTTACATACAGAAAGAACAATTGCAACAATGAGTGCTCCATCTGCGAAAAATGAAAAGTTTGAAGATAATTGAGCACATAGGAGTTTCCAAGTAGTTGTTGCATTTTAATTTGATCAGATCAGCTGTAATTACAGCAAAGAAAAAAAATTATCCATCTAGTTTTAGCTTGACTGCTAGTGCATCCAGGTCATTTTGACCAAAGAACCCTTCAAAATAGATTCCAGGGTTAGGATCCACCTTGTGAAATTCTTAACAGGAACCTTACTTATTATCATTGTCTGCTGTAGCTACCATACCAGGTTATTTGGTAAAGGTAGTTAGGACAATTAGAATTCACTAGATTAGAAGAAAATTTTTTTAAAACATATTGTCCCATTATAGCTCAGTATTCAGTCTATTTCTTATGATTTTGTTAGGAATTTAACTTATACTTTTCCCCCAAAAGTGTGATTGTTGAATAAATTATAATAAAGTTCTATTAATTTATCACACAAATGTTATTTTCAGTCTTCACAAACAATGCTTTATCTATCATCACCCCTCCTTATTTCCCTGTCCCCCAAGTTAAGACATGGTCCTAATTACAAGGAGATTTTCTCTAATACTATAAATGAAACACCAGGGCACATGGATGAAAACTATGCACAGAAACGTAAACATGCATTTTTGACTATCCAGAGAGCAATAAATAATACTACCAAATTACTAGATTCACCTGACACAGTGGCAATTTGACCAGTTTTCAGAGGGAAAACATAACAAGCCTAAAGTACATTTTATACAAAGATTAACTTTACTAGTCTAAAGTAAAGTAATAACTATTTTTCTTCATTTTCTTATCAAGAAATAATTATATTTCATTTAAATGTCACAACTATACTTCACCAAGTTTTTTAACATATATTGTGTGAACCATGTGAGGCAACATAAAGTGTGCTACCCCCGCCTGTTATAAAAAAAAAACTAACCCAACTAATTGTATGTAAGGCTTGTGTATACAAGGTATACACAAGAAAGAAAATTTATCTACAAATCTCCATCACAAAATAACACTATCACATGGGAAGCAAGTTACATTTTATATATTTTAACCTACACATGACCATAGCATTTAAGAAAGTTACCTCACCCCACTAGGAATCCTAAGCTGGGGCAGTTCTTGAAAACTGTGTTATCTCCATGTTTACATATACTACCACTTATATTTGTCATGGGATCTGCACTATTAAAAAAACTAAAAATGTCAGTTATCATCAATTTGTGACATGTTTTTTCTTCTTTAATTACAGATAATTGAAATAGTTCCATGTAGAACTCTAGGGTTTCATAATGCAGGGTTATTTATAACCAAAATAATACCTAAATCTTCAAAATGTTCAGGCTGTAACTCATCACTTGGACTGGGATATGCTGAAAAAAGAAAAAAAAATGGAAACAAGAAAAAAAGGTAGAAGAAGAAAATAATAAAGCTTAAAGACCTATATATAAATTTATAGGTTTTGATTTTTTGCCTTTGTGCAAAACCCCTGATAATTTAATTTTTCCTACATGAATTATATTAATGCTTAAAAGGTAGTGTCATAAAAATCATAAATTTATATTCAATGTCAAAATATTCTTCTTCCTGTCCATTAACATTTCTTGGGACAATATTCTGTGGTACAGCAAACAAATTTATCATTAGTATAATGTCAAAATTAGCCTATGGATTCAATGTAATTTTGCTTAAAACTGAAAGGCATAAGATGGCTTAAACATCATTTAAAAGTTGATCTGCAATAGAATGGAATTCAACATCATAAAGGTCATTTATGAAAAACCAATAGCTAACATCACACTCAATAGTGAAAAACTGAAAAATTTTTTTAAGTCAGGAACAATTCAGGATGCTCCCATTTGCCACTTCTATCAACATATAAAAAAATTTAATTTCTTTTTCTTGTCTAGGCAGAGCAATTAGACAAGAAAAAGAAATAAAAAGCATCCAAACTGGGAAAGAAGAAATAAAATGATCTCTGTTCCAGATTACATAATCTTTTAAGTGGAAAATTAAAGATTATATACACACACACATGCACACACACACAAACCTGTTAGAAATAATAAATTAATTCAACAAAGTTGGAGGCTACAAAATCAACAAACAAAAATCAGTTGCATTTCTATACACTACCAATAAACAGTCTAAAAAGAAAATTAAAAAAAAAAACAACTCCACTTACAGTAGCATCAAAGAGAATAAAATACTTAGGAATAAACATAACTAAGGAGGTGAAAGACTTGTACACTGAAAATTACAAAGCATTGCTTAAAGAAATTGAAGATGACATTAAAAAATGAAAGCACATCCTGCGTTCATGGATTGGAAGACTTAATATTGTTAAGATGTTAATACCACACAAAGCAATCTACAGATTAAATGCAACCCTTTGACCATATAAAAATGCATTTTGCATAAATAGACAAATTAAACCTAAACTTCATATGGAATCTCAAGGGAGTAGAAGTAGACAGGAATATCTTGATAAAGAAAGCAAAGTTGGGAGGACTCATGTTTCCCAATTCCAAAACTTACTAAAAAGCTACAATAATCAAAACATAGTGGTATTAACATAGAGACAGACACAGAGACCAATAGAATAGAATAGAGAGCCCAGAAGCAACAAGGATATATTGTACAGCACAGGGAAATATAGCTATTATTTTGTAATAACTTTAAATTGAGTATAATCTTTAAAAATATCAAATCACTATGTTGTACACCTGAAACTAATATAATATTGTAAAACAACTATATTTCAATTAAAAAAAAAAAAAAACAGAGAGCCCAGAAATAAACTTTCACTTATATGGTCAAATGATTGTTCACAAGGGTGCTAAGAACATTTAATGGGGAAAGGGCAATCTTTTCAACACATGGTTCTTGGATAACTGGATATCCACATGCAAAAGAATGAATTTTGACACCTACCTTACAATATATACAAAAATTAATTTAAAAAGATCAAAGTACTAAACTTAAGAGCTAGGGAAGTTGCCAAGTCAGTGGAGTAGGAAGACTCTGAGTTCCCCTCCTTCCTCGGGCAAATGAGCAGTTACAACTGTTTACAGAACAACTATGGATGAGAATGACCTGAAGACTAGCAGAAATGATCTTCTACAACTAAGGATATAAAGAAGAAACCAACATGAGACAGGAAAGAGGATCAAAGACATGGTATAAACAAGACCCCTACCTCTGGGTAGGTGACCCACAAACTGGGAGGATCATTACAATTGCAGAGGTTCTCCCCAAGGAAGGAGGGGTCTGAGCTTCACATCAGATTCCCCAGCCTAGGGGTCCTGCACCAGGAAGACAAGCCCCCAGAATGTTCGGCTTTGAAAGCCAGTGTGGCTTACTTTTGGGAGATCCAGGGAGCTGTAAGAAATAGAGACTCCACTCTTAAAGGACGCAAACAAAATGTCTCACACTCTTGAGACCCAGGGCAGAAGCAGTAATTTGAAAGGAGCTTGGGTCAGATCCTCTGCTGATCTTGGAGAGGCAGAAGGCAACTGGAACTCATCCTGGGGACACAGATGGTGGCAGCAGCCATTGTTGGGAGCTCATACCACAAAGACTCTGGTGCTGGCAAACACCAATTTGGAATCCTCCCTCTAGCTTATTAGAACCATGATATGACCCTCCCCCCCAGCAGGTGGGCACAAGTTCTGGGACACTCCAGGCCAAGCAGTTATTGGAGTGAAGACATAGCCCCACCCACAAGGAGGCTGGCTGCCTTAGGACCCCTGATCCTTCAGCCACCTGCGACCCATCCCTGCCCAGCAGAGGGCCCAGAACCTGGCTCAATATATTGCAACGAGACCCTGGCACCTGGCTCTGCTCACCAGTGGGCCAGCACCAGCCCCAGAAGCCCATGGGCCCTAGCCTCACCCACCAGCAGTCTGATTTCAGCTTCAGGAACATTGGGCCCCTAAGCCAGCTTCCCCAAGGTCAGACCCCACCCACCAGTGGGCCAACACCAGCTCCGGGACACCCTGGACACTACAGTTAGCCAAGTCAGGAAACAACCCTGCCCACCTGTTGGGGAAGCTAGTAAAGTAGTCTTGTTCAGGCTTCAGAGGTGGCACAAGGCCTCTCTCTGACCGGACAATGACGCTAAAGCTGGCTGCATGCCAAACTGCTGAGCTACACCCAGGTCAGCAGGGGTGGCGCCTGCACACATTGTAAACCACTAGATAAGATAGAGAGTAAGTCATGGGGCTTCTTGCACCTTGAGGGTCTGGCCAGCCCCTGGGGATCAAGAACATTCCAAGACTTACAAGTTAAGACCAAGGCATTTATGACAATAACCAGAGCTGCAAACTTGCATGTAGGCTGATTGCTATCAGCCTGCGGCCTGGTGCTAAAAGCTGGGCTCCTTCAAGTGGCAAACTGAAGTCTCACCCGTGGGGTGGACGTACCGCCTGGGACCTTCCCAATTTGGACTCCAGATTGCTGTTCAAGGGACTTCCCAGTGCTGCTTGGATCTGGATGTAGGTGCTTCCCCAATTCAGTGATGTATAAACCTCGGTATTTACTATTCTTTCTTAGTTAGTTATACTATTATTTTCTTAATTAGTATACTGTAATATCTGTTAATTCAATAAACTCTAAATTCTTGTTTACTGAGTGTAGAGTGGTTATTTTGCCAGCGAATCCTATGAACTTTGAAACTGAAAGTAAGGCTTTTGGCAAAACAACACCAGCAGGCTGACACTAGTCCCAGGATCTCCCAAGCCATGGCCCCACGTACCAGTAGGCCAACACTTGACCTGAGACCCACAGCCTGCTTCCTCAGATCCCAGCTCTACCAAACAGTACTAGCCCTACTAGTAGTAAAACCATCTATAACCACAATAAGTAGTTAAAGGATGAACAAAACAAAAAAACATGTAAAATATGATGGATAAAAACATTAAATGTGGTGGGATGGAATAAAAATACAGGGTTGTTAGAATGCGTTCAAACTTAAGAGATTAGCAACTTAAAATAATCATGTATATGTATAGATTGCTATATATAAACCTCATGAGAACCACAAAACAAAACTCTATAATAGATACATATACAAGAAAGAGAAAGGAATCCAACGTAACACTAAAGATAATAATTAAATCATAAGGGAAGAGAGCAAAAGAAGAAAGGAACAAAAATGAACTAGAAACTTAAAAGCTAAAACTATAAAACTCTTAGAAGAAAACATGGAGGACAGCTTCAAGAATTTGGATCTGGCAATGATTTCTTGGATGTGACACCAAAAGCACATGCAACAAAAAACAAATAGATACACTGGATTTCATCAATGTTAAAAACTTTTGTTTCACAAGGGATACTGTCATCAGAGTGAAGAGACAATACACAGAATGGGAGGAAGCATCTGCAAATTATATATCTGATAAAGGATTAATATTCAAGATATATTATGAACAAAAAATTTAAAAAAAAATTCAAAAATGGGCAAAGGACTTGAATGGTTATTTCTCCAAAGAAGATATACAAAAGACCAATAAGCACATGAAAAGATGATCAAAGATTAATAATTTTAGATATTCAAATAAAAACCACAATGGATACTACTTCATATATATTGGTATGGCTTTTATAAAAAATCAGAAAACAACAAGTGCTGACAAAAAGGTTAAGAATTTGGAACCTTTGTGCATCACTGGAGGGGACATAAAATGGTGCACCTGCTGTGGAAGACACTATGGTTGTTCCTCAAAAAAATAAACATAAAGCTACTCTATAACCCAGCAATTCTATTCCTATGTATATAACCATCAAAATTGAAAATAGGGACTCAGATACTTGAATGCCAATGTTCAGAGCAGCATTATTCAGAATAGCCAAAAGGTGGAACCAAACCAAGAAACTTTCAACAAATGGATGAATAAAGGAAATGTGGTATATAGAATGGAATATTTTTAAGTCATAAAAGGAATAAAGTTCTGATACATGCTACAAGGTGGATGAATCTTGAAAACATTATGCTAAGTGAAATAAGCCAGAACACATTATGCTAAGTGAAATAAGCCAGTAGTGAATCCTAGTCTATGAGGTACCCGGAATAGTCAAATTCATAGAAATAGAAAATAGATAGTGGCTAACAGGGCTGGGGGGAGGGAGACTGGAGAGTTATTGTTTAATAGGTATAATGTTTCATTTTGAGATGCTGAAAAAATTTTGGAGCTAGATAGTAGTAATAGTTGCACAAAAATGTGGATACTTAATGCCAATGAAATATACAATTAAAATAGTTAAAACTGTCAGTAAAATAAAATAGAACTTGATCTAGAAAAATTAGCATAGAGAGTAGCCTGAACAGCTGAAAAGGAAGTGTTCTGCCAGATACTAAAACATATCATAGTACTGCAGTCAAAACATCAATTTGGTGCTGGCACAGGAATGGACAGAATTCAAGGGAACAGAAAGAAGACTAGATCACCTATGAATTTAATGTGTAATAAAAACTGGCACTTCCAACACAGTTGGAGAGAAGACAACTTATTCAACAAATGGTGCTACTTCGCCATTGGATGAAGGTAGGTGGAGTGGGGAGGAACCCAATCTCATTTCATATACCATAAAGAATGTGAGATGAATCAGTGATTTAATGCAATCACACAATCACATGGTAGAAATGTTTATATAATTTCAAAATGGAGACATGGTGGAAATGTTTATATGATTTCAGCATGGAGAACCCCTGAAGCTTTTATAAGAAAGACACAACACTCATAGTCATTAAGAAAAAGATCAACACATTCAACTACCTATTAATGTAAAAATTCTGCACATATAAATGACCACTGAGAGAATGGTTAAATGAAATATGGTACATATTAAAACCATCATTTAAAAAGATGGGAATAAATCTAACTACAGCTCCAGTTCAAGGCAATAAGTGGAAAAATTTGCAAGAAAAATATGAACAGCATGATGCCATTTTTGGTTAAGAAAAAAGAGAAAATGCCAAAATATGTATACCTACACAAATAAGAATGTTGATGTGTAGAAATAGATTAAAAAGACATCCTAAATTATAAAGAGATTAATTTAGGTAATAGACCAGAGAAAGAGGTGGAAAACTAATCTTTTACTCTGTATGCTTTTGTAATGTTTGAAATTTTACAAATTTATATTAGTATACTACTTACATAATTAAAAGTTATAAAAAGCAATCTATATTCAATAGCATAAAATCTTAAAAGAAACCTGACTAGTAAAATAAGGCAAAGAAAAAACCTAGAAGAAAATTCCACTTCATGTTAAAAGGGCTTTAACTTATCTTGAGCTCTGATAAGTCAACAAGAAAAATATTTCAGAAACCACATAGGAAAATGAACAAAGGACCAAAATAAGTGAAAGAAGACCAAAAAAATTCAGCTTCATTGATAATTTAAAAATGCAAATTAGTACATGACATCATTTTTCACCCATCACTTTATTAAGTTTGAAACAATGTAAGTAGGATAAAGAGGTACTGAACCTGTATGACTTGACTCTGGAGTTGTAGTTGGATGAGGACCTGGAAAAATAAATTTGATTCAATTCACCAGTCTCATCAATACAAAATTATAGAATTAATTTTGATTTTTTTATTTTTGAAAAAAGATTATTTCTTAAAATGAATTACTTCTCAAAATGAAAAATACACATACTTTCCAAATTTGCTATTCTACTACTGGGAAGTTAACCTAAATACATATTTACACAAGTACATAAGAATGTATGCAAAAGAATGTTCACTATAGCTTTGTATTATATAATGGAAATCCTAGAAGTTAACAAATAATAAATCAAACAAATCATGTGTTCAGAATAAATATACAAATCTTTAAAAAAAATACCATTCACATAGTATCATATTACAAAATTTGTACCCTTTCTTATCCACTTAGTATTTTGCCCACATTTTTTCCTATTTGCATAATCAGATCTACCTTATCACTATTATATGTTGCTAATGATCTTTTTCATAGTCCTTCTCCAACTGATGATAAAAAAAACAGTCTCATGAGGAATTTTGATTTTTGATATGTAAAAAATGATCCATGTAATTTATCTTCTTTATAAACTTGTCCTCACAATTCTCTCTCCTTTCAAACACCAGACTGTATCAGTGTTTTATAAATCCTTTATGAAATGCCTATGATCATATCAACAAACATAGTATACCACAGAGCATAGTCCCACTAGAACCATGTGAGAAAACATGGATGGGTCAATGAGTATAGATTTCATATGTAATCTTTATATGTTATCCACCAAAAAAAATCTCTTTCCCCACAGAACTTCACAGCACTCACCAAGGTACTCAAGAAGGCTACTGGGTACCAGGTTTACAGGAATTATAAAAATGTGTTCTAATTACCATGTTAACATGAATAATTCCTGCTCAATATTTTAAAATATTAGGACGATAAGAAACAAACAAATTAGAAGCCAGTAACTGACATTTGTTTGAGTCATTAAACAATGGGAAACTGGAACCTATAGAAATGACGTTTCTTGAGTAAGCAGAGCCACACTAGGACCCTGAGTGCAGCCTGCCCAGGCTAATGCTCTTCCCTCTCTTCCTCTTGTCTCTTGCTTCTGCTGTAACTAAAGAGAAGAAGCCAGAGATAGGAGCCCTGAAATCAGGCAGATAATTCCTTCCACCATATCAAAATAGTCTCTCAATTCTTAGGAAGAGCAGATGATCAGAAGTCTCTGCCAGAAATCCTCCATTTCATTTCAATAAGTAAGGACTTTTCCTGCCTTTCAGTTATTATAAAACTTATTTTTTGTTGCCTAAAAACAAAAACAAAAAGCACAGTAAAGAGAAAAATAATAACTGTATGAGGTGGTGGGGTTGGATGTGGGGAGTAGAAATACTAGTCTTGTTCTGGAGCTACCAGAAATTTCCCAGTTAAAAGTGTACTATATAGACGGGACCTTCAAGATGGTGGGGGAGTAAGACGTGGAGATCACTTTCCCCCCCCACAAATACATCAAAAATACATCTACATGTGGAACAGCTCCTACACAACACCTACTGAACGCTGGCAGAAGACCTCAGACTTCCCAAAAGGGAACAGACGCCCTCAGGTGACCTACATGCAGAGGCGGGGCCAAATCCAAAGCTGAACCCCAGGACCTGTGAGAACAAAGAAGAGAAAGGGAAATTTCTCCCAGCAGCCTCAGGAGCAGTGGATTAAATCTCCACAATCAACTTGATGTACCCTGCATCTCTGGAATACCTGAATAGACAACCAATCATCCCAAAATTGAGGTGGTGGATTTGGGAGCAACTGTAGACTTGGGGTTTGCTTTCTGCATCTAATTTGTTTCTGGTTTTATGTTTATTTTAGTTTAGGATTTAGAGCATATTATCATTAGTAGATTTGTTTATTGATTTGGTTGCTCTCTTCCTTTTATATATATATATATGTGTGTGTGTGTGTGTGTGTGTGTGTGTGTTTCTTTTTTTCCGTTTTCTCTTTTTGTGAGTGTGTATGTTATGCTTCTTTGTGTGATTTTGTCTGTATAGCTTTGCTTTTACCATTAGTCCTAGGGTTCTCTCTGTCCATTTTTTGTTTTTAAATATAGTTTTTAGCACTTGTTATCATTGGTGGATTTCTTTTTTGGTTTGGTTGCCCTCTTCTTTCTTTCTTTTTCTTTTTTAAATTACTTTTTAATTTTTAATAATATTTTTATTTCAATAACTTTATTAATTTAATTAAAAATTTTTAACTTTCTTTCTTTCTTTTTTTTTCTCTCCCTTTTCTTCTGAGCCGTGTGCCTGACAGGGTCATGGTGCTCCAGCCAGGTGTCACGCCTGAGCCTCTGAAATGGGAGAGACAAGTTCAGGACAATGGTCCACGAGAGACCTCCCCGCCCCATGTAATATCAAACAGCAAAAGCTCTCCCAGAGACCTCCATCTCAATGCTCTACTCAACGACCAGCAAGCTAAAGTGCTGGACACCCTATGCCAAACAACTAGCAAGACAGGAACACAACCCCACCCATTAGCACAGAGGCTGCCTAAAATCATAAGGTCACAGACTCCCCAAAACACAGCAGTGAACGTGGTCCTGCCCATCTGAAAGACAAGATCCAGCCTCATTGACCAGAACACAGGCACCAGTTCCCTACACCAGGAAGCCTACACAACCCACTGAACCAGACTTAGCCACTGGGGGCAGACACCAAAAACAACGGGAACTACGAACCTGCAGCCTGCGAAAAAGAGACCCCAAACACAGTAAGTTAAGAAAAATGGGAAGACAGAGAAACACATGGCGCATGAAGGAGCAAGGTAAAAACCCACCAGACCAAAGAAATGAATAGGAAATAGGCAGTCTACCTGGAAAAGAATTCAGAGTAATGATAGTAAAGATGATCCAAAATCTTGGAAATAGAATTGAGAAAATACAAGAAACGTTAAACAAGGACCTAGAAGAACTAAAGAGCAAAAAAACAATGATGAACAACACAAGAAATGAAATTAAAAATTCTCTAGAAGGAATCAATAGCAGAATAACTGAGACAGAAGAACGGATAAGTGACCTGGAAGATAAAATAGTGGAAAAAACTACCACATGGCAGAATAAAGAAAAAAGAATGAAAAGAATTGAGGACAGTCTCAGAGACCTTTGGGACAACATTCAATGCACCAACATTCGTATTATAGGGGTCCCAGAAGAAGAAAAGGAAGAAAAAAAAAGGGACTGAGAAAATATTTGAAGAGATTATAGTTGAAAACTTCCCTAATATGGGAAAGGAAATAGTCAGTCAAGTCCAGGAAGCACAGAGAGTCCCAAGGAGAAACATGCCAAGACACATATTAATCAAACTATCAAAAATTAAATCCAAAGAAAAAATATTAAAAGCAGCAAGGGAAAAGCAACAAATAACATATAAGTGAATCCCCATAGGGTTAACAGCTGATGTTTCAGCAGAAACTCTGCAAGCCAGAAGGGAAAGGCAGTATATATTTAAAGTGATGAAAGGGAAAAACCTATGATCAAGATTACTCTACCCAGCAAGAATCTCATTCAGATTCAACAAAGAAATTAAAACCTTTACAGACAAGCAAAAGCTACAAGAATTCAGCACCACCAAACCAGCTTTACAACAAATGCTAAAGGAACTTCTCTAGGCAGGAAACACAAGAGATTAAAACACCCACAATAAAAAACCCAAAACAATTAAGAAAATGGTAATAGGAACAACATATCAATAACTACCTTAAATGTAAATGGATTAAAGGCTCCAACCAAAAGACATAGACTGGCTGAATGGATACAAAAACAAGACCCATACATATGCTGTCTACAAGAGACCCACTTCACACCTAGGACAAATACAGACTGAAAGTGAGGGGATGGAAAAATATATTCCATGAAAATGGAAATCACAAGAAAGCTGGAGTAGCAATTCTCATATCAGACAAAATAGACTTTAAAATAAAGACTATTCCAAGAGACAAAGAAGGACACGACATAATGATCAAGGGACCAATCCAAGAAGAAGATATCACAATTGTAAATATTTATGCACCCAACATAGGAGCACCTCAATACATAAGTGAAATGCTAACAGCCATAAAAGGGGAAATCGACAGTAACACAATCATAGTAGGGGACTTTACCAACCCACTTTCACTAATGGAGAGATCATCCAAAATGAAAATAAATAAGGAAACACAAGATTTAAATGAGACATTAAAGAAGATGGACATAATTGATATTTATAGGACATTCCATCCAAAAACAACAGAATACACTTTCTTCTCAAGTGCTCTTGGAACATTTTCCAAGATAGATCATATCTTGGGTCACAAATCAAGCCTTGGTAAATTTAAGAAAATTGAAATTGTATCAAGTATCTTTTCTGACCACAACACTATGAGACTAGATGTCAATTACAGGAAAAAATCTGTAAAAAATACAAACACATGGAGGGTAAACAATATACTACTAAATAACCAAGAGATCACTGAAGAAATCAAAGAGGAAATCAAAAAATACTTAGAAACAAATGACAATGAACAAACGATGACCCAAAACCTATGGAATGCAGCAAAAGCAATTCTAAGAGGGAAGTTTATAGGAATACAATCCTACCTCAAGAAAGAAGAAACTTCTCAAATAAATAACCTAACCTTACACCTAAAGCAATTAGAGAAAGAAGAACAAAAAAACCCCAAAGTTAGCAGAAGGAAAGAAATCATAAAGATCGGATAAGAAATAAATGAAAACGAAATGAAGGAAACAATAGCATAGATAATAAAACTAAAAGCTGGTTCTTTGAGAAGATAAACAAAATTAATAAACCATTAGCCAGACTCAGCAAGAAAAAAGAGAGAAGACTCAAATTACTAAAATTAGAAATGAAAAAGGAGAAGTAACAATTGGCACTGCAGAAATACAAAGCATCACGAGAGATTACTACAAGCAACTATATGCCAATAAAAAAGACAACCTGGAAGAAATGGACAAATTCTTAGAAAAGCAGAACCTCCCAAGACTGAACCATGCAAAAATAGAAAATATAAACAGACCAATCATAAACACTGAAATTGAAATTGTGATTAAAAATCTTCCAACAAACAAAAGCCCAGGACCAGATGGCTTCAAAGACGAATTCTATCAAACATTTAGAGAAGAGCTAACACCTATCCTTCTCAAACCCTTCAAAACTATAGCACAGGGAGGAACACTCCTAAACTCATTCTACCATGCCACCATCACCCAGATACCAAAACCAGACAAAGATGTCACAAAAAAGGAAAACTACAGACCAATATCACTGATGAACATAGATGCAAAAATCCTCGACAAAATACTAGCAAACAGAATCTAACAGCACATTAAAAGCATCATACACCATGATCAATTGGGGTTTATCCCAGGAATGCAAGTATTCTTCAATATACACAAATCTATCAATGTGATAAACCATATTAACAAATTGAAGGAGAAAAACCATATGATCATCTCAATAAATGCAGAAAAAGCTTTCTACAAAATACAAATCAACATCCATTTATGATAAAACCCCCCCAGAAAGTAGGCATAGAGGGAACTTACCTCAACATAATAAAGGCCATGTATGACAAACCCACAGTCAACATCTTTTTCAATGGTGAAAAACTGAAACCATTTACACTAACATCAGGAGAAAGACAGTGTTGCCCACTCTTGCCACTATTATTCAAAATAGTGTTGGAAGTTTTAGCCACACCAGTCAGAGAAAAAAAGAAATAACAGGAATCCAAATTGGAAAAGAAGAAATAAAACACTCACTGTTTGCAGATGACATGATAGTATACATAAAGAATCGTAAAGATGCCAACAGAAAATTACTAGAGCTAATCAATGAATTTGGTAAAGTTGCAGGATACAAAATTAATGCACAGAAATCTCTGGCATTCCTATACACTAATGATAAAATACCTGAAAGAGTAAATAAGGAAACACTCCCATTTACCACTGAAACAAAAAGAATAAAATACCTAGGAATAAACCTAAATAAAAAGACCTGCATGCAGAAAACTATAAGAACTGATGAATGAAATTAAAGATGATACAAACAGATGGATTGGAAGAATCAATATTGTGAAAATGACTCTACTACCCAAAGCAATCTACAGATTCAATGCAATCCCTATCAAACGACCAATGTCATTTTTCACAGAGCTAGAACAAGAAATTTCACAATTTGTATGGAAACACAAAAGACCTATGAAAGATAGGCCAAAGCAATATTGAGAAAGAAAAGCGGAGCTGAAGGAATCAGGCTCCCTGACTTCAGACTATACTACAAAGCTACAGTAATCAAGATAGTATGGTACTGGCACAAAAACAGAAATATAGATCAATGGAACAGGATAGAAAGCCCTGAGATAAACCCATGCACATATGGTCACCTTATCTTTGATAATGGAGGCAAGTCTATACAATGGAGAAAAGAAATCCTCTTCAATAAGTGGTGCTGGGAAAACTGGACAGCTACATGTAAAAGAATGAAATCAGAACACTCCCTAACACCATACACAAAAATAAATTCAAAGTGGATTAAAGACCTAAATGTAAGACCTGACACTATAAAACTCTTAGAGGAAAACATAGGCAGAACACTCTTTGACATAAATCACAGCAAGATTTTTTTTGACCCACCTCCTAGAGTAATGAAAATAAAAACAAAAATAAACAAATGGGACCTAATGAAACTTCAAAGCTTTTGCACAGCAAAGGAAACCATAAACAAGACGAAAAGACAAGCCTCAGAACAGGAG
Source organism: Balaenoptera borealis (assembly GCF_965194805.1). Taxonomy (NCBI): domain Eukaryota; kingdom Metazoa; phylum Chordata; class Mammalia; order Artiodactyla; family Balaenopteridae; genus Balaenoptera; species Balaenoptera borealis. The sequence continues at coordinate 36,633,196 of NC_138860.1, read as the reverse complement.
AAAATATTTGCAAATGCAGCAACTTACAAGGGATTAATCTCCAAAACATACATACAGCTCATGCAACTCAATATCAAATAAACAAACAACCCCATCAAAAACTGGGCAGGAGACCTAAATAGACATTTCTCCAAAGAAGAGATACAGATGGCCAAGAGGCACATGAAAAGATGCTCAACATCACTGAGTATTTGAGAAATGCAAATCAAAACTACAATGAGGTATTATCACCTCACACCCATCAGAGTGGCCATCATCAGAAAATCTACAAACAATAAATGCTGGAGAGAGTGTGGAGAAAAGGGAACTCTCTTGCACTGCTGGTGGGAATGTAAATTGATACAGCCACTATGGAGAACAGTATGTAGGTTCCTTAAAAAACTAAAATTAGAACTACCATATGACCCAGCAATCCCACTACTGGGCATATACTCTGAGAAAACCATAATTCAAAAAGAGTCATGTACCACAATGTTCACTGCAGCACTATTTACAATAGCCAGGACATGGAAGCAACCTAAATGCCCATCGGCAGATGAATAGATAAAGAAGATGTGGTAAATATATACAATAGAATATTACTCAGCCATAAAAAGGAACAAAATTGGGTCATTTGTAGAGACATGGATGGACCTAGAGTGTGTCATACAGAAGTAAGTCAGAAAGAGAAAAACAAATACTGTATGCTAACACATATATATGGAATGAAAAAAAAAAAAAGGTTCTGAAGAACCTAGGGGCAGGACAGGAATAAAGACCAGACGTAGAGAATGGACTTGAGGACACGGGGAGGGGGAAGGGTAAGCTGGGACGAAGTAAGAGAGTGGCATGGACATATATACACTACCAAATATAAAATAGATAGCTAGTGGGAAGCAGCTGCATAGCACAGGGAGATCAGCTTGGTGCTCTGTCACCACCTAGAGGGGTGGGATAAGGAGGGTGGGAGGGAGATGCAAGATGGAGGAGATATGGGGATATATGTATATGTATAGCTGATTCACTTTGTTATAAAGCAGAAACTAACACACCATTGTAAAGCAATTATACTGCAAGAAAGTTGCTAAAAAAAAAAAAAAAAAAGAAACGAAATTGAGTTATTTGTGGTGAGGTGGATGGACCTAGATTCTATCATACAGAGTGAAGTAAGTCAGAGAGAGAAAAACAAATACCATATGCTAACACATATATATGGAATCTAAAACAACAAAAATAATGGTTATGAAGAACCTAGGGGCAGGACAGGAATAAAGATGCAGACGTAGAGAATGGACTTGAGGACACGGGTATGGGGAAGGGTAAGCTGGGACGAAGTGAGAGTGTTGCATGGACATATATACACTACGAAATGTAAAATAGATAGCTAGTGGGAAGCAGCCACATAGCACAGGGAGATCAGCTCCGTGCTTTTTGTCCACCTAGAGGGGTGGGATAGGGAGGGTGGCAAGGAGACGCAAGAGGTAGGAGATATGGGGATATATGTATACATATATCTGATTCACTTTGTTATATAGCAGCAGCTAACACAACATTGTAAAGCAATTATACTCCAATAAGATGTTAAAAAAAAAAAGTGTACTATATAAAAAGAATCAAACTGGTTGTTGTCAGGAAAATGAAACATAGTCCTGGACCTGGATTATACCCTGTAAATGTGTCAACAGATCTCTTAAATTGAATAAAAATAGCAATGTTGATGACTCAGAAAACATACATGTTAAAAAACAGAAGCCATGGACCTTCCTCTGCACTAATATTAATTCCATTGAAACTGTAAATCAGATGAACTACTTTTAAGGGCTTTCTAGATGGCAAGCACTGTACTAAGTGCTTTAAATGTATTCCATTGTAACTTTACTATCGCACAGTGAGGGAGGCGTTAAATCATTACACATGTAAGTAAACAAGTTTATATAACTTGACCAAGTTTACACACCTGTTTATCTCTGTGGACTATGGCAAATAATTTTAGACTCACCAAGTATAACAACTACAATGGCTATAAATGTGTTCTTCCTCCTTTTTTATTTTACTAAAAATGATAGTGAGTGTAAATCACCAGACATTTAAAGGAGTATGAAAAATCACAAGGAATTTAAAGGATATTGAAATATATAAGCAGGACTTTATGAAACCTGAGGCACTGGAAATTGGAGGCTTCGTAGTGGCAGTAGTCGGCTCTGGAAAACAAAAAATATAAACTCATTTAATTACTTGGGAATTATTGCTTGGGATATTATTGCTTCCTATTCATTTATATGAATTATGCTTTTTGTACTTATTTAGGTAAAAATTTACATGCTTTAATTTACACTGAAAAATGTTTGCTATCCATTTTACATGTAAGAATGCTAAACAAGAGAAATTTATACACCTGTGTGATGTACATAACATGCTAATATCCTATAAAAAGAGAAAAATCAAAACAGCAGATTTCTTTATGAATTAGAAGTCATGCATCTGTCATGGAAATGAATCCAAGACAGATATACATACTAAAATTGTTTCTTTTCAATTTTTCTGTAAATTGAAATTTATTGTCAAAGAAATAAAATATTTTAAAAAAACCAAAAAGGAGAAAGACACCATTTGTACCTTTAGTACACATTGGGATCTTGGGCTCCCAAGTACTGTTTGCACCACAGACAATTGTGTTGCTGCCATGAAGGTAAAAACCTTGGTTACATTCAAACGCAACTTGAGATTTGTAGTAAAATTTTTTTCTGAATCCTGATACCATCTTTCCATGTTCGACAACTGGATATTCACATTTGACCACTGAAAAGTGGAGAAATTCCAGAATTAATGGAAAGCTGCTTTCACATAGGAACATAAACCTAGTGCAAAGTAATAATTTCCAGTGGGAAGAAAGAAGCAAAAGGTGAAAGGCAAGATGTTAATTGCAAAAAAAAAAAAAAAAAAAAAAGACTGTATTTGTTCATTTGAATTCCAGGAAAACAGATTTAGAGAAATCTAATAATGTTTTTCTACCAAAAACAGACTATTATTATACTTTATTGGCTTTTCTACATTTTTTCCCAGTACTGACAAGTTTTGAGAAAGGTCTCACTATCAGATACAAATTCAGGGTAAGTTCAAAAGTGACTTTTGATACCCTTTAGCTCTAGGATTTTTTTTAAGGTCATGCTGACACTAATTACAGGACCTTGCTCTTTTAGAAAGATAGCATAGACTTTTTTTTTCCAAATTAATTAATTAATTTATTTATTTATTTTTGGCTGTGTTGGGTCTTCGTTTCTGTGCGAGGGCTTTCTCTAGTTGCGGCAAGCGGGGGCCACTCTTCATCGCGGTGTGCAGGCCTCTCACTATCGTGGCCTCTCTTGTTTCGGAGCACAGGCTCCAGACGCGCAGGCTCAGTAGTTGTGGCTCACGGGCCTAGTTGCTCCGCGGCATGTGGGATCTTCCCAGACCAGGGCTCGAACCCGTGTCCCCTGCATTAGCAGGCAGATTCTCAACAACTGTGCCACCAGCGAAGCCCGGCACAGACTTTTTGAGAAGGTCATACTTGAGCTGAAATTTAAAAGTTGAAAAGAAGCAAGCCATGAAAATATATGAAAAAGAAAGTTCTCAGGTGGCAACAACACACAGGAACTTGGGTGTTCAAGAAATACAAAGGTCAGTGGAGTTAGGGGAGTGTTTTCCAAATATTTTGGACTGCAACCCAGAGATCAAGAAACACATTTTAAGTTGTAAACCAGTATACAAGCACACAGGCCTGAGATACTGTTAAAAGTTAATACTTAGCCCTCACACCAGTGTACTCTGGTATTTCCCATTCTACTCTACTTCTTCAGAAGTAAATTACATGACAGACCCTCTAGATTGACTTCAGGATCTACTAATGGGTTTTGAAGAATTTGGAAAAAACAAAAGAAAACAAAAGAAAACAAAAAAACGCTGGGCTGGGCAGTGAGTTCAAGAGAACATCTTATGAGATTAAATCTGAGCAATAGTTGAGGGCCAGATAATATATAGCTATTTTTTTTTTTTTTTTTGACAGCAGAGCACAAGTTCTTTTAATCACACGCTTGAAAAGTGTCACAAGTCACAACTCTGGAGCACAGGAGAGGCCCATGAGGAGCCCGTGTCCGCCGCAGCCTTCCGGGCGAGCCCGGCCGCCTGGTATTTCTGAGCTTCGTGTCCCATAGTATTTGGTCGGAGCCTTAAAACCAGCCCACACACTACTCTGAAACGTCAAGAAAATAACTGATTCAGTTGATAACAGCCCCACGGTAGAGCTGGTCTAACAGGTGACACCCACTTAAATTCAGAGCCTGGGCCTCTGGCCAAGGCTGCTGAAACCTGACACCCCCCTGCACACCTGACAGGTGGCTGCCGGCAGACATGGACAGAACCCCTGCTCAGAACATCTTCAACCTACATTCCTGCCAACTTGCAGGCAGCTGTTAAGCCCCCGACTCGGTCAGCACAGGTTATGAGCCCATTTCTAGATCTAAATGATATTCAGCCACCTCTCCCGCATCCTTCAGAGGTGAAGGAAAGAGGTGCTCTTACCTCAGTCTGGTCACACTAACACAACGTCCGTCTAGGAGAAACAAAGGTGTTTATAAGCATCTGTGAACCAGGCCTTGGCCGCATGACTGCCAGGTCCAGTTCTCCCCACCCCGAGGGCCCATCAGAACCGTGGCTCTGAGCGAAAAGCACATCATGACCACCTGCTGGCACGCAGTGAGAAGGCCAGAGGGGAAGTCGTGGTTAAACCAGGAACAGGACTCTGAGAAGCTGGAAGAAGGGTCTGTTCACCTGGAGACCACGGCCGGTGAGACCACGTGGTCTGAGGTGGTCTGGCCATTCTTGGACATGAAATGGCTCAACGAGCTGCCTGAAGGTGACAAGGGACAGAGGAGCAGGAGTCTCTGCCATCCACCCACACGTGGGAGGCAGAAACCTGGAGGCGGGGCTGCCGGCAGGGCCCTGGGTGGGCAGCCCACGGACAGTGACACCCACCCTCAAACACAGAAGGAAACAACTATTCCAGAGCAAAAAGCCACCCTCCAGTCTTTAGGAACAGTGCCGGTCTCCCAAGGCCTTTTTCTATCCTAAACCCTCGCATGTGAGCGCGGGCCTAACTATGCAGTGGACTCCACGCACCCTGCTGCTCACTCAGCACTGGCTACCTGGCTACCCACCACCTGGGCCGGGAGCGGAGGGGAGGGGCAGAGGGCAGCCGCCTCCCTTCCTGCTTTGCCCCGGGATCTGCCAGCCCAGCCTGAAGGCCGGGCCGCGGCCCCGCCCCTCCGGCCTCAGGAGCCCTCCTCCTTCCGGCAGCAGGCGCACAGTCATTATGCATCTGGACCTTGGGGACAGTACACAAGGACTCCCGGGGAAGCCAGCACGCACACCGGCTCCGCAGTCAGGGCCACGTTCAGCTAAGCAGGCAGTATCAGAGACCCCCTCCACAGGGCTGGAGGCAGGGGGCCCGTGCCCACCTCGTCCCAGAGGCCAGCTCATCTACTCCTTGGGGATCTCAAACATGCACAGGCTCTTGTACTTCTACAGGAGCTCGTTCTTGGTCCGGACCTGCTCGCGGAGGCGGTGCAGCTGCTGCTGCTGCCGTTCGGGGCTCAGGTGGATGCCAGGCATGGCGCTGACCACCTTCCGCATCTCCTGGAACTTGGTCTTGAGGGCGTTCAGGTCCTGGTGGACATCAGGGCTGTCCTTGTCCATGCATTTGATAATGTTGTGAACCAGAGGGAGGAAGGAGCAGTTCTCCTCAGCCTTCACGCCGGCCGGGGATGGAGGCCTCAGCGGCGCGGAGACCGGCGGCAGCGGCTGCGGAGGCGGCAGCGGCTTCGTCTCGGGCAGCGGCGGCTCTGTGGGTGGCTGCAGCGCATCCTTGTCCTGCCGGCCAACAGACACCCCCACAGAAGCCATGGCGCCCGGGACCCACGCCAATATATAGCTTTTTAAACCAGAAGGAGGGTTTCTCTTTTCCTGTGGATCTGAATTTCCATCAGATATCATTTTTGTTCAGCCAGGAGAACTTATCAATTCTTGCAGTTCACGTTGGCTAATGACAAATTCTCTTAGCTTTTGTTTATCTGAAACTGTTTTTATTTACTTCACCTTCAGTTTTGAAAGAGTTCTCCTTGACAGGGAATTCTAGGATAAGTGCTTTATTTTTCTTCCAGCACATTAGCAGAAATTATTGTCTTCTCATCTCCACAGTTCCTTAAGAGAAGTCAGCTGTCATTCTTCCTTTGGGGTGAGGAAGGAAGAATGTAATATGTTCTTTTCCCCTCTCACTGGCTGCTTTTTCTTTTGTTTTTAGTTTAGTGAGGGTTTCTTGGTAAATTTTCAAAATTTATTTATCCTGCTAGGGTCACTGAATTTCCTGGATCTCTGTGGTTGTTGTTTTAGATCAAATTCAAATAATTGTCCAGATGAACTTATTTGCAAAGCAGAAATAGAGTCACAGATGTAGAGAACAAACTTGTGGTTACCAAGGGGGGAAGCGGTGGGTGGGATGAATTGGGAGATTGGAATTGACATATATGCACTACTATGTATAAAACAGGTCACTAATGAGAACCTGCTGTATAGCACACGGAACTCTACTCAGTGATCTGTGGAGACCTAAATGTGAAGGAAATCTAAAAAAGAGTGGATATATGTATATGTATAACTGATTCACTTTGCTGTACAGCAGAAACTATCACAACATGGAAAAGCAAAAATACTCCAACAACAACAAAAAAAACCCCAAATAATTGTCTATACTGTTCTTTCTTTCTGAAACTCCAATTACATGTATGTGTACTGGTTGCTATTCTACCACAGGTGTATAAGTTTCTCTCCTCTCTCTCATTTAATATTTCTTTTCAAATCATGTTGGGTTTGTATTGTCTTGACTTCAGGTTCACTGTTATTTTCTCTGTTGTGCTAAACTGCTGATAATTGCACTAATGATTTTCTTTAATTTAGGTTTACTAGATAATATTTACGTATAATTAAACACTTTTAAGTGTACAAGTGTATGATGTTTAATACATACAAATAATTTATGTATCACAAAAAAAATAGAATGTTTCCATAACCTCCCCAAATTTCCTCATGCTACTTTGTAATCAACCTTCCCCATACCTCTAACTGTCTTCCTCACCCAGCCTACCATTGATCAATTTTCTATCCGTACAGTGTTGCTTTTCCAGAATGTCATACTGGGATCACTTTCTCTGAGTATGGCTTATTTCACTTAGTACAATGCATTCATTCCTGAGATTCATTTCTGTTGTTGCATGGATTAGAAGCATACTCCCTTTTATTGCAGAGTATTATTATATTGTATGGATGTACCAAGGTTCTTCCTCCATTCACCAGTTCAAGGACATATGGGTTGCTTCCAGTGTGGGATGATTACAACTAAGCATGCTATGAATATTCTCATGCAGGTTTCTATGTGTACATGTTTTCATTTTACTTGGATTGCAGAGTTGTACATTAAGTGTATGCTTAACTGTATAAGAAATTGCCAAATTGTGTTCCAAAATGGTCATACCACTTTGCATTCTTATCAGCAATGTATCAGAGTTCCAAATACTTCATATCCACATCAAAACATGGTATTGATCATTTTTCTTTTTAATTTCAGCCATTCTAATAGATGTTTAGTGATATCGCATTGTGTTGTTAAATTACATTTCTGTTATTACTAATGATATTGATCAACTTTTCATGTGCTTTTTGGCATCCGCATATCTTCTTTGGTGAAACAAGTCTATGCAAATATGTTGCCCCTTTTTTTGTAAATTGGGTTGTTTTCTTCTTACTGTGTTTTGAGAGTTCTTTATATATCATAGGTAGAAATCCATTCAGAAATGTCCTTGGCAAATATTTTCTCCCAGTCTATGGCTCTTTCTTCTTTCTTAAAACAGTGTGTTTGTGAGCAGAAGTTCTTAGTTTTTAAGAAGTCTAGTTATTTTTTTTTCTTTGAAGGATAATGCTTTTAAGGTTTTTGAAGAAATCTTTGCTAAGTCGCAAATATTTTCTATGTCTTCTAGTAAGTCTTATAGTTTAGGTTTTACATTTAAATCTATGATCAAGCATCTTTTCCAATCACAATGGTATGAAACTACAAATCAACTACAAGAAGAAAACTGGAAAAAAACCAACACATGGAGACTAAACAGCATGCTACTAAACAATCAATGGGTCAATGAAAAAACAAAAGGAAATAAAAAATATCTTAATACTAATGAAAATGGAAACAGTGCATTCCAAATCTATGCAATGTAGGAAAAACCGTTCTAAGAGATAAGTTTATAGCAATACAGGCCTACCGCAAGAACAAGAAAAATCTCAAGTAAACAATCTAAACCTACATCTATAGAAAAAAAAAACCTGAAAGTTTATAGAAGGAGAAAATAATGAAGAACAAAGTTGAAATAAATGAAATTGAGAGTAAAAACAATAGAAAAGAACAATGAAACTAAGAGCTGATTCTTTGAAAAGATTAAAAAAAGATTGGCAAACCTATAGCCACACTCATCAGGAAAGAAAAGAAAGTATCCAAATAAATAAAATTGGAAATAATAGAGAAGTTACAACCAATATCACAGAAATATAAAGGATCATAAGAGAATACTATGAACAATTATACACCTAAAATTGGAAAACCTGGAAGGAATGGATAAGTTCCTAGAAACATACAATCTCCTAATACTGAGTCAATAAGAAATAGAAAATCTGAATAGACCAATTACCAGTAATGAAATTGAGTCAGTAATCAAATAACTCCCGACAAACAAAATCCAGGATGACACGGGTTCACAGGTGAATTTTACCAAACATTTAAAGAACAGTTAACTTTTGCTTCAAAAGACACTATATAGGAATGAATAAAATGAACCATAGACTGGGAGAAAATAGAACTACAATATGACCCAGAAATTTTACCTCTGGGTATTAAACCAAAGAAAGCAAAACACTAATTCAAAAAGATTTATGTAGCCCTTTTTTCATTATAGCATTTTTTACAGTAGTTAAGACATGGAAGCAACCTAAGTGTCTACTGATAGAATAATGGAAGAAGATGTGGTATATATACAATGGAATATTACCCAGCCATAAAAAGAATGAAATCTTGCCATTTGAGACAACATCGATGGACCTAGAGGGTATTATGCAAAGTAAAATAAATCAGTCAGAGAAACACAAATACCATATTATTTCACTTACATGTGGGATCTACAAAACAAAACAAATGAACTAATAAAACAAAACAGAAACGGATTCATGGATACAGAGAAGAAACTGGTGATTGGCAGAGAAGAGGTGGCTGGGAGGATGGGCAAAATAAGTGAAGTGGATTAAAAGGCACAAACTTCTAGTTATAAAATAAATAAGTCATGAAGTTATGATATACAGAATAGAGAATATAGTTAATAATTCTGTAATAACTTTAAATGGTGACAAATGGGAACTAGACATCATGGTAATCATCTTTTTATGTATGTAAATGCTGAATCACTATGTTGTACATCTATCTGGTTTTGGCATCAGAGCAATGCTGTCCTTATGAAATGAGTTGAGAAGTATTCCCTCCTCTTGTGTTTTCTTAAGGCTTGGTATAGAGCTGCTATTATTTATTCCTTAAATATTTGGTAGAATTCCCCATTGAGGACATGGGGTCTGCAGTACTCTTTGTGAGAAGGATTAATTTGTCAAATGTATAGGCATAGAGTGGTTCATTTTATTCCCTCATTATCTTTCAAATGTCCACAGGATATTTCATGATGTCCCCTTTCTCACTCTCTGTATTGGTAATTTGTATCTTCTTTTTTCCTGTCAGACTGTCTATAGGTTTATCTATTTTTATCAATTTTCTCAAGAACCACGTGCTGATTTCTTTGATTATCTCTGTTTTTTTTCTCTTTTCAGTTTCATTGATTGCTAACTTTATTATTTCCTTGTGTTTTCTTGTTTTTGGTTTAATTTGCTCTTCTTTTTTAGTTTCTTATGGTAGAAGCTTAGATGATTGAGTTGAGACTTTTCTATTTTTCTATCATAAGTATCTCATACTATAAATATCCTTCTGAGCAATACTTTTTCAGTATCCCACAACTTTTGATATATTGATATGCTGTTTTTCATTTTTATTCAGTTCAAAACACTTTCTAATTTCCCTCGTGACTGCTTCTTTGACTCATGGGTTACTTAGAAGTGTCTTTCATAGTTTTCAAATATTTGGGGATTTTACATATACCTTGTTTTGATTTCTATGAATACGTTCATTCCATTGTGATCAGGTAATATACTGGTAATAGTTTCAGTTTTTTGGAAACGTGTTAAAAATTATTGCCTAAAATATGATATTAGAGAATGTCCCATGTACACTTGAAAAGAATAAATATTTTGCTATTATTCAGTGGATCCTTCTTAAAGAGTCACATCTCGTCCAGTGTCTCCCTGCTTTTGGTCACTCTGTATTCATTAAACATTGTTATTTAAATAAGTTCTGGCCATAGTTTAACAATCTGATCGGTGAGAGGGTTAGTCTTTTACCATTTCCTGCAGCCAGAACTCTCAGATGTCTTATAATACAAGTAAAACTTTCTTATTTTTTAAGCCAGTGTGTGTTGAGTTTTCTGATGCTTACAAACAAACAAACAAATAAACAGTCTTAACTCATGCATATACACAGTAGTTCATGATGTATAAATTGGAATGCCAAGGACATGTGGACTGACGTATGGGGAACTGTACAACTAGAACTATCTTTTAATTTGATTTGACCAATATTAAATTAATTAGAAGTCAGTTTAGCAGGAGGAGCAAGTACATAAATACTTTTACTTGTAGGTAAAAGTATTTATGAAGTGTTTCCACAGTATTTACAAATGCAGGAGGAAGTAAATGGAAATATTATTACCTTTACACTGAGGAGAGTCACTACTCCATCTGTCACTATCAACACAAACAAGCACACTCTCTCCAACAAGTGAATATTCATCTGGTCCATCTGAAGGATTACAGCTATAAGTTACTATTTCATTATATTCATATTCGTCCTTGTAATTGGTGATTCTTCCATTTGTTATGTTTCTAGGTGTTGCACACAAAATCCCTTAAAAAGGGGGAAAGAAGGACATGAAGTAAAGGTAAAAGATTAGGACAGCATTAGCAAAGTCCTATGAACTGCCTTCAAAGAATTCATTAACATATGATTAATATAAGCTAGTTGTGAATCCAATGTCCATTTAGAAGAACGTCTCTATGTGAAAATGTATTAACCCAAATTCAAACCATTAATGTAGAAATTAACGTTTAGAATAAAACTTGTTTTCTGAAATATCTATATAAGATATGAAATACACATATTTACCTGCTAAGTTTTGTTTTCATCATCATGAAAGAGGCTGACAATTTAATGCTAAAATACACTTGTGATTAAAAATATAACTCAGTGCTAGTTGAGAAATGCTTTATGATTTATAAATATCTCTATTCACAAATTGGTTGTTCACATTAATACTGAGTATTACTGTCATTTTTCACTTTCATCCTTATGAGCATACAGTGAAATTTTCCAGAGGCTTCAAATGATGTGATTTTGCAACTGACTGAATCCACATCTCTTCCTTTAAGTCAGATATTAAAGTAATTTGCAAAAGTGTAAAACAATGCCACTATTCTCACTATCTGTTTTGGAAACTTTTGATTTTTCATAAAAATATGTTGCATATATTAACATGTATTGAGGTTACTCTTCTTAAAAATGAATTAATAATTATTTTTAAAACTTTTCTGTTTTAATTCCAATATAATAAATATTAAGACATAACCCATATAAAGAGAAGCTCTTTGGTGTCTATGTTAATTTGAAAGCATAAAGGGGTCCCCAGGCCAAAAAGTTTGAGAACTGCTGCTCTATGTTCTAAAGAGAGAATGTACTTACTTTCACATAATGGGGGATTATCACCCCATATCACATTATTTCCAGAAATTTCACAATATAGAATTCTTGATCCAATCATGTAAAAACTAAATGAGAAAAGAAAAGTTATTATGTTCTTTAGCAATTACAAGATGTGCATAATAATGAAAAACATTTTTATATGGTTGTTTTTCTGCACTATAGTAATTTGAGAGAGAAGTTTCTTAAAATATAATGGATGTGCTAAATCTGCAACACAATCAAATAAAGAGTTTCTGCATGTGGACATACATTGGCCTACAGCAAAATGTCTAAATTACTATCATGCCTGTCAGTGTAACCCCTTTGCTATCTCTGGCAAATGTATCACACGTTCACTTCTACACTTTTGCTCACACCATTCTCCTCAGTAAGGACTGAGAAGAGAGATCAGGCCCTAGAGCTTCTGACTGCTTCTTTGACTCATGGGTTACTTAGAAGTGTCTTTCATAGTTTTCAAATATTTGGGGATTTTACATATACCTTGTTTTGATTTCTATGAACACATTCATTCCATTGTGATCAGGTAATATGCTGGTAATAGTTTCAGTTTTTTGGAAATGTGTTAAAAATTATTGCCTAAAATATGATATTAGAGAATGTCCTATGTACACTTGAAAAGAATAAATATTTTGTTATTATTCAGTGGATCCTTCTTAAAGAGTCACATCTCGTCCAGTGTCTCCCTGCTTTTGTCTGGCTTCAAGTTCCAGCTCTAAGACTGACTTCTTATTTGAGCTTGGGCAATCCCCTTAAGCAAGTTTCTCTTGCTCAGTTTCCTCATCTATGAAAAGGGGGATAATAGGGGATAATCCCTCATGGGATTGTTTTGAGGACTGGATGAGTTGGCATCTGGCACAAGGTACTAGGTAAGTTGTAACTCTTATTAATATTCTAGGTACTAGGTAAGTCATAACTCCTATTAATATTCTTCAGATCAAAATACAGGCATATCTCATTTGATTGCTCTTCACTTTATTGAGTTTTTAACAATTGAAGGTGTATGTCAACCTTGAATGGAGCAAGTCTATTTGTGTCATTTTTCCAAAAGTGTTTGCTCACTTTGTATCTCTTGTCACGTTTTGGCAAATATCACATATTTCAACTTTATTACTATTATTATACTTGTTACAGTCATCTGTGATCAATGATTTTTAATGTTACTACTATGACTCGCTGAAGGTTCAGATTATGGTTAACATTTTTTGACAATATGGTATTTTAAAATTAACGTATGTACATTTTTTAGACATAATTCTATTGTGCACTTAGTAGACTATGGTATAGTGTAAACATATTTTAAAAATTCATTTGACTTGCTTTATTGCAGTGGTCTGGAACTGAACCTGCAGTATCTCCAAGGTATGCCTATACATTCCTAGGAGTAGCTCAGGAATACTCCTACTTGATGAAATCTTCTCTGATGATTTAAATTCACAGTACCCTCTCCTCCTCCTGAACTCTCATTGTAATGATTGTGAGTGACTTTATCTATTTGATACTTCTTCTCATTTACTATTTTGCTTTGATGCCTCTCTTGTATTTCTCAAGAAGGATACAACTTCTTTAAGAAGAGTCTATGTATTGAACTTTTGGTATCCCTCAAAATACCTAGCAGGCTCTCTCTATATAAATATTCACTGAATGTTCCATTATTTTTAATTGATCAATTTAAAGAATACTGTACCTGCTTCCAGCTGACTTTTCCCCCAAGGCTCACTCATTGATTCTAGATTATAATGTGTGTTTCTGGGATGATGGCAAGTTAAGAGGCACCAGGAATCTGTCTCCCCACCTTGACAACAATTGCACTGGTAGAATCTGCCTGATGTCACTATTTTGGAACTCTGGGCTCTGTTGATGATTTGCAATTTCCAGGTAAAGACTTGAACACGTTAAATTGATTTATTATGGTCAACTTCTGTTCTTAGCACAGTGGCAACTACCCATCCCCATTCACAGCAGTATGGCAAGGATCTGTGCATGTGTTCCCAGAGCAGCCTACAAGTAGCCTGTGGGAGCCTGGGTGGTCAAAAAGGACCCTGTCCTCCAAATATGAAGATCTGTGTTCTTATCACTGATTGCTGCTTCTGATCACAGAATCAGTCAAAGAGGTGGCAAGCCATTGTTGTCACACCTACCCTCACTCTTGCAAGCCCCTTCCACCCTGGCTGAAGTAACTTTCAGGGGACTTAAATATCCAGTGTGCTTTGTTCCCCACTTCATTTTTTGCTTTTTCCCCTTTCAGAAGCCAGACATTAAACACTAGAACATTCAAAAGCAACTGCAAATTCAGGAGAAATCAGAAAGTGGTTGTTCGTGCCCAGGGAAAGGCTCAGGAAAGACCTGAGATAATCTTCAGTTTATACATCAGGCTGATCTTCAACACAGAGACACCATATAACAATAAAAAATAACATAAAAGAGCAAGCTCTAGGGAAGTGGGGAAATCTAATTTCCAGGGTTACCAGATTATTAGATTCAAATGTTCCATTCAGTAAAAAAAAAAAAAAGTCACAAGGCATACAAAGAAACAGGAGAGTATGGGCCATTCAAAGGAAGAAATAAATCAACAGAAATTGTCCTTGAAAGGGAACTGATGGCAGACCTACTAGACAAAGACTTTAAAATAACTGTCTCGTGAAGGCACTCTTAGCAGTAAATCGATGAATGCCCGTTCTGCTGCCTGATCTTTTTTCAGTGAGGGGGCTGAGTTGCAGACATAGAGATGCAGATCTTTATGAAGACACTGCAAGCAAGAACATCACTCTCAAGGTCAGGCCCAGTGTCACCACTGAAAACATCAAAGCTAAAATCCAAGACAAGGAGGACAACTTGCTTCCCCAACATCATTGAATTTTTGCAGGCAAATAGCTGGGGGATGACCACACTCTCTCAGAGTACAATATCCAGAAAGAATCCACCTTGCATTTGGTGCTTTGCCTGTGGGGTGGCATCATTGAGCCTTCCCTCCACAAGCTTGCCCCAAAATACATTGCTACAAAATGATCTGCCACAAGAGTTATGCTCACCTGCATCTCTATGCTGCCAACTGCCACAAGAAGAAATGTGGCCACACCAACAACCCGTGCCTCCAGAAAAGGTCAAATAATGCCTCTCCACTGGCTCCTCCTTTGCCTGCAGGGAGGCTTCCTGCCTAAGCCCCATGGGCCTTGGGCCTCAATAAAATTTGAAAGAAAAAATGACTGCCTTAAAGATGTTTAAAGAACTAAAGGAAGAAATCTAGAAAGTCAAGAAAATATGTGTAAAACATGGAAATCTCAATTAGGAGACAGAAAACCTAGAAAAAAACCTAAAGGAAATTCTGGAGTTGAAAAGTACAATAATGGAAATTAAAAATTCACTGGAGGAAATAAAGGCACATTTGAGCAGAAAGAAGAAAGAATCAGAGAACTTGAATACAGGACAAAGGAAATTATTGACTCTGAGGAACAGAAAGAAAAATGAAGAAAAATGAACAGAGCCTATGGGATCTGTCGGACACCAACAGGCATACTAACATATACACTGTGGTACTCTCAGAAGGAGAAGATACAGAGAAAAGAGCAGAGAGAATATTTGAAAAAATGATGGCTGAAAACTACCAAATTTCATGAGAGATGTGAAATAAATAAGCCAAAAGCTCAATGAACTCTAAGATGAACTCAAAGAGACCCACACTAAGACACATAATAATCAAACTTTCAAAAGACAAAGAGAGAATACTGAAAGCCACAAGAGAGAGAGAGAAAATCATCACATACAGGGGATCCTAAATAAGATTATGAGATTTCTCATTAGGAACTCAGAGTCCCCAAGACAGTGGGCAGATATGCTCAAAGTGCTAAAAGAAAAAAAACCTTATCAAACAAAATCCTCTATCCAGCAAAACTGTGCTTCAGAAGTGAGGGAGAAATTAGGACCTTTTCAGAAATAAAAGCCAAGAGAGTTTGTGACCACTAGACCTCAACTGCAAGAAATACTCAAAGGAGTCCTGCAAGGTGAAATAAAAGGACACTAGACAGTAACTCAACTCTGTGTGGAAAAATAAAGATCTCACTAAAAGTAAATGTGTGGACAATTACGAAAGCTAGCATTGCTGTAAAGGTGGTTTGCAGCTGCAGTTTTTGTAGTTAATTTGGTATAAGTTCAAATTGGAGTTTTATAACTGTAGGATGTTAAATGTAATCCCCATGGTAACCACAAACAAAATAGCTACAGAATGTAATGATACAAAAGGAAATGATACAGGAATTTATACATATCACTATAAAAATCAACTAAACACAAAAGAAAACAGTAATACAGGAAATGAGGGGGAAAAAAGCTATAAGGCATAGAGAAAACAAATGGCACAATGACAGAAATAAGTACCTCCTGTCAGTAGTTATATTAATTGTAAATGGATTAAACTCTTAATCAAAAGACAGAAATTGACAGAATGCATAAAAACACATGATCCTACTATATGCTGTCTACAAGAGACTGACATGACATCCACAGACACAAGTGGGTTGAAAGTGAAAGGGTGGGAAAAGATACTCCATGCTAATAGTAACCAAAAGAGAGCAGGAATGACTATACTAATTCAGACAAAATAGACTTTAAACCAAAAGTGTACAAGAGACAAAGAAGGACATTATATATTAAAAAGTGTTAAGTACTGGAAAAAGATATAACAATTATAAACATTTATGCATCTAATGAGAGGCCACCTGAATATATGAAGAAAAAATGACAGAACTGAAGAGAAAAGCACACATTTCTACATAATAGGCATTTCTACAATAATAGTTGGAGATTTCAATACCTCACTCATCATAATGGATTGAACAACTAGATAGAAGATAAGTAAGGAAGTAGAGGACTTCAACAATACAATACCAACTAGATCTCACAGATATATACAGAGCATTCTACCTAACAACAACAGAATACAGTCTTCTCAAGTGCACATGGGACATTTTCCAGGTGAGACCATATGTTAAGTCACAGATGAAAAACACAAATTAATATTCTTCATAACATAATGACATAATAAATAATACATAATTATTATGTATTAATATGCTAGGTTAATTAATTATGTCAGTCTAAAATTTAAATATTAATTAATCAATAGATTTAAAAAGAGAGATATACAAAGTATGTTCTTTGACCACAACTGGACAAACTTAAAAATCAAAATCAAAAGGGAAATTGGAAAATTCTCAAAATAGTGAAAATTAAAATTGAAAATTAAATTGCTTTTAAGCAACCAGTGAGTCAAAAAAGAAATCAAAATGGCACTTAGAATACATTTTGACATGAATGGAAATGAAAATATACCAAAACTTACGGAATTCAGCAAAAGCAGTGCTGAGGGGGAACTTTAAAGCCATAGATGCTTACAATAAAAAATGCAAAACATTACACACTCTGAAACCCAAGCCAGAGGCAGTAATTTGAAAGGAGCCTGGGTCAGACCCACTCGTTGATCTTGGAGAGCCTCCTAAAGAGGAAGGAAGCAACTGGCCTCCTCCTGGGAACACAGAGGGAGGTCATTCTACCATGAGGACAGTGGTGCTTGAAAAACTGCCATTTGGGGAGGGTCTCCCTAGCTTATTAGGGTTGGGGGCTTATCCACTCACCAGTTAGCTGGCACCAGCCCTAGGATGCACTGAGCTGAACAGCCAGACACACTGGGACCTAGTCTTGCCCACTAGCAGGTCGATACCAGCCCTAGGAGACCCTGGGCCAGGCAGACAGCTGCACCATGACACAGCCCCACCCATTAGTGGGCCATCAGTTTCTGCATGAGGCATGGCCTGGCAGCCAACCAGCCTTGGAGCCAGCACTGCCTATCAGTGTTCCCCAGTAGTTGACCCTGCCACAACAAAAGAGCCTATGCAACCCACATAAGGGACAACACTAGAGCATATAGGTATAGTAAACAGAGGGGAATATGTTGCTGGGCCATGTAGGACATTTCCTATATAAGACCACTTCTCCAAAATTGAGAAACATAACTGAACTACCTAGTATATAGAAATAAACACAGAGAATTAGGTAAATGGAAATCAAAAGAAAGCCAGGATACAAATACTTATATCAGACAAAATAATTTAAAACAAAGACTGCTACAAGAGGCAAAGAAGTACACTACATAAAGATCAAGGGATCAGTTCAAGAAGAAGATATAGCAATTTTAAATATATATGCACCCAATATATGACCACCTAAATATATAAGGAAAATTTAACGGATATAAAGGGAGAAACTGACAGCAACACAATAATAGTAGGGGACTTTAACACCCCACTTACATCAATGGACAGATCATGCAGACAGGAAATCAATAAGGAAACACTGGCTTTAAATGGTACATTAGATCGCATGGACATAATAGATATGTATGGAACATTACATCCAAAGCAGAAGAATGTATTATACATTTTTTTCAAAGGCACATGGAACTTTCTCCAAGATAGATCACATTCTAGGCCACAAAACAAGCCTTGGTAAATTTAAGAAAATTGAAATCATATCAAGCATGTTTTCTGACAACAAAGACATGAGACTAGAAGTCAAGTATTAACAGTAACATGTGAAGGTTAAACGTTATGCTACTAAATAACCAATGGATCACTGATGTAATCAAAGAAGAATTAAAAAAAAACACTGCAGACAAATGAAAATGAAAACACAATGATCCAAAATCTGTGGGATGCAGCAAAAGCAGTTCTAAGAGGGTAGTTTATAGCAATACAAACTTACCTCAGGAAACAAGAAAAATCTCTATTAAACAACCTAACCTTACACCTAAAGGAAGTAGGAAAAGAAGAACAAACAAAACCCAAAGCTAGTAGAAGGAAAGAAATCATAAAGATCAAGGCAGAAATAAATGAAATGGAGACAAAAAAATTAGAAAAGATCAGTGAATTGAAGACCTGATACTTTGAAAGATAAACAAGTTATAACCAGACTCATCAAGAAAAAACGAGGGCCTAAATCAATAAAATCAGAAATCAAAATGAAGAACATAACAACCAACACCACAGAAACACAAAGGATCATAAAAGTTTACTATGAACAACTATATGGCAATAAAATGAACAACCCAGAAGAAATGCACAAATTCCTAAAAATGCACAATCTCCTATGACTGAACAAGGAAGAAATAGAAAATATTAACTGACCAATTACCAGTAATGAAATTAAATCACTAATAAAAAAAACTCTCAACAAACTAAAGTCACATAGGTGAGTTCTAGCAAACATTTAGAGAAGAGTTGATACCTATCTTTCTCAAAATACATTGTATAGCACAGGGAATATTGCCAATATTTTATGATAACGATAAATGGATTATAATCTATAAAAGTTTTGAATCACTATGTTGTACACCTGCAACTAATATAATATTGTAAATCAACTATACCTCGTTAAAAATGTTAACACCTATCCTTCCCAAGCTATTTCAAAAAATATAAATGGAAGGAACACTTTCAAATGCATTCTAAAAGGCCAGGATCACCCTGATACTAAAACTAGACAAAGACACCCAACAAAAGAAAATTATAGACCAATATCCTTGATGAACATAGCTACAAAAATGCTTAATAAAATATTAGCAAAGAAATTCAAAACTACTTTAAAAGGATCATACACCATGATCAAGTGGGATTTATTTCAGGGATGTATGGATGGTTCAATATCATCAATCAGTGTGATATAACACATTAACACATTGAAGAATAAAAATCATAGATTATCTCACAGATGCAGAAAGCTTTTAACAAATTTAACATCCATTTATGATAAAAAAAACCTCTCAACATAGTGCATATAGAGGGAACATACCTCAATATAATATAGGCCATATATGACAAGCCCACAAATAACATACTCAGTGGTAACAAGCAGAAAGCATTTCCTCTAAGATCAAGAACAGGACAAGGATGCCCACTCTCACCACTTTTATTCAACATGGTATTGGAAGTCCTAGCCACAGGCATCAAACAAGAAAAATACATGATAGGAATCCAAATTGGAAAGGAGGAAGTAAAACTGTTACTGTCTGCTGATGATTTGCTACTATATACAGAAAATCCTAAAGATGCCACCAAAAACTATTAGAACTAAATAATCAATTAAGTAAAGTTGAAGGATAAAAGTTAATGTACAGAAATCTGTTGTGTTTCTATACACTAAAAACAAACTAGCAGTCAGATAAATTAATAAAACAATCCCATTTGTAATTGCATCAAAAGAATAAAGTACCTGGGAATAAAGTTAACCAAGGAGGTAAAAGACCTCTACTTGGAAAACTGTAAGACACAATGAAAGAAACTGAAGATGACAGAAGAAAATGGAAAGATATACCATGCTCATGGATTGGAAGAGTAAATATTGTTAAAATGACCGTATTCCCCAAGACAATCTTCAGGTTCAATGCAATCCCTATCAAAATACCAATGGCATTTTTCACAGAACTAGAACAAATAATTCTAAAATTTGTATGGAAACACAATAGACCCCATATAACCAAACAATCTTGAGGAACAACAAAGCTGGAGTTATCACATCCCCTTATTTCAAAGTGTACTACAAAGCTACGGTAACCAAAACAATGTGATACATAAACAGACACATGGATCAATGAAACAGAATAGATTGACCAGAAATATATCCATGCTTATATGGTCAATTAATCTATGGCAAAGGAGACAAGAATATGCAATGGGGGAAAGACAGTCTCTTGAATAAATGGTGTTGGGAAAATGGATACATGCAAAAGAATCAAACTAGACTACTTTCTCAAACCACATACAAAAATAAAGTAAAAATGGATTAAAGACTTAAATGTAGGACCTGAAACCATAAAACTTCTAGAAGAAAGCATAGCTAGTATGCTCTTTGATATCAGTCTTAAAAGTAATTTTTCAGATCTGTCCCCTCTGTAAGGGAAACGAAAACAAAAAATAAACAAATGATACTACATCAAAGTAAACACTTTTCACACAGCAAAGAAAACTATCAACAAAATGAAATGTGAGAAGATATTTGCAAATGATATATCTGATAGAATGTTAATACTCAAAATACACAAGGAACTCATGCAACTCAAAATTTAAAAAAAAATTAAAAATGGGCAGAGGACTTGAACAGACATTTTTCCAAGGAAGATATACAGGTGGCCACTAGACATATAAAAAGATGCTTAACATCTAATCATCAAGGAAATGCAAATCAAAAGCACAATGAGTAATCACCCCACACTTATCAGAATGGCTGTGATCAAAAGACAACAAATAACAAGTGTTGGTGAGGAAGTGGAGAAAAAGGAACGTCATGTAAGTTGGTATAGCCACTTTGGAAAACAGTGTGGAGGCTCCTCAAGAAGATAAAAATATAATTACCATATGATCCATCAATTCCACTTCTGAGTATTTTTATGAAGATAAGAAAACCATTAATTCAAAAAAGTATATGTACCCCTACGTTCATTGCAGCATTATTGAAAATAGTCAAGATATGGTAGCAAACTATCTGCCCTTAAATAGAATGACTGGATTAAATATATATATAATTCACATATGAATTTCATATATGAATTTCATGTATATATGAATTCATGTATATATGAAGTTTTAAATTGTCAAATTAGATGTATGTATGTATATACACACACACACACAAAATGGAATAGAATTCAGCCATGAAAACAGGGAAATCATGCCATTATCAACAATGTGGATGGACCTAGAGAGTATTATGCTAAGTGAGATAAGTCAGACAAATACAAATATTGCATGATTTCACCTATATGTGCAATTTAAACATAAAGCAAATGAAGAAACATAACAAAACAGAAACAGACTCCAGTTACAGAGAACAAAAAGGTGGTTGCCAGAGGGAGGAGAAGTGAAATAGGTGAAGGAGATTAAGAGGTACAAACCTCCAGTTACAAAAGAAATGTAAAAGGATGAAACGTACAGCCTGGAGAAAATAGTCAATAAATTGTAATAACTTTGTATGGTGACGATGGTAACTAGACTTATCATGGTAATCATCTTGAAATGTATGGGAATATCAAATCCGTATGTGATGCACTTGGAACTAATTTAGTTTGTAGGTAAATTATTCTTCAATTAGAAGTTAGAAGAGAGCTCTAAAATAAACAACCTAATGTTACAACTTAAGGATCTAGAGAAAGAAGAACTAAACCCAAAACTAGCAGAAGGAAGTAAATAATAAAGATTAAAGCAGAGATAAAAAAATAGAGAAGAGAAATTCGTAGAGAACATCAATGAAACCAAAAGTTTGTTTTCAAAAAGAGCAAGAGCGGGGGAGGGGGTGGGGTGAGTTGCAAGATTGGGATTGACCTATATACACTACTACGTATAAAACAGATAACTAGTGAGGACCTACTGTATAGCACAGCGAACTCTACTCAATGCTCTATGGTGACCTAAATGGGAAGGAAATGAAAAAAGGAGGGGATATATGTATACGTATAGCTGATTCACTTTGCTGTATAGCAGAAACTAACATAACATTGTGAAGCAACTATACTCCAATAAAAATTAATTTAAAAAAAAAGGAGCAAGAAAATTAACAAACCCTTAGCTAGATGGACTAAGCAAAAAGAAAGATCCAAATTACTAAAATCAGGAATGAAAGTGGAGACATTATCACTTAGTTCTATAGGAAAAAGAATATTATGAGAGTTCTATGAATAATTTTATGCCAACAAATGGATAGCCTAGATATAATGGACAAATTCCTATAAACACAAAACCTACCAAGACTTAATTATAAAAAAGTAGAATATCTGAATCGACTATGACTACTAAGGAGATTGAATCAGTAGTCAAAAATCTCCCAATAAAGAAGAGTCCTAGACCTGATGTTTTCACTTGTTAATTCTGCCAAACATTTAAAAGAGAAGTGATACCAATCCTTCTCAACCTTTTCCAAAAAATTGAAGAGGAAGGAAGTCTTCTGAACTTACTCTATGAGACCAGTGTAACCATGACACCAAAGCTAGATAAAGACATTACAAGAAAGGAAACTACAGAACAATATCCTTTATAAACATTGATGCAAAAATCCTCAACATTATACTAGCAAACAATTCATCAGCATATAAAAAGGATTGAAAACCATGACCAAATGGAAATTATTCCTAGAATGCTAGGATGGCTCAACACATGAAAATCAATCAATGTAATATGCCACATCAACAGAATGAAGGGGAAAAGCCACATGATCATCTCAACTGGAGAAGAAAAAGCATTTGACAAAATTCAACATCTTTCATGATAAAAAATACTCAACAAACAAGGAGCGGATGGGAACTGCCTCAAGATAATAAATGCCATACATGAAAAACACAATGCAAACATCATACTTAATGGTGAAAATATGAAAGATTTTCCTCTAAGATGAGAAAAGGCAAGGAGGCTCACTTTTACCATTTCAATTCAATATAGTACTGGAAGCTCTAGGCAGAGCAATTAAGCAAGAAAAAGAAATAAAAGGCATCCAAATTGGAAAGAAAGAAGTAAACTTATCCCTGTTTGCAGATGATATGATTGTATATGTATAACACCCTAAAGATTCCACACATACACAAAAATGTTAGAAATATTAAATGAATTCAGCAAAATATGATTAAAGTTAATATTAAGAAAACCTATTGCATTTCCACAGTGTATTATATTTACCCTCTAAATTCATATTTTAAAATAAATGCCCAGTATACCCAATATTAAAGGAGCTCTGTAGAACAAAAGTTATTATTAAAGGCTCAGTACCTCTTTTTGAGATGCTTCACTCCTTTGTATCAGTCTTAAAAATAAGTTTTTCCAACTAAGAGATCATGATCAACATTATCGTCCAGGTTAGGCAGATCAATTTGGATCTTGTAAAACTACAGATTATCTCAATATGAGTAACTTTGGTTGGCAATTCTACCTCTTATTTCCATAAGCCCTACTTAAACTCTGAGAACTGATAATTTTAAACAGGGTACTCTTTATTTTCAAGAATAAAGTTACCATGATTACTACATCTTAAATACATACAATAGGCTTATTATTACATATAGTAAGTTATACAGTTTTACTTTGTTTCAATTTAAACTTCTTTCTAATTACACATCTTTTAAGTCTTCATAAAAACAAGAGTTGTTTGGCTACAAGTACAACTTGTCACATAGAAAGCAAAATGAAATCAAATTTACAGGAATGCTTAAGAAGAGGAGCAAAACAAAAATGGAATTAGTAACACTTAACCTTATTTCCACTAAGGAGCATCTTACTTACCCCTCATTACAAAAATAGTGAGCTTGTGAACCAAACATAGTACTTCCATTTACATAGTTAACTTGGCCATTTACAGGATCTCCTAGATTAGGACACAATTTTCCTAAAAGAAAATATTCAAATATGTTGGTTTATACCAATTTCAAAAATAGATTTAAATCAAATTCAAAATTCGACATTGCTTGTTAGAATTCATGGGAATCTTATTATTCATTTGTTATTTTTTCCTTATAATATGGCCAAATATGATTCATATTTACCCAGGCAACCAATTGCCAAGAAAAAGGTTCCTTGGGGATTTCTCAAAGCCTGAAAAAATGCATTTCAATCTAAAACCTATATTCACATGAGAAAACCATCATTGCACTAGTGGAATATGCATGCTAAAATGTGTGAAAATTTCCAGAGACATAAAACAAATTTTTTTGTTTACTTACTTGTACAGGCCTCCTGGAGAGGTGACCATGTATTATCATCCTGACAAACAGCAGAGGGGGGAAGAGAAGGAGCCATGGGCTGGAAACCTAGGCGACATTCATAGTGTATAGTTTCCCCAGGACTATAATTGGGTTTTGGGGCACCCTGGAGCCTCATAGTTTCAAATCTTGGTGGATCACCACAGGCATCTAAGTAGGAGAGAATAAGAACATGAAAATAAAGTACTTTATCTCCTTCATCAGCCAGGGACTGTGGCCTGACATCAGGTAAGTAGTATGGAATAAATAGATTCTTGGCAAGATTTTAAATGACTGTCCCATGCTTTTACCTAAGTGGTAGTAGTATCAAAGGATGTACCTTGCTTACTTTAAATAACAATCTATTAGCTTTTGGTTTGTTGAGAAATAAGGTGAACTTTCATTCAACACTAAATTGAAGAGATAACAACAGTGTTTTTGGTTTTAAAATATATTTATATGTATGTATCCTTCCCCACTTCCTTCCAAATCCAAAACTCACCTCTCCTCTTTTCTATAGTATATAGCACTCTGCTCAGATTACTCTTCCACAGTTTGAAACACAAGCACTTGTCACATCAGGCTCAGTTTCCTCTCAGAATGCAAGGTCCTAGAGGGCAGGGATCATATGCCTTCTTTTTGTACTACACTCTCTACACACTGGGTGCTCAAGAAATGCTATGGTAAGAGGTAAATATCAAATAAGCATTGTGGATTTCATAGATAAAAATAAATATGGAGTAAAATATTTAAAAATATGACTTCCTTTTATTTGTTTCATATTAATGAATTGAGCATTTTATAAATAAATGGACACACTTTTTTTAAAAAAGTATTTTGCAGAGAGATGCGAATGCAAATGGTTCTATTTATTTACTTTTGGCTGTGTTGGGTCTTCGTTTCTGTGCAAGGGCTTTCCCTAGCTGCGGCAAGCGGGGGCCACTCTTCATCGTGGTGCACGGGCCTCTCACTATCGCGGCCTCTCTTGTTGCGGAGCACAGGCTCCAGACGCGCAGGCTCAGTAATTGTGGCTCACGGGCCTAGTTGCTCCGCGGCATGTGGGATCTTCCCAGACCAGGGCTCGAACCCGTGTCCCCTGCATTGGCAGGCAGATTCTCAACCACTGCGCCACCAGGGAAGCCCCTGGACACCCTTTAAATACCAAATTTTATTACTTTGAACAGCCTTACATAAAAAATTGGTTTCTTGGACATTACTGTAAACATAATTTAATATCCCTTCACTGATTACTGGATCATGCATTCCCTTAGAAGTTCCCTGAAGTAGCCGTTTGGGCTGTTTATACAATATATCCTGACAGTAAAGCTGCTATGTTGTTATGCTTTTAGAAGTTTTTACTTCTGGCCTTTGTTTGTGGGGGTCCTTCCCTAGAAAATGTCATTCCTGCTTCAGCAAGTTCTCTTCCTTTTAATTGTCTGTGCACTTGAAAACCTTATAAATCTGATAGAAAATTCAATAATATAGTGGAGACAAATCAAGTAAAGTCCTAAAGGGCTAAAAGAATGCAGAGGCATCTCCTATAAGGTTAAGGACCTAAGGAGAAGGGAAATAGACCTATTTTGATCCTTGAGGAATCTTTTCTTTCTTACTCCCTGGATCTCGGTCTTCACATTGAGAGAACTCTACATGTAAAATAATGAAATTAGAATGCTCCCTAACACCATACACACAAAAAAACCTCAAAATGGATTAGAGACCTAAATGTAAAGCCAGACACTATAAAACTCTTAAAGGAAAACATAGGAAGAACACTCTTTGACAAAAATCACAGCTACATCTTTTTTGACCCACCTCCTAGAGTAATGGAAATAAAAACAAAAATAAACAAATGGGACCTAATGAAACTTAAAAGCTTTTGCACAGCAAAGGAAACCATAAGCAAGATGAAAAGACAACCCTCAGAATGGGAGAAACTATTTGCAAACCAATCAACAAAGGATTGATCTCCAAAATATACAAACAGCTCATGCAGCTCAATATCAAAAAAACAAACAACCAAATCCAAAAATGAGCAGAAGACCTAAACAGACATTCTTCAAAGAAGACATGCAGATGGCCAAGAGGCACATGAAAAGCTGCTCAACATCACTAATTGTTAGAGGAATGCAAATCAAAACTACAATGAGATAAAGGAGGCAAGAATATACAATGGAGAAAAGACAGCCTCTTCAATAAGTTATGCTGGGAAAACTGGACAGCTACATGTAAAAGAATGAAATTAGAACACTCCCTAACACCATACACAAAAATAAACTCAAAATGGATTAAAGACCTAAATGTAAGGCCAGACACTATCAAACTCTTAGAGGAAAACATAGGCAGAATACTCTATGACATAAATCACAGCAAGACCCTTTTTGACCCACTTGCTAGAGAAATGGAAATAAAAACAAAAATAAACAAATGGGACCTAATGAAACTTAAAAACTTTTGCACAGCAAAGGAAACCATAAACAAGATGAAAAGAAAACCCTCAGAATGGGAGAAAATATTTGCAAATGAAGCAACTGACAAAGGATTAATCTCCAAGATTTACAAGCAGCTCATGCAGCTCAATATCAAAAAAACAAACAACCCAATCCAAAAATGGTCAGAAGACTTAAATAGACATTTCTCCAAAGAAGATATACAGATTGTCAACCAAGACATGAAAGGATGCTCAACATCACTAATCATTACAGAAATGCAAATCAAAACTACAATGAGGTATCACCTCACACCGGTCAGAATGGCCATCATTAAAAAATCTACAAACAATAAATGCTGGAGAGGGTGTGGAGAAAAGGGAACCCTCTTGCACTGTTGGTGGGAATGTAAATTGATACAGCCACTATGGAGAACAATATGGAGGTTCATTAAAAAACTAAAAATAGATCTACCATACAACCCAGCAATCCCACTACCGGGCATATACCCTGAGGAAACCTTAATTCAAAAAGACACATGCACCCCACCCAATGTTCATTGCAACTCTATTTACAATAGCCAGGACATAGAAGTAACCTAAGTGTCCATTAACAGATGAATGGATAAAGAAGATGTGGCACGTATATACAATGGAATATAACTCAGCCATTAAAAGAAACAAAATTGAGTTATTTGTAGTGAGGTGGATGGACCTAGAGTCTGTCATACAGAGTGAAGTAAGTCAGAAGGAGAAAAACAAATACCATATGCTAAAACATATATATGGAATCTAAAAAAAAAAAGGTTCTGATGAACATAAGGGCAGGACAGGAATAAAGACACAGATGTGGAGGATGGACTTGAGGACAAGGGGAGGGGGAAGGGTAAGCTGGGATGAAGTGAGGGAGTAGTATCGACATATATACACTACCATATGTAAAATAGATAGTTAGTGGGAAGCAGCTTCATCGCACAGGGAGATCAGCTCGGTGCTTTGTGACCACCTAGAGAGGTGGGATAGGGAGGGTGGGAGGGAGACGCAAGAGGGAGGGGATATGGGGATATATGTATACATATAGCTGATTCACTTTGTTATACAGCAGAAACTAACACAACATTGTAACACAATTATACTCCAATAAAGATGTTAAAAAAACAAAAACAAAAACAAAACAAAAAAACTACAATGAGGTATCACCTCACACCAGTTAGAATGGGCACCAACAGAAAATCTACAAACAATAAATGCTGGAGAGGGTGTGGAGAAAAGGGAACGCTCTTGCACTGTTGGTGGGAATGTAAATTGATACAGCCATTATGGAGAACAGTATGGAGGGTCCTTAAAAAACTAAAAATAGAATTACCATATGACCCACCAATCCCACTACTGCATATACTCAGAGAATACCATAATTCAAGAAGACACATGCACCCCAATGTTCATTGCAGCACTATTTTCAATAGCCTGGTCATGGAAACAACCTAACTGTCCATCGACAGATAAATGGATGAAGAAGATGTGGTACAAAATGTTCATTGCAGCTCTATTTACAATAGCCAGGACATGGAAGCAACCTAAGTGTCCATCATCGGATGAATGGATAAAGAAGATGTGGCACATACATACAATGGAATATTACTCAGCCATAAAAAGAAATGAAATTGAGATATCTGTAGTGAGGTGGATGGACCTAGAGTCTGTCATACAGAATAAAGTAAGTCAGAAAGAGAATAACAAATACCGTATGCTAACACATATATATGGAATCTAAGAAAAAAAAAAAAAAAGGTCATGAAGAACTTAGGGGTAAGACGGGAATAGAGACACAGTCCTACTAGAGAATGGACTTGAGGATACGGGGAGGAGGAAGGGTAAGCTGTGACAAAGTGAGAGAGTGGCATGGACATACATACACTACCAAATGTAAAATAGATAGCTAGTGGGAAGCAGCCGCAAAGCACAGGGTGATCAGCTCGGGTCTTTGTGACCACCTAGAGGGGTGGGATAGGGAGGGTGGGAGGGAGGGAGGGAGACGCAAGAGGGAAGTGATATGGGGATATATGTATATGTATAGCTGATTCACTTTGTTATAAAGCAGAAACTAACACACCATTGTAAAGCAATTATACTCCAATAAAGACGTTAAAAAAAAAAAGAAAGAGAAAAACAAATACCGTATGCTAACACATATATATGGAATCTAAAAAAAAAAAAAAAGAAAATGGTCAGAAGAACCTAGGGGCAAGACGGGAATAAAGATGCAGACCTACTAGAGAATGGACTTGAGGATACGGGGAGGGGGATGGGTAAGCTGGGACAAAGTGAGAGAGTGGCATGGACATATATACACTACCAAACATAAAATAGATAGCTAGTGGGAAGCAGCCGCATAGCACAGGGAGATCAGCTTGGTGCTTTGTGACCACCTAGAGGGGTGGGATAGGGAGGGTGGGAGGGAGGGAGATGCAAGAGGGAAGAGATATGGGAACATATGTATATGTATAACTGATTCACTTCGTTATAAAGCAGAAATTGACACACCTCTGTAAAGCAATTATACTCTAATAAAGATGTAAACATTTTTTTAAAATAAATAAATAAAAAATAAAAGAAGATGTGGTACATATATACAATGGAATATTACTCAGCCATATAAAGGAATGAAATTGGGTCATTTGTAGAGACGTGGATGGACCTAGAGACTGTCATACAGAGTGAAGTAAGTCAGAAACAGAAAAGCAAATATCATATATTAATGCATATATGTGGATTCTAGAAAAATGGTACAGATGAACCAGTTTGAAATGCAGAAATAGAGACACCAATGTAGAGAACAAAAGTATGGATACCAAGGGGGGAAGTGGGGGGTGGGATGAATTGGGAGATTGGGATTGACATATATACACTAATATGTATAAAATAGATAACTAATGAGAACCTGCCCTATAGCACAAGGAACTCTACTTCACTTTGCTGGACAGCAGAAACTAACACAACATTGTAAAACAAAAAAAAGAGAGAGAGGGAGAACTCTAAACAAGTGAAATGTTACCCCCCTTTTACATCATATTCTAAATTCTAAACTCCTCTCTTGATGCTCTGTCCAACATTTCATTTACTCCATGTCCTGATATCCACCTACTGGCAAAATGTTTTCCACTATGCTGATCTTGATATATGAATGCTCCTCAATCAACTGCCCAAAAAAAGCAAAAGGCAAACAAAAAGATGTAGTTATTAAAAACATTGTTTAAAGGTTTTTATAGTGTTGAATTTTATTAATAACATTAAATTTAGTGAACACTCTGAGCCATACACTCTCATTTTACAATAGGAAAAAATTGAGCTAGAAATGCTATATAACTCCATTCTACATACAAATGTATAACATCATTCTAGAATTTCCTGGAACCAAGAAAAACATCAAGTTAACAGCATGCCCATAATTAAATTATACAAGTGTCCTTTGTCTTATGCATTCGATTTCAGTAACTATTTCAAAAGGTTATTATGAAGAAAGAATTCCTGATATGACTCTCACATACAGTGCTCCATATGGAAATGTCAATTGAATGGTTTAATCCATTCAACTAACTTGAATTATTTCTTCCCACTAACATGCATCATGAAAGACATGCTTTCAACTATGTGCAGTTTAGAATGTTTGCTTTGGCAACCAGTTGATTACAAGCTTTATACACTGTAATAATCAGGTCCAATATCATACCTTTTTAATCATTGAATTTCTTCTCTTATTCAGATTACTGAAGTCTTTTTCCTGTGAGGATTTTCAAACTAAACATTCCCAGCTTCAGAAAAATAGTATTTTGACTAAGTTTTTCTAGATATTTTACAATATAATTATTATTAGGCTGCAATGCTATACTTTAACAATAGATGCCATTATATAATATGATAGGCTGAATTCAGAAAATTCCCCAATTTTCCAGATAAGTTTCAGGAAAATGAAATAGTCTCTACTACAGATGAAGAGAACTGTTCACCTTCTGTACACTTAACAAAAATTACGCAAGCACTCTCTACCTGCTTGCAAAAATTAAAAGTAACTCTCTGAGTCAAGCACACACCCACATCCCTGCCCAGGTGGTACCTTCAGAAAATCATGGTCTCTAACCAAAAGTGGAACCTCAATGAAACCTGACCATCCCAACCCCTCTCTCACTGTCTATACAAACTATTTCTTTTTAAATGAATATCAAAACAAAAATTTATTGAAACTAATGTCCATGCTTATACAAATTAACTTTTTAAAAGGCTGGTACAATGCTTGCAAGCAAGAACATCTGTATCCTACAACACTGAACATCTTTTTATCAAACTTGGAAAATGTGCCACGTAAACACAGTTTTAGTTGGTGGGGGAGATGAAACTGGATTGCAGATGTAAAGGAACATCAGTTGCAAAGGAAGAATACTAAATGCCAAGCAATACATTGTCTTCAGAAATAATACATTATTATTTTTTACTTTCTCTCAGTTTGCCTTTCTTTGTAGGTAGGCCTAGGCACAGGCTTGGGAGAAAGGCTTCATGTTTACGGAAAATGCCAGATAAGGTATTTTGAATTCACCCCTCTACATGGTTAACTTACTTCCTTGGAACTTTAACATGTATAAAAGTATGATGGTAACTAGGTGAAATGAGGCAGAAAGACAATAAAAGTATATACCGAGGAGTTTGAATGCTCAGAGGTGGGTCTGCCATGACAGGGGTCATTCGTGTTACCTATTTTAAAACTTTCTTTCCTTTCTCAAAGGCAGACTCTTGCATCTAACCTATCAATTTTATTTCTCAATTCCCACTCATTTATAAGCCATATATAAGTTTCTGAGTAGGTCTCCTTACCGGTCTCGCCACCTTTCATTCAGTTCATTTCCACATTGCCACCAGAGTCATACTGACATGATACTTATGACCAAGGCTCTAGTCAGATGCTTTTTTAAAAAAAATTCCAGTTTCATTGAGATATAATCGACATACAGCACTGTATAAGTTTAAGGTGTACAGCATAATGATTTGACTTACATACATCATGAAATGATTACCACAATAGGTTTAGTGAACACTCATCACCTTATACAGATATAAAATTAAATAAATAATTTAAAAAATGTTTTCCTTGTGATGAGAACTTAGGATTTACTCTCTTGACTGCTGTTATATATAAGGGACAGATTGCTAATTATATTTATCATGTTGTACACTACATACCTAGTACTTATTTACCTTTTAACTGGAAACTTGTACTTTATCTCTGCCTTCATCTAATTCTCCCTCCCCCAACCCTACATCTCTGATGACCACAAATCTAATCTCTTTTTCTATAGGTTTGTTTGTTTTTAAAGTATAATTGACCTACAACACAATGCCAGTTCCTGTTACACAACACAGTGATTTGATATTTCCATACATTTCAAAATGATCATCACAAAGTGTAGTTACAATTTGTCACCATACAAAGATATTACATAAATTGACTGTATTCCCCACACTGTACATTTTATACCTGTGACTCATTTATTTTGTAACTGAAAGTTTATAACTCTTAATCTCTCTCACCTATTTCTCTCCTACCCCCTGCCCCCAAGAAACAAACTGTTTGTTCTCTATGACTCTATTTTTGTTTATTTTAGTTTGTTTATGTTTTACTTTTTTAGACCCACATAGAAGAGAAATCATACATTATTTGTCTTTCTCTGTCTGACTTATTTCACTTAGCATAATACCCTATAGTTCCATTCATGATGCTGCTAATGGCAAGATTTCATTATTTTTTTTTATGGCTGAGTAACTTTCCATTTTGTATATAGCCACATATATATATTATATAATATTAATATATATAATATACATTAATATTATATATTAGCATACTATATAATAAATATATTATATATATTAATATAATATATAGCATATTATATTATAATATTTATTATATAGTAATATATATCATAATATAATATATAATATAATATAATATATATTATGATATATTAATATCTATTAATATATATTAATATAATATATAATATATTTAATATATATAATATATTTAATATATATTATAATACAATATACATATTATATATAATACATTTAACAAATATTATATTATATATTATATGTAATATATATAACATATATTATATTAAATATATATTATATATTTATATATGTTAATATATTAATATAAATATTATAATATATATTAAATACATATATTATGTATGATTATCTATAGCATATAATGTATAATCATATATAATATAATATATGAATATTATATATTTAATATACAATTATATATATTATATATTATATATAATTATATATCAATATATTATATAATTATATATTATATATTAATATATTATATAAGATATGTACAATATATATTATATACATAAATTATATTATATATGATTATATATATTATAAAATCATATATATAATATATTATGTATATATTATATATATATATGATTATTTTAAGTAACTGATTTCTCAGGTTTGGTGCATTTTAATAACACTGCACTTTTATTCCCCCCTCCACATCTTCTGTTTTTGACATCCTTTTGTTTCTTGTATGTCTTAATTTTTTATTATGAATATAGATGATTTAACCCTTTTTGTCTTTTAATCGTCCTACTATCTTTATACGTGGTTGATTTACTAAATTTACTGTATATTTGCCTTTATCAATGAGATTTTTTCTTTCATAATTTTTCTGTTTCTACTTGTGGCCTGTTCTTTTCTGCTGAGAGGAATCCCTTTTACATTTATTATAAAGCTGGTTTCATGATGCTGAACTTTTTAAGATTTTGCTTGTCTGTAAAACTTTTGATCTTTCCTTAAAATATAAATGATAGCCTTGCCGGGTAGACTATTCTTGGCTGTAGGGTTTTTTCCTGTTATCACTTTTCATATATCCTGCCACTCCTTTCAGGCCTGCAGAGTTTCTGCTAAAAAGTCACCTGACAGCCTTATGGGAGTTCCCGTGTATGTAAACTGTTGCTTTTCCCATGCTGCTTTTACTATTTTAATTTTGACACTTTAAGTAAAACGTGTCTTGTGGTCCTCTTGGGTTGATCTTGTTTGGGACTCTGTGCTTCCTGGATCTGGAAGACTGTTTCCTTTCCAAGGTTAGGCAAGTTTTCAGTTATTTTGTCTTCAAATCTGCTCTCTCCCATTTCTCTCTGTCTCTTGTCCTTCTGGGACTACTATTAGGCAAATGTTATTACCCTTAATGTTGTCCCAGAGGTCTCTTAAACTGTCCTTATTTTTTAAAATTCCTTTTCCTTTTTTCTGTTCAGCTTGAGTAATTTCCATTACTCTGTCATCTAGTTTGCTGATCAGTTCCTCTGTATCATCTAATCTACTGTTGATTCCTTCTAGTGTATTCTTTATTTCAGTTATTGTATTCTTCATTTCTGTTTGGTTGTTTGTATTTTCTAACTCTTTGTTAAAAACTTCTCACTCTGTTCATCCATTCTTCTCCCAAGTATCTTGAGCACCTTCATGATCATTACCTCAAACTTGTTATCAGGTAGATTGCTTATCTCCACTTCACTTAGTTCTTCTTCAGGGAATTTATCTTGTTTTTCTGTTTGGAATGTATTCTTCCGTTGCCTCATTTTGCCTAATCTGTTGATTTTATTTCTATATGTTTGGTTGTTATGTTTTCCAACCTGGAGAAGTGACCTTATATAGGAGACATCCTATGGGGTTCAGCAGCACACTACCCTCTGGTCACCAGATTTATATACACTAGGAGTGCCTTCTATGTGGACTGGGTGGGTACATCTGCTGTGGTTAGCTGACTGCTGTGTATGTGCTTGTAGGAAGGTTGGCCCCTGCTCTGTTTTGTGTTGAGGCTGCCAGCCACTGGTGTGTAGGTCTGGGTCCTGGCATGGTTGGCTGCATGGCCAGGAGAATCCCCGTCCTGGCGCCAGCCCATTGATAGGTGGGGCCAGATCACAAAGTGGAGCCCTGTTGTGGGGGCGGGGTAGAACCTGGTCTCAGGGTAGCAGGCTGCAGGGCCAGGGGCCCCAGGACTAGTGTTAGCCTGCTGGTGGATGGGACCATGGCCCAGGTGGGTTCCACAGCTGGTGCTGGTTGGTTGATGGGTGAGTTCAGTTCCTAACATGGCTGGCTAAGGGGCCCAACATGTCTTGGAGGTTGTGTCAGCTTACTGGTGGGCTGGAACCCTGTGGGTCTTGGCACAAGTGCTGGCTCTGGTGGGCAGGATCAGGTCCCAGGGTCTCTGGCTGCAAGGCCCTAGGGGTCCTGGAGTTGGTGTTAACACACTAGTGGGTGGGGCTTTGGTTCAGGGGCTCCCAGGGCTGGTGTCCATCCTCTGGTGGGTGAGGTCAGGTCATGGGTCTAGTGTTGGCCTGCTGACAGACAAGGTCCAGTTCCATATCTGGCTGTGGGGTAACAGGGGTCCTGGGGTTATTGTTGGCCCACTCTTGGGTAAGCCTGGGTCTTTAGTCCTCTGGTGGGTAAGACTGGGTCTTGGGGTGGCTAGGGACTCTGGTTGTCATATGACAGCCAGCCTGATGGTAGGTGGGACTATGTCCCCAACTAACTAGCTGCTTGGCCTGGGGTGTCCCAGGACTGGTGCTGACTGTCTGGTGGGCAGGGACAGGTCCCAGCACTAATAAGCAAGGGAGAGGATTCTAAAATGGTACCTGACAGCACCAGTGTCCTCATAGTGGGATAAGCCCCCCAAAATGATTACTGCTAGTACCTATATCTCCACTGCTTCCTGCCTCTTTGTGAAGCTCTCCAAGATCAGCCAGTGGGTCTGACCCAGGCTCTTTTCAAATTACTGCTTTTGCCCTGGGTCCTGAAGCATGTGAGGTTTTGTGTGCATCCTTAAAGAGTGAAGTCTATATTTCCTAGAGCCCCCTGGCTCTCTCAGAAGTAAGCCTCACTGGCCTTCAAAGCCAAATGTTCTGGGGGCTCGTCTTCCCAGTGCAGGACCCCTGGGCTGGGGAGCCCAATGTGGGGCACAGATCCCTCACTCCTTGGGGAGAACATCTGTGATTGTAATCATGACAATTGTAATTACAACTACCATTTATGGGTTGCTTACCCAGGGGTATGTGTCTTGACTAAACCACATCTCTGCCCCTCCTACCCATCTCGTTTTGGTTCCTTTTTTATATCTCCAGTTGTAGAATATCTTTCTGCTAGTCTTCAGGTTGTTCTCATCAATAGTTGCTGTGTAAATAGTTGTAATTTTGGTATGCTCGTGGGAGGAGGTGAGCGCCGTGTCTTACTACTCTGCCGTCTTGGCCATTCCCTCCTCCAGATATATTTCAATGGCTCTCTGATGCCCTCATGATAATGTCTAAGGCTCCTTGACATGGCTAACAGAACTTTAATATCCGTTCACCCTTGCACACTCTTCTAAGCCATATTCAGTTCCACTAGTAGTGCCCATTAAATTACTCAACTTACTGTAGCACTCTAGACCTCCATGCACCACTTTTCTTCAGCTTTAACCAGAGACCCTGCCATTCCTCTCACCCATTCATCCTTCAGCTTCATCTTAGATGCCACTTCTTCCTGGAGGCTCTTAACATCTCTCACTCAAAAAATTGGGTTAGATGTCCTCATGATGTCCCAATTTATTTCTTTCATAGCACTTTTCATGCTGTAATAGTTCATTGTTTATACTTCCTAGGAGACTATAACCTTCTTGAGGACCATGTCTCATTCTTCACTGCATTTCTAGTTCCTAGTGCCAAAGCTGAAAGAGCATTGTTATCAGTTCTCTACACTCTTGGATCAAAATTCAAATTCTTTATACTGTTCAGCCAATCTGTTCCAGAGATATCTGCAAATCATCACTTTTTCTTTGCTGTTTTTACGCTTGTTTTCATGTTTTTTTCATTGGCTTAGTTACAGACATTTCCCTTTATCAGGGTTTGTAATTTCATGTAAAATATTTATGCTTTATTATTTTATTATGAATGCAGTCTCCATTACTGCTATGATTAGAAATGGTATTTTAGCATTATCATAGGTGAACTCCAAATATCATGGTTTTTTTTTTCCTAAAATATGGCACTGAAAGGTTCCAGAATTTGTTTCTTAAAACAATAGGGATGGTATCAATCATTATAGAAAGAGGAAATTGAAGCACTACCTGTGCCAACCAATATTTTAAATGTTTTGTTAGAAGAGTTCCTTTTAACATTTCTTGTAAGGCAGGTCTAGTGTTGATGAACTCCCTCAGCTTTCGTTTGTCTGGGAAAATTTTTATTTTTCCTTCATATCAGAATGATAACTTTTCTGGATAAAGTATTCTTGGGTGACAGTTTTTATCTTTCAGTATTTTTGAGAATTCCAATCTACTCCTTACTGGCCTGAAGACTTTCTGCTGAGAAACCTGCTAATAGCCTAATGGGGGTTCTTTTATAGGCTACCATCCTTTTTTCCCTGGCTCCTTTTAAAACTCTTTGCCATTGACTTTTGACAATTTTAATATGTATCTTGGAGAAGGTCTTTTTCTTTGAGGTAATTAGGTGTTCTCTTAGCTTCATGAAATTCTATATCCAGTTCTTTCCTAGTTTTGGGAAATTCTGTTATTGTTTCTTTAAGTAAATTCTCTGCCCCACTATCCCTCTGTTCTGGGATACCCATGACCCTAATGTTGCTGTACCTAAGAAAGTTGGATAGCTTTCGTAGAATTTTCTCATTTTAAAAAATATCTTACTTCTCTTTCCTCTCCTACTTGTATCATTTTAGATTTCTATCTTTGAGCGCACTAATTCTCTCTTCCATATGGTCTCCTCTATCTCCAATGCTTTCTAAGGCGTTCTTCATCTCATTTATTGAGTCCTTCACCTCCAGAACTTAAATTCGGCTCTTTTTTAGAATTTTAATCCGTTTGGTAAAGTATTCCTTCTGTTCATCAATTTTATTCCTGAGTTCATTGAACTGCCTTTCTGAGTTTTCTTATGGCTCATTGAGTTTCTTCATGACAGCTATTTTAAATCCTCTATGAGTTAGATCACAATATTCTGGGACTTTAAGTTTGGTTTCTAGGAGTTGTCATTTTCTTTTTGTGGTACAGTGTTAGTGTGGTTCTTCCTGGTGCTTGATGGTGCTTAATGATGCTTCATGGTTCCTCTGCCGGTGCCTCTGAAGTAGTGAACACCTACCTATTTGATTCTAATAATTGTTAGAAATTAGAGGTCTTTCTTTTGTTTTCCAGCAGGTGGCACTATAGCACAAGCCTTTGGTTTCTCTTACCCGTGCTGCCTCTGGCAAGAGGTGCAAGTGGGCACTTTTCACCCTCCACTGCCTCTTTCGGAGGTGTTGCCCAGTGGCCACCTTATCACTTCTTATGCCTCTGTGGTTGTTGGTGCCTTGCTGCTGCCAGTATCACTGGCATCACCACATGCGGCTCAGGGGTGGTGAGTTCTGCTGCATCCAGGATCCTAAGTCACAGCCTCCATCACTAAAGGGGGACTAAAGGTGGGGTTGTAGCTGGGGTCCAACCCGGCGCCTGCTCTCACCTGACTGCTACATGCACAACATGAGCTTCCCAGCCCCACACAAAGCAAGCAGTAGCTTACTTGCCCCACACTTGGCACCACTGGGTGGCCAGTTCTACAAAGCACACACCAGGGACACCCTGCGCAGGCTCCCCCAGCCCAGTCCAGCCGGGCACAAACACCCCGCTCGCAAAGTGTCTCCCCGCCCAGAGAACATAGGGGAAATCGTCCCCACAGGCACAGCACCAGCCTAGCAACATCCCCAGGCACCTGGGCACTCAACAGCAAGCCGTCACCAGCAGCACCAGGTCGGCACTCCCGTCCCCAGATGGCTCAGTCAGTCCCAGAAACACCCTGCAAGCTTTTGCTAGTGACCCAGCTTGGCCCTTGGTAAGCCCCAGCTGCGCCCACCACCCCTCACTTCTCAGTGCGCACCACCAAGCAAGCCTTCTCCTCGGGCACTATGTGGTCCCCGCTCCCCTAGATCCCCGAACGGCATGACCCGGGGACACTGTGGCCACGCCTTCTATCCCAACCCCTTATGACCCCGGGTGGACCCAGCCCCGCGACTCCGACCCGAGACAAAAAGCAAAGCTCCCCCCACACTCGGTTCCAGTCGGCCTGCTTCCCAACCCGCTCTAGTTCGCAGCCAGGACGCACACTCTCTCCAGGTTCCTACCGGAGACTATGGGTAGCAGGAGAACTAGGGCCACGAAAATCATCCCAGCGAAGCACCAAGTAAAAAGGGGACTCTCGGGACGGCCGGGAGGTGCCTTGTGCGATACGTAAGCCGCTATCATTTTCGGGGAGATCAGCGGGAAACGTGAGACCAGCCCAGCAGAGATCTGAGTTCAGTTACCAGACGCAACAATCCCCAGACTCACAAAGCGTCAAGTGCAGTCACGCAGGTGGGCGTGGCCCGAGCCGCAGCAGGGACGGAAGTGTGGGCCTGGCGAGGCCAATGGGCGGGATGCAAGGCGGGGCCCCCGGACAGGCCGGGCGTGGCCCTGGCTTGGGTCTAACCAGTGTGTGCGCGCGCAGCTTTGCGACTGCAGCTCGGACCCTGACTGTCTCTGGCTCCTCCGTCTGCAGACCTAAAGGAGAGCTCTGGCGGCTTGCGGGAAATGGCTGGTTCACCGCCTCCTCGTGAACAAACTGTTACCACCCTACGCAGGAAGGGTGGAAAGGAATCAGGGCTGGCGCAGTCATCATTGTCCCTTTTCCGGAAAGCTGGATTAAAGAATCAAGCGCATCGACCTGAAAATAGAAACCTAGAGCCCAGGCAGTGGGTCACCGTGGGGCCCACACCCCTCATGACTCCAGTTTGGACCTGGGGCACTCCAAACTGTCCGGACTTCTGGGCCCTTTCTCAGTCTTTGGCTTTAGTCAGTCATAACTCGGGATAATAGTTGAGGTTTCCGTGGTTGAGTGTATGCTACTGAAGTTTCTCATGGCCTGATAGATTTCAGAATTAGGAAAGGTTTGGCTGTTGCTCTCCCAACTGCTAAAGTCAATTAGTCTCTTCCGTGTTCCCAGGAGAGCACCCCTGGGAAGGTAAATTATTAAACAACACCGGACCATTAGCTTATTGGGCCTCAACTCTATGGAGCCCTTGCCCTTGAGCAACTAAGTGTCTTGTTGAAGATGAAATACACATGCATGTAAAAAGTAAGGACAAGGGTGCATTAATTGCCAAATTCATGGAAGTGATGTATGTCATTAAAGTTGGGATGAGTAAGAATTGGTTAGGTGAAGTGCATAAGGGGGAGAACTTTTCTGTTGAAACAATCTTGGAAACAATGCTGGAAAATTAAGACTGAACACGATTTATTTGTAAAGCTATAAGTAAACCTGTATGACTAGTAGAAGAACACAAAAGTAGTAATTGATACACATAAATAGAGATTAGCTGCAAATATTCCAAAAATTTACTAATAGCTGACAGGATTATGGATATTTCATTTTCTTTGTGCTTTTCAGCTTTCTATATTTGACCCTATGTTACATTTCAAATCAGGTAAATAAACAAATTATTTACAACCAACCTGTGCTTTAAATGCTTTGTTCCTAGAATGGCTGGGACAGAACCTGTATCACACAGAGTTAAGGTATGAGAGGATGATAAGGAAATGGAGATCTTCCCTGTAAACCTCAAATGCATCAGCTGGAATTACAAAGCTTTATATACATTTAAACAATTTTCTGTCTGAGAAGTGCTAAAGATATTCTAGGATGAACAAACCATGGAATTTCTTCTTCCTCCCAGACCAACACAGTTTTTTGAATTCTTGGCAGAGCATATAAAACCCAAAGTGTGGGTGCGATGTATAAAATAAATACCTTAGTATCTTGGGTTATAAAATCCAGACATTCCACGATAACACAATTATAGGAGGTATAATTAAGGAGACAATGAAAGGAAACACAATGAGAGGGAATTGTCATTTAAATCTTACAGTTGTGAAAGAGTGATAGAAATGTTCTGTGGACTCAGTGTTGGTAATTATTTGTGAAAGAGAGAATTCATTTATTGTTCTCTGCAACCATCTGTACACAATATTCTATGTAAATTGTATCTCAATAAAGCTGAAAAAAAGTTTCCCACCTATTTTTAGTCTTGAAAGTAAGTTTTTCTTTTTTTTTTTTTTTTTCTCATGAGAGTATTTAAAAGGTATGAAAGAAGCGGTAGTTTTTGGTTTCCTAGTTACAGGTGCTAAATTCAAGGGTTGGGTTTTATTGAAACTTTATTACAGTCAGTGAAATTTCTACAGCTGAGGTTCAGCAAATTATTCTAAGTATAATTGAAGACTTTCACATAGATTTCTTTAACTTCTTTTGATTTGACCCAACTGAGGCTCCATTTGAAAGGCTTTGAGCCTTGTTCCCTATTTTTCTGGACAAGTTCCAGGAAGCAGTGATAGTTTTCTTGCTGTATCTCCAGTGCTGAGACAGTTCTAGACCTATACTAGGTGCATAGTAAATACCCATTAAATACTGAGTGAAATAAATTGGCGTTGCTGTCAAGTGCATTTAACATGTCTCTGCCAATCCTCTCCCACTGTGGATTTACCAATTCTGGGAAGGTTCTGAGATATTTTGATTTTAATAATTTTAGGTACTGGGAACAAGCAGGATTTGTCTCTGAAAAGAATGAGCTACAACTGTCTACAGAGAAAACTTTCCTAAATCAGGCATGGCAAGCTGACCTATGAAGTGGATCTATTGTCTAACCCTTAGCCTTGAGATCATTTTAGTGACTGCGTTCAAAGAGAGAGTATGGACTGTGAACTTCCTAAGGTCCTGAAAGGAATAGAACTCAACAGTTGAGGCTTTAAGTGAAGTAGGGGCTTAAACACTAGTGGTTCCTATAACTGCCCCTAAAAATTTTGTCAAACAGCCATTAAGAAATAAGGAGAGAATGGAGAATATGACTGTTTGTAGACCAGGTTTTGAGCTTTGTAGTAGCTCTTCTGCAAGCTTTAGGAATGGTGGTGAGGTGGAAGGAGGTGTCTGTGGATGTCATTAACCCGAGGGGGACTTCATTAAATAAAACAATGTTTGAAGATCCTTTGACTCCTAAATTGGTGTATTTACATTTTGCTTTTCAGAGGTGGGGGTAACAGCATGAAGGGGCCTGTGACTGTGCTCAAAAAAGACTTTCCCCTGTCATGATAGTGTATAGGTTAGTTGTTTGTGAAAACCTGAAAGAGAATGGCTAAACAGAGGATAGTTAAACCACCTTTTTTATGTTGGTCCTGGGAGCTCTGCTACCTCTGCAGGCACCTGCCAGTTAACCTTCTTACTTGGCTGTTACCTCAAGAGCATTACTGTGGTGCCACACCCAACACAGGGATTCTGAACACAGTCAAGTACAGAAAGGAGGTCATTTCTCAGAAGGATCACATATTCATTTTGTTTCCTCTTGGCTTTTGAAGGCTTTAAAAAGTAATTGTATTACAAATCATATTCCATAGGTAGATTGGCAAAGATAAAATCTTTTATTTATTTCTCTTTTTAATGGTGGAGACAGAAAAGTACATTTAAACATCATGTGCTTAAACTAACTTACATCTCACACTTAACTATACAAAGAGGCAAATGAAAAAAAACTAGAATGCTAGCATTAGGAATAGCTTCAAGACCAAATGTTCCAGTGCCTGCTTTTCAGATGAAAAATGTAAGGCCAGAGGTAAATAGAATTGCTCAATAATACAAGTAAAGTTACACAATATAGTATTTTACCCATAGTTAACATATATAGCCTCATCGACCAGAACACAGGCACCAGTTCCCTCCACCAGGAAGCCTACACAACCCACTGAACCAATCTCACCCACTGGGGGCAGACACCAAAAACAATGGGAACTACGAACCTGCAGCCTGTGAAAAGGAGACCCCAAACACAGTAAGTTAAGCAAAATAAGAAGACAGAGAAATACACAGCAGATGAAGGAGCAAGGTAAAAAGCCACCAGACCAAACAAATGAATAGGAAATAGGCAGTCTACCTGGAAAAGAATTCAGAATAATGATAGTAAAGATG
This sequence comes from Balaenoptera borealis, assembly GCF_965194805.1. Lineage (NCBI taxonomy): Eukaryota > Metazoa > Chordata > Mammalia > Artiodactyla > Balaenopteridae > Balaenoptera > Balaenoptera borealis. Next base: position 36,589,973 of record NC_138860.1, on the reverse strand, counting down.
ATCCAAAATATTGGAAATAGAATGGAGAAAATACGAGAAACGTTTAACAAGGACCTAGAAGACCAAAAGAGCAAACAAACAATAATGAACAATGCAATAAATGAAATTAAAAATTCTCTAGAAGGAATCAATAACAGAATAACTAAGGCAGAAGAACGGATAAGTGACCTGGAAGGTAAAAGAGTGGAAATAACCACCGCAGAGCAGAATAAAGAAAAAAGAGTGAAAAAACATGAGGACAGTCTCAGAGACCTCTGGGACAACATTAAATACACCAACATTCGAATTATAGGGGTCCCAGAAGAAGAAGAGGAAAAGAAAGGGACTGAGAAAATATTTGAGAGATTATAATTGAAAACTTCCCTAATATGGGAAAGGAAATAGTCAATCAAATCAAGGAAGTGCAAAGAGTCCCATACAGGATAAATCCAACATGCCAAGACACATATTAATCAAACTATCAAAAATTAAATACAAAGAAAAAATATTAAAAGCAGTAAGGGTAAAACAACAAATAACATACAAGGGAATCCCCATAAGGTTAACAGCTGATGTTTCAGCAGAAACTCTGCAAGCTAGAAGGGAGTGGCAGGACATATTTAAAGTGATGAAAGGGAGAAACCTACAACCAAGATTACTCTACCCGGCAAGGATCTCATTCAGATTTGACGGAGAAATTAAAACCTTTACTGACAAGCAAAAGCTAAGAGAATTCAGCACCACAAAATCAGCTTTACAACAAATGCTAAAGAAACTTCTGTAGGCAGGAAACACAAGAGAAGGAAAAGACGTACAATAACAAACCAAAAACAATTAAGAAAATGGTGATAGGAACATACATATTGATAGCTACCTTAAATGTAAATGGATTAAAGGCTCCAAACCAAGGACATAGACTGGCTGAATGGATACAAAAACGAGACCTGTATATATGCTGTCTACAAGAGACTCACTTCAGACCTAGGGACACATACAGACTGAAAGTGAGGGGATGAAAGAAGATATTCCATGCAAATGGAAATCAAAAGAAAGCTGGAGTAACAATACTCATATCAGACAAAATATACTTTAAAATAAAGACCATTACAAGAGACAAAGAAGGACACTACATAATGATCAAGGGATCAATCCAAGAAGAAGAAATAACAATAGTAAATATTTAGGCACCCATCATAGGAGCACCTCAAAACATAAGGCAAATGTTAACAGCCATAAAAGAGGAAATCGACAGTAACACAATCATAGTAGGGGACTTTAACACCCCACTTTCACCAATGGACCGGTCATCCAAAATGAAAATAAATAAGGAAACACAAGCTTTAAAGGATACATTAAACAAGATAGACTTAATTGATATTTATAGGACATTCCATCCAAAAACAACAGAATACACTTTTTCTCAAGCACTCATGGAACATTCTCCAGGATAGATCATATCTTGGGTCACAAATCAAGCCTTGGTAAATTTAAGAAAATTGAAATCATATCAAGTATCTTTTCAGACCACAATGCTATGAGACTAGATATCAATTACAGGAAAAAATTTGTAGAAAATACAAACACATGGAGGCTAAACAATACACTACTAAATAACCAAGAGATCACTGAAGAAATGAAAGAGGAAATAAAAAACTACCTGGAAACAAATGACAATGAAAACACAATGACCCAAAACCTATGGGATACAGCAAAAGCAGTTCTAAGAGGGAAGTTTATAGCTATACAATCTTACCTCAAGAAACAAGAAACATCTCAAATAAACAACCTAACCTTACACCTAAAGCAATTAGAGAAAGAAGAACAAAAAAACCCCAAAGTTAGCAGAAAGAAAGAAATCATAAAGATCAGATCAGAAATAAATGAAAAAGAAATGGAGGAAAAAGTAGCAAAGATCAATAAAACTAAAAGCTGATTCTTTGAGAAGCAAAATTGATAAATCATTAGTCAGACCCATCAAGTAAAAAAGGGAGAAGACTCATATCAACAGAATTAGAAATGAAAAAGGAGAAGTAACAACTGACACCACAGAAATACAAAGCATCATGAGAGCTTACTACAAGCAACTCTGTGCCAATAAAATGGACAACCTGGAAGAAATGGACAAATTCTTTGAAAAGCACAACCTGCCGAGACTGAACCAGGAAGAAAGAGAAAATATAAACAGACCACTCACAAGCACTGAAATTGAAACTGTGATTAAAATCTTCCAACAAACAAAAGCCCAGGACCAGATGGCTTTACAGGCGAATTCTATCAAACATTTAGAGAAGAGCTAACACTTACCATTCTCAAACTCTTCCAAAAAATTGCAGAGGAAGGAACACTCCCAAACTCATTCTATGAGGCCACCATCACCCTGATACCAAAAACAGACAAAGATGTCACAAAGAAAGAAAACTACAGGCCAATATCACTGATGAATATAGATGCAAAAATCCTTAACAAAATACTAGAAAACAGAATCCAACAGCACATTAAAAGGATCACACAACATGATCAATTGGGGTTTATCCCAGGAATGCAAGGATTCTTCAATATATGCAAACCAATCAGTGTGATACACCATATTAACAAATTGAAGAATAAAAACCATATGATCATCTCAATAGATGCAGAAAAAGCTTTCAAGAAAATTCAGTACCCATTTGTGATAAAAACCCTCCAGAAAGTAGGCATAAAGGGAACTTACCTCAACATAATAAAGACCATATATGACAAACCCACAACCAACATTGTTCTCAATGGTGAAAAACTGAAACTATTTCCACTAAGATCAGCTTGGTGCTTTGTGACCACCTAGAGGGGTGGGATAAGGAGGGTGGGAGGGAGATGGAAGAGGGAGGAGTTATGGGGATATATGTATATGTATAGCTGGTTCACTTTGTTATAAAGCAGAAACTAACACACCATTGTAAAGCAATTTTACTCCAATAAAGATGTTTAAAAAAATAAAAGAAAAAAATAAAAGAAAGTCTATACAAATAAACTAGCCCATTCCCCCCTAAATAATAACTGTTTAAGAATAATAACTATTTAAGAAAGACATATGTATGTAAAGAAACATATGAAGAAAGATTATCAGAAAATGAATTAAAATATTAGCAGTGGTTATCACTAGGTAGTATATTTTTATGTGACTGATTATTTTTGCATATCTTTCTCCTGCATTTTCCAAATACTCCTCAATGATCCCCTTCTATATTATAAACATTTGAAAATAAGAAAGAAAAATGACAATCATGTAAACAGAAATCCTGGGTGACATCTTCTTTCTTTAAATAATTGAGACTATTTATATATCTTTTTTTATCATTTTTATTGGAATATAATTGCTTTACAATGGTGTGTTAGTTACTTATATATCTTAAGTGTAGTTTTCCCCTGACTAGATAATGTGTGCTTTCAGCACAAGAGAAGAGGGTCAAGAGGTGACCATAATCCAAACTAAGAAGAGGGAGCTTTACTAGGTACTGGGAGAGCTTCAGCATCTTCAAGTGTACATGTTTGCATCTCTGTGAAACAACTTCAAAGATTTTATGAGTCTCAGATCTTATTCTGTTGAAATGAATTGAATCCTTTCCAATCGACATTTTAATTTGAGGTGTTCTCCAGCTTTATAGTACTTTTCAAGAAGGAAACTGAAATAACAGATTTTTATTTAGAAGGCAGCATGGTCGACAACTGAAACTACCCAGAATTTATATGCTGATAATCACGATGCAAGCATTACACATAAATTACAAGTTCAAAAGAAGTGTTTATTGCCCTCTGTGGTGGTTGCTATGTTGAGCACAGGAAAGTGCGGCATTAATTGAGACACTGAGTAGAAAAGAGAGAGTGTATGAGTAACTTAACCTTTCCTCATCGCCTCTTTTGTCAAAGGAAATGAGTTCCCAGAGTTGAGCAACTAAATAAAAAGAGCCTCATTCCAGAACACATACAGGTCACTTATATCACACAAAACGATTCCCTGAGTCTCTTTTCTAAACAATGGTTTTGTGAGAGGAAAGTAAACAGGAGCTGGTAGTTTAGAGGAGGATCAACTACAGATAGCATGTCCTCCTCCCCCAATCACAGTCACGATTGAAAGAAGATGTGTATAGTACAAGATATTCAAATGTTTCTTGGGTCGTGCTGGAACCTGTCTACTTCCTTAAGGCCAGGAACACTGTCCTTGTACAAATGGCCAGGACCTTGATGAAACCCATCAGCTCATCTGACATCTCTGGATATTATTGCCACCCGAGCCCTCATCATTGTTCTCCTACCTCACAAGACTTCCCATCATCATGCGTTACCTGCATCATCTTTGAACAGTCTCATGGCCTCCAATATGAGGCTGTGTCTTTGGAGTCTGCTTCTTTACCTGTATTGCCCTCTCTGCCCCTACACCTGACCGGGGTGCACAGGTGTTGAGCTTTGTAAAGACTTTGACTCACTCCTTATCCATCATATGTTGCCACAAATGATTAATCTTGCTCATTTGGAGTACTGTGGCCAAAAAACAATTTTAAAAGAAAAATTTGAGACAAATTCATTAAGGACTTCTACCATTTTATTAAAAGGTGGTCAACAGTCAATGTGCACAATTTGAGATGCTATAAAATAGTTTCCAAAAATTAGGGGTTAAATGTAATTTTGATATTCATTCTCAAATACTGTACACTTCTCATTTGATTATCTATACTCAGAAATTATGGAAATTAAAAAAGTGATCCTTACTCAAAAGGTAATTTAGCATGGGAAAGAAAACACATAAGCACAATCTATGGTAAATTAAAATGACTACTCAATGTTTGAAGAATGAATGAATAAGGAAGTGAATGAATGCAGTTAAGTTAAAAGTCCTGATTGTCAACTACTATAGGATGTGTTCGTATACAGTTTTGAGTAATGGAGGAAATGGTTGTCATTTCATAAAAAAAAAAAAGTTTCAGTATTATACAGTCAATATAATGTCAGATACAAACCTGAACATGTAAAATAATATGCAAAGAAGCTTAAGAATACTAATCACTGGAAGGAGACCACTACAGATAATTTTTATATTCTTTATATTTTTTTATGTTTTCTACATGTTCAGTAATGAGCACATATTACTCATGGAAAACAGTTTATTTAAAAAATTGTATAGAAAGGAAGTGCTGTGAGTTCCAAAGAAAGACATCACTGTGGACTGGAGTTGTTTGGGAGAGGTTCTTGGGTAAGTGAATTCTGAGCTGGGTTAATGCAACTTAGATAGGAAGAAAAGTGAAACATGTTTTAGGCAGGTAACCTGGCAGGAATGAGGCCAGGTCAAATGATATTTTAAGCACTCTTGTGGAATATTTTTTAAATGAACTCTTGTAAAGACAACCAGTGTCTTCATAGTCTGCTGTTATTATGTCTGTTTATATTTGGCTGCAGTACAGAAGGCTGTGAATCATTTTTGTACAATTTTTACATCCTACTACTCCAAGAGTAAAGGAAAAGGAATGCATCACCCAAGAGACTTGGAGACATAATTTAAAGCAACCCTGAAAGCACAATATTCTCTGTTGTATTCACTGTAAAGTATCCTGCCTTATTTGCCTTCTTCTCCTTTTATATGTATTTGTGCTAATATAGAAATAACTCTATTTTCCCTTCAAACTGTTGGAATAACACTAGAAAAAATATTCTCATAGGAAGCCTTGCCATTTTAATCTCATGCCTTTATATCCTATCGGTATACTAGCCAAGCATCCTCAGAACATTTGCAAACGCCTGTTTGAGAAGGATCAGGCTAGATGATCTTTAATGCTTCAAAATGTGAATTACTAATTCTGAATTCTTAAAAAGCAATGCACATTTTTATTTGTTTTCATAAATATTAGTGAAAAACACGTTATTCCAGGGGCACAGTTACACAGAAGCAAGTTGAGTAAAAGCCAGATAATACAGACAGAGCTTTGCAAATTTATTTCTATTTAGGTTAAAATAGGATATAACCTGTATTATTTTTTGCTGTTCAGAAAAAATTAAATTGCCTGTATCTTGGTTAACCCTAAATGCCTCTCCCACCTCTTTACATTCTCCTGTATCCATTTCTACTACCCTCTGTTGAAAATAAGATTTCTGACGTGTGTAGCTATGAAATGCCAGGTTTAAATTAGAGCACATTGATATCTGAAGAGGTAGGTCAGAAATATAGGAAATCTACTAAAAAAAATTGTGGTAATTTTTATTCTGTTTTCTATAGGAGTGGACTAATTCTCTTCAGGGCTTTTGGTGTTGTTGTTTCTAAACATGTCCCGAGGATATTATGGATAGGAAAATTTTGGACTTTTGGGTATGACCAGAGTAAGCAAGGGCTAGATGAATTTCTCTATATGATTAAGAAAAATGGAAATATTTTGGCTCTGTGTGTCATGCAGTCTCTGGGTCTCTGTGGCATGTGAAACTCTGTATTTGTGTGAAAGAGTCATAGACAATAGATAAACTAATGAGTGTGGCTGTGTTCTAGTAAAACTTTATTTACAAAATGGTTACTTTTTAGTTCAGTGATTTCTAATGATCAATCTAGGTTGTGTGCCAATTTGGGTTGTAGTATAATTTCCCTTTTCACCCCAAACCTTAAGTAAACAGCTACACATTTATTACAAAATAGCTGTGGTAAGGCTACTTTAAATAGGTGGGATGAGGGATAAGTTTTAGTACAAGCCCAAACAGAGTAGGACAGAAAGGAGAGAGCAGTCATAACGAGGCCAGGAGAGGTCGAGGATTCAATGGAAGTCAGAGAGCAGGGGAGGAGGTAGAGCCAAAGTCTCCACAGGATCCTGAAGAGATTCTGCACATTTAAGGGATTTGGAGGACTTGGAGGCACCCCCAAAGAGCCAATGCTTAGGTTCCACAAGAGAAAGAAAAGCTTACTCCAAGGTCATAGCATAAATGCACAAAAGTATAGGGATGCTTTGAAAAAAGACAGTGCCTGTGCACAGCCCTGACAGAGTCATCACCCCAAATCACTGGGGAAAAAAAAGCAAAATAATCCAAGAAAAAATAACAACGAAGGCATTTCCAGGTCCTGAAGTACATTCCAAATTTTTTGGTATCAGTGATCCAACTAGTGCAATAGCATACCATCACAAGTGGAACTGCAAGAAGACATCTCTGCTCGGGGCAGAGGCTGGGTCTTCCGATCGCATCTCCCTTCTTTCTTCAGTGAGATCCTCTTCTTCTGGAAGCTGGTTTCACATGGTGGCTTAGCTTTTTCCATCTTTGTATCTAGCGCCATTTGAAATCAGTGTTTTAGGAGTAAGAATTGCAGCACAGCAAACAGCCTACGGTACAGGAACTGCTGCTCTTGGGGCTAGCTTCCCTCCTCCTGACACCTGAGCCGGTTCAAGAAAGGAAGAAATGAGAAACAAAGTACACTCTTGAGTGTGTTGGGTTGTGGAGGGGGACAGGGCAGGGATGGGGTTGTGTTCAATAGAAACTCAGAGGCTTGAGCAGAACCAGAGGCTGTGATTGTATTTCTGTTGACAGGGAGTGGCAGCCCCTAGAAGTAGCCTGTTGGTAGGGCCTTTGAGCACATGCTTGGCCAATGCTGGGTTGGGTACTTGATTGCAATAGGCAAGGGGAGGGGTGTGTCCCAGGAGGACTATCTCATCACTTCAGCACAGTCCACCTGCACATAGATGCTGTGGGACATTCAGCTGCAGTTGCCATGCAACTGAAATCAGACTTGCCCACTTGCACTGTCAAGGTGCAGGACCCCACTGAGCACCACTGGACCCATCTCTTACACAGGCTGACCGATTTCTCCTGGTGTTCAGAGTCTGTTTTTGTCTAGCACCATTTGAAATCAGTTATGATGTAGGGGGAAAACCAGCAGCCTCGAGGCCTCATGCCAAGTCTGGTCAGCAACAGCCTGTGGCTTCCTGGAAGATGGATGGGCAGAGAGAGGGGGAGGAAAGTTACATTTTTTCCGACTAACTTCTTTAACTACATCTACAATACTTTATGCACAGGTAATAGATCATTTAATGGATTTTTAGAAACAAATCACTAAAATTTACCTGATGTCCTCAGTTCGCTGAAATGTGGTAGTGCTGTAAACTGTATAAATTGGTTGTTCTTAAATTATCTTTCTGTCATGCATCCTGACCTCAATAAATGTTTTACTATATTCAATTTATCATGTCCTCGCTTTCTATCTTTTTTTTTCCATTCATAACTCTATCATGATGGGAAGTGGGGTCATGAAAAATTAACTTGTTGTGGAGATCTTACCTACTTCATAAAGAATTTGAAGTCTGTTACAGCAGACAGATATGAAAAATGTAGCCCATGAAGAGAAGAATGAAATTCTATGAGCCAAGAAATAAAATGAGAAAAAAGAGTACAGAAGAGAAATATGTTGCAGACCTGGGCTGAAGGATGTTACTTATTGAACGGGAAACTGATCTCAGTTCCCAGTGGGCTGCAGTCCTGGAGCCTCTGCAGTGAGTGTTCCGTCAGAAATATTGGCATAACTGAACTTGTACTCACATGGCCCTTAGAGGGAGGAGCACTGATGAATTCAGCTGCGTTATAAGAGATTCAGGAGTATTGCTACTTTTGGTTCTTCGTTTCTATCAATACTTGAAGACAGAGAGAACCAATTCTGTAATGATATTCAGGGGACCTCACAGGGGATTAAACTTGGGGACTCTTTAGGTAGGAAGTCTCTGTTCCGTTGATTGACCTTTTTGCACAGGAGATGCAAGGCCAACTCGGACCTGCCTGCAGGACTTTTATTTCACACCAGTGGTTCTCCATAAGTCATGGCATCTCAACCACCTGGGAAGCCTTTCTAAGTCCACCTCCTGCCAGTCTTCCCCCAGTTGGCTGCCCTGCCCAATTGGGTGGAGGTGGGACAGGTGAAGCACCTGTTGGGAAAACTTCTCCGTGAATGGGATGAACCCCTCACTGCAGCTGCAGTACTATTTCAGGCTGTTGACTGGAGAATTCATGTTCTAATCCCCAGGATGTGGTGGTGGGAACCGTTAAGACCCTGAATTGTTTTATTCACTTCTTTGCTGAGGTAGCTACAATAGACCTATGGGCATAACAGCTTTGGGTCAACTGTAACAAACTGAACAACTTTTGATTCACCTACTGTGTCCCTAGCTCCAGCCTATGTATTCCAAATAAAACAAATAACTCATGGATTCTGCCAGCAGGTTGCTGTGATTCCATCCCCAATTGAGAAAGTGCTAGATGATCGAGTTTAACATGAAAGCACAAAAACAATGACTTGGGATACCTTTTCCATAAAAGTAGTTTCTGGTGCTCCCATGAATATTTAAATAGTGCTCATGGCTGGGTCATGAAAAGCAAACTGCATGCCCCAAGTAACTAACGTGCCCCTCATTTAGGATTATTTTGCTTTATTCATCAGGAGGCTGACAGATCTTTACCTAAAATTGGCATCCAAGGTGTTTTTCTTAAAAAATGCTAAGCAGAATTTTCTTTATTTTTCTTTTGAATTTTATTTTATTTGTTTTTTTATACAGCAGGTTCTCATTAGTTATCCATTTTATATATACTAGTGTATATATGTCAATCTCAATCTCCCAATTCATCACACCACCACCATCAACTCCCCTACCACTTTCCCCCCTTGGTGTCCATACGTTTGTTCTCTGCATCTGTGTCTCAATTTCTGCCCTGCAAACCAGTTCATCTGTACCATTTTTCTAGGTTCCTCATATATGCCTTAATATACGATATTTGTTTTTCTCTTTCTGACTTACTTCACTCTGTATGACAGTCTCTAGATCCAGCCACGTCTTTACAAAAGACCCAATTTCGTTCTTTTTTATGGCTGAGTAATATTCCATTGTATATATGTACCACAACTTCTTTATCAATTCATCTGTCAATGGGCACTTAGGTTGATTCCATGACCTGGCTATTGTAAATAGTGCTGCAATGAACACTGGGGTGCATGTGTCTTTTTGATTATGGTTTTATCTGGGTATATGCCCAGTAGTGGGATTGCTGGGTCATATGGTAATTCTATTTTTAGTTTTTAAAGGAACCTCCATACTGTTCTCCATAGTGGCTGTATCAATTTTCATTCCCACAAACAGTGCAAAGAGGGTTCCCTTTTCTCCACACCCTCTCCAGCATTTGTTGTTTGTAGATTTTCTGATGATGCCCATTCTAAATGGTGTGAGGTGATACCTCAATGTAGTTTTGATTTGCATTTCTCTAATAATTAGTGATGTTGAGCAGCTTTTCATGTGCTTCTTCGCCATCTGTATGTCTTCTTTGGAGAAATGTCTATTTAGATCTTCTGCCCAGTTTTGGATTGGGTTGTTTGTTTTTTCAATATTGAGCTGCATGAGCTGTTTATATATTTTGGAGATTAATCCTTTGTCCGTTGATTCATTTGCAAATATTTTCTCCCATTCTGAGGGTTGTCTTTTCGTCTTGTGTATGGTTTCCTTTGCTGTGCAAAAGCTTTTAAGTTTCATTAGGTCCCATTTGTTTATTTTTGTTTTTATTTCCATTACTCTAGGAGGTGGATCAAAAAAGACCTTGCTGTGATTGATGTCAAAGAGTGTTCTTCCTATGTTTTCCTCTAAGAGTTTTATAGTGTCCAGTCTCATATTTAGGTCTCTAATCCATTTTGAGTTTATTTTTGTGTATGGTGTTAGGGAGTGTTGTAATTTCATTCTTTTACATGTAGCTGTCCAGTTCTCCCAGCACCACTTATTGAAGAGACTGTCTTTTCTCCATTGCATATCCTTGCCTCCATTGTCATAGATTAGTTGATGATAGGTGCGTGGGTTTATCTCTGGGCTTTCTATCCTGTTCCATTGAGCTATATTTCTGTTTTTGTACCAGTACCCTATTGTCTTGATTACTGTATCTTTGTAGTATAGTCTGAAGTCAGGGAGCCTGATTCTTCCAGCTCTGTTTTTTTCCCTCAAGACCACTTTGGCTATTCAGGGTCTTTTGTGTCTCCATACAAATTTTAATATTTTTTGTTCTAGTTCTGTAAAAAATGCCATTGGTAATTTGATAGAGATTGCATTGAATCTGTAGATGGCTTTGGGTAGTATATTCATTTTCACAATATTGATTCTTCCAATCCAAGAACATGGTATATCTCTCCATCTGTTGGTATCATCTTCAATTTCTTTCATTAGTGTCTTATAGTTTTCTGCATACAGGTCTTTTGTCTCCCTAAGTAGGTTTATTCTTAGATATTTTATTATTTTTGTTGAAATGGTAAATGGGAGTGTTTCCTTAAATTTTATTTCACATTTTTCATCATTAGTGTATAGGAATGCAAGAGATTTCTGTGCATTAATTTTGTATCCTGCTACTTTACCAAATTCATTGATTAGCTCTAGTAGTTTTCTGGTGGCCTCTTTAGGATTCTCTATGTATAGTATCATGTCATCTGCAAACAGTGACAGTTTTACTTCTTCTTTTCCAATTTGCATTCCTTTTATTTCTTTTTCTTCTCTGATTGCCATGGCTAGGACTTCCACAACTATGTAGAATAATAGTGGTGACAGTGGGCATGCTTGTGCTGTTCCTGATCTTTGAAGAACTGCTTTCAGTTTTCACCACTGAGAATGATGTTTCCTGTGTGTTTGTCGTATATGGCCCTTATTATGTTGAGGTAGGTTCCATCTATGCCTACTTTCTGGAGAGTTTTTTTTTATCATAAATGAGTGTTGAATTTTGTCAAAAGCTTTTTCTGCATCTATTGAGATGATCATATGGTTTTTATTCTTCAATTTGTTAATATGGTGTAGCACATTGATTGATTTGTGTGTGTTGAAGAATCCTTGCATCCCTGGGATAAACCCCACCTGATCATGGTGCATGATCCTTTTCATGTGTTGTTGGATTCTGTTTGCTAGTATTTTGTTGAGGATTTTTGCATCTATGTTCATCAGTGATATTGGCCTGTAGTTTTCTTTTTTTATGACATCTTTGTCTGGTTTTGGTAACAGGGTGGTGGTGGCCTCATAGAATGAGTTTGGGAGTGTTCTTTCCTCTGCAATTCTTTGGAAGATTTTGAGAAGGATGTGTGTTAGCTCTTCTCTAAATGTTGGATAGAATTCACCTGTGAAGCCATCTGGTTCTGGACTTTTGTTTGTTGGAAGATTTTTAATCCCAGTTTCAATTTCATTACTTGTGATTGTTTTGTTCATATTTTCTATTTCTTCCTGGTTCAGTCTTGGAAGGTTATACCTTTCTAAGAATTTGTCCATTTCTTGCAGGTTGTCCATTTTATTGGCATAGAGTTGCTTCAAGTAGTCTCTTAGGATGCTTTGTATTTCTTCAGTGTCTGTTGTAACTTCTCCTTTTTCATTTCTAATTTTATTGATTTGAGTCCTAGCCTTCTTTTTCTTGATGAATCTGGCGAATGGTTTATCAATTTTTTTTATCTTCTCAAAGAACCAGCTTTTAGTTTTATTGATCTTTGCTATTGTTTTCTTTGTTTCTATTTCATTTATTTCTGCTCTGATCTTTATGATTCCTTTACTTCTACTAACTTTCGGTTATCTTTGTTCTTCTTTCTCTAGTTCCTTTAAGTGTAAGGTTAGATTGTTTGAGATGTTTGTTGTTTCTTGAGGTAGAATTGTATTGCTATAAACTTCCCTCTTAGAACTGCTTTTGCTGCATCCCATAGGTTTTGGATTGTCATATTTTCATTGTCATTTGTCTCTAGGTATTTTTTGATTCCCTCTTTGACTTTTGCAGTGATCTCTTGGTTATTTAGTAACATATTGTTTAGCCTCCATGTGTTTGTGTTTTTTACGTTTTTTTCCCTGTAATTGATTTCTAATCTGATAGCATTGTGGTCAGAAAAGATGCTTAATATGATTTCAATTTTCTTAAATTTACTGAGGCTTGATTTGTGACCCAAGATATGATCTTTCCTGGAGAATATTCCATGCGCACTTGAGAAGAAAGTGTAATCTGCTGTTTTTGGATGGAATGTCCTATAAATATCAAATAAATCTATCTGGTCTATTGTGTCATTTAAAGCTTGTGTTTCCTTATTTATTTTCTGTTTGGATGATCTGTCCATTGGTGTAAATGAGGTGTTAAATTCCCCCACTATTACTGTGTTACTGTTGATTTCCTCTTTTAGAGCTGTTAGCAGTTGCCTTATGTATTGAGGTGCTCCTATATTGGGTGTATATATAATTATAATTGTTATTTCTTCTTCTTGGATTGATCTGTTGATCATTATGTAGTGTCCTTCCTTGTCTCTTGTAACATTCTTTAAAGTCTATTTTATCTGATATGAGCATTGCTACTCCAGCTTTCTTTTGATTCCCATTTGCATGGAATATCTTCTTCCATCCCCTCAGTTTCAGTTTGTATGTGTCCCTAGGTCTGAAGTGGGTCTCTTGTAGACAGCCTATATATGGGTCTGGCTTTTGTATCTATTCAGTGAGCCTGTGTCTTTTGGTTGGAGCATTTAATCCATTCACGTTTAAGGTTATTATCGATATGTATGTTCCTATTACCATTTTCTCAATTGTTTTGGGTTTATTTTTGTAGGTCCTTTTCTTCTCTTGTGTTTCCACTTAGAGAAGTTCCTTTAACATTTGTTGTAGAGTTGGTTTGGTGGTGCTGAATTCTCTTAGCTTTTGCTTGTCTGTAAAACTTTTGATTTCTCCCTCTAATCTGAATGAGATCCTTGCCGGGTAGAATAATCTTGGTTGTAGGTTCTTCCCTTTCATCACATTAAATATGTTATGCCACTCCCTTCTGGCTTGTAGAGTTTCTGCTGAGAAATCAGTTGTTATCCTTATGGGAGTTCCCTTGTATGTTATTTGTCGTTTTTCCCTTGCTGCTTTAAATAATTTTTCTTTGTCTTTAATTTTTGCCAATTTGATTATACTGTGTCTCAGTGTGTTTCTCCTTGGGTTTATCCTGTATTGGGCTCTCTGTGCTTCCTGGACTTGAGTGGTTATTTCTGTTCCCATGTTAGGGAAGTTTTCGACTATAATCTCTTCAAATATTTTCTCTGGTCCTTTCTCTCTCTCTTCTCCTTCTGGGACCCCTATAATGTGAATGTTGTTGCATTTAATGTTGTCCCAGAGATTTCTTAGGCTGTCTTCATTTCTTTTCATTCTTTTTTCTTTATTCTGTTCCGCAGCAGTGAATTCCACCATTTTGTCTTCCAGGTCACTTATTCGTTCTTCTGCCTCAGTTATTCTCCTATTGATTCTTTCTAGTATATTTTTCATTTCAATTTTTGTATTGTTCACCTCTGTTTGTTCTTCAGTTCTTCTAGATCTCTGTTAAACACTTCTTGCATCTTCTTGATCTTTGCCTCCATCCTTTTTCCAAGGTCCTGGATCATGTTCACTATTAGTATTCTGAATTATTTTTCTGGAAGGTTGCCTAGCTCTACTTCATTTAGTTGTGTTTCTAGGGTTTTATCTTGTTCTTTCATCTGGTACATAGCTCTCTGCCTTTTCATCTTGTCTATCTTTCTGTGAATGTGGTTTTTGTTCCACAGGCTGCAGGGTTGTAGTTCTTCTTGCTTCTGCTGTCTGCCCTCTGGTGGATGAGGCTGTGTAAGAGGCTTGTGCTAGCTTCCTGAGTTGTTGCTCTGCTGGGCAGAGCTCAGTAAAACTTTAATCCGAGCTAAGCAGAATGTTTCTTTTGGAGACATCTTGAGTCAGGTTTTTGTGGTCATACTTTCCGCACAGATAGAAAATGCTTTGTCAGACATGGGTCCTGCTTCCCTGAGTTTTGCCACACATTTACTCTAAGCGTGTTAGTGGAGAGCGAGTTGGACTGAAGGCACCTCTAGCCCCATGCAAGCTGTACCAGCAAAGAATTCCCATCTGTGGAACTAAGTGCTGGTGAATTTTAATAACTATGAGACAAGTCAAGTCTTTTACTAGCTTAGGGTAAACAATGTGTTAATCTCAAACCTGGTAAGTTTTCATGTAAGACATTGACTCAGTCCTGTATTTTGAGAATCTTGTGTAGAGTTTCATGGGAGTACCTAGCAGACTAGTGTGTCCATATTTGGGGGCAGTTTTAAGAGTTTTCCTTGAACACAAGGAAAGCTATGTTTTGTGTTTATTCTATTGTGATACTGCTCCACCTACCTTCTGATTACATTCACCCAAGGTGCCATTAGAATAGTGATTTTCAGGACCCATACCTACAGGTTCTGGTTATACTGTTGTAGGAATGGGGTCTAGATGTGTGTTTATTTTGTTTGAATGTTTCCCAGGTGATTCTACTGTGCAGTCAGGGTTGAGAGCTCCTCTGTATTAGTTTTTCTGTGGCTGCTTTCACAAATTACAGCAAACTTGGTGTTTGTCTTAGTGGCTTTGGGCTGTTATAACAAATACTACAACAGGGCAGATTTATTTCTCACAGTTTGGAGGCTGGGAAGACCAAGATCAAGGCACTGGCAGATTCGGTGTCAGGAAGAGCTAGCTTTCTGTTTTGCAGACAGTGACCTCTAGTTGTAACTTCCTGTGGCAGGGGGGTTGAGGAAATTTTATTGGGTCTCTTTTAATAAGGACACTAATCCCATTCACGAAGCCTCCACCCTCAGGACCTAATCACTTCCCAGTGGCCCCACCTGCTAATACTATAACCTCTGGGGTAGTATTTTAATAGGAATTTTGGTGGGACAGAAACCTTCACACAATAACTGTCTAAAACAACACACCTGTATTCTTTTAGTTTTGGAGGTCAGATTCTGAAATCAAATTACAGGCAGGGCCACGCTACCTCCAGATGTACTGGCAGAGAATCAGTTTCTTTGTTTTTTCCAGCTTCCAGAGCTGCCTTCTTTGGCCTGCGTCCCCTTCTTACATCCTCAAAACCAACACCATAGCATGTTGCATCAGTGGTCATATTGCCTTCTGCTGTAGTCAAGTCTTCCTCTGCCTTCTTCTTGTGAGGATTAAATGTGCTTACATTCAGGGCCCCACCTGGTGGGGGGGGGGATAAACTCCCCATCCAAGATCTCATCTTCAAACATCTTTTACTTATAAGACAACATTCACAGTTTGCAGGTATTAGGACTCAGATATCTCTGGAGGCCGTTATACATCCTCCACAAACAGCAGTACAAATGCAGATCCTTGGACCCCACCTGAGACCTATTGATTCAGAATCTGCACTTTAACGAGATCATCATGTGATTCACCTGCACACAAATACTTGAGAAGCATGGTTCTATGGAATACTACCCAAGGATTCTCCAATAATTGAATTCTCATCAAATACAGATGCAAAGTATTTTCCTTTGAACCCTTTTTAGGTGGCAGTGGATGATCAGAGACTGATCATTTTCCTGAACACCATGAATTGTGCTCATCTAAATGTTAGTAGTCTGCGGAATTCTTAATGAAGCCACAAACCCTAAGCACCAGGATGGATGCCAGATGTCCTGTTTTTTTCTGATAGTTCCACATAAGACTTGCCACTGTGACATGCAATATTTCAATTTTTAAAAAGTTGTGCAAGGGTGGTGCATGTTTTAAACCTAAGTGGCTGCCAGCTAATATGAGTTTTACTACCCCAAACAGGTTTTTTTGGGCTAGCAAGTCATGAATCAGCATGGGTAACTTTCTCAATGTGATCCATACTTAAGGCAATTTGGTCACTTTCTGCAGGTTTACAAGCCAGAGGGAAGGAAAAATAGTTTATTGACCACACTGAGGTTAGCCCTTTTTCAAAAGTTAATTTCCTAGAAGGCAAGCAGAAAATACCTAGTTAATTAAAATAAAATAAAAAAATGGCTTCTGGGAATCAGCAATGACTGAAATCTGAATAATGACAAAGTTTGGACAACTAAGGAAAGGACTCGTCAAATGCCCTAACAGTCCACAGGAGGGCAGGAGTGCTATGATTATAAAGGCTGACCACTTCATTCTAGGGTAACCTTTTCTGTATGAGCCCAGAAATGATGAAAGCAATGCAGCTTAGAAAAAAAAAAAAAATCTGTGTACACCTCCTCAATTTTGTATTGTTTCTGAAAGTCAATAGGCTATGTTAAATCCTGTTCTTGAGTACAAATATATAGATTTTTAGTATGCAAAATTATTCACTCTAGGTTACAATATTAATTGTCAAGAATTACTAAGTTTTAGAATACCAGAGTTGACTATTTCCCTTAAAACTAGAATATTCTTTTAACAATTTAAATTTAAATTACTGCCTACCCCAGCCGTCTCCAGAATTCTTGTAGAGGACTTCTGTTATTCACCTTAAAAGCTCTCCTCGTGTATTTAATGTCAATTTAAAAAATATACTATAGTCTCAAGTTAAAGACAAAATTTGATAAAATACATTCTTTAATTATAGTCAAACTAATTTTCATCCACTGTGGATATTAGAAAGATTACTTCTGTTTTTTTGTTTTGTTTTGTTTTGTTTTTAAAACCACAGATAGCTTCCTTTGGTTAGGCAGGCAACAAGACCTCAATTCAAGTTTTAGATATTTTCTGATTTCTTTAATAAGCTGAATTATAAAACCACAATTTTATTCTGTAAGTCTAAGCATTTACCTTATGTCTTTATAAGTTCATATGTAGAAGTGGATTCTGGGGCTTGAGAACCACTAATGTAGGTGTTCTCACACTTAACTACATATTAGAATCATTTGGGAAGCTTTAAAGAATAATGATGTCCAGGCCACACCCCAGGTCAAGGACACGACAAATCTCTGGGTGGTGGGACCCAGGCATCAGTAAAACTCCCCAAGGTATTCCAGTGCACAGCTATGGTTCAGAAACACTGAGGTCTGATCTCATGGTTTAGCAATGTGATTTAGTTCAAAGAGAGCAATAATTTTTTTGCATGAATTAAAAACAAACTCTATTATTAGTTACACACAAAAACATGCTATGCTTTCATGGTTGGCACTTAGGTTTTTAATTACTCAGTCACACCCATGCATTAAAGTGATGTGGAAGATATGTCTTCTACCAAACACATGTACATAGATACTTAAATGTGGTTCCTTCAAAGCCAGGTAATTACAAGGGCTATGAGAGTTGGGCAGAAATCAGGAAGTGCTGCATGGAATGGGCTCTGTGAGCTGGGCCTTGAAAGATGCCCAGAATCAGACAGGACTGGAGGTGCTTCACGTAACAGTGAACTAGGAATGCAGCAGAGAGCAGGGGTCAGTTGGTTTAGTTTGACTGAGAGCAAGTTATCTGAAATGTAGCAGAAAGAGAAGGCTTAGGAAGAAAAGTTGGGATTTAATGGTACAAAGCCTTCAAGTACCATGAAAGAAATTTGAACTTCATGCTGTAGGTAATGTGTTGGGACTGAACACATTTGAGCAGGGGAGGCACATGACAGGCTGGGAGGGGAGGAGCCTGGACATACTTCAGGCTCTGAGACATGAGGGGCAGGAGTGGTGATTGTGGGAGGGGAATGCTTACAGAAGGTGGGTCCCAATTTGAAGCATACTTTGATTTGAGATAAAACACACTGGAAATAAATGCATCATCACAAATATAACTTCTCCAAAAGGACATTTTTTAAAAAATAGATTTGAAGATCCATTTCTCAAAAAATGAACAAATCAGACATGAGACCTCTTATTCCACTGGGGATACATTCTTGCAGTTTTAAGAAACCTTTAAATTCAAATATACTTTTTCCCTCTCATTTAAACAAATTTTCCTAGAGAAACAGTTTTCTCATATATGTAGGTGATTGACAAATTATTTGATGAATAGAACATAGTTTATATTTACACAGATCTATAAATCTCACATATACATATATTAAATTGGAAACACTTAATTTGAAGCAGAAACAACTATAAAAGTCAATTTGTTTTGGTAAGCATAAAACTTTTGTTTGAAAAATTCCTCAATCAGGGTTAAAAGATAAATAGTATAGTCATCCCTTGCTTCTAAGCAAGTGCTACATTCTTGAAAAGGATGTGAAAATGGGTATAGTGAAACTTAAACTCTATATTTAATTCAGAATTCCTGTTTATTTCTGCTCAAAGTTATCTACCTAAAGTTCCTCAACAGGGATTACAAAAGGAAGGACCATTTACAGGGCCTTATAAACATGTCCTTAGAGAGTAAAACAATATTTACTCTGGTCCACGCTTAATTCCTCATTCACATCCTTCTCAAGGCAACATTTCTTTGGCCCAATTTGTGCTACTAACTATAAAAGTGTGAAACAAACCTGTAAAAATTTAATTTGAGTTAGAGAGGCAGTCCGTCCTCTCTGGCTGCTGGCTCATTTGAAGGAGGCCCTGCCTGGTGTGAGGACAGAGAAGAGGGTTGGGATCTGTCCCACCTGAGAGTCAAGAGCTACTGAGTTCTTTCTTCTTCCTGTCCCTTTGCATGACCTACAGCAAATCCAGAGAGTTAAGTTTGCTTTTCTGAAATACGGGGCTTCATTTTTACTCTGCCCTTTGCAGATGAGGTGAGGAGCCCACAAAGACTCAGATTCTGTTGCAACTTGAGGTTATCTGATGAATTTATTCCCTACAAGCTGCCTATATTCAGATGACATGTTTAAAGACATGTTTAAAGACATCTCTTTATTCAAGTGGGGAGAGAAAACCACCTATAGCCAGAATTTAGGGTGGACTCTAATTCTCTTAAAGAATGGAATTCTTTTTAAGAAAACTACAAGCCCACAGTGTTCACTTTGTCCTGAGCTGGCATTCCTGCTATGGGTGTTAGAGCCCTCTAACTTTGTACAGAAGCATGCAACTGATGCTGAATTCTTCTGGATTTCTTAGACTGGTTTATTGTTATTAAAAGGGGTGAAGAACAAATGCCAGTAAAAATCCCTTTTTACTAAGGGCTGAAGTAGTGTACACATAGAATAATAATTTTAAAAGTTTGAATTATTGCAAGAATTACCAAAATGTGACAAGGAGACTGAAACGCTGCTGGGAAAATGGTGTCAATAAACTTGCTGATGCAGGGTTGCCACAAACCTTCAATCTGTAAAAAATGCAATATCTGCAAAGTGCAACAAAGTGAAGAACAAGAAAACTGAGGTATGCCTGTATAACACTGTATAAGTTTAAGGTGTACAGCATGATTTGATAATGTATACATTGTGAAATGATTACCACAATAAATTTCTTAACATCCATCACCTCTCATAGTTACCAAAAGTTTTCCTCTTCTTCTTCATGATTAGAAAATTGAAGACCTACTCTCTTAGCAATTTGCCAATGCAGTCTTCCTTGATATCCGAGGAGGATTGGTTCCAGATTCCCACCCCCTTCCCCTGCAAATAAAAATCTGAATGCTCAAGTCCTTTATATTATATGGCATAGCACAGGCGGCCCTCTGTATCCATAGATGCTGATGCAGAACCATCAGATAGAGTGTCAGCTGTATACAATAAAGCATTACTAATTATTGTCACTATGCTGTACATTATATCCCAGTATTCATTTACCTTATATCTGGAATTTTGTACCTTTTGACACCCTTCACCCAATTCCCCTATCATCCCCACCCCCTGCCTCTGGCAACCAGAAATCTGATTTCTTTTTCTGTGAGTGTGGACTTTTGGATTCCATATATAAGTGAGGTCATTCAGTATTTGTCTCTTTCTGTATGGCTTATTCACTTAGCATAATGTCCTCAAGTTCCATAAGTGTTGTTGCAAATGGCAGGATTTCCTTCTTTTTCATGGCTGAATTGTATTCCACTGTATGTTGTGCATATGTGTATGTATATACATTTGCGTGTATGTGTGTGTATATATATATATATATATATATATATATATATATATATATATATATATATATATATATTCACTGAACACTTAGGTTCCTTCCATGTCGTGGTTATTGTAAATAATGCTGCAATACACAGGGAGGTGCAGTTATCTCTTCATAGGGTAATTTTGTTTCCTTTGGATATATACTGTGGAATATATATTGTGGAATTGCTGAATCATATGGTGGCACTATTTTTAATTTTTTGAGGAACCTGCATACTGTTTTCCATATTTACTGTAGACCTTAACATATTAATAGAATCAAAAGATAAACTGACACATGGGTTTGTGGAAAATAATTAGTGCTTCTGCACTGATGGACTGGTTGGTCTTTTCTGGTGAGTGGTGGGTCCAGCACCAACTTCCTTTTTCCTACAAGGAAAGACAAAAAGATAGTATCAGAGGTGAACATAATTAAGTACAGAAATTAAACTCCACAAGCACATTTACAAAATGGACAGTGAAAAAAATGTATTTATAGCAGTAAGAGTCACTGAACTAGGAAATAAATGATCCTTTTAAAGTAATTTCAAATGTTCAATTAGTCTCACTCCAGGAACCCTTTTTCTATCCCTGTATTATATTTCTGATTCCCTCCAAAACAAGAAATAGAGTAGTCTCATATACTTAGTAAATATTCCCTTATTTTAGTTTAGGGCCATTGAGAAAGACTAGAGAGAAGTACATGTTTTCCCTAAAATACAATTTTAATTCTGGCTCTGAGATTAAACCTTTAAGAAGGTAACAATTCCAGTGGCGTTCAAGTTCAGTAATGCCTCATTTACCCCTCACTGTCAAGAAAATCATGTGTTCTGGTTAGAGAGTCTCCTAAGTAACTGAAACTCACATCACACTTTTTTTTTTGTAACAACAGACAGCTTTCTAAAATCTATTACTCAAGTCCAGCATTGTCCATAGAAATATAATGCGAGTCACACAGGTAATTTTGAATTTTGTAGAAGCTACATTAAAAAAAGGAAAAGAAGTAGGAAAATT
Source organism: Balaenoptera borealis (assembly GCF_965194805.1). Classification (NCBI taxonomy): domain Eukaryota; kingdom Metazoa; phylum Chordata; class Mammalia; order Artiodactyla; family Balaenopteridae; genus Balaenoptera; species Balaenoptera borealis. The sequence goes on along the minus strand of NC_138860.1, from coordinate 36,568,226 downwards.
AGTTTTAAATATTTTTTACTTAACCAAATATTCATGGATTGTACATTCCTTTGCACTAAGTCTTTGAATCTGGTGTGTAATTTGCACTCAAGCTCATTTTACATAGGATGAGCCACTTTTGACTTCCTCAGCAGCCAATCAGGGCTACTGACTCTACAGCCAGAGAATGCGGTTCCAGTTCCTACTTAGGAAACTGACTACAATAGACAGACTACAACCAAATGGGGACCAGTCAGTTATTTACAGTATGCCTGCCCCAGCAAACACTTCAGGGTGCCTACCCCATGTAAGAGCTAACTGTGTTAATTTTGCAGACTTTCATATTTCTCTTGGTGAGGGAGGCATCACTATGAACCAGCACTGTCACAGCACAATACTTGTTATATAGCAGTTTCCTTAAGGATATTGTGGAGAGTGATTCAATATTTAGGCCTATCACTGAATCTTCTAAGACTACTATATTTTTCTATCTTGAAGCAATACTTTTTTTTTTCTAGTAGTAATGGAATCTTTTTTTAAAAAAAATAGAATTAAAAATTGAAATCCAATATATGAGAAAGATAAATAAGCATTAATATAAACTTAAAGAAACATTCATTTGATATAACAATGAAGCTCTTTGAAGATGATTCAAATGTGGAAGTGAATTACTAATTATAGTTATATTACCTTCAGCATTCATTAAGTTAACTTCAAGTATTTACAGAAAACTTGAAGCTCATGGCCTTCTGAAAACTACTTTTCTGGTTGGCTTTATCCTCAAAGAATTCTTAGAGAACCAAGCAGATACGTAGGGCTGGGTAGGCCCACACTGCCATTCTAGTTGTTATGTTTGTCTTCCCCTTTGCCCTGTGATCAAAGACACCACTTTGCTTTTACAAAGAAACTGCCCTTCTTATTGGCCTTTGTAGAATCTGTTCCCAAACTCGTGACTGTAACCTAGGGTAGTGCCTCACATTATAAGTGGTGGGAAACATATCTCCTCTTCCCAGGTTTGCAGACACACCTTCTGGCACAAAAGAGGAACTTCCAAACACACACAAAAAAAATCATAAGAGAATACTAGAATAATTATATGTGACAAATTGGACAACCCAGAAGAAATGAACAAGTTTCTAGAAACATATAGTCCACCAAAACTGAATGAAGAAGAAATAGATAATTTGAACAGACATATAGCTAGAAGTGAAATAGAATTGGTAATTTAAAAACTCCCTGCAAACAAAAGACCAGGACTGTATGGTTTCACTTGGGAATTCTACCAAACATACAAAGAACTTATACAGATCCAGAACACTCCCAAAGTCATTCTATGAAGCCACCATCACCCTGATACCAAAACCAGACAAAGACACTACCAAAAAAGAACATTACAGGCCAATATCTTTTTGAATATAGATACAAAAATTCTCAACACAGTATTAGCAACCAAATTCAACACATAAAAAATCATACACCACGACCAAGTTGGATTCTCCCCAGGGACACAAGGATGGTTCAACATACGCAAATCATTCAATGCAACACACCACATCAACAAAAGAAGTGGAAAAGAACCACATGATCATCTCACTAGATGCAGAAAAAGCATTTGATAAAATTCAACATCCATTCATGATAAAAACTCTTACCAAAGTGGGTATAGAGGGAACATATCTCAACTTAATAAAAGCTATTTATGACAAACCTACAGCCAACATAATACTCAGTGGTGAAAAGTTGAAAGCCTTCTCACTAAAATCTGGAACATTACAAGGATGCCCACTCTCACCATTTCTATTCAATATAGTATTGGAAGTCCTAGCCACAGCAATCATACAGGAAAATAAAATGTATCCTAATTGGAAAGGAAGTGGTAAAACTGTCATTATATGTAGATAACAGGGTACTATATATATAGAAAACCCTAAAGAGTCCACACAAAAAGTACTAGAACTGATAAACAAATTTAGCAAGGTCGCAGGATACAAGATTAACATACAAAAATCTGTTGCATTTCTTTACACTAACAATGAAATATCAGAAAGGGAAAGTAAAAAAAAAAAAATCCCTTTTAAAATTGCATCAAAAGGAATAAAATAATTAGAAATAAACCTGACCTAGTAGGTAAAAGACTTATATGCTGAGAGCTATAAAACATTGATAAGGGAAATTGATGATGATTTAAAGAAATGAAAAGATACTCCATGCTCTTGAAATGGAAGAATCACTATTGTTAAAATGGCCATACTACCCAAAGCAACCTACAGATTTAATGTGATACTTATCAAATTACCCATGATATTTTTCACAGAACTAGAACAAATAATCCTAAAATTTATATGGAACCATAAAATACCCAGAATTTCCAAAGCAATCCTGAGGAAAAAGAACAAACCTGGAAGCATAACCCTCCCAGAATTCAGACAATACTACAAAGCTATAGCAATCAAACAGCATGTATTGGCACAAAAACAGATATATGGATCAACAGAACAGAATAGAGAGTCCAGAAATAAACCACACACTATGCTCAATCTTTGACAAAGAAGGCAATAATATTCAATGAAGAAAAGACAATCTCTTTGGCAAGTGGTGGGTGTTTGGAAAGCTGGACAGTCACATGTAAATCAATGAAGCTAGAACACTCCTTTACACCATACACAAAAATAAACTCAAAATGGCTTAAAGGCTTAAATATAAGACATTACACCATAAAACTCCTAGCAGAGAACATAGGAAAAAAGTTCTCTGACATAAATTGTGCCAATGTTTTCTTAGGTCAGTCTCCCAAGGCAATATGAATAAAAGCAAAAATAAACAAATGGGACCTAATCAAAGTTATAAGCTTTTGCACAGAAAAGGAAACCAGGGCTTCCCTGGTGGCGCAGTGGTTGAGAGTCTGCCTGCCAATGCAGGGGACACGGGTTCGGGCCCTGGTCTGGGCGGATCCCACATGCTGCGGAGTAACTGGGCCCGTGGGCCACGGCTGCTGAGCCTGCGCGTCTGGAGCCTGTGCTCCGCAACGGGAGAGGCCGCGAGAGTGAGAGGCCTGCGCACCGCGATGAAGAGTGGCCCCCACTTGCCGAGGCTGGAGGGAGCCCTCGCACAGAGGCGAAGACCCAACACAGCCATAAAATAAAATAAATAAATTAAATAGCTTTACAAAAAAAAGAAAGCAAAATCATTAAAAAAAAAAAAAGAAAAGGAAACCATAAACAAAATGAAAAGACAACCTATGGAATGGGAGAAGATATTTGCAAATGATGTGACTCACAAGGGATTAAATTCCAATATATACAAACATCTCATACAACTCAATAACAAACAAACAGTGCAATCAAAAACTGGGCAGAAGACCTAAATAGACATTTCCCAAAGAAGACATATAGATGGCCAATAGGCACATGAAAAGATGCTCAACATCGCTAATTATCAGAGAAACGCAAATCAAAACTCCAATAAGGTATCACCTCACACTGGTCAGAATGGTCATCATCAAAAAATCTATACATAATAAATGCTGGAGAGTTGTGAAGAAAAAGGAACCCTCCTACACTGTTGGTGGGGATGTAAATTGGTGCAACCACTATGGAGAACAGCATGGAGGTTCCTTAAAAAACTAAAAATAGAGTTTCCATATGACCCAGCAATGCCACTCCTGGGCATATAACCAGAAAAAACTCTAATTCAAAAAGATATATGCACCCCAATGTTCACAGCAGCACTATTTACAATAGCAAAGACATGGAAGCAACCTAAATGTCCATCAACAGATGAATGGATAAAGAAGATGTGGTATATATATACACAATGAAATACTACTCAGCCATAAAAAAGAATGAAATAATGCCATTTGCCACAACATGGATGGACCTAGAGATTATCACACTAAGTGAAGTAAGACAGAGAAAGACAAATATCATATGATATCACTTAAGTGTGGTATCTAAAATATGGTACAAATGAACTTACGTACAGTACAGAAACAGACACACAGACAGGAAACAAACTTATGGTTACCAAAGAGGAAATGGGGGGAGGGATAAATTAGGAGTTTGAGATTAGTACATATAAACAACTATACATAAAATAGATAAACAACAATGTCCAAATCTTTGGTACAGGGAACTATATTCAATATCTTGTAATAACATATAATGGAAAAGAATATGAAAAATAATACATAATTGTATAACTGAATCACGTTACTGTACAGCAGAAATTAACACAACACTGTAAATCAAGGATACTTCAATCATCACTCCCTCTTGCGAGAGCACTGGAATCACAACTAACTGCTGAACAATCATCAACAGGAAGACACTGGAACTCATCAAAAAAGACATCCCACACCCAAAGAAAAAGGAGACCCACAATGAGATGGTAGGAGGGGCACAATCACAAAAAAATCAAATCCCATAACCGCTGGGAGGGTGACTCACAAACTGGAGAACAATTATACCACAGAAGTACACCCACTGGAGTGAAGGTCCTGAGCCCCATGTCAGGCTTCCCAACCTGGGGGTCTGGCGATGGGAGGAGGAATTCCCAGAGAATCAAACTTTGAAGGCTAGTGGGATTTGATTGCAGGACTTTGACAGGACTGGGGGAAACAGAGACTCCACACTAGAAGGGCACACACAAAGTAATGTGTGCATCAGGACACAGGGGAAGGAGCAGTGACCCCATAGGAGATTGAAACAGACCTACATGCTAGTGTTGGAGGGTCTCCTGCAGAGGGGAGCTGGCTGTGGATCACTGCAGGGACAAGGACACTGGCAGCAGAAGTTCTGGGAAGTTCTACTTGGCATGAGCCCTCCAGGAGTCCACCATTAGCCCCACCAAAGACCCTGTAGCCTCCAGTGCTAGGTCAAACAACCAACGGGGAGGAAACTCAGCCTCACCCATCAGCAGAAAAGCAGATTAAAGTTTTACTGAGCTCTGCCCACCAGAGCAACACCTAGCTCTACCCACCAACAGTCCCTCCAATCAGAAAGACTGCACAAGCCTCTTAGATAGCCTCATCCACCAGAGGCAGACAGCAGAAGCAAGAAGAACTACAATCCTGCAGTCTGTGGAACAAAAACCACATTCACAGAAAGATAGACAAAATGAAAAGGCAGAGGACTATATACCAGATTAAGGAACAAGATAAAATCCCAGAGAAATAATTAAATGAAGTGGAGATAGGAAACCTTCCAGAAAAAGAATTCAGAATAATGATAGTGAAGATGATCCAGGACCTCGGAAAAATAAGGGAGGCAAAAATCGAGAAGATGCAAGAAATGTTTAACAGAGACCTAGAAGAATTAAAGAACAAACAAACAGAGATGAACAATACAATAACTGAAATGAAAACTACACTAGAAGGAATCAATAGCAGAATAACTGAGTCAGAAGAACGGATAAGTGACCTGGAAGACAGAATGGTGGAATTCACTGCTGCAAAACAGAACAGAGAAAAAAGAATGAAAAGAAATGAAGAGAGCCTAAGAGACCTCTGGGACAACATTAAATGAAACAACATTCACATAATAGGGGTCCCAGAAGGAGAAGAGAGAGAGAAAGGACCAGAGAAAATATTTGAAGAGATTATAGTTGAAAACTTCCCTAACATGGGAAAGGAAATAGCCACCCAAGTCCAGGAAGCACAGAGAGTCCCATACAGGATCAACCAAAAGAGAAACATGCCGAGACACATAGTAATCAAACTGGCAAAAATTAAAGACAAAGAAAGATTATTGAAAGCAGCAAGGGAAAAATGACAACATACAAGGCAACTCCCATAAGGTTAACAGCTGATTTCTCAGCAGAAACTCTACAAGCCAGAAGGGAGTGGCATGCTATATTTAAGGTGATGAAAGGGAGGAACCTACAACCAAGATTACTCTCACCAGCAAGGACCTCATTCACATTTGATGGAGAAACCAAAAGCTTTACAGACAAGCAAAAGCCAAGAGAATTCAGCACCACCAAACCAGCTCTACAACAAATGCTAAAGGAACTTCTCAAAGTGGGAAACACAAGACAAGAAAAGGACCTACAAAAACAAACCCCAAACAATTAAGAAAATGGTAACATGAACATACATATTGATAATTACCTTAAATGTGAATGGTTAAATGCTCCAAAAAAAGATACAAGCTTGCTGAATGGATACAAAAACAAGACCCATATATATGTTGACTACAAGAGACCGACTTCAGACATAGGGACACATACAGACTGAAAGTGAGGGCATTGAAAAAGATATTCTGTGCAAATGGAAATCAAAAGAAAGCTGGAGTAGGAATACTCATATCAGATAAAATAGACTTTAAAACAAAGAATGTTACAAGAGACAAGGAAGGACACTACGTAATGATCAAGGGATCAATCCAAGAAGAAGATATTACAATTATAAATATATATACACCCAACATAGGAGCACCTCAATACATAAGGCAACTGCTAACAGCTATAAAAGAGGAAATCGACAGTAACACAATAATAGTGGGGGACTTTAACAGCTCACTTACATCAAAGGACAGTTCATACAAACAGAAAATTAATAAGGAAATAGAAGCTTTAAATGACACAGTAGACCAGATAGATTAAATTGATATTTTTAGGACATTCCATCCTAAACAGCAGATTACACTTTCTTCTCAAGTGCGCAGGGAACATTCTCCAGGATAGATCACGTCTTAGGTAACATATCAGGCCTCAGTAAATTTAAGAAAATTGAAATCATATCAAGCACCTTTTCTGACCACAACGCTATGAGATTAGAAATCAATTACAGGGAAAAAAGGTAAAAAATTCCAACACATGGAGGCTAAACAATACGTTACTAAATATGCAAGAGATCACTGAAGAAATCAAAGAGGAAATAAAAAATGCCTAGAGACAAATGACAATGAAAACACGATGATCCAAAACCTATGGGCTGCAGTAAAAGCAGTTCAAAGAGGGAAGTTAACAGCTATACAAACCTACCTCAAGAAACAAGAAAAATCTCAAATAAACAATCTAACCTTACACCTAAAGGAACTAGAGAAAGAAGAACAAACAAAACCCAAAGTTAGCAGAAGAAAAGAAATCATAAAGATCAGAGCAGAAATAAATGAAACAGAAACAAAGAAAACAATAGCAAAGATCAAGAAAACTAAAAGCTGGTTCTTTGAGAAGATAAACAAAATTGATAAACCATTCGCCAGACACATCAAGAAAAAGAGGGAGAGGACTCAAATCAATAAAATTAGAAATGAAAAAAGTGAAATTACAACAGACACCCCAGAAATACAAAGCATCCTAAGAGACTACTACAAACAACTCTATGCCAATAAAATGGACAACCTGGAAGAAATGCAGAAATTCGTAGAAAGGTATAACCTCCCAAGCCTGAACCAGGAAGAAATAGAAAATATGAACAGACCAAGCACAAGTAATGAAATTGAAAATGTGATTAAAAATCTTCCAACAAAAAAAAGTCCAGGACCAGACGGCTTCACAGGGGAATTCTATCAAACATTTAGAGACGAGCTAACACCCATCCTTCTCAAACTCTTCCAGAAAATTGCAGAGGAAGGAACACTCCCAAACTCATTCTATGAGGCCACCATCACATGATACCAAAACCAGATAAAGATACTACAAAAAAGAAAATTACAGACCAATATCACTGATGAATATAGATGCAAAAATCCCCAACAAAATACTAGCAAACAGAATCCAACAACACATTAAAGGATCATACACCATGATCAAGTGGGATTTATCCCAGGGATGCAAGGATTCTTCAATATACACAAATCAATCAATGTGATACACCATATTAAGAAATTGAAGACTAAAAACCATATGATCATCTCAATAGATGCAGAAAAAGGTTTTGACAAAATTCAACACCAATTTATGATAAAAACTCTCCAGGAAGTGGGCATAGAGGGAACCTACTTCAACATAATAAAGGCCATGTATGAGAAACCCACAGCAAACATCATTCTCAATGGTGAAAAACTGAAAGCATTTCCCCTAAGACCAGGAACAAGACAAGGATGTCCACTCTCCGCACTATTATTCAACATAGATTTGGAAGTCCTAGACATGGCAATCAGAGAAGAAAAAGAAATAAAAGGAATACAAATTGGAAAAGAAGAAGGAAAACTGTCACCGTCTGCAGATGACATGATACTATACATAGAGAATCCTAAAGATGCCACCAGAAAACTACTAGAGTTAATCACTGAATTTGGTAAAGTTGCAGGATACAAAATTAATGCACAGAAATCTCTTGCATTCCTATACACTAATGATGAAAAATCTGAAACAGAAATTAAGGAAACACTCTCATTTACCATTGGAACAAAAAGAATAAAATACCTAGGAATAAACCTACCTTGGGAGACAAAAGACCTGTATGCAGAAAACTATAAGACACTGATGAAAGAAATTAAAGATGATACCAACAGATGGAGAGATATACCATGTTCTTGGATGGGAAGAATCAATATTGTGAAAATGACTATACTACCCAAAGCAATCCACAGATTCAATGCAAACCCTATCAAATTACCAATAGCATTTTTCACAGAACTAGAACAAAAAATATTAAAATTTGTATGGAGACACAAAAGACCCCAAATAGCCAAAGTGGTCTTGAGGGAAAAAAGCAGAGCTGGAGGAATCAGACTCCCTGACTTCAGACTATACTACAAAGCTACAGTAATCAAGACAATATGGTACTGGTACAAAAACAGAAATATAGATCAATGGAACAAGATAGAAAGCCCAGAGATAAACCCACACACCTATGGTCAACTAATCTATGACAAAGGAGGCAAGGATATACAACGGAGAAAAGACAGTCTCTTCAATAAGTGGTGCTGGGAAAACTGGATAGCTACATGTAAAAGAATGAAATTAGAACACTCCCTAACACCATACACAAAAATAAACTCAAAATGGATTAGAGACCTAAATGTAAGACCAGACACTATAAAAGTCTTAGAGGAAAAGATAGGAAGAACACTCTTTAACATAAATCACAGCCACATCTTTTTTATCCCACCTCCCACAGTAATGGAAATAAAAACAAAAATAAATAAATGGGACCTAATGAAACTTAAAAGCTTTTGCACAGCAAAGGAAACCATACACAAGACGAAAAGACAACCCGCAGAATGGGAGAAAATATTTGCAAACGAATCAACGGACAAAGGATTAATCTCCAAAATATATAAACAGCTCATGCAGCTCAATATTAAAAAAACAAATAACTCAGTCCAAAAATGGGCAGAAGACCTAAATAGACATTTCTCCAAAGAAGACACACAGATGGCCAAGAAGCACATGAAAAGCTGCTCAACATCACTAATTATTAGGGAAATGCAAATCAAAACTACAATGAGGTATCACCTCACACCAGTTAGAATGGGCATCATCAGAAAATCCACAAACAACAACTGCTGGAGAGGGTGTGGAGAAAAGGGAACCCTCTTGCACAGTTGATGGGAATGTAAATTGATACAGCCACTCTGGAGAACAGTATGGAGGTTCCTTAAAAAACCTAAAAATAGAATTACCATATGACCCAGCAATCCCACTACTGGGCATATACCCAGATAAAACCATAATTCAGAAAGACACATGCACCCCAATTGTCTCTGCAATGATGTTTACAATAGCCAGGTCATGGAAGCAACCTAAATGCCCATTGACAGATGAGTGGATAAAGAAGTTGTGGTACATATATACAATGGAATATTACTCAGCCATAAAAAAGAATGAAATTGGGTCATTTGTAGAAACATGGATGAACCTACAGAATGTCTTACAGAGTGAAGTAAGTCAGAAAGAGGAAAACAAATATCGTGTATTAACGCATATATGTGGAATCTAGGAAAATGGTACTGATGAACCAGTTTGCAAGACAGAAATAGAGACACAGATGTAGAGAACAAAAGTATGGACACCAAGGGGTGAAAGTGTGGGGGGCGGTGGTGCTGGTGGGAAGAATCGGTAGATTGGGATTGACCTTTGTACAGTAATATGTATAAAATAGACAAATAATAAGAACCTGCTGTATAAGAAAAAATGAGTCAAGAAAAAAAAGAATACTTCAGTCAAAAAGAGGAACTTCCAATTCATTTCATTCAAAGACAGAAGGTTGAGCAGGTTAAATGGCTTAAGACAATAAATTTCATAATTTTTCAAAATCTGAGTATATTTTTTGTTGGTTTCTCTTTCATATGCCAAAAGTATCCTGGTCAAGGGAAGAGATAAATGCCTTTACAGAATTAATATTTACAAGTTGAAATTGAATTTCTTTAAAAAATTAAGTAAAATGTATTTTGTCTTCTGTCAAAGAATAATTTTCCTCTCTGCACTTAAAATGAACAGATTCTGTGATTATTTCCCATTGGGCTAAAAAATTCCCCCAGCTTCGGATTCACAGCTGTTATAAGGTAGAGAAGCTAGATAGTCTGATAAAAGGATAAGGGGGACATTACATTGTTGGCACCTATGTCAAAGCAAGAGCCTGTCAATGCACATTATTTTACATTAAAACAGGGAAGGTATGAGAAAACCTCAATAATCTAACACAGAGAACAAGAATCCTAGTGTCCTCTTGGATGTCTACTGCCCACTTATCTTAGTTCAGGTTATTGATATCTAAATATTCATTGAATATTTTTCAGAAGAAAGGACATCTCTGAAAAGAAACGTAACAGAAAGCAGATACATTTTAACGATAAAAACAAACCTTTCTCTCATCTCTCCTAAGAAAGAAATAAAATTTACTTGTCTGTGGCTCTCACCAGTTAGGTATTTGCTGAACAGAGGAAGGGAAAAGGGCTGAATAAAATAGTGATGTCAAACCAAAAGGAAGCAAGAGTGGCATAAAAATGGGATAAAATCAATGATAGAGGATAAGGGAAGTAAGCTGACAATTAGGTTCATAAATTATGGCTCTCCTGATTCTCATTAGGAACTTGAAACAAGAATTTGGTGCAAGAAACTACTTTACCTTTGAGGTCTTATAGATCATCCAGCAGATAAGCAGATTCTATATTTATGTGCAATCTGTTTAACCCTGAAAGGACTTAGCCTCAAGTGAATAATGTAAACTCTTTTTCACAAAATGAGATTGTATAAGAAAAAGTGGTCCTGGCCTCTAGCACCCTAGAATTTGAGGCAATACGCAGAACATGTATTGATTCCATGTAATATTGTCTAAGAAATCGATTTTATAACAAGTCATACATTTTTGGATATATCTTAACTTTTGCATTGAGGACAGTTTCTTTCCATAGCACAGCTGTTTTCATCTGAGGGAAGATCTCTGTAAAACTTATTAGGTGACCTCCTATTTTTCTGGGATGGATCTAAATTTTATAAATGTGCTCTCTCAATGAATCAAATAATCTTTCTGATTTATTAGTTACTATGTAAAATGTTTCTGAATAATTCTTTGAATGCTCAAGAATTTGAAAGCCAGGTAGAAAAAAGTTCAAATTAATGTGATGTTTCATTTTCCCCCCCATCATTACACTCTTCAGCACCTAACTGGCAACTATCTACAGTAAATCCAAAAAGTTTCTGTAACATTCATTTAAACAGACAGCTTAAAAATTACAAAGTTTCTGGATCAATCATTATTAATATAACATTAAAAATAGGCTTAAGTTATACCAAATAGTAGTAAATATCCTTTATGGAAGAAAATAAAAATCTATATTTTGTCACGGGTAATAAGTATATAAATTATGGAAATTATTCTAGCAAACTTAGCAAACTCTCACTTATCCAGCAATAATTTAACTGGAGTAAAGAAAATCATGCATTTATGAAAAGAAAATTACTACAAATAAGTGAAAACATTTGTTTTTTTGAAACCACACAGTCCAGACATGCAAAACAGGTTTGAGCAGTAGCAAAGGAGAGGGCAAAGGCTGTGGATTCCAAGTCTGGAAAGTATGGTAGAAGAATTCGTTCAGAAAGGAGATTTGGCTTGCCGCAACTAGAGAAAGCCTGCGCACAGCAACGAAGACCCAACGCAGAAGAAAGTAAAAGAAAGAGAAAGAAAGAAAGAAAGAAAGAAAGAAAGAAAGAAAGAAAGAAAGAAAGAAAGAAAGAAAGAAAGAAAGAAAGAAAAAGAAAGAAAGAGAAAAAGAGAGATTGGAAGGGAAAAGGAAGGAAGATGTAGATGGAGCCCATCAGACCAATTGGGATCCTATTCTATTCTTAGTTGAGAGCTAAGAAACAGAAAACTGTAGCAGACTACATTAACCTTGTTGGCCTTTTTTAATTAAGTATTTTAAATGATGTTTAGTGATCTTAAAAAGTGACTACTACAGTACTTCTGTACTTTGGGATGGAGGCTGCAGTAGGGTAACTGTGTTCCCAAATCATCCTAAATACAAAATTACATCAAATCCATTTTCTATCCATTTTTAACAGCAATTTGGGATTATCTTTGCTCAGTATCCTGCTTCCACAGTTACCCCTAGAAATAGAGAAGTAATTGCGTACATTTTACAGTCTTATAAAGGAGTTTCTAAGGCAACGATAGCCGATTTGGGATATGGGGAAAGATTATGAACATTAAACAGTGTAAAGAATATAATAAAAATCTTTACTTTTTTTAAAGCTTAGTATTACCCCACATCCTTTTTTTTTTAAGCATACATATAGATGAGGAGTCTTTTAAAAATCCAATTATCTTAAAGAGGATAAAAATTTGTCAATAAGATTGATGGTGTTTCTTCAAATTTCAAGAATATGGGCACATCAGTAATAGTCTACTCCTTGGTAGAGCACAGCCCAGGCCCAGCAGCATCATTACTTGGGAGACCATTAGAGATGCACGATATCAGGCTCTGCACCAGACCTAATGAATCAGAATCTGCATAGTCCAGGCCCAGCAGCATCATTACTTGGGATATCATTAGAGATGCAAGATATCAGGCTCTGCACCAGACCTAATGAAGCACAGTCCAGGCCCAGTAGCATCATTACTTAGAAGATCATTAGAGATGCAAGATAACAGGCTCTGCACCAGACCTAATGAACCAGAATCTGCATTTTAACAAGATGCCATGTGATTAATGTACATATTAGAGAAGCGCTGTTCTAAACTTTAAAAAAGAGAGGCATACCTCCCATGCATTAGAGTAACTTCAGCTATTAAAATAATACAGAATTTAAAGGGTCAGAGACGACTTCAAAATCTGGAAGTGAAACAATCCACACAAAGAACATAAAATTAAGCCATTCTGTAACACTGAATTTCTAACTGCCCATGTTCCTATCATGAAAAGGATAACATATAATCAAAAAGATTTCCATATACAGTTGATCTTTGCACAACATGAGCTTGAACTATGCGGTCCACTTACACATGGACTTTTTTCAGTAGATAGATAAGTACTACAGTACTGCTGGATCCATGGTTAGTTGAATCTGAAAAGGCAGAACCATGGATTGGCAGTGGAGGCAGGGGAGCAAATGTAAAATTATAAAATTATATGTGGATTTTCGACTGAGCCTCTAATCACTGTGTTGTGAAGGGTCAGCCGTACTTTATATTTTACCTCAAAGGCAATTATTAATTATCCCTCCCACACTATTTTTTGAAAACAATTTTTTTCTCAAATTATGCTACTGCATATAGGATTAATTATGTTTCATTGGTTAAAGGTTATGTTTCCAAAATATTAAAAAAATTTAATACGGCAATTTTTGGTTTTCTTTACAAAGATAATTTAGATGCTATGTTGTAAAATATGGGCTTTTTCTTAAAATTGAGATATAGTGTTGCCTTAGCTTTAGGTGTACTCAGAATGACTTGATATATGTAAATACTGCACGATGATCACCACAATAAGTCTTGTAAATATCCGGCACCATATATATGTACAAATTTTTTTCTTGTGATAAGAACTTTTTATACTCTCTTAGCAACTTTCAAATATGCAATACAGTATTATTAATGTTAACTATAGTCACCATGCTGTACATTACATCCCCATGACTTATTTTATAACTGGAAGTTTATAACTTTTGACTCCTTTCACGTGATATGCCAAACGCCCAGCCCCTTCCTCTGGCCTCACCAATCTGTTTTATGCATGTATGAGCTTGTCTTTTGTTTTTTAAGATTCCACATATAAGTGATATCATACGGTATTTGTCTTTCTCTATCTGACTTATTTCACTAAGCAAAATGCCCTCAAGGTCCATGTCCATCCATGTTGTTGCAAATGGCAAGATTTCATTCTTTTTTATGGCTGAATAATTCTATTATCTATCATCTATCTATCTATCTATCTATCTATCTATCTATCTATCTATCTAATCTATCTATCTATCACATTTTCTTTATACATTCATCCATCAATGGACACTTAGATTGTTTCCATATCTAGGCTAGTGAATAATGTTGCAATGAATATAGGGGGGCAGATATCTTTTCAAGTTAGTGTTTTTATTTCCTTTGGATAAATACCCAGAAGTGGAATTGCTGAATTGTATGGTAGTTCTATTTTTGATATTTTGAGGAACCTCAATAGTATGAGATGATATAACAATGGGATTTTGATTTGTATTTCCCTGATGATTAGTAATGTTGAGTATCTTTTCATGCACCTGTTGGTGATCTATATGCCTTCTTTGGAAAATGTCCATCTAGAGCCTATGCCCATTTTTAATAAAATTGTTTGATTTTTTACTACTGAGTTGTATCAGTTCTTCACATATTTTGGATATTAACCACTTATCAAATATATTATTTGCAATTATTTTCTGCAGTTCAGTAGGTTGCCCTTTCATTTTGTTGATGGTTTTCTTTGCTGTACAGAAGCATTTTTAGTTTGATGTAGTTCACTTGTTTATTTTTTATTTTGTTGCTTTTGCTTTTGGTGTGAAATCCAAAAAATATCATTGTGAAGATGTATATCAACGAGTTTCTGCTTATGTTTTCTTCTAGGAGTTTTATGATTTCAGGTCTTACGTTCAAGTCTTGAAGCTACTTGGAGTTAATTTTTGTGTATGATGTAAGATAGCAATCCAGTTTCATTCTTTTGAATGTAGCTGTTCAGTTTTCCCAACACAGTTTATTGAAGAGACTCCTTTCCCCATTGTATGTTCTTGCCTCCTTTGTTGTAAATTAATTGACTTTATATATGTGGGTTTATTTCTGGGCTCTCTATTCTGTTCCATTGATCTATGTTTTTATGCCAACACTGCATAGGTGTGTGCAGAGAACACTTTCCTCTCTGAACTTCTGAGTAAACCCGGGAGGCTTTGTCTACCTGTCAAGCCTATACTTAGCCCTTGATCTCCAGCACCTGTAGCTTTTAAAACATCTCTTCCATCACTTTGTTTCTTAGAAATGTGACTAAAGATGTAAAACGCTTCTACACAATTCAGAAGTGATTAAATTGAATAAAATGAGCTAAAAACCAAAAAAGATTTCTAGAGCATTATAATGTAGTTTGAAACCACGGAGCATGGTGTCGCCAGCTTTGTTCTTTCTTAAGATTGCTTTTGTGGCTTCATATGAAATTTTTAGGATTGTTTGTTCTACTTCTGTGAAAAATGCCATTGGAATTTTGATGGGGATTGCACTGAGTCTGTAGATTGCTTTGAGAATATGTTAACAATGTTAATCTTTCCAATCCATGAACATGAAATATCTTTCCATTTATTCATCTTCTTCAATTTATTTAATTAATGAGATAATTTTCAGTGTACAGGTCTTCCAACTCCTTGGTTAAACACAGGTACTTTTCTTTTTGATGTTACTGTAAATGAGACTGTTTTCTTAATTTCTCTTTCTGATAGTTTGTTGTTAGTTAAGAGATGCAACAGATATTTGTATATTGATTTTGTATCCTGTAACATTACTGAATTTGTTTATTAGCTCTATAAGATCTCTGGTAAAATCTTTAAGGTTTTCTACATATAATATCATGTCACCAGCAAATAGTGACAGTTTTACTTTTTCCTTTTGAATTTGGCTGATTTTATTTCTTTTTCTTCTCTGATTTCTGTGGTTAGGTATTCCAATTCTATGTTGAATAAAAGAGGCAGGAGTGGGCACCTTGTATTGTTACTGATCTTACAGGAAAAGCTTTCAGCTGATATATATATGGCCTTTATTATATTGAGGTATGTTCCTTCACTACCCACATTACTCAGAGTTTTTATTATAAATGGATGCTGAATTTGGTCAAATGCTTTTACCACATCTATTGAGATGATCATACAACTTTTATCCTACATTTTGTTAATGTGGTATATCACATTGATTATTTTGCAGATGTTGAACCATCCTTGCATAACTGGGATAAATTCCACTTGATCATGATGTATGGTCCATTTAATGTATTGCTGAATGCAGTTTGTTAGTGTTTTGTTGAGGATTATTTGTGTCTATGTTAATCAGGTTTATTGGCCATGATTTATTCTAAATCTTTCATAAAATTGTAAATTATACCCTTAAAATTTAAATTTTTATGTTTAAAACCTCTATTTTCTGAAGACAATGTGAATTTATACACTTTTTAAAAAAACATCTTTATTGGAGTATAATTGCTTTACAATGTATTGTTAGTTTCTGCTG
Source organism: Balaenoptera borealis (assembly GCF_965194805.1). Taxonomy (NCBI): domain Eukaryota; kingdom Metazoa; phylum Chordata; class Mammalia; order Artiodactyla; family Balaenopteridae; genus Balaenoptera; species Balaenoptera borealis. The sequence continues at coordinate 36,551,635 of NC_138860.1, read as the reverse complement.
TATAACAGTGAATCAGCTATATGTATACATATATCCACATATCCCCTCCTTCTTGCATCTCCCTCCCACGCACCCTATCCCACCCCTCTAGATGGTCACAAAGCACCGAGCTGATCTCCCTGTGCTATGTGGCTGCTTCCCACTAGCTATCTATTTTACATTTGGTAGTGTATATATGTCAATGTCACTCTCTCACTTAGTCGCAGCTTACCCTTCCCCCTCACCATGTCCTCAAGTCCATTATCTACATCTGCGTCTTTATTCCTGTCCTGCCCCTAGGTCCTTCAGAACCTTTTTTTTTTTTTTTTTTAGATTCCCTATAAATGTGTTAGCATACGGTATTTGCTTTTCTCTTTCTGACTTAATTCACTCTGTATGAGAGACTCCAGCTCCATCCACCTCACTACAAATAACTCAATTTTGTTTCTTTTTATGGCTGAGTAATATTCCATTGTATATATGTGCCACATCTTCTTTATCCATTCATCTGTACATGGGCACTTAGGTTGCTTCCATGTTCTCGCTATTGTAAATAGAGCTGCAATGAACATTGTGGTACATGATTCTTTTTGAGTTATGATTTTCTCAGGGTATATGGCCAGTAGTGGGATTGCTGGGTCATATGGTAGTTCTATTTTTAGTTTTTTAAGGAACCTCCATATTGTTCTCCATAGTGGCTGTATCAATTTACATTCCCACCAAGTGTACAAGAGGGTTCCCTTTTCTCCACACCCTCTCCAGCATGTATTGTTTGTAGATTTTTTGATGATGGCCATTCTGACTGGTGTGAGGAAATACCTCATTGTAGTTTTGATTTGCATTTCTCTAATGATTAGTGATGTTGAGCATTCTTTCATGTGTTTGTAGGCAATCTGTATATCTTCTTTGGAGAAATGTCTATTTAGGTTTTCTGCCCCTTTTTGGATTGGGTTGCTTGTTTTTTTGATATTGAGCTGCATGAGCTGCTTGTATATTCTGGAGATTAATCCTTTGTCAGTTGCTTCATTTGCAAATATTTTCTCCCATTCCGAGGTTGTCTTTTTGTCTTGTTTATGGTTTCCTTTGCTGTGAAAAAGCTTTTAAGTTTAATTAGGTCCCATTTGTTTATTTTAGTTCTTATTTCCATTTCTCTAGGAGGTAGGTCAAAAGGGATCTTGTTGTGATTTATGTCATAGAGTGTTCTGCCTATGTTTTCCTATAAGAGTTTTAGAGTGTCTGGCCTTATATTTAGGTCTTTAATCCGTTTTGGGTTTATTTTTGTGTATGGTGTTCTAATTTCATTCTTTTACATGTAGGGGTCCAATTATCCCAGCACCACTTATTGAAGAGGCTGTCTTTTCTCCATCATATACTCTTGCCTCCTTTATCAAAGATAAGGTGACCATATGTGCATGGGTTTATCTCAGGGCTATCTATCCTGTTCCATTGATCTATATTTCTGTTTTTGTGCCAGTACCATACTGTCTGGATTACTGTAGCTTTGTAGTATAGTCTGAAGTCAGAGAGCCTGATTCCTCCAGCTCCGTTTTCATTTTCAAGATTGCTTTGGCTATTCGGGGTCTTTTGTGTTTCCATACAAATTGCGAAATTTTCTGTTTTAGCCCTGTGAAAAATGCCATTGGTAGTTTGATAGGGATTGCATTGAATCTGTAGATTGCTTTGGGTAGTAGAGTCACCTTCACAATGTTGATTCTTCCAATCCAAGAACATGGTATATCTCTCCATCTGTTTGTATCACCTTTAATTTCTTTCATCAGTGTCTTATAAATTTCTGCATACAGGTGTTTTGTCTCCCTAGGTAGGTTTATTCCTAGGTATTTTATTCTTTTTGTTGCAGTGGTAAATGGGAGTGTTTCCTTAAATTCTCTTTCAGACTTTTCATCATTAGTGTATAGGAATGCAAGAGATTTCTTGGCATGAATTTTGTATCATGCTACTTTACCAAATTCATTGATTAGCTCTGGTAGTATCCTGGTGGCATCTAGAATTCTCTATGTATAGTATCATCTCATCTGCAGTTACAGTTTTACTTCTTCTTTTCCAATTTGGATTCCTGTTATTTCTTTTTCTTCTCTGATTGCTGTGGCTAAAAATTCCAAAAGTATGTTGAATAATAGTGGTGAGAATAGGCAATCTTGCCTTATTCCTGATCTTAGTGGAAATGGTTTCAGTTTTTCACCATTGAGAACAATGTTGGATGTGGGCTTGTCATATATGGCCTTTTATATGTTGCGGTAAGTTCCCTCTAGGTCTGCTTTCTGGAGGGATTTTATCACAAATGGGTGTTGAATTTTTTTTAAAATTTTCATTAATTAATTAATTTATTTATTTTTGACTGTGTTGAGTCTTCGTTTCTGTGCGAGGGCTTTCTCTAGTTGCGGCGAGCGGGGGCCACTCTTCATCGCGGTGCGTGGGCCTCTCACCGTCGTGGCCTCTCTTGTTGCAGAGCACAAGCTCCAGACGCGCAGGCTCAGTAGTTTGTGGCTCATGGGCCCAGTTGCTCCGTGGCATGTGGGATCTTCCCAGACCAGGGCTCGAACCCGTGTCCCCTGCATTAGCAGGCAGATTCTCAACCACTGCGCCACCAGGGAAGCCCCTGGGTGTTGAATTTTGTCAGAAGCTTTTTCTGCATCTATTGAGATGATCATATGGTTTTTATCCATCAATTTGTTAATATGATGTATCACATTGATTGATTTGCATATTTTGAAGAATCCTTGCATTCCTGCGATACACCCCACTTGATCATGGTGTATGACCCTTTTAATGTACTGTTGTATTCTGTTTGCTAGTATTTTGTTGAGGATTTTTGCATCTATGTTCATCAGTGATATTGGCCTGTAGTTTTCTTTCTTTTTCACATCTTTGTCTGGTTTTGGTGTCAGGGTGATGGTGGCCTTGCAGAATGAGTTTGGGAGTGTTCCTCCCTCTACTATATTTTGGAGGAGTTTGAGAAGGATAGAGTTTGGCTCTTCTCTAAATGTTTGATAGAATTCACCTGTGAAGCCACCTGGTCCTGGTCTTTTGTTTGTTGGAAGATTTTAATCACAGTTTCAATATCAGTGCTTGTGATTGGTGTGTTTATATTTTCTATTTCTTCCTGTTTCAGTCTCGGAAGTTGTGCTTTTCTAACAATTTTTTCATTTCTTCCAGGTTGTCCATTTTATTGGCATATAGTTGCTTGTAGTAATCTCTCATGATCCTTTGTATTTCTGCAGTGTCAGTGGGTACTTCTCCTTTTTCATTTCTAATTCTGTTGATTTGAGTCTTCTCCCTTTTTTTCTTGATGAACCTGGCTAATGGTTTATCCATTTTGCTTATCTTCCCAAAGAACCAGCTTTCAGTTTTATTGATCTTTGCTATCGTTTCTTTCATTTCTTTTTCATTTATTTCTGATCGGATCTTTATGATTTCTTTCCTTCTGCTAACTTTGTGGTTTTTTGTTCTTTTTCTATAATTGCTTTAGATGTAAGGTTAGGTTGTTTATTTGAGATGTTTCTTGTTTCTTGAGGTAGGATTGTGTTGTTATAAGCTTCCCTCTTAGAACTGCTTTTGCTGCATCCTATAGGTTTTGGGTCATCGTGTTTGCATTATCATTTGTTTCTAGGTATTTTTTGATTTCCTCTTTGATTTCTTCAGTTATCTCTTGGTTATTTAGTAGTGTATTGTTTAGCCTCCATGTGTTTGTATTGTTTACAGTTTTTTCCTGAAATTGATATCTAGTCTCATAGCATTGTGGTCGGAAAAGATACTTGATACGATTTCAATTTTGTTATACTTACCAAGGCTTGATTTGTGACCCAAGATATGATCTATCCTGGAGAGTGTTCCATGAGCACTTGAGAAGAAAGTGTATTCTGTTGTTTTGGGAATGAATGTCCTATAAATATCAATTAAGTGCATCTTGTTTAATGTGTCCTTTAAAGCTTGTGTTTCCTTATTTATTTTCATATTGGATGATCTGTCCATTGGTGAAAGTGGGGTGTTACAGTCCCCTACTATGATTGTGTTGCTGTCGATTTCCCCTTTTATGGCTGTTAGTATTTGCCTTATGTATTGAGGTGCTCCTATGTTGGGTGCATAAATATTTACAATTGTTATTTCTTCTTCTTGGATTGATCCCTTGATCATTATGTAGTGTCCTTCTTTGTCCCTTGTAATACTCTTTATTTTAAAGTCTATTTTGTCTGATATGAGAATTGCTACTCCGGCTTTCTTTGATTTCCATTTGCACTGAAAATCTTTTTCCATCCCCTCACTTTCAGTCTGTATGTGTCCCTAGGTCTGAAGTGGGTCTCTTGTAGACAGCATATATATGGGTTTTGTTTTTGTAACCATTCAGTGAGCCTGTGTCTTTTAGTTGGAGCATTTAACCCACTTATATTTAAGGTAATTATCAATATATATGTTCCTATTACCATTTCCTTAATTGCTTTGGGCTTGTTTTTGTAGGTCTTTTCCTTCTCTTGTATTTCCTGCCCAGAGAATTTCCTTTAGCATTTCTTGTAAAGCTGGTTTGGTGGTGCTGAATTCTTTTAGCTTTTGCTTGTCTGTAAAGTTTTAATTTCTCTGTCAAATCTGAATGAGATCCTTGCTGGGTAGAGTTATCTTGGTTGTAGGTTTTTCCCTTTAATTACTTTAAATATATCCTGCCACTCCCTTCTGGCTTGCAGAGTTTCTGCTGAAAGATCAGCTGTTAACCTTATGGGGATTCCTTTGTATGTTATTTGTTACTTTTCCTTTGCTGCTTTTAATATTTTTTCTTTGTATTTACTTTTTGATAGTTTGATTTATATGTGTCTTGTCATGTTTCTCCTTTGAGTATCCTGTATGGCACTCTCTGGGCTTCCTGGGCTTGATTGACTGTTACCTTTCCCACAAGAGGGAAATTTTCAACTATAATCTCTTCAAATATTTTCTCAGTCCCTTTCTTTTTCTCTTCTTCTTCTGGGACTCCCATAATTTGAATGTTGGTGCATTTAATGTTGTCCCAGAGGTCTCTGACACTGTCCTCAATTCTTCTCATTTTTTTTTCTTTATTCTGCTCTGCAGTAGTTATTTCCACTCTTTTATCTTCCAGGTCACTTATCCGTTCTTCTGCCTCTGTTATTCTGCTATTGTTTCCTTCTAGAGAATTTTAAATTTCATTTCTTGTGTTGTTCATCACTGTTTGTTTGCTCTTTAGTATTTTTAGGTCCTTGTTAAATGTTTCTTGTATTTTCCCCATTTTATTTCCAAGATTTTGGATCATCTTTACTATCATTACTCTGAATTCTTTTTCAGGTAGACTGCCTATTTCTTCTTCATTTGTTTGGTCTGGTGCGTTTTTACTTTGCTCCTTCACCTTCTGCATATTTCTCTGTCTCCTCATTTGCTTAAGTTTCTGTGTTTGGGGTCTCCTTTTCTCAGGCTGCAGGTTCGTAGTTCCCATTGTTTTTGGTGTCTGCCCCCAGTGGGTAAGTTTGGTTCAGTGGGTTGTGTAGGCTTCCTCGTGGAGGGGACTGGTGCCTGTGTTTTGGTGGATGAGCCATGATCTTTTCTTTCTGGTGGGCAGAACCATGTCCGGTGGTGTGTTCTGGGGTGTCTGTGAATTTATTATGATTTTAGGCAGCCTCTCTACTAATGGGTGGGGTTGTGTTCCCGTCTTGCTAATTGTTTGGCATGGGGTATCCAGCACTGGAACTTGCTGGTCGTTGAGTGGAGCAGGGTCTTAGTCTTGAGACAGAGATCTCAGGGAGAGTCCTCGCCGATTGATATTACTTGGGGCTGGGAGGTCGCTGGTGGTCTGATGTCCTGAACTTGGCTCTCCCACCTCAGAAGCTCAGGCCTGACACCCGGCCGGAGCACCAAGACCCTGTCAGCCACACAGCTCAGAAGAAAAGGGAGAAAAAATAGAACGAAAGAAAAAACAGTAATAAAATGAAAGAAAATAAAGTTATTAAAATTAAAAAATAATTAAAATTAAAAAATTTAAAAGTAATGAAAGAAAAAAGAAGAGAGCAATCAAAGCAATAAACAAATCCACCAATGATAACAAGCGCTGAATACTATACTAAGATAAACATAAAAATCAGAAAGTAGTCAGTCGCATACAGCAAACCCCAAGTCCACACTTGCTCCCAAAATCCACTGCCTCAATTTTGGGATGATTTGTTGTCTGTTCAGGTATTCCACAGATGGAGGGTACATCAAGTTGATTGGGGAGATTTAATCTGCACGGAGAAATTTCCCTTTCTCTTCTTTGTTCGCACAGCTCCTGGGGTTCACCTTTGGATTTGGCCCCATCTCTGCATGTAGGTCGCCCTCTGGCATCTGTTCTTTGCCCAGACAGGAGGAGGTTAAAGGAGCGGCTGATTGGGGGCTCTGACTCACTCAGGCCGGGGGGAGTGATGGGTACAGAATGCGGGCAAGCCAGTGGCGGCAGAGGCCAGTGTGACGTTGCAACAGCCTGAGACATGCCGTGTGTTCTTCTGGGGAAACTGTCCCTGGATCACGGGACCCTGGCAGTGGCAGGCTGCACAGGCTCCTGGGAGGGGAGGTGTGGATAGTGACCTGTGCTTGTGCACAGGCTTCTTGGTGGCTGCAGCAGCAGCCTTAGCATTTCATGCCCATCTCTGGTGTCTGTAGTGATAGCCGTGGTTCGCACCTGTCTCTGAAGCTTGTTTAGGCGGTTTTCTGAATTTCCTCTCCTCGTGCACCCTGAAACAATGGTCTCTTGACTCTTAGGCAGTTCCAGACTTTTTCCCGGACTCCCTCCTGTTTAGCTGTGGTGCACTAGCCTCCTTCAGGCTGTGTTCACGCAGCCAACCCCAGTCCTCTTCCTGGATTCTGAACTCCAAAGCCTGAGCCTCCACTCCCAGCCCCCACCCGCCCCAGTAGATGAGCAGACAAGCCTCTCAGGCTGGTGAGTGCTGGTCGGCACTGATCCTCTGTGCAGGAATCTCTCCGCTTTGCCCTATGTACCCCTGTTGCTGCACTCTCCTTCATGGCTCTGAAGCTTCCCCCTCACCTAACCCCCATCTCTGCCAGTGAAGGGGCTTCCTACTTTGTGGAAACTTTTCCTCCTTCACAGCTCCTCCCAGAAGTACAGGTCCCATCCCTATTCTTTTGTCTCTGTTTTTTCTTTTTTCTTTTGCCCTACCCAGGTATGTGGGGAGTTTCTTGCCTTTTGGGGAGTCTGAGGTCTTCTGCCAGTGTTCAGTAGGTGTTCTGTAGGAGTTGTTTCACATGTAGATGTATTTTTGATTTATTTGTGGGGAGGAAGGTGATCTCCATGTCATCTTGAATATCCTCTGTACACTTTTTATTCTAAGCACCCCCACTGATTTTTTTATTTTTACAGATAAAGAGAAAGACAAAACTAATGAGATGCCTTATAAATCCTACCCCTTTTAGTAACTTGAAGTTTAACTCCATCAGTTTTACTGCCACTTAGTAAATTAAGAGAACATAAATGGGAAATCAAATAATGCTGCTTTTAATTCCCCAGTTATATAAATAACAACTCTAAGTGAAAAGAAATCAAATTTTAACTACATAGTTTCTTACAGTGACCTAAGTTGGACAGATAAATGGAGATTTTCATCATAAAAATTCCAGTGAATATAAATGTCAAAGTCTCCAGTGAACCACTTAAAATTTCATCTTGGCCACCAGTCCAATCTAGGAAGTAGGGTACACCTAGGGTAGGGAAAACCCTCTAACAGTCCATGATTTGCTGCAGAACTTAAACCTCAAATCCCACAGAAATTTTTCCTACAGTCATAATAGCTGATGAAATTCTGCACAAATTTCTCCTGTTGCAGTGATATTAAAAGCAACTAAAGGGCTTCCCTGGTGGCGCAGTGGTTGAGAATCTGCCTGCCAATGCAGGGGACACGGGTTCGAGCCCTGGTCTGGGAAGATCCCATATGCCACGGAGCAACTGGGCCCGTGAGCCACAATTACTGAGCCTGCGCGTCTGGAGCCTGTGCTCCACAACAAGAGAGGCCGCGATGGTGAGAGGCCCGTGCACCGCGATGAAGAGTGGTCCCCACTTGCCGCAACTAGAGAAAGCCCTCGCACAGAAACGAAGACTCAACACAGTCATAAATAAATAAATAAAAGAACGTGAATTTCTTTAAAAAAAAAAAAAAAGCAAACTGGGCTATTCATTTCAGTAACAGTCAAGTGGTCTTAGTTTGCATTAAAAAAAAAACAGCAGCTAAAAACATTTTTAGTAATGAAATGCAATTCAGACAGCACACTCATGCAGGCACATTTTAGAAAAACACAGCATGCAATATAGAGGACAAAGAAATGCACAAAAGTATGTCAAAAGTACAAAGTTTAGAATAAGTTAGAGGAAACATGCTTTGATTTACCCTTTCATCTCCTTCTCTTTCTTCTCCTTCTCCTTTTCCTTCTTCTCGTTTTCCTTCTTCTCGTTTTCCTTTTTCTCCTTTTCCTCCTTCTCTTTCTTCTCCTTCTCTTTCATATCCTTTTCTTCCTTCTCTTTCATATCCTTCTCCTCTTTCTTCTCACTGTGAAGACATCTGTAGAAGCAGGTACAAACTACTACAACAGCAACAACTACAAGAAAACAGGAAACAAATGATATGTGACTCTGAAAACTAATCACCAAGATTCCAAACCAAGCAGAAGAAATAAACATTGGTTACATTTCTGCGGTTAGAAGATGTTATTTTATTTGAGCCCATATACATTTATATTCCATCTCGACCCTTCAGTATCTAAATCCAATTCCCTGGAATCACTTAAACAGTCCACAATAAGTCAGAGCCTTTGCTTAATTTAGAAAATTACCCAAAGCATATTTGGGAAATAGACTCATATGACTAATAATTTTGAAAAAATATGTATTATTTAGGGTTTGTTACTATGTGGACATGTAGGATATAAAAGAATATACAATCACCAACACAAGGTAGTATATCACAGAAAAGGTCAGGTTTTTTAAGACTGTTCTACTCAATTTCAATCTATAAAAACTACAGCAACTGAAAAGTCATTGAAAAAATAATGTGCATCTCATCTTCATATTACATTTTCACTTAAGTGGTATCGAAGTTTGAGATACTTACTTGCAGTAAGAATAATCAGAGCAATGATTCCTGCATCTGAGAAAATATGAAAACAGTTTTGAAGATATTAAGCATCTATGGGTCCTAGATAGCAGCTGTATTTTAATTTTGATCAGATCGTCTAAAAACTACAGTAAAAATGTTTATCAATCTAGTTTTAGCATGACTGCTACTGCATCCAAGTCATTTTGATCACAGAACCCTTTTAAACAGATTCCAGGTACAGGATCCACCTTGTGAAACTCTTAACAGGAGCCTCATTTTTCATTGTTTTGTGCTTTAGCTACCACACCAGGTTATTTTGTATAGGTTACTAGTACTGTTAGAATTAACTAGATTAGAGAAAATTATCTACATGTGTCTATATATACTACCACTTACATTTGTCATGGTACCTGCACTAATAAAATAACTATAAATGTCAATTATTACTAATTATTTGTGACACATTGTTTCTTCCCTACCTACAAATGATTGGAACATATTTCCATGTAGAACTCTAAGGTCTCATAGTACAGGGTTATTAATAACAAAATGATACCTAAATCCTCAAAGTCATCAAGTGATAGTATTTCGTCACTGGGATTGGGATATCCTAGGAAAAAAATGGAAATAGGTAAAAAGGAAGACTAACTAAATCTTAAAGATCTATAAATTCATTGATTTTGGTTTTGTGCCTTTTTATAATTCATAATTATAATTTAATTTTCCTTATAAATTATATTAATGTTTCTCATTAAAAGTTGCATCATAAAATATTATAAATTTATATTCAATGCCATCAACATTCTTCTTCCTGTCCACTGATATTCCTTGCGACTAATTCTGTGGTATAGCAAGCAAATTTATCATTAGTGTATTCCAAAAAAATAGGCTTGAATTCAATATGATTCTACTCAAAAGATAGAGGAAGGCTTAAAAATGATTTAGAAGTTGCTCTGGAGTAGAAAGACTCTTCAACATTATACAGGCCATTTATAAAATACTCGTGGCTAACATCATACTCAATGTTGAAATACTAAAATTTTTTTTCCCTTAAGATCAGGAACAACACAGAATTCCTGCATTTGCCACTTCAATTCAATGTAACATTGGAAGTTTGGGTCAGAATCATTACGTAAAAAAGAAGTTAAAAATATCCAGATGGGAAAGAAGAAATAAAATGATCTCTCTTTATAGATGACATGATTTTCTACATAGAAAGCTCTATAAAGATCACACACGTACACACAAACACATACACAACTGTTAGAACTAATACATAAATTCAGCAAAGTTGAAGGATAGAAAATGAACACACAAAAATCAGTTGTGTCTCTATACACTAACAATGAACAATCCAAAAATGAAATTAAGCAAACAATTCCATTTACAATAGCATTAAAAAGAATAAAATACTCAAACTTAACCAAGGAGATGAAAGGCTTATACATTGAAGACTATAAAAATTTCTGAAAGAAAGTGAAGAAGACATAAATAAATGGAAAGACATCCTGTGGTCATGGACAGGAAGACTTAATATTGTTAAGATGTTAATACTACACAAAACAATTTACAGATTAAATGCACTCTCTATCACCATCTTAAAAATGCATTTTGCAGAAAAAGAAAAATACAACCTATAATTTATATGGAATATCAAGGGACTAGCAACAGCCAAGACAATCCTGAAAAAGAAGAGCAATGCTGAAAGGGCTCATACTTTCTGATTTCAAAACTTACTAAAAAGCTACAATAATAAAACAGAATGGTACTGGCATAGAGACAGACATACAGACCAATGGTATAGAATATAGGGCCCAGAAGTAAACCCTTGCTTATATGGTCAAATGATTGTTAACAAGGGTTCTAAGAGCATTCAATGGGGAAAGGGCAGTCTTTTCAACAAATGATTTTTAGAAAACTGGATATCCACATGCAAAGAATGAAATTTGACACTTATCTTACACCATATACAAAAATTAATTCAAAATGTATCAAAAACAAAAGACTTAAAACTATAAAACTCTTAGAAGGAAACATAGAGGACAAATTTCATGATGTTGAACTGGCAATGACTTCTTAGATGTGACACCAAAAGCATAGGCAACAAAAGAAAAAAATAGATATATTGGACTACATCAAAATTAAAAACTTTTGTGTATCAAAGGACACTATCAACATAGCAAAAACCAACTCACAGAATGGGCAGAAACATCTGTAAATCATACGTCTGATAAGGGATTGATATCCAAAATATATTACGAATTCCTAAAACTCAATAACAACAACAAAAAGCCATTTTACAAATGGGCAAGGGACTTGAATAGACATTTCTCCAAAGAAGATATACAAATGGTCAAGAAGCACATGAAAAGCTGCTCACCATATCACTAATCGTTAGGGAAATAAAAGCCACAATGAGATACTACTTCACACCTATTAACTAACATAGATTATGATGGTTATTATATAAAAAACAGAAATTAACATGTGTTGGCAAAGAGTTTGGGAAATTAGAAACTTTGTACATCACTTGTGGGAATGAAAATGGTGCAGCCACTTAAAAACTTTTTAAAAATGGAAGACAGTATGGATGTTCCTCCAAAAATTAAACAAGAATTAATATATAACACAACAATTCCACTCAAAGGTATATACCCCACAAAAAAATTCAAAAGAGGTACTCAAACAGATACTTGAATGCCAATATTCTGAAAAGCATTGTTTAGAATGTCAAAAGGTGAAAACAACCCAGTATCTATCAACAGATGAATGAATAAATAAAATGTGGTATATACAAACACTGGAATATTTTCAGCCATAAAAAGGAATAAAGTTCTGATACAAGGTGGATGAACTTTGAAGACATTATGCTAAGTGAAATAACCCAGACACAAAGAGACACATGTAAAGTACCACTTAAATGAGGTATCTAGGTAAGTTAAATTCAGAGACAGAAAGTAGAAAGAAGTTATTGAATGTGGGAGGAGGATTGAGAAAGGAGCATGACTGCTTAATGGGTATAAAGTTTTAGTTTGAGATGATGAAAAAGTTTTAGAGATAGATAGTAGTGATGGTTGCACAACAATGTGAATGTATATAATGCTACTGAATTGGATGAAATGGTAAGAAAAATTAAATAAATGTTGATCTGGAAAAATTACAGTAAGCGTTCTGCCAGACATTAAAACATATTATAGTACTAGAATGAAAAACAACAACTTGGTGTTGGCACAGATATGGACAGAGTTCAAGGGAACAGATAGAAGACTAAAACACCTATGGATTTAATGGATGATAAAAAGTGGAACCTCAAAACACTTGGAGAGAAGACAAGTTATTCAACAAATGGTGCTACTTTGCCATTGGATGGGGGTGAGTGGAGTGAAGAGGGACCCAATCTCATTCCACATACCATAATGAATTTCAGATGTACCAAAGATTTAAATCCAAAGAATGCAATTAAGATGCATGGTTTAAATGTTTATATAATTTCAGCTTAAGGAAGTCCTAAAGCTTTTATAAGAAAGACACAACGCTCATAGCTATTAGGGAAAAGATCGATATATCCAGCTACCTATTAATGTAAAAGTTTTGCACATATAAATGACCACCAATAGGAGAATATTTAAATAAAATATGATGGCATATATTAAAGTCATCATTTAAAAGGATGAGAATAAATAAAAATACAATCTCAATATGACATTAAGTGAAAAAATGCTAGTTTCAAAAAAATATGAACAGTATGATGCCATTTTTGTTTAAGAAAATAAACACCGAATTAAATGTATAGCTACATATATAAGGATTTTGATGTACAGAAATAGAGTAAAGACACACTAACAGTGATTAACTAAGGTAACAGGCTAGGAGGGAGAACAAATCTTTTACTCTGTATACTTCTGTAATGTTTGAAAATTTACAAAAATATATTCATGTATAAAAATATACTCAGGTAACAAAAAGTTATAAAAAGCAACTCATATCTAATAGTACAGTATAAAATCCTAAAAGAAAACTGACTAGTGAAAATAAAGCAAAAAAAAAAAAAAAAAGAAAAGAAAAAAAAAAAACAACCCTAGGAAAAAAGTTCACTTCACATTAAAAGGGCTTTAATTTATAGTAAGTTCAAATCAACAAAAAAAAACAGTTTTAGAAACCTAATAGAAAAATGAACAAAGAACATGAATAAATAAATGTAGACAGAAAAAGTTAAGCCTCACTGATAATTAAAGAAATGCAAATTAAAATAAGACATGATTTTACACCCATCACTTTATAAATTTCTTAACTATAAGTAGGATAAAGAGTTACTGAACCTGGATATTTTAAAAGTGGAGTCTTGGTTGGATGAGTAGGCTTGTAACCTGGAAAAATAAATTTGACTCAATTCACCATCCTTGTCAATACAAAATTATGAATTTAATTTTGGTTTTTTATTTTTTTAAAGATTATTTCTCAAAATAAATAATACACATACACTCAGAACTTTGCAATTCTACTCCTGAGTTTAACCTAAATATATATTTGTACAAGTGCACAAGGATGTGTATATAAAATGTTCACTACAACTTTGTATTTTATAATGAAAATCCTAGTAGTTAACTAATTATAAATCATAAAATTTATGTATTCTTTTAAAAGATCCAAGTAGTAGTATATTCCATAATTTTTTTCTATTTCACTAAGGATTTCTTGGACATTTTTTCATATTAGCACATTTAGATCTGACTTAACACCATTATATGTTGCTACTGATCCTTTTGGTATAGTCTTTCTCTAACTGATGATAAAAAATGATTGACAATCCCATAAGGAGAGTTGACTTTTTATTTTAAAAAAAAGATCGCTGTAGCTTCTTCTCTTCATAGGCTTTTTCTCACAAACAATTCACATCTTCTTCAAACACTAAACTGTATCAGTGTTTTATAAGTCCTTATGAAATGTTTATGGTCAACTTTCAAAAGAGCATATCAACAAATATAGTATACCACAGTGTATAGGCCCACTAGGACATGGATGGGTCAATGAATATACATTTCATATGCAATCTTTATATATCATCCACCAAAAAAACATCTCTTTCCCCACAAAACTTCACAGCACTCACCAAGGTACTGAAGGAGGTTACTGGGTACCAGGTTTACAGTAATTATAAAAGGTGTTCTAGTTACCATGTTAACATGAATAATCCCCCTCAATCCTTCAAAATATCAGGGCAATAGGAAACAAACAAATTAGATGCCAGTAACTGACATTAGTTTGAGTCATTAGACAACAGGAAACTAGAACCCACAGAAGTGATGTTACTTGAGTGAGCAGAGCCACACTGGGACCCTGAATGCAGTCTGCCCAGGTTAATGCTCTTCCCTCTCTTCCTCTTGTCTCTTGCTTCTGCTGCAACTAAAAGGAAGAAGCCAGAGAAAGCAGCCCTGAAATCAGGAAGATAATTCCTTCTACCATATCAAAATAGTCTCTCAAGTCTTAAGCAGAGCAGCTAATTAGTAGTCCCTGCCAGAAATCCTCCATTTCATTTCAATAAGTAAGGACTTCTCCTGCCTTTCGGTTGTTATGAAATTTACTTTCTGTTGCCAAATAAAAATGCCCAGTAAAGAGACAAATGATATCTGTATGAGGTGGGGAGTGGTAGAAATACAGGTCCTTTTCTGGTGACAACAGAAATTTCCCAGTATAAAAAGAACCAAACTGGTTGCAGTCTGGAAAATGAAACATAGTCCTGGACCTGGAAGATACCATGTAAAGGTGATGCTATACCATGTAAAGGTGATGCTGTAAGTCATACAAGCTACCTAAGAGCTTTCTAGATGCCAGGCACTGTGCTAAGTGCTTTAAATGGATCCCATTTTGACTTTGCTATCACCCAGTGAGGAAGTCATTAAATCATTTTACATGTAAGTAAATATATTTAAAGTTTACGTAACTTGTCCAAGTTCACACACCTGTTGATATCTGTGGACTATGGCAAATACTTTTAGAATCACTAAGCATAACAACTAAAATGGCTTTAAATATAGTCTTCCTCTTTTCATTACTAAAAATGATGAATGAGTGTAAATCACATGAATTTAAAGGATTTTTTTGTAAAATATAAGCAGGCAGTTACTAAATCTGAATGGCCCAAAATTGGGAGTTTTGTATTGAGAGGAATCAGCACTGAAGAACAAACCACATGGGATTACTACTTTCATATCATTTATATGAATTATGCCTCTCATTCTTGACTTATATAGGTAAAAATTCCCATGCTTCAATTTACTCTGAAAAATCATTCCCATCTATTTTTGTACATAAAAATACCAAACAAGAGACATTAATATACCTGTGTTCTTTGCTAAAAGAATGTGTTAAGACTCTATAAAAACATACAAAATCACAACAGCAGAATTCTATGTAAGTTCTGTCATACATCTCTCATGGAAATGGATACAAGACAGAGTTAAATACAAAGAGTTATTTTTTCAATTATTCTTGTCAATGTCAAAGAAATAAAAACTAAAAGACAAAATTTAAAAAAAGGAAAAAGACAACATTTGTACCTTTAATACACTTTGGCATCTCAGGCTCCCAAGTATTATTACCACCACAGAACACTAGGTTGCTGCCATTAAGGTAAAAACCCTGGAGGCATTCAAATATCACCACTGCTTGGTAGGAAAATTTTTCTCTACTTTCTGATACCATTATTCCATGTTCGAGTACTGGACGTTCACATTTGACCACTGAAAATTGGAGAAATTCCAGAATTAATAAAAAGCTACTTTCACACAGGACCAGAAAAACTAGTGCAAAGTAGTAATTTCCAGTGGGAAGAAACAGCTGAGGAATGAAAGACAAGATGTTAATTGAAAAAAAAAAAGACTTTATTTGTGCATTTGAATTTCAGGCAAATAGATTTAGAGAAACTTAATAACGTTTTTCCACCTAGAACAGACTGTCATTATACTTTATTGGCTTTCCTACATTTTTTTCCATTAATGACAAGTTTTGAGAAAGTGTGACTACCAGGTACAAATTCAGGGCAAGTTCAAAACTTTTGATACTTTTGATACTCTTTAGCTCTAGGACTTTTTTTAAGGTCATGCTGACACTAATTACAGTACCCTGCTCTTTTAGAAAGGTAGCAAAGACTTTTTGAGAAGGTAATATTTGAGCTCGATTTTAAAAGTTGAAAAGAAGCTAGCCAGGCAAAATGCTCGGCCCTCACACCAGTGTACTCTGGTGTTTCCCATTCTACTCTACTTCTTCAAAGTAAAATACAGGTCATGACCCTCTAGATTGACTTCAATATCTATGAATGTGTTTTGCAGAATTCGGAAAAAAAAAAAAACAACTGAAAAACACTGGGCTGAGCAGAGAGTTCAAGAGGATATCTTATGAGATTAAATCTGAGCAATAGATAAGGGCCAGAAAATATACAGCCTTTTAAACCAGAATAATGTTCTTCTTCCTTTCCTGTGGATCTGAATTTCCATCAAGTATCACATCATTTCTGTTCAGCCAGGAGAACTTCTTTATCAATTCTTGTGTTCAGGTTGGCTGATGACAAATTCCCCAAACTTCTGTTTATCTGAAACTGTTTTTTATTTATTTCACCTTCAGTTTTGGAAGATTTCTCCTTGACAGTGAATTCTAGGTTAAGTGTTTTAGTTTTCTTTCAGCACATTAGCAGACATTATTGTCTTCTCATCTCCACAGTTCCTTAAGAGACATCAGCTGTCATTCTTAACGTGGGTAATGGGGGGGATGGGGGTGGGTGGGTGTGTCCTCAACATAATACCTTTTTTCCCTGGCTCTCTTTTCTTTTATTTTTTGTTTTCAGTAGTTTTACCATGATGTATTTAGTTTGGTGGGGCATAAAGATGTAATATTACAACTATCATCATTGTAATATTTTTTAACTATCCATTTAAATGTCTGCAGAATAGTGTTGTCCTCTTTTTCATTCTTTTTTTAAAAAATTATTTTTTAATACAACTTTTAAAGGTTACATTCCATTTACAGTTATTACAAAATATTGGCTATATTCCTCATGTTGTGCAATACATCCTTGTAGCCTATCTTATACCCAATAGTTTGTACCTTCCACGCCCACACCCCTATATTGCCCCTCCTCACTGATGACCACTAGTTTGTTCTCTGTATCTGTCAGTCGGCTTCTTTTTTGTTATATTTACTAGTTTGTTGTATTTTTTAGATTCCACATATAAATGATATCATATAGTATTTGTCTTTCTCTGTCTGACTTATTAAATATCTTTTTCTTTCTTGTCAGCCTAGTTATAGCTTTATCTATTTTATTGATCTTCTCCAAGAACCAGGGGTTTGTTTCATTGGTTTTCTCTATTATTTTCTCTTCACAATTTCATTGATTTCTCTCTATCTTTATGATCATCTTATGTCTCCTTATTTTGAGTTTGCTCTTCTTTTTTTAGTTTTTTAAGGTGGAAGCTTAGATTGTTGATTTGAGACTTTTACACAAGTATTTCATGCTATAAATTTCCCTTTAAGCAATGCTTTTGTTGTATCACACAAATTTTGATATTTTGATGTATTGTGTTTTTCATTTTTACTCAATTCAAAACACTTTCTAACTTCCCTTGTTACTTCATCTTTGACTCATGGGTTAGTAAGGAGTGCCTTTCATAATTTTCAAGTATTTGCAAATTTTCTAGATTAGCCCTGTTTTAATTTCTATGTTTATTCCATTGTGATCAGATAATGCACTTAATGATTTCAATTCTTTGGAATGTGCTAAAAATAATCTTATTGCCTAGAATATGAGCTACCTTAGAGAATGTCCCATGTGCACTTGAAAAGAGTAAATATTATCCTGTTATTCAGTGGTTTTCTTCCAAGAATCAAATACCCTCTAGCATCTCCTTGCTTTATGTAACTCTCTAGTGCCTTAAATATTGTTTTAAAAATATATTTTGTTCAGAGTTTATCATTCTTATCAATGAGAAGCTTAGCTTTTTAAAATTTTCTCTACCATTATTTGTAGCCAGAACTCTCAGACATCTTGCAATATAAGAAAAAACTTTATTTTTGAGGCAGGGTGTGTTGAGTTTTTTAGTTCTTTCAAGCAAAAAAATCCTAATACACACACACACACACACAATTAGTTCACAATGTGTAAACTGTAATGTCAAGAACATCTGGGGTGAGGGGTGGGAAACCCCACAACTAGAACTATTTTCTGTTCAATTTGGCCTAAATTAAACTAGAAGTCAATTTAACCGGAGGAATAAACATGTATGACTGTTTTACTTATAGGTAAAACTATTTACAAAGTGTTCCACAGTATTTACAAATGAAGAAGGAAACAAATGGAAACATTATTACCTTTACACAGAGGAGCGGCACTACTCCATTTGCCAGGTCCAGAACAAATAAGCTTGCTCTCTCCAACAAGTGAGTATTCATCTGATCCATTTGAAGGATTACAACTATAAGTTACTAATTCATTATATTCAAATATATTCCTGTAGCTATTGGTGTGTTTTCCATGTTTTATTTTTGGAGGTCGTCCACAAAAAATCTCTTAAAAAGGGGTAAAAAGAGAAAATAAAGGTAAAGGGAAGGTGAAAGAGTAAGACAGCATCAGTAAAGTCCTATGAACTACCTTCAATAAGTTCTTTAACATATGATTTCTAGAAGTTAGTTGTGAATCCTTTATCCATTTAGAGGAGAGTTTCCATGAGAAAATGTATTATCCCAAATTCAAATCATGTAGAAATAAACTTTTAAGAACCAAACTCATTTTCTTAAATACCTATATAAAGTACCTATATGAAATACCTATATTTATCTATAAGGACATGCTAAGTTTTATTCTAATCATCATAAGAGATGGAAATTTAATGAGAAAATATGCTTGTGATTAAAAATAAAATTCACTGCTAGCTAAGAAATGCATATTTATAATTTATAAACATATCCATTCACTACATCCATGGTTCACAATAATACCAAGATATGGTCTTATTTCACTGTCATCCTTGTAAGTTTATGGTGAAATTTTCCAGAATCTACAAATTGTGTGATTTTGCCACAGACTGAATCCAGATGTCTTCCTTTAAGCTAGATATTGAAGAGATTTGCAAAAATGTAAAACAATGCCACTATTCCCACTGTTGGTTTTGGAAATTTTTAATTTTTTCATAAAAATATGTTGTATATATTAACATGTATTGACTTTACTGTTCCTAAAAATGATTTAATAATTAACTATTTTAAAAACTTTTGTTTTAATTCCAATATAATGAATACCAATAGACATAACCCACATAAAGAAAAGCTCTTTGGAATCGTTGTTGATTTAACAGCATAAACAGGTCCTGAAGCCAAAAAGTTTGAAAATTCCTAATCCAAATTATAAAGTGAGAATTAACTTACTTTCACAATGTGGTATCAAATCACTCCAATGCACATTATCTCCAATAAGGTTACAAGTTAGAATTTTTTTTCCTCTTAAGTAATAACTAAATGAAAAAAGAAAAGGTTACTGTTTGTTTAATAGCACATAATACTGAAAATTTTTATATGGTTGTTTTTCTGCACTACAGTAGTTTGAGGGAGAAGTTTCTTAAATGACATGATATAATGAAAGTGCTAACCAAATCTGCAATTTTAATCAAATAAAGAGTTTCTGCATGTGGACACACACTGTCCCACAGCAAAATGTCTAAATTACTATTATGCCTGTCAGTGTGGCCTCTTCACCATCTCTGGCAAATGCATCACACATTCACTTCTATGCTTTTGCTCACACCATTCTGCTCAGCAAGGACTGAGCAGAGACATCAGGCCCTAGAGCTTGCCTGCCTGGATTCAAGTCCCAGCTCCATGAATGACTTGTTATTTAAGCTTGGGAAAGTCTCTTACTGTTTCTCTTGCTCAATTTCCTCATCTATGTAAAAGAGATAATAGTACATACTTCATGGGGTTGTTTTGAGAATAAGTTAGCATCTGACACATAGTGAGTGCTAGGTAAGTTTTAGTTCTTTTTAATATTCTTTAGATCAGAATATCTTTCCAGGAATAGCTTGGGAATACTACTTAATGAAATTTTCTCTGATGATTTAAACTCACAGTACTCTCTTCTCCTTCTGGATTCTCATTGTAATGATCATAAATAATGGTATGTATTTGGCACTTCTTATTTACTATTTTGATTTAATATATTATGTTAGTATATATTGTGTTTCTAACCAGGCTACAGCTTTTTTTTGAGAAGAGTCTATGCTTTAAGTTTTTGGTACCTTTCAAAGTGCCTAATAGGCTCTCTATATCTATGACAGGATGTTCGAATATTTTTACTTGATCAGTTTAAAAATAATCAGTGAAACTGCTTGTACAAGGTTCCAGTTGACTTTTCCGTTAAGCTGTACTCATTTTCTGTATATTAGTGTTTTAGGAGAGGATTTTGGGAAGGTGGTAGAGTTGGAAGTTCTAGGAATCTGTCACCATAACTAGACAAAAACTGCAATGGCAGAATCTGTCTGATGTCACTGTTTTGGAACTCTGGAGTCTGTTGAAGGCTTGCAAGTTCTAGAGGAAAACTCAGACAGGTAAATTGCATTAATTTCAGTCAATTTCAGCTCTTAGGAAAACAGCAGCAACTTACCCCTACCCTCAGCAGTGTGGCAGGCAACTGTGAGTGTGCTCCTGAAGCAGCTTACACACAGGTTGCAGGAGGTACAATAGCCAAAAAGACTGTCTTCCAAGTACCAAGGATCTGTACTCTGATTGCTGACTGCTATTTCTGATCACAGAAAGTGGTGGCAGCCATTGTTGTCACACCTTGCCGACTCTTGCAAGCCCTATCCTTGTTGGCTGAAGTGACTTACACGGGATTTAAAGATCCAGCAACATTTGCTTCCACTTTCATTTTTCATGTTTCCACTCTCAGAAGCCAGGCACTAAAGACTAGGACATTCAAAAACAACTGCATATGTGGGGAAATTTAGAAAGTGAGTGTGCATGTTCAGGGAAAAAACACAGAAACAGCCTGAGAAGACCTTCAGTTTACATCTCAGGTGATCCCTGCCACAGAAACATGATACAAAAATCAATAAACAAAAACAGTAACAAAAACTTCAATGTCTAGGGAAAGGGGAGAATCTGATTTGCAGAGTTACACATTATTAGATTCCAATATCCAATATTCCACAAAAAATCACCAGGCATACAAAGAAACAGGAAAGTATGGTCCATTCAGAATAAAAAAACAAATGAACAGAAACTGTTCCTGAAAAAATCTGATGATAGATATATTAGATAAAGACATCAAAATATCTTAAAGATGCTCAAAGAACTAAAGGAAGACTTGGAGAAAGTCAAGAAAATGATGTGTGAACAAAATGGAAGTATCATAAGGAGCTAGAAAACCTAAAAAGGAACCAAAAAGAAATTATGGAGCTTAAAAGTACAATACCTGGTATTAAAAATTCAATAGAGGGATTAAAGGCAAATTTGAGCAGCAGAAGGAAGGATCAGTGAACATGAATATAGAATGGTGGAAGTTACTGAGTCTGAGGAACAGAAAGGAAAAAGAGTGAAGAAAAGTGAGCAGAGCCTAAAGGACCTGTGTGATATCATCAAGTGGATCAACCTACACAGTGTGGGAATCTCAGAGGGAGAAGAGAGATAGAAAGGGGCAGAGAGAATATTTTAAAAAAATAATGGTGAGCAACTTTGCAAATTTGATGAAAGACACAAATATAAACATCCAAGAAGCTCAACAACCCCCAGGTAAAATGAACTTAAAGACACCCACACTAAGTCACATAATAACCAAACTTTCAAAAGACAAAGACAGAGTGGCTAAGATGGCCGAGTAGAAGGACCCTAAGCTCACCTCCTCTCACAAGAACACCAAAATCACAACAATCTATAGAGCAATCATCATTGAAAAAGACTGAAACCTACTAGAAAAGATCCCCTACCACTAAAGACATAAAGATGGAACCACAAGGAGACTGGTAGGAGGGGCAGCCTTGCAATATAATCAAATCCCATACCCCCCAGTGGGCACCCCACAAACTGGAGAATAATTATATTACAGAGATTCTCCCACAGGAGTGAGTTCTGAGCCCCACATGAGGCCCCACAGCCCAAGGGTCTAGCACTGGGAAGAGGAGCTCCCAGAGCATTTGGCATTGAAGGCCAGTGGGGCTTGATTGCAGGAGCTCCACAGGATTGGGGAAAACAGAGATTTCACTCTTAAAGGGTGCAAAAAAAAACCTCACACACACCAAAGGACCAAAGTTAAAAGCAGTAACTTCATAGGAGCCTGGGCCAGAGCTACCTACTCATCTTGGAGGGTCTCCTAAGGAAGTGGGGGTAGCTGTGGCTCACTCTGGGGATATAGACATTGCGGCAGATATATCAGGAAGGATTCATTTGTGTGAGTTCTCCCAGAGGCTGATATTTTGGCACCAAGACCTGGCCCCACCCAACAGCCTGTAGGCTCCAGTGCTGGGACATCTCAGGCCAAACAACAAACTGGGAGGGGATACACCCCCACCCATGAGCAGACAGGCTGTTTAAAGACTTCCTGAGTCCACAGCCACCTCTAAACACATCCCTAGACATGGCCCTGCCCACCAGAGGACCAAAACCCAGCTCCAATGGTTAGGGGGCAGACACCAGAAGCAAGAAAATTACAGTTCTGCAGCCTGCAAGCCAAGTCTGCAAACGCAGGCCAGATACTACCCTGGGACCAGCTGGCCCCTGGCCCTTGGGTAATGAGAGGGGAGTGCACTGCTGGGATGCATAGGATGTCTCCTACAGAGGGTCACTTCTCCAAGGTCAAAAAAAAGTAACAAACCTACCACATACATAAAAATACAAATAGCAATTTAGAGAAAATGAAGCAACAGAGGAATATGTTTCAGATGAAGGAACAAGATAAAACCCCAGAAGAACTAAGTGACATGGAGATAGGCAATCTACCCAAGAAAGAGTTCAGAGTAATGATAGTAAAGATGATCAAAGAACTCAGGTGGAGAATGGATGCGTGGAATGAAAAATTAGAAGTTTTTAACAAAGAATTAGAAAATATAAAGAACAAGCAAACAGAATTAAAGAATACAATAACTGAAATGAAAAATACACTAGAAGGTATCAATAGTAGAGTAAATGAGATGGAAGAACTGATTAGTGAGGTGGAAGACAGAGTAGTGGATATCACTGCCACTGAAGAGAAAAAAAAAAAAAGAATGAAAAGGAATGAGAACAGTTCAAGAGACTTCTGGGACAACATCAAGCATGCTAATATTTGCATTATCAGGGTCCCAGAAGGAGAAGAGAGAGAGAGAAAGGACCTGAGAAAACATTTGAAAAGATAATTGCTGAAAATTTCCCTAACCTGGGGAAGGAAACAGTCACCCAAGTCCAGGAAGTGCAGAGAGTTCCATACAGGATTAACCCACAGAGGAATACACCATGACACAGTGTAATCAAAATGATGAAAATTAAAGATAAAGAGAGAATACTAAAAGCAACAAGGGAAAAGCAACAAGTAACATACAAGAGAACTCCCATAAGGCTATCAACTGATTTTTCAGCAGAAACTCTGCAGGTCAGAAAGGAGTGGCATGATATACTTAAAGTGATGAAAGACAAAAACCTACAACTAAGAATCCTCTACCCAGCAAGGCTCCCATTCAGATTTCATGGAGAAATCAACAGCTTTACAGACAAGCAAAAGCTAAAATAATTCAGTATTACCAAACCAACTTTACAACAAATGATAAAGAACTTCTCTAGGTGGAAAAGAAAAGGCCACAAATAGAAACAAGAAAATTATAAAATGGAAAAGCTCACTGGTAAAGGCAAACTTACAAGAAAGGTAGGAAATCAGCCACTAGTAGGGAGGTTAAAAGATGAAAATAGTAAAAATCATTTGTATCCACAATAAGCAGTTAAGGGATACATAAAACAATTAGATGCAAAATATAAAATCAAAAACAGTAATTGTGAGGGGAGGAGAGTACAAATGCAGGGTACCTAAAATGCATTTGAAATTAAGAGATCAGCAACTTAAAACAAGCATGTATAAATATAGACTCTAATACAAAAACCTCATGGTAACTGTAAAACAAAAATATATAATAGACATACATACAAAAAGAAAAAGGAATCCAAACATAACATTAAAGATAGTCATCACAAGAGTAGAGAATGAAAGAAGAAAGGGGAAACAAAAAGACCTACAAAAACAAAACTCAATTAACAAAATGGCAATAGGAACATACTTATCAATAATTACCTTAAATGTAAATAGACTAAATGCTCCAACCAAAAGACAGACTGGTTGAATGGTTACAAAAACAAGACCAATATATACACTGCCTACAAGAGACTCACTTCAGATCTGGAGACACATACAGACTGAAAGTGAGGAAATGGAAAAAGTATTCCATGCAAATGGAAATTAAAAGAAAGTCAGAGTTGCAATACTTATATCAGACAAAAATAGACTTTAATAAAGACTGTTACAAGAGACAAAGACACTACATAATGAGCAAAGGATCAGTCAAAGAAGAAGATTATAACAATTGTAAATATATATGCACCCAACATAGGAGCACCTCAATATATAAGGCAAGGGCTAACAGCCATAAAGGAAAAATTGACAGTAACACAATGATAGTAGGGGACCTTAACACTCAACTCACATCAATGGACAGATCATCCAGACAGAAAATCAATAAGGAAACACAGGTAACACCCATCCTTCTGAAACTATTCCAAAAAACTGCAGAGGAAAGAACTCTTCCAAACTTGTTCTCTGAGGCCACCATCACCCTGATACCAAAACCAGACAAAAATATCACACAAAAAAAGAAATTTATAGGTCAATATCACTGATGAAAATAGATGCAAAAATCCTCAACAAAATACTAGCAAACCAACTCCAAAAATACGTTAAAAGGATCATACATCATGATCCAGTGGGATTTATCCCAGGGAGGCAAGGATTTTTCAATATTCACAAATCAATCAATGTGATACAGCATATTAACAAATTGAAGGACAAAAACCATGTGATCCTCTCAACAGATGCAGAAAAACTTTTTATAAAATTCAACATCCATTTATGATAAAAAACTCTTCAGAAAGTAGGCATAGAGGAAACATAGCTCAACATAATAAAGGCCATATATGACAAACCCACAGCTAACATCATACTCAATGGTGAAAAGCTGAAAGCATTTCCTCTAAGATCAGGAACAGTACAAGGATGCCCACTCTCACCACTTTTATTCAGCATAGTTTTGGAAGTCCTAGCCACAGAAAGCAGAAAAGAAAAAGAAATAAAGGAATCCAAATCGGAAAAGAAGTAAAACTGTCACTGTTTGCAGATGACATGATGTTATACATAGAAAATCCTAAGGACACTACCAGAAAACTACTAGAGCTCATCAATGAATCTGGTAAAGTTGCTGAATACAAAATTAATATACAGAAATCTGTTGCACTTCTATACACTAAAAACAAAAGATGAGAAACAGAAATTAAGGAAACAATCCCATTTACCACTGCATCAAAAAGAATAAAATATCTAGAAATAAACCTACTTAAGGAGCAAAAGACCTGTACTCTGAAAACTGTAAGACACTGATGAAAGAAACTGAAGATGACACAAACAGATGGAGAGATATCCCATGTTCTTGGATTGGAAGAATCAGCATTGTCAAAATGACTATACTACCCAAGGCAATCTACAGATTCAATACAATGGCATTTTTCACAGAACTAGAACAAAAAAACTTTAAATTTTATGGAAATACAAAAGACTCCTATTAGCCAAAACACTCTTGAGAAAGAAGAATGGAGCAGGAGGAATCATGCTCCCTGATTTCAGACTATACAATAAAGCAACAGTCATCAAAACAGTATGGTACTGGCAAAAAAGCCAGACATATAAATCAATGGAGCAGGATAGAAAGCCCATAAATAAACCCATACACTGATGGTCAATTAATCTATGACAAAGGAGGCAAGAATAGACAATGGAGAAAAGACAGTCAATAAGCGGTGCTGGGAAAACTGGACAGCTATAAAAGTAAAAAGAACGAAATTAGAACATTCTTTAACACCATATACAAACGTATACAAAAATAAACTCAAAATGGATTAAAGACCTAAATATAAGACAGTATATTATTATACAGAGGGAAACATAGGCAGAACACTCTTTGACATAAATTGCAGCAATATTTTATTTGGATACGTCTCCTAGAGTAATGGAGATAAAAACAAAAATAAAAACTGGGACCTAATTAAACTTAAAAGCTTTTGCACAGCAAAGGAAACCATAAACTGAATGAAAAGAAAACCTACAGACTGGGAGAAAATATTTGTAAATGATGCTACCAAGAAGGGATTAATTTCCAATACATACAGCTCATCCAGCTTAATATCAACAACAACAACAACATAATCAAAAAATGGGCAAAAGACCTAGGTAGACATTTCTCCAAAGAAGACATACAAATGGCCAACAGGCACATGAAAAGATGCGCAACATAACTAATTATTAGAGAAATGCAAATCAAAACTACAATGAGATATCACCTCACACCAGTCAGAATGGCCATCATTAAAAAGTCTACAAATAATAAATGCTGGAGAGGGTGTGGAGAAAAAGGAGCCCTCTTACACTGTTGGTGTCATTTCTGTGAGTCCTCCTTCAACTCTGAGAGTTGGCCATTTTTACTAGGGTGCACTGTGTTGTTAAGGATAAAGTCACCATGATTACTACATTTTCAATGCTTCCAATAGGCTTATTATCACATATAATAAGTATTTGATTTTGCTTTTCTTCAATTTAAATTCCTTTCTATTAATTACACATCATTTCATTCTCCATAAAAAGTCCAAGAGTTGTTTGGCTACAAGTGCAACTTATGACCTAGAAAGAAAAATGAAATCAACTTTAAGGGAATGATTAAGCTGAGAAGCAAAGAAAAATGGAATTCATAACATTTAACTTATTTCCTCTAAGGAGTAACTTACTTACCCCTCATTACAAGAAATGTGAGCTTCTGATTCAAACTCAAAGGTTTTATTTGGGGCATATACTTCACCATGTTTTATTTCTGGATTTGGACATGATTTTCCTAAAAGAAAATTTTCAAATTCGTTTTTTCATACCAATTTCAAAACATTTAAATCAAGATCAAAATTCTACACTGCTCTTTTCTATTGATTAAATATTATTTTCTTTCTTTAATTATTATAAGGGCAAACTTAACATTCACATTTACTGAGGTACCAATCACCAATAAAGATTCCCTGGAGATTTCTCAAAGCCTGAAAAAATGCATTGCTATCTAAAACCTAGTTTTGCATGAGAAAATCATTATTGTTGCAGTGGAAAATTGACCCTAAAATGTGTAAAAATCTCTACAGAAAGCAAAAAACAACAAAAATGGTTTTGTTTCCTTACTTAAACATGCTTCTTCAATAGGGCTCCATGAGCCATTAGGCTCACAAGTAGATGCGAGGAGATAAGGCCACACATAAAAGTATCCTCTGTGACACTCATAATCTATTCTGTCCCCAGGATAATAATGGCGTTTAATGACACCCTTGAGCTTCATACTCTCCAATACTGGTGGATCAATACAGGGACCTAGGAATAAAAATAAAAACAGAAAATTAAGGATTTAATCTCTTTCGCCAGCCACTTGTGGCCTAGCAGCAAGTAGGCAGTACAGAATAAATGGAAAGGTTCTTAGCAAGATTTTAAGTGATTGTCACATGCTTTTACCCAAGTGACGGTAGTAGCGGAGGATGTGTCTTGCTTACTTTAAATAACATCCTATTAGCTTTTAATTTGTTGAGGAATAAGCTAAATTTTTATTCAACAGTAAATTAAAGGAGACAAAATCTTTTTGGTATTGACTAAATATATATATATAGGTACATATCCTTACATACTTTTTTCTAAATTCATTTCAAAACTCACCTCTCCTCTAAAAAGTCTTCCATTGTATATAGCACTCTGCTCAGATTACTCTTCCATAGTTTGAAACACAAGCATATGATCACTTGTCACTCAGTTTCCTCTCAGAAGGCAAGGTCTTAGAGGGCAGGGATCATATGCCTTCTTTTTCTACTACACTCTGTACACACTGGGTGCTCAAGACATGCTATGGTAAGAGGTGACTATTAAATAAACATTGTGGATTTCAAAGATCAAAATAGATATGGACTAAGTACTTCAAAGTATGACTTCATTTCATATATTTCATATTTGTGAACTAAAGAATTTTATGAATGAATAGATAACATTTAAATATCAAAATTTACCATTTTGAATAGACTTACATTGAAAAAAATTTGTTTTCTTGATATTATCTTAAATGTAATTTAATTTTTCTTCTCTGATCAATAGAGCATGCATATCCTTAGAAGCTCCCTGAGGTAGCTGTTTGGGCTATTTATCTAATATACCCCAACAGTAAAGCTACTTTATTGCTATACTTTTATAAGTTTTTATTCTTTTTTTTTTTTGGCGGTGGGGAGTCCCTCCCTAGAAGAGTGTAATTCCTACTTCAACAATTTCTCTTCCTTTTAATTATCTGTGAGCTCGATAACCTAACAAATCTGTTAGAAAAATTATGTAAAATAATATTATGGAGACACATCAAGTCCTAAAGTGCTAAAGGAATGCAGAGGCCACACCTATAAGGTTAAGGATCTAAGGAGAAAGAAATAGCCCTATTTTGGTCCCTGAGGAACCTTTTCTTTATTACTCCCTGGATCTTGGTCTTACTGCAGATTGAGAGACTGGTCAAGAGAGGACTCTAAAGAGGTGAAATATTACCCTCCTTTCCTATCATATTCTAAACTCTAAACTCCTCTCTTGATACACCATCCAACATTTCATTTACGTCATGTGCTGAAACTGTTTCAACACTTAGCAAATGTTTTCAACATTTCTACTATGCTGATCTGTTACATGAATGCTCCTCAATTAACTGCCCAAAACAAAACAAAAGCAAAAAGCAAAAAAAAAAAAAAAAAAAAAACCCAAAACCAAAACCAAAAACCCCAAAAAACAAAACAAAACAAAACCCTTTAGTATTAAAAGCATTGCTTAAAAAGAAAATTAGTTGAGTTGAATTTTATTAATAATATTAAATTTACTCAATACCCTGAGCCAGACGTTCTCATTTTAACATAGGAAAAAAACAAACAAACAAAAAACACAGGATAGAAATGCTATATAATTTCATACTGGATACAAATGTATTACATCATTCTAGAATTTCCTGGAACCACCAAGAAAGAAATCAAGTTAACAGCATGCCCATAATTAAATTACACAAGTGTTCTTTGTTTATGCACTCAACTTCAGTAACTATCTCAAAGGATAAAAAAATAGAGAAAATTCCTAAAGTAACTCTCACACATAGTGCTCTGAATGGAAAAAGACATGTCAATTGGACAGTTTAATCCATTCAACTAATGAAGGATTTCTTCGTACCAATATACATCATGAAATGAGTGCTTTTAACAATGTGCAGTTTAGAATGTTTGCTTTGTCAACCAGTTGATCACAAGCTTTATACACTGTAATATTTGAGTCCAATATCACACATTTTTATAATCAAATTTCTTGTTTTGCTCAGAACATTGAATTTTTTTCCTATGAGGATTTTCAAAGTAAATGTCCCTAGCTCCAAAAAAATAACATCTTAACTTAGTTTTTTCTAAATAGTTTACAACATAATTATTATTAGGCTGTAATGCTATACTTTAACAATGGATGCTATTACATAATAAGATAGGCTGCATTCAGAAAATTCCCCAGTGTTCCAGGTGAGTGTCAGGAAAGTGAAATAATGCTCTGCTGTGAATCAAGAAAACTGTTCACTTTCTATACACTTGCAAAAATTGTGCATGCACTCTCTACTTGCTTGCAAAATTAAAAATAACTCCCTGACACAAGCACACGCCACACCCCTTCCCATGTGGTTCCCTTCAGAAAATCATGGTCTCTGACCCAAAATGGAACTTCCCGAAATCTGACCACCCCTCCCCTTCTCTCACTGTCCACACAACCTATTTTTAAACTTTCTTTGCTTCTTCAAAACACAGGCTCTAACATCTAACCTATCAATTTTATTTCTCAGTTCCCACTCATTTATAAGCCACTTAAATTATTTTCAAGTCATTAAGTAGCCTCCCTCTTGGTAAATTCACCCTAACATTCTCTCCCTCAGTAATTTTAATTACCCTGTCTCAACATCTGGAGCTATTGTTCATTCTCTTTGCTCCCTTGTGCCTGAAAAGCTCTTTTCCTTGGTTTCCAGGTAGCAAACCAGCCTAGTTTTCAGCCTGTCCTCTGGCTGCTCTTCCTTCTCTGCCTGATTGCATAATGTGATGTTCCTCATGGGTTATTCTACGAGCTCTCCTTATTTTCATTCTGCAAATCCCCCTGGGTCAGATGTATACTCTCATGACATCATTACAACTGATGAGAGCTGCCTCCCAAATCCCTCTCTCCATCCTAGATCTCTAGCTGGGATGCCAAGTCTGTATATTCAACTGCCTCCCCACAGCTCCACTTGGAATGTGTCACCCTATCTCAAATAACATAATGAAGCCAGCAAACAAGATACATGGTTCCCACAACTGAAATGCCTGTTCCCTCGCTCTGTTTCCACCTTTACTTCTAATTCAAGCCACTATCATTTCTTATCTGGATTGCTATAAGAGTTTCTGAATAGGTCTCCTTACTGGTCTCACCACCTTTCATTCAGTTCATTTTCACATTGCCACCAGAGTAATACTGATATGATACTAGCACCAAGGTCCTTCCAAGTCAGGTACGTTTCAATGGCTCCCTGTTTCCCTCATGATAATGTCTAAGGCTTCCTCACATGGCTAACAGAGCTTTAATGTCTGCTCACTCTTGCACAGTCTTCTAAGCCATATTCAATCCCACTAGTAGTGCCCATTAAATTACTCAACTTACTGTAGCACTCTAGACCTCCATGCATCATATTACTTCAGCTTTGACCAGAGACCCTGACATTCCTCTCACCCACTCATCCTTCAGTTTCATCTTAGATGCCACTTCCTCCTTGAGGCTCTTGACATCTCTCACTCAAAACACTGGGTTAAGTGTCCTCATGGTGCCCCAATTTACTTCTTTCACAGCACTTTTCATACTGTAATTATTCATTGCTTACTTCCCTAGGAGACTGTAGCCTTCTTGAGGACCATGTCTCATTCATCACTGCATTTCTAGTTCCTAGTGCCAAAGCTGAAGGAGTACTGTTATCAGTTTTATACATTCTTGGGTCAAAATTCAAATTCTTTACTGTTCAGCCAAACTGCTCCAGAAATATCTTCAAATCATCACTTTTTTCACTGCTGTTTCTGTTCCTATTTTCCATTTCTTTCATTCATTTATTTACAAACATTTCACTTTATCAGAATTTTTAATTTCTTTCTTGTCAAAATATTTGTTTTAGTATTTTATTATAAACCCATTTTATATTACTTCTATGACTAGAAATAGTATTTTAACATTATTAAAAGTGAACTCCAAAGACTGTGGGTTATATTTTTTTCCTAAAGATTAGCAATGAACAATTCTAGAACTTGTTTCTTAAAACAGTGGTGATATTAATCATTTTAGAAATACAAAATTAAACCTGTGCCTATCATTATTTTAGTGTTTTTTAACTAACTTATTCTTGACAATCTTCCTATGAGTTGTGTACTATTTCCCATTCTTTAAGATGAGCAATCTGAACCACGGTAAGGTGAAGTAACTTGCCCATGAATACACTCCCTGTAGGTAGCAGACCCAGGGTCAAGCCAGGAAACCCGGTTCCACTACCCACATTGCTTTCCATCACTGTCTGTCATCCAGAATCCTTGTATGGTTATGACAACAACGTTTGTCTGCAATTTAGTCCTTAAGCAATGGTATTCTACTGAGCCTGGGGAGATTAAAGCAACGTTAGTTTAGATTTGCATTGTGCTAGGGCAAACGAAAGGCCTCAAGGTGCCCAAAAAGAACAGGTAATAACATCATAGTCTGATTTTTATGATAGTAATTTTTCATTCCTAACTATCCTGCTCTTCCATAATAATTCACTCTGTGATCTACACCGCTGCCTTCCTCTTGCCTCCTTTGCCCTACTGCTGCCACACTGGGTAGCTAGGCAGTCCATGACTGCCCTGAGCCATGTCACATCTCTGAGCCTTTGCTCACACTGTTTTCTCTGCTCTGAACACCTTTCTTCCTGCTCAGGAGAACTCCTTCAACTCTTGTCTTCCTTGACTTAATTCACTCAACATCTCCTCTAGGAAGTAGTCTCTGCTTCCCTGGGGAGGCACTGACCAGTCCCCTTCTCTTGTGTAAGCAGCTTTTTGTAGGAAAGAGCTATTTGCAGGAGGTTCCTTTTGTCTTGTCACTTTAGCAAAACTATACTTTAATTAAGCTCTGGCCCAAGCACACCTTTCACATCTTTAGATCACACAATACTTTGCCTAACCTGTTGGTTCTCTTCTTAGATCAAAGAAATAGAAAGGAAGAATAATTAACAGATGATCAGATCTTTCCCCCAGCTTTCCCTTCAGTAACCTCCAGAGCAAACTGTGTGAAAGAGATAACATCTAAAGAAATATCACAAGGAGTCGACAAGTCTGCAGGCAACGAGAGATGTCAATAAATATGACTCCCTATCTCAATGATTAACTAAGATTACTTCCCCTTTTTCCCTTAAAAAACTTTCATGGCCAAGCAGAATCTTCAGAGTTAGTTCTGGGACAGGAGTCTGCCTTCTCCCCAGATGCCAGCCTTCTGATTAAACCTTTCCATTCCTACCAGCACTTGTCTCTCAAGTATTGACTTTTTGAGCAGCGAGCAGCCAGACCTGAGTTCGGTAGCACTCGGACTCTCCTCTGCATGGATCTCTCAGCTCACCATCACATGTTTTCGTGTTTAACACATGATATTGTGGACTCCATTCAGCCATGTGGCCACAACACCTCACCCAGTACATGCCTCATAGTCACTATTCAAAACACTTTGGTTCTCAAAGTTACACTGCTGTCAAACAGAAACCAATAGTAAAGAATACAGTATAATTAATCCAACATTGAAAATAATCATCTTAAAACTTTATGCACTGGAGAAAGATTTGACCACCTAATTTCTTTTGTTCTCTATCTCCCAGTATCATGGTAACCTAGCAATGGACCAATAAGGACTATTCTTCTTGCACTGTAATATGCAGAGTAAGAAACTAAGAAACTACTGTGTAAGCACTTATTCATCTTGGCTTCTTTCAAAAGAAAAGACCTAAAATAGGCAGAAGAGACCACCCATAAAAGGAAATTGTAGGCTTTGTCCCACAAAGCAGACTCATTCTGGATGAATGAGACTGGTCCCTTCTGTGATCTTCTACCATTTGGCAACTACCTCTGAGATGGCAGGACTCCCAAGGCACAACACTGCCCACTTACAAAATCTCCTCATGAGACGCTTCAGCACATGTTTATTATATCCACATACTTTCCCTGCCCAACATAGTGAGTTCTCATTTGTACCTTATCTAAGTTTCTTACCTATCCTGATTTTACCTTTCAATCTTAAACCTAACCTTGTTTTTCCTCCTCTTCATTTCTAGCTGTTATCTTCCCTGATACATCCTATTCATTTTACTTATCTATTTTCCTCTATTTTGAATAGTTTCCATCATCTCCTTCAACTTCTAGCTTTAAGCCTATTCTAAACATTATTATTCTTTAAAAAATTCCTTTTAATTTTTTGTTAGCACTGCTGTTCCATCACCCACAACTCTCTTGCAGAGAAATAAACTTTCAAAATGATCCGTAACAAGCAAGACTGGAGTATTGAGAACCCTGAGGAGTCTACAGTCAGGAGAAGATAGATCCTTTCTGACCCCCAGCTGTCCCTGCCTTAGATTTTTAGGCACCACAGAAAGTCCATCTTAAGCATGGCTTTTTAGAGAACCTTCCTCCTGGAAGCAAGAGAAGTTGTTCCTGGGCTCTAAGCCTCAGCCGAATGTTACTTTTAATTTTCTGGTACTTGATAGTTATACAATAATGTTGACACTGAGGCAAAAAAATGGGCATTTGAAACCACAAGTGTGACAAGACAGCCAAGATCTCTGCATTCTAGTGAGGAGAGAACAGAACACCTAGTTTGGGAGGGTGACTACCAGTTGGGGGGAATTGAGCTGAAGTGTGTGTGGCTACCGGAAACAGTGGGTCAGAGAAGGTCCCTCTGAGGGGATAACATCACAACTGACTTTAAAGAATAAGAAGGAGCCAATTACACAAGAGGCAGAAGGAGAATGTCCCAAGGCCAAGGGAACAGCAAGTACAGAAGGCAAAGTGGCAGAGTTTGGCCTGTTTGATGAGCAGAAAGTCTTCCCTTCCACCAGTCATTTGTTAAACGCTCTCAGAGAATCATGCTCCTTTCCTCCTGGGTACTTCTCTTGGGTTATAACGTATTCATTAACATTATGTTTTGGCTACTGTCTACCACTCCCAATAAATTGTAGCAAATATTTGATTTCCTAACATGTGCCTGGCACTGGGGACCCAAGACCAGCACAGGACCTGGCATATAGAAGGCAAGTATGTATTGAATGAATGCTGCTAAGAAAAAATGCAGCATACAAACTGTATATGTAATAGATCCTAAAAATAACTTGGACATGGAAACACACGTGTATATAAAGACAGAAGGAAATATACCAAAGTATTAAATATGGTTGTCCTTTGATTGTGTATGTTTTATACAATAAGCATGCCTTTTTTTGGGCATATATTTAAAGTATTTATTCGATTCAATGAAACACGGAAAAGAAAATAAAAAGAAGTGAATGGGCCTCAGCTCTAGTTTATGAGCTGTATGGGAAAACCAGATGAACACCATTTATAGTTCATTTTCAGGATGCTCATTTTTCACTATGTTTGGCTACCAATGTTTTTTAGGTTGCTTTGGTAAGCCCCATACAAAGCAGCTTCCTTGTCCCACACTGGGCACCACTGGGCTGGCGACTTCCACAAAGCGTATACCAGGGTACATTCGCCCAGGCTCCCCCAGCGGGGCACAAACACCCCCCACACAAGGCATCACCGGCCTAGAGAACAGAAGGCAAACCCTCCCCCAGGGCACAGCACCAGACTAGCAGCATCCCCAGACACAGGGGGCACTCAAGGGCAAGCCGTCCCCACCAGCACCGGGTCCCGCTCCTGTTCCAACTTGGCTCAGTCCTGGAAACACCCTACAGACTTTTGCTAGGGACACAGCTTGGCCCGGGGTAAACCCCGGCCAAGCCCACCACCCCTCACCGCTCAGTGCCCACCACCAAGCAAGCCTTCTCCTCGGCCACTACGTGTTCTCCACCCCGGTGGGTCCCCGCACAGCAAGACCCAGGACATTCCGGCCACGCCTTCAACCCTAACTCCGCACGACCCCGGGTGGATCCAGCTTCGCGCCTCCGCCCCGAGCCAACAAGCAAAGCTCCCCCGGCCCTCGGTTCTGGCCTGCCTGCTCCCCGACCCACTCCAGTTCGCCGCCAGGGCGCACACTCTCTCCAGGCTCCTACCGGAGAATATGGGCAACGGGAGCACTAAGGACAGCAAAAGAATCCCGCCGCAGCACCAAGGAAAAGGGGGACTCTCTGGGAGGCCGGGAGGCGCCCGGCGAGGCGCGCAGGACGCCGTCATTTTCGGGAAAATCAGCGGGAAGCCCGAGACCAAACCAGGAGAGAACTTTTAGATAGAGTTCAGTTACAGGACGCAATAATCCCCGGATTCACAGTGTCAAGTGCGGTCACGCAGGTGGGCGTGGCCTAGAACGCTGCAGAGCGAAGGAGAGGGCCTTGTGGGGCCAATGGGCGGGCTGCAAGGTGGGGCCTCGGCGCCCGGGGCGGCCCTCTGGCCTGGAGAGGCGGGGCGAGGCCCTTGCGCGGGGCTAACCCTCCCGGTGGGCGGGGAGCTTTGCGCCTCCTGCTTGGACCCGGACTGTCTCTGACTCCTCAGTCTGCAGACCTGAAGGCGAGCCGCGGCGGCTTGTGGGATATGGCTGGCTCACCGCCTCTACGTAAACAGACTGTTACCACCCTACGCGGGAAGGGTGGAAAGGAGTCAAGGGCTGGTGCGGTCATCACTGTCCCTTTTCCGGAAAGCTGGACTAAAGAATCAAGCGCATCGACCCGAAAATAGAAACCTAGAGCCCAGCCAGTGGGTCACTGTGGGGCAGACACCCCTCAGGACTCCACTTTGGACCTGGGGCACTCCATATGGTCCGACACCTGGACCCTTGCTCAATCTTTAGCATTAGTCAGGCATAATTCGGGACAACAGTTGAGGTTTCCGTGGTTGAGCCTCTGCTTCTGAAGCCTCTCATGGCCTGATTTCAAAATCACGAAAGGTTTGGTCATTGCTCTCCCAACTGCTAAAGTCAATTAGCCTTCTCTGTGTTCCCAGGAAAGGACCCCTGGGAAGGTAAATTGTTAACACCGGGCCATTAGCATAATGGGTTCCAACGCTACAGGGCCTTTGTCCTTGAGCCACTAAATGTTTTATTGAAGATGAAATATACATGCATGAAAAAGGCAAGGACGGGGGTGCATTAAGTGCCAAATTTCTTGGAAGCAGTAAATGTCAGAGTTGGGAGGGGTAGGAATTGGTCAGCTGAAGTGGATAAGGGGGAGAGCTTTTCTGTTGAAACGATCTTGCAAACAATGCTGGAAAATTAACAATGAGCAAGATTTATTTGTAGAATTGTAAGTAAACCTGTATGACTAGTAAAAGAAATATAAAAGTAACCTGACTGGTATTAAAGAGCAAACAAAGGAAGTTGACATTTTCTTCTTATTAGTTGGCAAAGAATAAGAAGGTTTACTTACATTGGTAAGTAAACATATTTGGGGAACCAGTACCCTCAAATTTTAGTATTTAACATAACTTTTCTGTATGTCAAAAGTTTTAAAATGGACATGACTTTTAAACCACCAGTTCCATTTAGAGTTTATCCCAAAGAAATCATCAGAGCTGTGAGCAAAGCTGTATAGTTTTGCAAAAAAAATTTAAATCCATGTGTCTAGAAAAAATATTAAGGATTTTATGGTAGGTAGTTTATTGTTTAAAAAAAAATCAATGTGAGAAACTATGATAAATTCCTGAGTGGAAAAAGCAGACTCCAAATCAGTGTGTACTTTTTTTCATTCCTTTTATTAAAACAAAAGTAGTATATTGATACACACAAAAAAGATATTAGTTGGAAATATACCAAAATTAACCAATAGTTGATAGGATTATGCATATTTAATTTTCTTTGTGCTTTTCAGCTTTCTATACTGACACTATGTTACCTTTGGAATCAGGTAAAGAAAAAAATTTATTTACATCCAACCTATATTTCAATTGCTATTTCATTCATAGAATGGTGGGAATAGAACCTGTATCACACAGAGTTAAGATATGAGAGGATGGTGAGGAAATGGAAATTCTCCGTATAAACTTCAAATGCATCATCTGGCATTACAAAACTTTATATATATATTTTTTAATTTTTAAAATTTTTATTGGACTATAGTTGATTTATAATTCTGTGTTAGTTTCTGCTGTACAGCAAAGTGAATCAGTTATACATATACATATATCCACTCTTTTTTAGATTCTTTTCCCATATAGGTCATTACAGAGTATTGGGTAGAGTTCCCTGTACTATACAGTAGGTCCTTATTAGTTAACTATTTTATGTATAGTAGTATGTATATGTCAATCCCAACCTGCCAATTTATCCCTTTCCCCCTTTCCCCCCGGTAACCATGTTTGTTTCTTACATCTGTGACTCTATTTCTGTTTTGTAAATAAGTTCATTTGTACCATGTTTTTAGATTCCAGATATAAGCGATATCATATGATATTTGTCTTTCTCTGTCTGACTTACTTCACTCAGTATGACAATCTCTAGGTTCATCCATGTTGCTGCAAATGGCATTATTTCATTCTTTTTTATGGCTGAGTAATATTCCATTGTACCACATCTTCTTTATCCGTTCCTCTGTCAATGGACATTTAGGCTGCTTCCAACAAAACTTTATATATTTTTAAACAATTTTATATGTGAGACGTACTAAAGCTATTCTGGGATGAACAAACCATGGAATTTCCTCTTCCTCCCAGACCAATACAATTTTTTGAATTCTTGGCAGAGCATATAAAACACAAAGTGTGGATGTGATGTATAAAATACACACCTTAGTACTGGGGGTTATAAAATCCATAATTTTATAATTAAGGGGACAGTGAAAGGAAATGCAATGAGGGGGAATTATCATTTCTTTTAATTCTTTCAGTTATGAAGGACTGATATAACAGAAATATTCTGTGGCTCACTGTTGGCGTTTACTTATGAAAACAGAATTTATTTCTTCTGCAACTATCTGTACATAATATTGTATGTCAACTATAACATAATAAGCTGAAAAAAAACTTTCCCATTTATTTTTGGGCTTGAAAGTAAGGTTTTTCTTTTTTTTTTTTTTTTCTCATGAGAAAATTTAAAAGGTAGGGAAAGAAGTAGGCTAGTTTTTGCTAGATTAGATTCAAGGATTGGGGTTCTACTGGAACTTTGTTTCAGTGAAATTTCTGTACCTGGGGCTCATCAAATCATCCCAAATATAATTGAAGAGTTTCACATAGATTTCTTTAACTTATTTTGATTTGACCCAACTGAGGCTCCATTTGAAACGTTCTAAGTCTTGTTCTCTATTTTTCTGGACAAGTTCCATGAGGCAGGGATAGTTTTCTTGCTGTATCTCCAGTGCTGAGACAGTTCTAGACCTACACTAGGTGCATAATAAATACGCATTAAATACTGAATGAAATAAATGGGCGTTGCTGTCAAGTGCATTTAACATGTTTCTGCCAATCCTCCCCCAGTGCAGATTTACCAAATGCTGGGAAGGTCCTGAGAGATTTTGATTTTAGTAATTTTAGCCACTAGGAACAAAGCAGGATTTGTCTCTGAAAGGAATGTCTCCGAAAGGATTTGTCTACAACTGTCTGCAGAGAAAACTTTCCTAAATCAGACATGGCAAGCTGACCTATGAAGTGGATCTACTGTCTAACCCTTAACCTTGAGATCATTTTAGTGACTGAGTTCAAAGGGAGAGTATTGACTGTGAACTTCCTAAGGTGCTGAGAGGAATAGAACTCAAGAGTCGAGGCTGAGTGAAGTAGGGGCTTAAACACTAGTGGTTCCTCCAACTCTCCCTAAAGATTTTGTCAAGCTGCCAGCAATAAAATGAGGAGAGAATGGAGAATATGATTGTTTGTAGACCAGGTTTTGAGCTATGTAGTAGCTCTCCTGTAAGCTTTAGGAATGGCGGTAAGGTGGACGGAGGTGTCTGTGGATGTCATTAAACCTAGGGGGACTTCATTGAATAAAACAATGTTAGATGATCCTTTGCCTCCTAAATTGGTATATTTACATTTTGCTTTTCAGAGGTGAGGGTAGCAGCATGAAGGGGCCTGTGAATGTTCTTAGAAGAGGCTTTCACCTGTCATGGTGCTTTACAGGTTAGGTGTTTGTGAAAACCTGAAAGA
The DNA here is from genome assembly GCF_965194805.1 of Balaenoptera borealis. NCBI lineage: Eukaryota > Metazoa > Chordata > Mammalia > Artiodactyla > Balaenopteridae > Balaenoptera > Balaenoptera borealis. The sequence continues at coordinate 36,511,910 of NC_138860.1, read as the reverse complement.
GAATGGCTAAACAGAGGATAGTTAAGCCACCTTTTTGAGGCTGGTCCTGGGAGCTCTGCCACCTCTACTTGCACCTGGTAGGCACCTGCCAGCAAATTGACCTTACTTGGCTGTTACCTCAAGAGCATTACTGTGGTGCCACTTCCAACACAGGGATTCTGAACCCAGTCAAGTACAGAAAGGAAGGCATTTCTCATAAGGATCACATATTCATTTTGTTGCCTCTTGGCTTTTGAAATCTTTACACAGTAAATATATTACAAACCATATTCTACAAGTTGATTTGCGAAGATAAAATCTTTTATTCCTTTCTTATTATAATGCTGAGACAAATTACATTTAAACATCATGTACTTTTACATCTCACATTTAACTGTACAAAAAGACAAGTGAAACAAAACAATATTAGAATGTTAGCACTAGGAATAGCTTTGGAGATCAATTGGTCCAGCCCCTGCTTTTCAGATGAAATATATAAGGTCAGAAGTGAACAGAAGTGCTCAGTAATACAAGTTAGGCAATATAGTATTTTACCCATAATTAGTAATGTGAAGGAAAAAAATGTTGCCTGCTATTCCAGTTCTGCAAGGATTAAGCCATTAGCTACTGCAGTTGCTCATGGACAGTGCACCCCGAGGGGAATTCAAGATGGAGAAAAACAGGAAGTATGCTGTGCTTTGGATATATAGGTCCCTAGATAGTTAAGATGCATATCTAAGGAAAAATATCTTTCATACTTAGAAAAGCAATAAAATCATTAACTTGAGATGTCTGTTCTTTGGGATTAGCAGTAATCTTTTGATGTTCAACTACATGTCTGCTTTTTTTTTCCAGCAAAAAACTCATGTATATCCTGACCGCTGCCTTACCTCCTCAGAGCCATTCCTCAGAGCTGAGAGACTGTTTCCTGGGCTGTAGTCCTCAGAAAGGTCCCAGAATAAAACTTAACTCACAACTTTTACCTTGTGAGTTTTTCTTTCAGTGGACAGTATATACATTATTACATAGTATATATATAGTTAATATATACATAATTTAAACATATATTTCCCATAGATAACTGATGTTTAGAGAAACACACAGATTTCTTGCAGTTAGAAAGTCACACACATCAAATATTTTTTAATCACATTGTTCACTGACATACTCCATTCTGGGGGGGGAAAAAAGAGATGAGAATTTTTTTCTTGTGATGGGAAATTTTGATTCTAAGAATGGTTGATTCCCAAGCAATTGATTTCTGTTCTCCTTTAAAATTTACTTCCTCAGAAACCCAAGAAATAATAGAGATTGCTAAAATTTTAGCTAAGCAAAACATTGAGCAACTTTTCATATTTTCAGGGGCTACTTGTCTTTCTTTTTTGTTTTGTTGACATAGGTGTATGTCCTTTGCCTGTATTTTGTGAGGTGAGCAGCAGTTGTCTTTGAATTTTTAAGTCTCATGCCATTTACCCTTGCCTGTGATATAAGTTGCAATTTTTTCTTTCATTTTTCTTTGCTTATACTGTTTTATTTTTCTATATTGTATGATTTTAAATTGAAAGTCAAGTTGATGTCCAGTTCACTCTTTACATTTATCAAGGTAAATGTGGAAGAATATACTTTAAAACCCAGAATTACACAGAAATTAGCAGTAGTCTTATACAAATCTATTGTTAAATATCCAGAAAGATTTGATATTTTTTAGAGATCATTAGAGTGGCCGATAATATACCAAATAAAGTTTTGATCTATAAGGATGTGGATGCATTAAAGATTCCAGGGCTACTTATTTAGAAGGTGTCAGTACATATTTATTGTAGGGGAATAAAATGTGCCACCTGGAAATGTCTCATTGGCATGAGGATTATTAGGCTGATTATTATTATTTGTTAAATAAAGTTATCTATTTATTTTTGGCTGCATTGGATCTTCGTTGCTGCGCGCGGGCTTTCTCTAGTTACGGCGAGTGGGGGCTACTCTTCGTTGCGGTGCGCGGGCTTCTCATTGCGGTGGCTTCTCTTCTTGCAGAGCACGGGCTCTAGGTGCATCGGCTTCAGTAGCTGTGGCTTGCAGACTCAGTAGCTGTGGCTCGCAGGCTCTAGAGCACAGGCTCAGCAGTTGTGGTACACAGGCTTAGTTGCTCCACGGCATGTGGGATCTTCCCGGACCAGGGCTCGAATCCGTGTCCCTTGCGTTGGCAGGCGGATTCTTAACCACTGCACCACCAGGGAAGCCCTAGGCTGATTATTTTTAAGAATCAGAAAGCTCAGGAAGTTTTTTCTTGTTACCACCCTCTTACCTGCTTAAAAAAAATTAGATAAAGTGATTGTTCCTGGAATAGGACTATAACCAGAGATATGTGCAAAGAATATGGGCTAAAGTGGTGGGAGTGGTGTGTGGGGGGTAACTTGGCAGGGCCTAGAGATCAGAGTCTACTCTGAGTCTCATTGTCTCTGCCTGGCCCAGCAAGCATTTTTCAAACATTTGTTTTTCCACCTCCATGTAAATTACCTTCCTCCCCTTTAAAGTCCCAAACCACTACCCCCAACATCCTCCTTCGTCTTTAGCTGAAAATGGTATTTAAGGGGAGAGCTCTGACCATTTTGGGAGTTACTCAGTTTTCCTGGGTTTCTCCCACATAAACATGTTATTAAAATTGGTTTGGTTTTCTCCTGTTAATCTGTCTGATGTCAATTTAATTCTTAGACCAGCTATAAGAATTTCCAGAGGGAAATTTTTCCTCCCTGACATTATTAGCTTGATAAATTATTAAAAGTCATGCTTTCTTAGTTAATTTAGTGTACTCTGAATTAATACAAAAGTAAGCTAGTTACTTTTATGATAAAAATTATTTTTATTTAAATTTTAGTATTTTAAAATTAATAACATAGGTCAAAGCGCTTTTGAAATAGAGCTTAGGAAATATCCAAAGCTTAATTTTTTTCCCAGCTATTTCTCTTGGATAGTCTTGACCCATCTCCCCTATAATCGTTTAATACCCTTATCTAAAAATTTATTTATTTATTTGGCTGTGCTGGGTCTTTAGTTGCAGCATGCAGGATCTTCATTGCCTCTTCGTTGCGGCATGCAGGATCTTTGGTTGTGGCATGCAGGCTGTTGTGGCATGCGGGATCTAGTTCCCTGACCAGGGATCCAGCCTGGGCCCCCTGCATTGGGAGCATGGAGTCTTAACCGCTGGACCACCAGGGAAGTCCCAATGCCTTTTTAATAAACAGAAATTAATTTCTTTTTCTTTGAGAAAGTGAAAACTGATATACCATATATTTTTCTCCAAACTGTCTAAAATGAGTGGATTCTATTCAATAAAAAAGGAAGTATTTAAGAAAGAAAAACATATGTGTGTATAAAGAAACATATATAAAGATTAGCAGAACATGAATTAAAATATTAACAATGGTTACCACTGGGTAGTATAATTAATGTGACTTTTTTTCATATCTTCTCCCTGCATTTTCCATATTTGCCCTAATGAGCCCATTCTTATTATAAACATTTGGAAAAAAAAAACTGACCAACTTATAAACAGAAATCCTAGGCAACACTTTTTTTCCTTTAAATAGTTGAGACTATTTATAAAATCCTAAGTGTAGCTTTCCCCTGACTAGATAATGTGTGCTTTCCGCAGAAGAGAAGAGGGTGAAGGGGTGACTGTAATCCAAGCTAAGAAGAGGGAGCTTCACTAGGTACTGGTAGAGCTTCAGCATCTTCAAGTGCACATGTTTGCATCTCTGTGAAGTCACTTCAAAGATTTTATGAGTCTCAGATTTTATTCTGTTGAAATGAATTGGCTCCTTCCCAATCAACATTTTAATTGGAAGTGTTCTCCAGCTTTATAGTACTTTGTCAAGGAAGGACACTGAAATAACAAGATATTTTTATTTAGATGACAACGTGGTCGACAACTGAACTACCCAGAATTTATATGCTGATAATCATGATGCTAGCATTGTGCATAAATTACAAGTTTTAAAAGAAGTGTTTACTTGGACTTCCCTGGTGGCACAGTGGTTAAGAATCCACCTGCCAATGCAAGGGACACAGGTTCGAGCCCTGGTCTGGGAAGATCCCACATGCCGTGGAGCAACTAAACCCACACACCACAACTACTGAGCCTGTGCTCTAGAGCCCGTGAACCACAACTACTGAGCCTACACACCTAGAGCTCATGCTCCACAGCAAGAGAAGCTACCACAATGAGAAGCCTGTGCACCACAACAAAGAGTAGCCCCCGCTCACCACAACTAGAGAAAAGCCCACATGCAGCAATGAAGACACAACACAGCCATAACAAAAATAAATAAATAAATAAAAGAAGTGTTTACCGTCCTCTGTTGTGGCTGCTATGTTGGGCACAAAAAAGTATAGTATTGCCAACTACCAATTGGCACTTGCCATCTACCTCTAGAAGGATTAAATCATGAGCCGCTGCAGCTGCTGACTTTCAACATCCCCTGAAAGGAGTTCAGGTTGGAGATCGGGAATGAGGCACTGTGCTTTGGAAAAAGCTTGCAGAACAGGCCTTCAGATAGTTAGATATTTTCAGGAGAAGATTATATGAGATTTTATTTTTATTCTTGCATCTCCTCCTATCTAGGTAAGTACTAAGTACTAAAAGTTTTCATGGTGATGTCTGCTCCTTGTAACTAGCAGCAACCTTCACAAGACTAGCAGCAACCTTCTGCAAAAATGTGGGCTTGACTGCATATACACCCCCACCACCAAAATCACATATATACTGACCTTCCCCCCTGCTCTTCGTAGCGATTTCTCAGAGATATCTGAATGCTGTCTCCCGGGTTATAGTCCTCATTTTGCCCCAAATAAAACTTAACTCACAACTCTCATGTTGTGCGTTTTTTTTCAGTCGACAGCATAAATCGATAAGAGATTAACAATAACTTGACCTTTCCTCATTGCTTCTTTTGTCAAAGGAAGAGTTCTCAGAATTAAGCAACTGGGCTTCCCTGGTGGTGCAGTGGTTAAGAATCCGCCTTCCAATACAGGGGACACGAGTTCGAGCCCTGGTCGGGAAGATCCCACATGCTGTGGAGCAACTAGGCCTTGCGCCACAACTACTGAGCCTGCACTCTAGAGCCCGTGAGCCACAACTACTGAGCCCATGTGCCACAACTACTGAAACCCATGTGCCTAGAGCCCGTGCTCTGCAACAAGAGAAGTGACCGCAATGAGAAGCCTGTGCACCACAGCGAAGAGTAGGCCCTGCTCGCTGCAACTAGAGAAAGCCCACGTGCAGCAACAAAGACCCAATGCAGCCAAAACTAAAAAAAATTTTTAAAAAAGAATTGAGCAACTAAATAAAAAGAGCCTCATTTTGGAACACACACAGGTCCCTCATAACACAAAAAATGATTCCTTGAGTCTCTTTTCTGATTGATGGTTTTGTTAGAGGAAATAAACAGGAGCTCGAGGTTTGGAGGAGGGTCAGCTTCAGATAGCATGTCCTCCTCCCCTACTCGCAGTAAGATTGAAAGAAGTTACTGTAGAGTTCAAGGTATCCAAATGCTCCCTTGGCCATGCTGAAGCCTCTCCTGTTTCTCAAGGCCAGGAACACTGTTCTTGTACTGATGGACACCCCTGATGAGGCTCATCAGCTCACCTGTCACTCACAGTTATTACTGCCACTGGATCCCTCATCATTGTTCTCCTTCCACCTCACAAGACTTCCCAACATCATGTGTTACCTGCGTCATTGAATATTCTCATGTCCTTTAACATGGGGCTGTGACACTGGAGATGGCTATATTGCCCTCTCTGCCCCTGCACCTGGTCTGGGTGCACAGGTCTTAAGCTTTATACAGACTCTAACTCACTCCTTGTCAACCATGTGTTGCCACAAATGATTAACCTTACTCCTGTGAAATACTATGGCCAAAATTCCAATTTTAAAAGGGAAATTTGAGACAATTTCATTAAGGAATTCCTACCTGTTTTTAAAAAGGCGGTCAACGGTCAATGTGCACAGATTGAGATGCACCTTGAGCAAATGCTTGGGTTCCAAAAGAAACAGAAAAGCTTACTATTCTCAAAGGTTCATAGCATAAATGCACAAAAGTGTAGGAAAGCTTTGAAAAGAAACTGCCTGTGCAGAGCACTGACAGTCCTCACCCCAAAAACACTGGAAACAACAATCCAAGAAGAAAACCACAAAGGCATTTCCAGCTCCTGAAGTCCATTCCATCTCCTTTGGTATCAGTGATCCAACTAGTGCCATAGCATATTCAAATCCTACTTTCATTTTCAACATTTGAGTTGTTGAAAATGCTTTGAATTCAGTTTATGTATTAGGTACCTGATATTTTCCTGATTTGTTTGCAGAGTATGAGGATGGACACCACTGCCTTCTTGGGGGTGCAAATGGATAACTGCTTCTTTCAATTTTTCATCTGTATTGTTGCTAATTTACAATGGAGAAAAATAGGAAAAAATATTTTAAATATATAACTTTCAGTGTTGAAAGAAATTAGTAGCTTTCATTTTGAAATTTAGGCCATACTTTGCTTCAAGTTTCTCAAATCTTTGAAGATATCTAAAAAGAAAAGCCAAATCCCACATTTCAAGTCTAAGTAAAAACTTGCATTAGGAAATAATAATAAAACCATCCTATACATTGTGTCAGAAGATTCTAAATTGTGTCAGAAGATTCTAAATTGCTTATACACAAGTGTCCATACTTAAAATAACACATTTCACTATTTCCAACGTAATTTTGATGAGTAAATATTGTTCACCACAATACTGTGACATTTAGGCTTCACAATGTGAATGGCTTTGCACTGCAATTTTACACAAGGCTTCTTTCTTTCCGTGTAGTGAAGATGTAAATTTTGTTTTCTGTACTGTTAATACCCACAGTTAGGAGAGCAGCAGTAGTTTTCATGAGTTTATATGAGAACTGACAGTATGCAGAAGTACTTAATTACTTTTAAATGTCAATAATAACAATCATGTGTAAATAAAAATAAATAGTTAACTTTTCTGACATTCACCATATGTGAGGCCCTGTGTTAAATGAGGTAGAATCTATTATTTTCCCTATTTTGTAGGGAAGGAAAGTAGAGTTTAGACAGGATATGTATTATCCTGTTATCCTGTTATATTATCCAGGGTCTTACCGGGTATGCTCCTCTGCCTTTTGGTGGGTCATTTAATCAACACTTCATTTTACATAAATGAAATGATGAATCATACAATACCAGTACTTTTAGACTTCAAGTCTAGGTTGGTATTAGGGATTTAAGAAAGGAAGCACAAAGAGTTCAGTCACTCCACCACTTCCCAGTACTTCCTCATTATTCCTCTTGACACTCTCATGGAGGTTAGATGGTGGCACCACTTGAGACAAAGAGGAGACTGTGAGTCAGGAGCAAAGTGTCCACAGGATGAGGAAGGGCAACTTGAGATTCATGCATGAGGAAGCGTAGAGGGCTGGACAGCCATGCTGGATGGGCGTCCAAGGAGCAGTGACTAGGTGGTTAGGTGAGTAATGGCCTGAAAGTGGTCTTGGATGCTGAGTGGTACATGGGGTACGATAGGATACAACCTTAGTGAGTACGTGTTCAAAGAATGGCTGTGCAAGTGGTTGATGGTGGCTAATGTGAATATAGGGTAATGCAGCGAGCCTTTCCAGAGAGCGGCCTTAATAATTTTGAACTCTATGCATAATACTAATGAAGACTTAAGGCTTTATCTGAATGTGGACAAGGGGCTGTTTTGTATAGAAATTGGAGCGAATTAGAGGCAAAAACAACAGGTAAGGATTATTGGGCTCTGAATGGAGGAATCTATTATTTCTCAGTGATCAGTGCATGACTTATCTTGCTTAACATTTGTCACAAATTATTGAGGTAGTAAATACATAGTAAAATACCAAGTGTGCAGATAAGACCTTTTTTAAAACAAAACTAGTGAAATGTCAAGCCAGTGAGGTTATATCACAGAAAAAAACTTTGCATGAACAAATAGGAAAATTGTCACTAAACCTTAATAAGACAGAGGCCCTTACAGAAATATTATAATTCTCTTGTAGGCTAATAGTGAAAAATGAGAGTTTGCCTACCATTCTCTAGAAAGATACTGACTCATTATACCAGAGTAGCTAAGACAAATCCAATAAAATAGAGGGAGAAAAAAAGGATTATTGAAAGAAAGAGGAAATATTTCAACCCTGTACTATACACAGTTCTAGATACTGAAATTCAGTGATACAAAAGCAGATTCAGAAATGGGCAAAGAAAATTATCAACAGAATGTGGGAAAGGGTTCATGATTTTGCTTCAGATAACTCGGACTAGAGCCTTAACTCTTAACAACTTCCCACTGATATGATTTTAAGCAAGTCACTGAATTTCTCTGCATCTCAGAGGCTTCTCTGCTTTGGGTTAATAATATTATAGGGTCTACCTACTTCACAGAGTTGCTTTGAGGGCCAAAGAAGACCACAAATGGTAAAGCATGTTGTAAACAACGTGTTAGCTATTGCTATTCTTACTACTAGTCTTGACTACTGTAAAAGTGGAGATCAAAAGTCATTAAATAAAATTATTTTGAGTCCCTTGTAGGTGGTCCCTGTTCACAAGTAGCTCATCGTCTGGGGAAGGGCATAGTGAGGAGTGTAGTGAAGACCAAGAAGACAAGAGAGAATTTAAGGAGTGTGAGAAAGGACAATGCAGGGAGAGGCAGGAAATGGATAGATTGTTTGCAACAAGTTCTGCTGTGATACTTTGTTGTTTTTAAAGTCTATATTGGCATCCTCTGTGCATATCAAAACTTCAATTTCTGTAAAGCTTCTTTAGGACACTGTATTTGCTGAGAACGTTTGCTATAGAAAACTCTTCATTTAAAGTTCAAACTGTTTCTCGTGGATATAGTTTGCTCATATCTCATTGACTTTGACCTCACTGATTTTGTTATAATTAAATCAACTAGTACACAAGCTGTGTATGTTCTCTTCCCAGTCAAAAACATTTCTTTATTTAGGTCTGAATCCTTGCAAGGTTTGGGCAAGTTTAAAAAATAAATGGTGTTTATAAAAGATTATTATTAGTTTTATTTTATTTTATTTATTTATTTATACAACAGGTTCTTATTAGTCATCAATTTTATACACATCAGTGTATACATGTCAATCCCAATCGCCCAATTCAGCACACCACCCCCCTGACCACCCCCGCTGCTTTTCCCTCTTCGTGTCCATAAGTTTTTTCTCTACTTCTGAGTCTCAATTTCTGCTCTGCAAACCGGTTCATCTGTACCATTTTCTAGGTTCCACATATATGCGTTAATATACGTTATTTGTTTTTCTCTTTCTGACTTACTTCACTCTGTATGACAGTCTCTAGATGCATCCATGTCTCTACAAATGTCCCAATTTCGTTCATTTTTATGGCTGAGTAATATTCCATTGTATATATGTACCACATCTTCTTTATCCACTCGTCTGTCAATGGGCATTTAGGTTGCTTCCATGACCTGGCTATTGTAAATAGTGCTGCAATGAACATTGGGGTGCATATGTCTTTTTGAATTATGGTTTTGTCTGGGTATATGCCCAGTAGTGGGAATGATGGATCATATGGTAATTCAATTTTTAGTTTTTTAAGGAACCTCCATACTGTTCTCCAGAGTGGCTGTATCAATTTACATTCCCACCAACAGTGCAAGAGGGTTCCCTTTTCTCCACACCCTCTCCAGCATTTGTTGTTTGTAGATTTTCTGATGATACCTGTTCTAACTGGTGTGAGGTGATAACTCATTGTACTTTTGATTTGCATTTCTCTAACAATTAGTGATGTTGAGCAGCTTTTCATGTGCCTCTTGGCCACCTGTATGTCTTCTTTGGAGAAATGTCTATTTAGGTCTTCTGCCCATTTTTGGATTGGGTTCTTTGTTTTTTTAATATTGACCTGCATGAGCTGTTTATATAATTTGGAGATTAATCCTTTATCTGTTGATTCATTTGCAAATATTTTCTCCCATTCTGAGGGTTGTCTTTTCGTCTTGTGTATGGTTTCCTTTGCTGTGCAAAAGCTTTGAAGTTTCATTAGGTCCCATTTGTTTATTTTTGTTTTTATTTCCATTACTCTAGGAGATGGATCAAAAAATATCTTGCTGTGATTTATGTCAAAGAGTGTTCAGCCTATGATTTCCTCTAAGAGTTTTATAGTGCCTGGTCTTACATTTAGGTCTCTAATCCATTTTGAGTTTATTTTTGTGTATGGTGTTAAGGAGTGTTCTAATTTCATTCTTTTACATGTAGCTGTCCAGTTTTCCCAGCACCACTTATTAAAGAGGCTGTCTTTTCTCCATTGTATATCCTTGCCTCCTTTGTCATAGATTAGTTGACCATAGGTGCGTGGGTTTATCTCTGGGCTTTTTATCCTGTTCCATTGATCTATATTTCTGTTTTCGTGCCAGTACCATATTGTCTTGATTACTGTAGCTTTGAAGTATAGTCTGAAGTCAAGGAGTCTGATTCCTCCAGCTCTGTTTTTACACTCCAGACTGCTTTGGCTATTTGGGGTCTTTGTGTCTCCATACAAATTTTAAGATTTTTCGTTCTAGTTCTGTAAAAAATGCCATTGGTAATTTGATAGGGATTGCATTGAATCTTTAGATTGCTTTGGGTAGTATAGTCATTTTCACAATGTTGATTCTTCCAATCCAAGAACATGGTATATCTCTCCATCTGCTGGTATCATCTTTAATTTATTTCATCAGTGTCTTATAGTTTTCTGTATACAGGTCTTTTGTCTACTTAGGTAGGTTTATTCCTAGGTATTTTATTCTTTTTGTTGCAATGGTAAATGAGAGTGTTTCCTTAATTTCTGTTTCAGATTTTTCATCATTAGTGTATAGGAATGCAAGAGATTTCTGTGCATTAATTTTGTGTCCTGCTACTTTATCAAATTCATTGATTAGCTCTAGTAGTTTTCTGGTGGCATCTTTAGGATTCTGTACGTATAGTATCATGTCATCTGCAAACTGTGACAGTTTTACTTCTTCTTTTCCAATTTGTATTCCTTTTATTTCTTTTTCTTCTCTGATTACCATGGCTAGGACTTCCAAAACTATGTTGAATAATAGTGGTGAGAGTGGACATCCTTGTCTTGTTCTGATCTTAGAGGAAATGCTTTCAGTTTTTCACCATTGAGAATGATGTTTGCTGTGGGTGTGTCATATATGGCCTTTATTATGTTGAGGTAGGTTCCTTCTATGCCCACTTACCAGAGAGTTTTTATCATAAATGGGTGTTGAATTTTGTCAAAACCTTTTTCTGCATCTATTGAGATGATCATATGGTTTTTATTCTTCAATTTGTTAATATGGTGTATCACACTGATTGATTTGCGTGTATTGAAGAATCCTTGCATCCCTGGGATAACTCCCACTTGATCATGGTGTATGATCCTTTTAATGTGTTGTTGGATTCTGTTTACTAGTATTTTGTTGAGGATTTTTGCATCTATATTCATCAGTCATATTGGTCTGTAATTTTCTTTTTTTGTAGTATCTTTGTCTGGTTTTGGTATTAGGGTGATGGTGGCCTCATAGAATGAGTTTGGGAGTGTTCCTTCCTCTGCAATTTTTTGGAACAGTTTGAGAAGGATGGGTGTTAGCTCTTCTCTAAATGTTTGATAGAATTCACCTTTGAAGCCATCTGGTCCTGGACTTTGTTGAAAGATTTTAAATCACAGTTTCAATTTCATTACTGTGATTGGTCTGTTCATATTTTCTGTTTCTTCCTGGTTCAGTCTTGGAAGGTTATACCTTTCTACGAATTTGTGCATTTCTTCCAGGTTGTCCATTTTATTGGCATAGAGTTGCTTGTAGTAGTCTCCTAGGATGCTCTGTATTTCTGCAGTGTCTGTTGTAACTTCTCCTTTTTCATTTCTAATTTTATTGATTTGAGTCCTATCCTTCTTTTTCTTGATGAATCTGGCGAATGGTTTATCAATTTTGTTTATCTTCTCAAAGAACCAGCTTTTAGTGTTATTGATCTTTGCTATTGTTTTGTTTGTTTCTATTTCATTTATTTCTGCTCTGATCTTGATGATTTCTGTCCTTCTGCGAACTTTGTGTTCTGTTTGTTCTTCTTTCTCTAGTTCCTTTAGGTGTAAGGTTAGATTGTTTATTTGAGATTTTTCTTGTTTCTTGAGGTAGACTTGTAAAGCTATAAACTTCCCTCTTAGAACTTCTTTTGCTGCATCCCATAGGTTTTGGATTGTCGTGTTTTCATTGTCATTTGTCTGTAGGTATTTTTTGATTTCCTCTTTGATTTCTTCAGTGATCTCTTGGTTATTTAGTAACATATTGTTTAGCCTCCATGTGTTTGTGTTTTTACGGTTTTTTCCCTGTAATTGATTTCTAATCTCATAGCGTTGTGGTCAGAAAAGATGCTTGATATGATTTCAATTTTCTTAAATTTACTGAGGCTTGATTTGTGACCCAAGATATGATCTTTCTTGGAGAATGTTCCGTGTGCACTTGAGAAGAAAGTCTAATCTGCTGTTTTGGGATAGAATGTCCTATAAATATCAATTAAATCTATCTGGTCTATTGTGTCATTTAAAGCTTGTGTTTCCTTATTAATTTTCTGTTTGGATGATATGTCCATTGGTGTAAGTGAGGTGTTAAAGTCCCCACTATTATTGTATTACTGTCGATTTCCTCTTTTAGAGCTGTTAGCAGTTGCCTTATGTATTGAAGTGTTCCTATGTTGGGTGCATATATATTTATAATTGTTATATCTCCTTCTTGGATTGATCCCTTGATCATTATGTAGTGTCCTTCCTTGTCTTTTGTAATATTCTTTATTTTAAAGTCTATTTTATCTGATATGAGTATTGCTACTCCAGCTTTCTTTTGATTCCCATTTGCATGGAATATCTTTTTCCATCCCCTCACTTTCAGTTTGTATGTGTCCCTATGTCTGAAGTGGGTCTCTTGTAGACAGCATATATATGGGTCTTGTTTTTGAATCCACTTAGCAAGCCTGTGTCTTTTGGTTGGAGCATTTAATCCATTCACGTTTAAGGTAATTATTGATATGTATGTTCCTATTTCCATTTTCTTTATTGTGTTCGGTTTGTTTTTGTAGGTCCTTTTCTTCTCTTGTGTTTCCCACTTAGAGAATTTCCTTTAGCATTTGTTGTAGAGCTGGTTTGGTGGTGCTGAATTCTCTTAGCTTTTGCTTGTCTGTAAAGCTTTTGATTTCACCATCGAATCTGAATGAGATCCTTGCTGGGTAGAGTATCTTGGTTGTAGTTTCTTCCCTTTCATCACTTTAAGTATATCATGCCACTCCCTTCTGGCTTGTAGAGTGTCTGCTGAGAAATCAGCTGTTAACCTTATGGGAGTTCCCTTGTATGTAATTTGTCATTTTTCCCTTGCTGCTTTCAATAATTTTTCTTTGTGTTTAATTCTTGCCAATTTGATTACTATGTGTCTCAGTGTGTTTCTCCTTGGGTTTATCCTGTATGGGACTCTCTGCACTTCATGGACTTGGGTGGCTATTTCCCTTCCCATGTTAGGGAAATTTTCCACTCTAATCTCTTCAAATATTTTCTCTGGTCCTTTCTCTCTCTCCTCTCCTTCTGAGACCCCTATAACGCGAATGTTCTTGCATTTAATGTTGTCCCAGAAGTCTCTTCAGCTGTCTTCATTTCTTTTCATTCTTTTTTCTTTATTCTCTTCTGCAGCAGTGAATTCCACCCTTCTGTCTTCCATGTCACTTATCCATTCTTCTGCCTCAGTTATTCTGCTATTGATTCCTTCTAGTGTAGTTTTCATTTCAGTGATTGTATTGTTCATCTCTGTTTGCTTGTTCTTTAATTCTTCTAGATCTTTATTAAACATTTCTTGCGTCTTCTTGATATTTGCCTCCATTCTTTTTCCGAGGTCCTGGATCATCTTCACTAACATTATTCTGAATTCTCTTTCTGGAAGATTGCCTATCTCCATTTCATTTAGTTGTTTTTCTGGGGTTTTATCTTGTTCCTTCATCCGGTACACAGCCCTCTGCCTTTTCATCTTGTCTATCTTTCTGTGAATGTGGTTTTTGTTCCACAGGCTGCAGGATTGTAGTTCTTCTTGCTTCTGCTGTCTGCTCGCTGGTGGATGAGGATATCTAAGAGGCTTGTGGAAGTTTCCTGATGGGAGGGACTGGTGGGGGGTAGAGCTGACTGTTGCTCTGGCAGGCAGAGCTCAGTAAAATTTTAATCTTCTTGCCTGCTGATGCATGAGGCTGGGTTCCTTCCCTGTTGGTTTTTTGTCCTGAGGCGACCCAACACTGGAGCCTAGCTGGGCTCTTTGGTGGAGCTAATGGTGGACTCTGGGAGGGCTCACTCCAAGGAGTACTTCCCAGAACTTCTGCTGCCAGTGTCCTTGTCCTCATGGTGAGGCACAGCCACCCCCCACATCTGCAGGAGACCCTCCAACACTATCAGGTAGGTCTGGTTCAGTTTCCTATGGCGTCACTGCTCCTTCCCCTGGGTCCCAATGCACACACTACTTTGTGTGTGCCATCCAAGAGTGGAGTCTCTGTTTCCCCCAGTCCTGTCAAAATCCTGCAATCAAATCCTGCTAGCCTTCAAAGTCTGATTCTCTAGGAATTCCTCCTACCATTGCCAGACCCCCAGGTTTGGAAGCCTGACGTGGGGCTCAGAACCTTCACTCCAGTGGGTGGACTTCTGTGGTATAAGTGTTCTCCAGTTTGTGAGTCACCCACCCAGCGGCTATGGGATTTGATTTTATTGTGATTGCACCCGTTCTACCATCTCATTGTGGCTTCTCCTTTGTCTTTGCATGTGGGGTCTGTTTTGGTGAGTTCCAGTGTTCTCCTGTTGATGATTGTTCAGCAGTTAGTTGTGATTCCGGTGTTCTTGCAAGAGGGAGTGAGAGCATGTCGTTCTACTCCGCCATCTTGAACCAATCTCCAAGATTATTATTTTTTAAAAATACCCATGCAAAACCTTAATTCTTCCACACTGGCAGCCTGGGTATGTGTGCCAGTGGGACACACTTTCTAACTTCTAGTGCCCTGATAGGGTCAGTGTATAGAGGTCGGAGTCTGAAATGTTTTAGCAAAACAAGGATACCAACATTCTCATCAACACACTTTAAAAATTCCTTCTATTTTCTCTTTTGCAAAATTTGAGTCCTTCATAAATTCTAAGCTTTTAAAGAAAGTGTTCCTAGTATCATATATATTTCTTTAAAGAAAGTAACAGACCCAAAATGGAATCATTTGATCCCAAGACTTAATTGCAGTTTTGACCTTCTGCAGAAATTAATCTTAATCAACCAGTCTGAAATTTTCTGTTCAACATCAGTGAGGTAATCTGTTATGTAGGTCCTCTCCACTTCCCAGAGGAAGAAGAGGCAATCAATTTCATAAATCCTTGCTGTCTAACACCTCTGCCCTGCCCCCAAGGAAGATGTCCTGATTTTAAAATAATCCTTTTTTCCCTAATAGCTCCTTTGCCCCACCCTTCTTCCTATGAAAACCTTCCATTTGTACAACTCCTCTGTGCATCCTTCTAGTTACTAAATGGGATGCTGCCCAATCCATGAATCTTTTAATAAAGCCAATTAAATCTTCAAATTTACCCAGCTGAATTTTGTTGTTTATAATTGTGTGAATACTTCTTTATGCCTAATATGTGTCATCAGCCTTCTTTATAAGAATTATCACCTCTGTTTATGTAGTACTTCTTTTTTGAGGTTTCCTTTGTAAAAGATTAATCCCCCAAAACCTCAAATAAATAGAGTTGGGGGACCAGAAGGGGGAGTTCTCCTGCACTGGGAAGACAACAGAGACCAGCAGGAAAAAGAAAGACTCCTCTTCTTTCCTGGCATGGGCTCAGCCAATGAAAAGCCATGGACTCTTTGTTTACTACATCCCTCCCAACTTCCTTTTCCTCCCAAGAAAAGCACTCTCCTTCCCTTGCCGTGCAGGGACTTGCATATGACTCTC
This sequence comes from Balaenoptera borealis, assembly GCF_965194805.1. Taxonomy (NCBI): domain Eukaryota; kingdom Metazoa; phylum Chordata; class Mammalia; order Artiodactyla; family Balaenopteridae; genus Balaenoptera; species Balaenoptera borealis. The sequence continues at coordinate 36,495,913 of NC_138860.1, read as the reverse complement.
CGTTGTTGCAGACCTCAAATTGCTATTCTCTGCTGATCCCAAATAAACCCATTTTTGCTGGAGAAATAACTGGCAGTCTATTTGTTTTAGGTCAACACCTTTTACATCTCTTTGGCTTCCAAGAAGCAGCAAATAGAGTTATAAACATATTCTAGGAGAATATGGCTGTACTTACCCTTTTTTGCACTTTAGAATTATCAAACAGGAAGCAATGATGGGTAAAATCAAGAGGATCATACCAAGGAACATGCCTAGGCAGTAAAACATGGTAATTAAATGCATGGAAAATATAACCTGTAGGTTTCAAACTGTGTCTTAATGAGTTTTTAAAAAGTAAGTATAAATTCTGTTTTTAAAAAACACCCCCCACAGGCTTATCTTTAAGATTTCCCCTCTGTTCCCGGTTTAATCTAGCATATTAGTCTTATTACCACAGGGTTATAAATGATCAGTGAGAAAGCAGTTTGTGACCTTTGTCCAACAGCAGCATTTCAACAAGTGGGTGAGAACAAGCACTGGAGCGCCTCTGCTCAGCTTGCCATGACCCTGCACACATCTCTTGTGTGAGGCACAAGGCGCGAGTTACTCTATGCAGCAGACTCTACTGAATCTCTTAGAAATTCTACCACAAAACTATTCCTCTCACATAGGCAGATCACAGAAATGGGCTTAGAAAATTGGTCTTTGTGGCTTTCAATTTATGCAAATGGGCACGACTACCATCCTGAAGACTATTCCCAGGTTATAAACTAAAGAGCAAGTTGCCTTCTCCAGACACATTAAAATAGGAAGAATGGTTCTTTTTTTATAATGGTTCAAAGATAGCATAGAAACTTTGATAAAGGACACTCACTCTATATGCATATAAGGATACCAGTTTTGCTACACTATGGCCTGAATTCATTATTCTTTTCTTTCTAATTAAAATTGCAGTCTAGGATATTTTGATCTCTCTTTTTACATTTCATTTATTATCAGTGGATACCTACTGTTAAGGATGTTTCCTCAGCAAACCCTTCATAAAACTTACCAACTATGAGATCATCACTCGTGCCTAAAAGGAAGCAAAAGCCACAAAAAACATCAGTCTGGCACACAACATGATCAAACAGGAGCTCTCAGCCAGTTATAATTCATCCTGATTTTTTCTGTACAGATTCTTAATTTTTTCTAATATAAAAAGCCATTGATTTTACTCACACAATCTCATATTATTTTGTGTACTCAGCAAAGTCTGTTTTTTTCTTTAAAAATTACTGTTTTGTCATAAAAGTAGTATAATTAGAGCAGAAAGTTTATAAAACAGAACAAAAGAAAAATATCATCCATAATCCTACTATCCTGAAATAGTTTAGTACATTCCCCTCTAGTACATTTTCTCATGCATCTAAGTTTTTACATAGTTATAGAATATCTATTTAATCTTTGAACAGTTGAATTAAGTGCTCAACATATGTTAACTTTTATAACCTTTATTATTACCACAACCACCACTACTGCTACGTGTATAACACTATTAACCCTTCATTATATTTTAAACATATTTCTCATCTGTCTACTGCTTTCTTATTTACTTTTCAAAGTTCATAAGTTCTAAGTCAAATTTGTTGCCCTTTTATAATTTTCTCTATCATATCAAAAAGTTCCAAAAGTTGTTTTTCTTTTTCTAGCTGTTTTATCTTCTTTTTTTTCCTTTTCTACTTTAGCTTTCCTATGTTGACTTTTAAAACTTTTAACTATTTATTACATCTGGTATTTATTGTAAGATAAAAAGAAAGGTTCCAAATTTTTTCAGTGCTACGTATACTATTTGATCATCTTTTTCTTCCCCTTGGATTGATGATGTCTCCGTTATTAGATTGTTTTCTGTAAGATACTTTAATTTCTATTTATACTGAGCTCTATTTTATTAATATCTACTTTATTCCATTTTTAATAAAGATAAGTCTATTTTCGGTGATATAAAATGATTTATGTATTGTGACTTTCTATTTTAATATCTGGCAGGTCAGTCCCCCCAAATTATGTGAATTTTCTGTCTCTCACAGCCACATGGTTAGAATACTCAAAAGGCATTCAGATAGGCAGTGATCTTTTTGCCAAAGAAATGAATATAATTTGATATTAAGGGAGTGTCAAGTTTATAATTCAGAAATATTATTCGTGAGTGAGCTTTGTTATTGCATTTAAGGCATTAACTGTAGAAAAATTGTATCTTGAACAATTTTGGTGTTCAACCACATATTTTAAGTAAGAGTGATAAGAATGGGGGCGAAGAGAAGGCTAAGACTAATTCAGATTAAGGAAGGTTATTCATTATTCATTTTGCCCATCTGTTACTTGATGTGTACAAGTTTAAGGTTTAGGATTTTCTATTTTACATCACCCTCTAGTTGCCAGCAGAAGGTTACCCTTCTACAGATCTCAATGACACATGATTCCTAAATCACTGTATCCAATGTACCAGGTTAAAATCCTGTAGTCTACACCAGTGCGGGAGACCGACCAGCTAGTCTCTGCAAGTTGGAAGGTGATCCTCGACTCATGCTGAAAACATTCCTGAAGGCCTGCTCTACCACTAATCTGCTACTGAATTTTAAGACCCATAGGATGTAATCAAATTATTACTGTGCAATGTATGCAGCAATAGAGTGATAATGGGCAAAAAGGTTCAGAGGGGGGCCTGAGGAGAGATGGATGGGTTAAGAAGTGTGAGGAGCAAGGCTTGCCTTATTCTCATTGCTAAGGGCTTTGGTGGAAGAATTAGGGACTCTTACTGCACTCCTTAGCTCTTAGCTAATGCACACCATATGGCACACCACCACATTCAGTGTCAGTATAGATGAATGAATGAACAGTAACCATGGCTGGGAAGGACCTACATTCCTTGCACTTGCACTTACGAGAGGTACATATGGCCAGAGGAGGGTCCCACAGGTCATCCTCCTGGCACTGACTCCAGGGACTGCCTTCCAGAGTATACCCATCTTCACACTCCAAAGTTACATTATCTCCAGAGTGATATACTTTTCTCATTTTCAATTCCTTCTGGATTCCATTCATAATCTGTGGGAGGCTACAATTTACTTCTGAAATTAGAAAAATAAAAAAAGAAATTGATATTTTATTGTTAATTGTTAGTTGAAACTTAGCTTTTAGCAAAGATGTGTCATGTCTTCCATCAAAAATTATTGATACCTCTCCTACAACATCTTATTATTTAAAATTCTCTGACTTCCCTTTTTATGTAAAGCAAGGGAATATAAATGTATTGCTTATAATTATTTTAAATTATCATACTTTAAATTATTGTTAACTCTTCAACAGGAAAGTTGTGGAAAGGTTAGGAATTAGGATAGCCATGTTCCAGCCTTGGAACCACTTGGGCCACACCATAAGAAAACAGGAATATCATTTTAACTCTCTTTAGGTATACAAATAATACGGGTATTTTGTCTCTTGAATAAATGCATATTTCTGGCTCATTTCTATACATAGAACAAAGCAATTAATAAATTATGATTCTGAATTTAAGGTATTAATTTTCTACTTAATTTTATCTCATTTACCTTGTAAAAATTAATAAATAGAAACCTTAAATTAAATAATTAAATAGAGTCTGGAGACCAGAAGGGGGAGCTTTCACACCCTGTGATGACAGCAGAGCTCAACAGCAAGAAGAAAGACTCCTCTTCTTTCCTGGCAGCAAATCAGCAAGGAAAAGTCATGGACTCTTTGTTTGCTAGAGCCCTTACAACTTCCTTTTCCCTTCTGTTAAAAGAGTTCTCCTTCCTTTGCTATGCTGGGACTTGCATGTGGCTCACCATGGCTGCAGACCTCAAACCGCAATTCTCTGCCGATCCCAAGCAAGACCATTTCTGCTGGAGAAATAACTGGCAGTCTATTTGTTTTAGGCCAACAAGCCCATCCTTTGTTTTGCTTTCCTTCTCTGCCTTGCCACTGATACCTTCCAAGCAAAGCCTGCTTTTCAGTTGTAATGGTCTCAAAATTAGCCTAAGTTCTCTTTTTAAAATAAGAACCAACAGGGTAAAGTGGCATTTCTCAAAATATGGTCTGTGGTCCTGCTACATCAAAATATTCTGATGGGTTTGTTAAAAATAGACCTCTGGACTCTGCCTCAACATGTCAGAAAGAGAGTTCTTGGGAATGGAATTTTTTTTTTTTTTTTTTAATTTTTGGCTGTGTTGGGTCTTCGTTTCTGTGCGAGGGCTTTCTCTAGTTGCGGCAAGCGGGGGCCACTCTTCATCGCGGTGCGCGGGCCTTTCACTATCACGGCCTCTCTTGTTGCGGGGCACAGGCTCCAGACGCGCAGGATCAGTAGTTGTGGCTCACGGGCTTAGTTGCTCCGCAGCATGTGGGATCTTCCCAGACCAGGGCTCGAACCCGTGTCCCCTGCATTGGCAGGCAGATTCTCAACCACTGTGCCACCAGGGAAGCCCTTGGAAATGGAATTTAAGAATCTGTCTTTTTAGGGAAAGGTGTCCAAGATGGTAGCATAGGAAGACCCTGAACTCACCTTCTCCTATGGACACACCAAAATTACAACTACTTACAGAGCAACTAACTATGAAAATGACCTGAATACTAGCAGAAAAACAACTTTCCATAACTAAAGAGATAAAGAAGGAACCATAATGAGATGAGTAGGAGAGGCAGAGATATGGTATAGTGAAGACCCACAGCCTTAGTTGGTGACCCACAAATGGGAAGAATATCACAATCATAAAGGTCCTCCCCGAGGAGTGAGGAGTCTGAGCCCTTCACTGGGCTCCCCAGCCAGGGGTCCTGCTCCAGGGAGATGAGCCCCCACAACACCTAGCTTTGAAACCCAGTGGGGCTTATGTTCGAGAGTGCCAGAGGGTTATAGGAAACAAAAATGTCACTCTTATAGGGCACGTGCAAAGTCTCATATGCTCCGAGTCCCAGCACAGAGGCAGTAGTTTGAAAAGAGCTTCAGTCCGACCTACTTGCTGATCTTGAAGAGCCTCCCAGAGAGGCAGCAGGCAACTGGGATTCCCCTTAGACACTGTTAGCAGCCATTCTGGGGAGCTCATTCTACCAAGATAACACCAGTGCTAGCAAATGCCATTTGGAAATCCTCCCTCTAGCCTATTAGTGCTGGAGGCTTACCACCACCAGTGGGCCTGTACCAGCCCAACCCAACCCAGACATGTACACAGCCATGTGGGGACCTGGCCCCACCCACCAGCAGGTCAGCACCTGCCCTGAGTCCCTCTGGGTCATGCAGACAGCCACATAGGGACCTGGTCCTGACCTCCGGTGGGCTCGCATGAGCCCTGAGCCCCCAGGGTCATGTAGACAGCCCCATGGGGACCCAGCCACTCATACCAGTGGGCCAGCACCAATGCTGAGCCCACCACCACCACCAGACAATGCAGACAGCCACACAGGGACACAGTCCTACCCTTCAGTGGGCCAGCATCAGCCCCACATCCCCCTGGGTGTGCAGCCAACCAGGAAGGAAGCTTACCCAGCCCTCCAGTGGGCCCACAGCTACTGTACAAAGCATGGCCTAGCAGCCAACTTGGCTAACTGTCAGCCTCACATACCAGTATGCCCACAGTAGTTGGTACCACCACAAAAGAAGGGCACAAGCATCGCACATAGGGGGCACCCATAGAACATATAGCTTTCATGACCAGAGGGGAGCATGCTAATGGAACCACAGGATGTTTCCTACCATGGGCACTTCTTCAAGATCAGGAAACAAAATGGACCAACTTAACACACAGATATAAACACTGAATATTGGGCAAAATGAAGAAACAGAGGTGTATGTTCCAAATGATTGAACAAGACAAAATTTCCGAAAAAGAAATAACTGAATTGGAGATAAGAAATCTACATGATAAAGAGTTCAAGGTAATGGTCATAAAGATACTCACTGAACTCAGGGGAAGAATGGATGAGCACAGTGAGAAGTTTAACAAAGGAATAGAAAATATAAAGAAGAACCAAACAAAGCTGAAGAATACAATAACTGAAATAAAAAATACACTAGAAGGAATCAACAGTAGATTAGATGATGCAGAGGAATAGATCAGTGATCTGAAAGAAAAAGTTATGGAAATCTCTTAAGCTGAACAGAAAAGAGAAAAAAGTTTTTTTAAATGGGGATAGTTTAAGAAACCTCTGGAACAATATCAAGCATACTAACATTCACATGGTGGGGGTCCCAGAAGGAGAAGACAGAGACCAAGGGGCAGAGAACTTATTTGAAGAAATAATAGTGGAAAACTTTCTTAACCTGGGGAAGGAAACAGACACCCAAGTAAGGAAGTACAGAGAATCACAAACAAGATGAACCCAAAGAGATTTGCACCAAAACACATACTATTAAAATGGCAAAAAGTGAAAGATTAAGAGGGAATATTAAAAACAGCAAGAGAAAAGCAACTAGTTATGTACAAGGGAACCTCCATAAGAATATCAGCTGACTCTTTAACAGAAACTTTGCGGGCCAGAAGGGAATGGCACAATATAATCAAATGATAAAAGGGGAAAATCTACAAACAAGAATACTCTACCTGGCAAAGTTATCACTCATATTTGAAGGAGAGTTTTACAGACAAATAAAAACTGAAAGAGTCAGCACCACTAAACTGGTTTTACAAGAAACGTTAAAGGAACTTCTTTAAGTGGAAAAGAAAAGGCCACAATTAGAAATGTGAAAATTATGAAAGAAAATATCTCACTGGTAAAGGCAAAATAGTAGATCAACTATTTATAAAGCTAGCAGGAAGGTTAAAAGACAAAAGTAGGGAAATCATCTATATACAAAATAAGTAGCTAAGGGACACACAAAACAAAAAGATGTAAAATATGACACCAAAAATATTCAACATTGTTGGGGGGGGGAGTAAAAATGCAGGGTTTTAGAATACATTCGAACTTAAGAGATCATCAATTAATCATATATACATCTATATGTAATCATAGATGATAGATAGATAGAAGATAGATAGATAGATAGATAGATAGCTATTATAGATGAACCTCATGGTGGCCACAAACCGAAACCTATAATAGATACAAACAAAAAAAGAGAGAAAGGAATCCAAACATAATGCTAAAGAAAGTCATCAAATTGCAAAAGAGGAGAGGAAAAGAAGAAAGAAGAACTACACAACAAAACAATCCCCCAAAATTAACAAAATGGCAATAAGTCCATGTCTATGAATAATTACTTTAAATGTAAATGGACTAAATGCTCCAATCAAAAGACAAAGAAAGGGTGAAAAATACAAAGAACTCATACAACTCAACATCAAAAAAACAAACAATCAGATTAAAAAATGGGCAGAGGATCTGAATAGACATTTTTCCAAAGAATACATACAGATGGCCAGCAGGCATGTGAGAAGATGCTCAGCATCATTAATCATCAGAGAAATGCAAATCAAAGCCATAGTGAGATATCTCCTAGCACCTGTCAGCATGGCTAATAGCAAAAGAAACAAATAACAAGTGTTAGCAAGGATGTGGAGAAAAGGGAACTCTCATGCACTGTTGTTGGGAATGTAAATTGTACCCACTGTGGAAAACAGTATGAAGATTTCTCAAAAAACTAAAAACTAGGGACTTCCCTGGTGGTGCAGTGATTAAGACTCTGCTTGCCAATGCAGGGTACGTGAGTTTGAGCCCTGGTGTGGGAAGATCCCACATGCTGCAGAGCAACTAAGCCCGTGTGCCACAACAACTGAGCCTGCACTCTAGAGCCCACGAGTCACAACTACTGAGCCTGCATGCCACAATTGCTGAAGCCCGCATGCCTAGAGCCCGTGCTCCATAGCAAGAGAAGCCACTGCAATGAGAAACACGCGCACCACAACAAAGAGTAGCCCGTGGTCTCTACAACTAGAGAAAGCCTGCACGCAGCAACAAAGACCCAATGAAACCAAAAATAAATAAATTAATTAATTAAAAAAAAATTAAAACTAGAACTACTGCATGACAGCAATTCCACTCCTGTGCATTCATCTGAAGAAAATGAAAACACTAATTAGAAAAGATATATGCACTCCTATGTTCATTGCAGCATTATTCACAAAAGCCAAGATATGGAAGCAACCTAAATACCCATCAATAAATGAATGGAAAAAGAAGATGTGGTATACATACACAATGGAGTATTACTGAGGCATAAAACGAATGATATCTTACCATTTACAACAACATGGATGAACCTCAAGGTACTATGCTAAATGACATGTCAGACAGAGAAAGGCAAGTACTACATGATTTCACTTATTGTGGAATCTAAAAAAAAAAAAAACAAATGAACAAACATAAGAAAACAGAAACAGAGTTATAGATACCGAGAACAAACAGGTGGTTGCCAGAGGGGAGGGAAATGGAGTGAGGAAAGAAATAGGTGAGGGATATTAAGAGGTACAAACTTCCAGTTGCAAAATACATGGAAAAAAAAAAAGACACAGAGTGGCTGTAGATAGATAAATTAGATAGATAGATAGATGATAGATATAGATAGATGATAGATAGATAGATAGATAGATCGATAGATAGATAGATATAGATATATAGATAGATGCTGCCTATAGGAGACTAACTTCAGATGTAAGGACACACACAGACCAAAAGCGAGGGGATGGAAAAAGATACTCCATGCTTATGGAACTGAAAAGAAAGCTGGGTGGCAATACTTATATCAGAAAATATAGACTTTAAAACAAAGACTGTAACTAGAGACAAATAAGGACATTACACAATGGTAAAGGTATCAATCCAACAAGAAGATATAACAATTGTGTATATATATATACACACACATACCACAAAGAGGAGCACCTAAATATATAAAGCAAATATTAACAAATATAAAAAGAGAAATTGACAATAATACAATAATGGGGGGGACTTTAGCATCCTACTTATATCAATGGACAGATTATTCAGACAAAAAATCAATAATGAAACACTGGCCTTAAATTACACATTAGGTCAGATGCAATTAATAGATATATACAGAGCATTTAATCCAAAAGTGGCAGAATACACATTCTTTTCAGGTACACGTGGAACATTCTCCAGGATACATCACACATTGTAGGTCACAAAAAAGTCTCAATAAATTTAAGAAGACTGAAGTCATATCAAGCATGTTTTCAGACCACAACACTATGAGATGAGATATCAACCATATGAAAAAAACTGCAAAAACCACAGACACGTGGAAGCTAAACAATATGCTACCAAACAATGAATGGGTCACTGAGGAAATCAAAAAATACCTGGAGACAAATGAAAATGGAAACACAATGATCCAAAATCTATGATATATATCTAGAACTATCTAAAGAACTGCAGAAGCTGTTCTAAGATGGAAATTTAAAGCAATACATGCCTACCTCAGGAAACCAGAAAAATCTCCAATAAACAAGCTAACCTTATACCTAAAGGAACTAGAAAAAGAAAAAAGAAACAAAACCCGAAGTCAGTAGAAAAAAAGACATAATAAAGGTCAAAGCAGAAATAGATGAAATAGACATTTAAAAATATATAAAGGATTAGTGAAACTAAGAGTTGGTTCTTTGAAAAGATAGACAAAATTGATAAGCCTTTTGCCAGACCCATCCAGAAAAAAAAAAAGGGCCCAAATAACTATAATCAGAAATGAAAGAGGAGTAGTTAAAACCAACAACATAGAAATACAAAGAATCATAAGAGATCACAGCAACAAATAGACACCAATAAAACAGACAACCTAGAAGAAATAAAGTTCTAGAAATGTACAATCTCCCAAGATTGAATCAGGAAGAAATAGAAACTAGGCACAGAATGATTACTAGTAATGAAATTGAATCAGTAGTCAAAATATTCCCAACAAACAAAAGTCCAGGATCAGACTGCTTCACAGGAGAGTGCTACAAAACATTTAAAGACTTAACACCTATCCTTCTCAAACTATTCCAAAAAATAGAAGAGGAAGGAATACTTTTAAATTCATTTTACAAGGTCAGCATCACCCTGATACCAAAGCCATGCAAAGATACCACAAGGAAATTAAAAGACAATATGTCCAACACACATAGATGCAAAAATCCACAACAAAATATTAGCAGACTGCATTCAACAATGCAATAAAAGGATAATTTACCATTATCAAATGGGATTTATCTCAGGGATGCAAGGATGGTTCAATCTGAAAATCAATCAAAGTGGCACACCATGTTAACAAATTAAAGAGTAAATATCATATGATCATCCAATAGATGAAGAAGAGGCTTTTGACAATATCTGACATCCATTTATTAAAAAAATGCTGAACGAAGTGGGTATAGAGGGAATATACTGCAACATAACAAAGACCATATATGCAAGCTCACAGCTCACATCATACTCAATGGTGAAAAGTTGAAAGCATTTCCCCCAAGATCAGGAAGAAGACAAGGGTGCTCACTCTCATCACTTTTATTCAACATAGGTTTGAAAGTCCTAGCCTCAGTAATCAGACAAGAAAAATAAATAAAAGGAATCCAAATCAGAAAGGAAGTAGTAAAACTGTCACTGTTTGCACATGACATGATGCTATATGTAGAAAAATTTAAAGATGTCACCAGAAAACTATTAGGACTAATGAAAGAATTCAGTAAAGTTGCAGGATACAAAATTAATACACAGAAATCTCTTGCAATTTTATACACTAATATGAACTATCAGAAGGAGAAATTGCAAAAGCAATCCCATTTTCAATTGTGTCAAAAAGAATAAAATAAAAAGGAATAAATCTAACCAAAGAGTTGAAAACTTGTACTCTGAAAACTATAAGACATTGATCAAAGAAACTGAAGACAAAACAAACAAATGGAAAGATATACCATTCTCATGGATTGGAAGAATTACTATTGTTCAAATGACCATATTACACAAGGCAATCTACAGATTCAATGCAATCCCTATCAAAATATCAATGGCATTCTCCACATAACTAGAACAAATAATTCTAAAATTTATATGGAAACACAAAAGACCTTGAAGAGCCAAGCAATTTTGAGAAAGAAGACAAAGCTGGAGGTATCATGCGCCCTGATTTCAAAAAATACTAAAAAGCTACAGTAATAAAAACAGTATGGTACTGGCACAAAAAGCAGACATATATATCAATGGAACATAATATAAAGCCAAGAAATAACCCACACTTATATAACCAATTAATTTATGACAAAGTAGGCAATAATGTACAACTGGGAAAAGTCAGTCTTTTCAGTAAATGGTGTTGGAAAAACTGGACAGCAGCATATAAAAAAATCAAACTGGACTACTTTCTTACCATATACAAAATAGACTCAAAATGGATTAAAGAATTAAGTGTAAGGCTGAAACCATAAATCTCCTATAAGAATATATAGGCAGTACACTTTTTGACATCAGTCTTAGCAACATTTTTTTGGATATGTCTTCTCAGGCAAGGGAAACAAAAGCAAAAATAAACAAATGGGACTACAACAAACTGAAAAGCTTTTGCACAGCAAAGGAAACTATCAACAAAATGAAAAGGCAGCCTACTGAATCGGAGAAGATATTTGCAAATGATATATCTGATAAGGGGGTCAATATCTAAAATATACAAAGAACTCACACAAATCAACATAAAAATCCCCAAATAACCCAATTAAAAAATGGTCTGAGGACCTGACATACAGATGGCCAAAAGACAGATGAAAAGATGCTCAACATCACTAATCATCAGGGAGCTGTAAATCAAAATCATATTGAGATACCAATGCATACTTGTCAGAATGGCCATCGTCAAAAAGACAACAAGTAACAAGTGTTGGCGAGGATGTGGGGAAAAGGGAACTTGTACACAGTTGGTGGGAATGTAAGTTGGTGAAATCACTATGGAAAACAGTATGGAGGTTCCTCAAAAAATTAAAAATAGAACTGTCATATGATCTAGAAATTTTATTTCTGGGTATTTACCCTAAGAAACCAAAAACACTAATTTGAAAAGATATATGCATACCCATGTTCATTGCAGCATTATTTACGATAGCCGAGATATGGAAGCAACCTGAGTGTCCATCAATGTATGAATTCTTCATCCAAAGAAGATGAGGTATACATATATACACACACACACACAATGGAATATTCCTCAGCCATAAAAAAAAGAAATCTTGCCATTTGTGACAACACAGATGGATCTAGAGGGTATTATGGTAAGTGAAATAAGCCATACAGAGAAAGACAAATATCATATGATATCACTTATATGGAGTATCTAAAAAAATAGAACAAACAAACAAAACAAAATAACAGACTCACAGATACAGAGAACAAATGGGTGGTTTCTAGAGGGGTGGGTGGGAAAGGTAAAGGGAATTAAGAGATACAAATTTCCAGTTATGAAATAAATAAGCCACAGGGATATAATACACAGCATAAGGAATATGGTCAATAATATTGTAATAAATTTGTATGGGGACAGATGATTACTAGATTTATTTTGATGGTCATTGAATAAAGTATGCAAATGTCAATGTAGTACATGTGAAAGTAACATAATATGGCACATCAATTATATTTCAATTTTCAAAAAAAGACTCCATATTTTTAGAAAGTTCCCTGGCTGATTTTGCTAATGATAAAGACAGAGAATGACTGCTAAAAAGCATGTTTAAAGAGGACAGTTATTAAGACAAAATGAATTTTATTTACATGAGAAGAAAGCAGCTGTCAAGAGAATGGAATATTACCCTCTTATTTTCAGGAGAAGAACTATCACAGAGTCTCAATTTTTATAATTCATCTTTGAACTATTCCCTGAATCTTCATATTTCTTTATGTAACTAAAGCAAGGAGGGACGAGCTTTCCAGTTTCTGCAGAGCCATGGGGACTCTGATTTTGTGCAGTCTACTCTTGCAAATAAACACAGGAGCGTCTCTGTGGCGGGCCTAATTTTCTCTATCTCTTAAATCAGAGGGCTAGGAGGACAAGAAGGATTTAGGTTGGGGAGAGCCCTAAGATCCTATAACCACAGCAGCCATAGGACTAACTGCTCAACATTAGAAACACATGCATGTCTGAAATCTCTCTTGCCTCATCCCTGACCTTAGTCTAGTATTTCTAAAAAGCAAGAATAGAAAAGAAACAAACAAAGCAAAATCACTTAACTTATAGTTTTGCAAAATCAAAAGAACTACATTTGAAAGGAGACAGTGTTCTGAAAGCAGAACGTACACCATAATTTCGATTCTTGCCTTACAACTTTCTTCAGTGTCTGTAATTTACCACAATCTTTATTGCTGAAAACTATATAATTTTATTACCCAAAGTGTTTTAGAAAGTCATCATTTGAAAAAAGTTTTTAACTAATTAAAAATTCACCACTGTAATGCATTATGAAACACATTGAGAGAATACATTTTATAGCTAGAGTTGTTATGGCTTGTCTAACCAAGCTGTACTTTGTAATTTGCATCTTTCTGTTACAGATTTGGATAGGTCCTGGCAAATCTCGGGTTTTATTTATTTAAGTTTGAAGATGAATTAGTAAGTGGTGCAAACAATCTCTGCTGTATGTTTCCTGTGGTAACTTGCCTCAAATCCTAATTGGTGTTAATTTTGTGTATTGTAAATGCTTGAATTTAAAACTTAAAAATGCGTGTTTAAGGTTCTTTTTGTAATTATGAGATATAGTAAAGTGTGAATCCATTAAAAAAAGGAGACAGTGTTCAGTGCAGTGTTCAAATGCAGGGGCTGAGCAGGGGTCCAATCCTAGCACCACCACTGCTGAGCTGTGGATCACGGACTAGTTACTGGATCTCTCTTAACCTCAATTTCCTCCTCTGTAAGATCACAGAAATAATAATCCCACCTCATCAGATTGTTTTGGAGACTAACACCAATAACTTTCGTAAAGACCTCAGCATCATGCCTAGTCACAGAATATTATTTTCATTTCCACACTTTGTAGCTTTTTAGAATATTGCCAACAAAGATTTTAAAGTCAGATGTCATTTTTATAAACAGACTTGCTCCAGGGAAGAGAGGAAATAAACACCTCACCTTTAGCCCTGGAGATTGTAATGAGGCTTTGTACCCAGTAATTCTAGGAATTAATTGCTTTTAACCATGCTTCAGGTTCAATATTCCGCACAACAAAGTGTGCTTCTAAGTCTCCTATTAATCTCCTAAGGGTTTTTGTGAGGACCACCTGTGATTCTCTCAGGTCCTTTAGAGCTGAAATATTTTATTAGTTAGAAGCCCATAAAGCATTTAAAATTGGTGTTTGATGTCTATCGTACTACTGGAAATTCCAAAAGTTCTTCCTACTTATTTGGGAGAGTTGAGGGTGCTTGGACAGCCTTGCTTCCTACCTTTTCTTCTGCTTTTCTCCAACTCTATTGATACTCATTTTATGATCCCCTCAGAAGTGATCTCTCAGCCTTATTAGCCTCATGCATCAGTATTTCATAAAAATCAGGCAAGAATACCAAATACCTTTGCAATAAAGATCAAACAGGCTCCAGGTTCCCTGGTGTGTACAGAAAATGAAGGCCTTTCCCACCAACTTGTAGCCTGGGTCACAGGTGTAGTTGACTGTCATCCCAGGAAGGTATGGAGAGGCATGTCCTGCAATGTGGTGGCCATTGTTGATCTTGGGTGGATGTGGACAAGCTAAGAACAAATTCCCTCCAAAACACAAGAAAAGACATTCAGTTAAACTTAGAAGTATGAACACTCCAACACAACTAATAATATCTCTGTCTATTAGAATCACAAGAAAACCCAAGGCAGGCAGGTCCCAACACACTAAATGTTTGCTGATCAGCGGGAAAACCAAGTCTCTAAAGCCAGACTTCTCAGCCTTTAAACAGGACCATCTGTAATCTCTACCTGTAAACTGCATCAGTTGGGAATACCACTGGGATCCACAAACTACCAATTCAGTGCATTCTGTCCTCACTGGAGGACGGAGCTCGTGTGGATAATCACAGCCACAAGTGCACCTGATTGTCTGGTACTGTCGTTTAAAGCCAGACTAATATGTAAAAGGAATGAGCTACAGAGGTCAAGAGCACAACCTTACATTCCACTTCTCCAGGGCATCCTGAGTTCCCTTGGCTAAAGGTGAGATGAAGGGTCAACAAAATACAGTCACATGCTGGAGCAGAACTCAGAAATAACAAAAGTAGGATAAATTCCTATATCAGAGTTTCCTTAATTATTTCTACAACATCATCAATTCTGAAATATATTACTAACATCAACATGTGCTTTTTGCTCTGCACACCCATCCATCTAGTATAAAGACAACTCAGTAGAGATGGCGTAACAATGTTTTCTTTGGCATTTGTTTTCAGTGCTTTGAAAATATTTCCTATAAAATCTAGGCTTCACTGATTCTCTCCACTCTCTCCTCTCTTCACCATCCCACAATCATCACTCTAGAGGGAAGGGTCATCAGAACACCCCCAACTGGGACAGAGTGTGGCACATCTAAAGCCATCTGTTATTCACCTGGCAGGTAATTCTGTCCCATATTTATAACAAAGCTATATTCACAAGCAAAAAGGACTGTCACTACAGAAATATGGAGGTTTGGCTTAGACATGCTGATCCTTCTAGGGCATGGGGAAATGTGCACTGACCATTAGGAACAGAAAGTTCACAGCGAGGGGCAGGGCCACTCCAAACCCCATTTCCCTGACTGTCACTGGTGCAGCGGATGGTGCTCTCCCCAGTGAGGCTGAAGGTCATCCTTCTGTCTGGGTGGGAGTCACATGTGTAACCAATTTCTTCTCCATAAGGAATGTCTCCCAGAGAAGTTCCTGTGTGTTTCCCATTAAGGATAGCTGGAGGATTTGGACAAAAGATTTCTAGAAAGAACACAAAAGTTTTAGGTTCCATTAGTTTCAATCAAAAGGATTGTAAAATAATTATGCCCTGTGATTGTTGTATTAATACATTTTTTTCTATGACAACGTACTTAAATTGGATGGAACTGAAATATGTAAGGCTTCCTCTGAGAAGGATCTAACTCAGGTGAGACAAATTACAGTTTGTTATGAAAGTACAAAATGCTCTTCAGGTAGCTAAATATTTAATCCATTTGGAGTTAATTAATTTTTTTTTCCAGCAACCATTTTATTGACTAATTTATGTCAGGCATCATAAGAATCCTGGGTTGACAATGGGGTACAACACAGACAAGATTTTTCCCTCAAAGATTTGAAATTCTAGGGAAATCTGGGTTAAGTTTATTAAACATGGACTATCATTTTCAGCAGATGAAAATTTTTCTTGATGACTCAAGACAATTATCATCAGTACCAATACCAAATATACAATAGTGTCATCAGAATACATTGATTCCCATAGGGCTCTTTATAGACAGATTAAAGGGCCTCAGGGAGCCTGTTTTTCTTCTTCCTTTTTTGTTTTTTCTTTCTTTGAAGCTATCAGCTGTCATTTCTTTCTGTCAAACAGTGTATCTGTTTCTAGCAGTTCCCGCCCTGAAACTAATTTGATGCTCTTAATCTGGTACCAACTTAGGAAGAGATATCAGATCTTGTCAGAAACGTGTATAAAGTGAGGGTACACTAAAGATTGACTTCTCATATCTGGATTTTAACTAGGTGCTTGTTTTTCCAGTTTACTTATATATTTATTTTCAGCTTTATGTGTCACAGGAAGGTTGAGCTTGCTTGATATCTGCGTTTAATACATATTGAATGTTCTTGTAAAGCTCCACCATAATCCCATAAGATGTTCAAACAGACTTCTAGCAAAGCGTTTTAACAAAATCCAAAATAAAATGAACAATCTAATCATCAGGAAAAGGCATTTTAAAAAGTCTTAGTAAACAGAGTAGGACAAATCAGTATTGTTTTTGTACATAGAACACTTTTATATATTTATCAATTTCTGAATCTTTATTTGAGTTTTATTGAAATTTAGGGCACCTCACCTAATCATTTCAAATATTGACTCACCTTCCTGCACCACACTAATTTATCCTAAAAATGTTTTCTTTTCTCTGTAACACTTACCACTTTTTGACATACTATTTTACATATTCTATTTTTAAATTTGTTTACTGGCTTGTTTTCATTGTCTGCCTCCTTGAACAGAAAATGAACCTCGTGAGAGCAGGGATAACACTATTCAGCACTCTCTCTAGATTCAAAGTCCTGGCACATGGGAAGCCTTCCTCAATAAATACCATGAACAAAATGAGAGGCTGAATAAATAGTTCAGATATGTGAGAAGATAAAAGGACATAAATATTTAAGAGAAATTACTCCTTGGTGATAAAACTGAAAAAGTAAATGAATAAAGAAATTTTGGTGTACTGTTATGTCATCTACTTTCTCCCCACATATTCCCCACAAAATTCAACACTGACATTAAACTAGTGACTTACAGATTAGTAATATGAACACATGATGTATAATACCTGCCAGACCTTTTTTGAAATTCTTCCAACAAGAAGTATTTTACCAGTAATTTGTTAAATAAAGATCCAGACAACAGGTGATTCCATGAGGTGAAACATACTAGAAAAACATAAGGGGAGATATCCAGACTGCAGAGTTATTCTTTCTACTCACGTTCACACACAGGAATACTGCTGTTCCAAAGGCTCTTCATTCCAACCAAGACACAATGAGAAGCAGAGCTGCCTTTTAATCGGAACCTAAGGAAAAAAAAAAGGTAGCAAGTAGGGGAGAAATTCCCATTTCTCCATCTCTTCATTGATAGATGGTCAGCTTTCTCACTTCAGCCTAAATACCATTAAGTCTCAGTTCTTTAGGAACCTGAATTCAGTAGTTGCCAGAAATTCAGAAGCCGAAGTATTGTAAAGTATTACGGGGTCCTGTGACAGACAAAGCAAGCAGAACTTGTACACTTAATAGTCAAACAAACAACATAGCCCAGTGTCACCTCAAAAGTCCCTGAACAAAGAGGTGGACTCTCCCCTGTGCCCTAGACCCACACCCATCTCTCACTGACAGTCCTCCGACATTCCTCTTATCCTCATTAGTGAGTCATGAGAAAGAACAGCTCCTGATCTGGGGAAGCAAAGCAGGGAACATCTGAAAAGAGAACTGACACTTCTTCTTGCCACTACAGCTGTAATGGCCAGAAGGAGGCTAACAGAGGTCTCTGCCACTGAAATGCCCAGATTATTATTAGATCCTAGGGTCCTTATGAAATCTGCTCATCATTATTGGGTGGCAGACTTTGTAAAAGTCAAAGATTCCTGGAAATTATTAAAAATAACTACTATATTGCCCAGTCTTGTTACCTCCCACAGACAGTGCATTCTACTGAGAGTCCTAGATCCACATGAATAACTAATAATATTACCTGAAACAATAACATTGGCCATTATGATTCCAATGTCAAAGAATTTACTGATGCAAACAGATGTGATTGGATTAAAAATACTTGCCCATATACTATTACAAAGTCCACTATTGATTAGTTTTTAGTTTCCTAAAACAACCTTTGCCTGATTATCACATTGCAAACAATTCTTGTCTTATACATTAAACTTTTTGTTAGTAAATTTCCCACAGAACTATAATTTTCTGCCTCCAAACAACTATTTCCCCATTTACTTGAAGCTCCAACCATGAATTCAAGATTAGTGTCTATATTTATGTTTGTATTCAACATTGAATTGCATGTGCCAATTTCTTTATCTCCTGATAGTGGTGCCCCTGGGTCAGAAGTCAGTCTCCCCAGGTACTTCTATTCCACAGGTCAGCCTTACTTTTTGGATTAACTCCTGAACCCAAGAGAGTCACTACCCAGCACTGTGTTCCTGTTCTTTATTCCAGGTCACACTTACCCCTCATTACAGATGAAGGATACTTTTGCTCCAAGCTGGAAATTAAGTGGAAAGAGCACACGTCCATTAGGAAGTTGGTCCAGGAAGTCAGCACATGATTTCACTAGGAATGAAAACACAGGAGTGAGATGTCCATGTGAGGGACAAAGAGATTGATCCGCAAACCAGATGAAAGTATAGGCACCTGCACATCTGGGAGTTTCTGGGCTCCAGTCTCCCTGGGATGTACAGTGCAGAGAAGCAGCCCCTTTGAGATCATAGCCAGGCTCACAGCTGTAGAACACTTCCTGGTCAGAGGAAAAGTCATCCTTGTGGCTTGGGATGTGCTTACCATGCAGGATTTCTGGAGGTGGTTGACATACTGAGGAAAGAACAGCAAGATACATGTCAATTATGGAGAAATATCTTTTACTACATCCTATGCCTACCAGGGAGTTTAAAAATCTTATTTATACAGTGTGGATTTTAAAAGAAAAGATTTGCTAATTCAGTACCCACAGTTTACTGATGAGCAAACTAAGGCCACAGGGCAGAGCTATGAGTAGAATGAATCTTTCTCCAACACCTTCTCTGTTTTTTCTACTAAAACATTCCTAAGACTACAAGCAGAATGTTCCTTTTGCTTTCTAGGATTGTCCATCCAGTACAGAGCTGTGAGAGCTGGTGGACTGTTCCACTCTTACACTTCCTAGAAAGCTATCCTTTCTGGCTTCAACAAGGAATACCTTTGCCCAAGTGTCATCCAACAGACCCCACACCTAGCTTACGGTACAGTTAGTCACCCATCCCCCTTCATCTTTTTTCCCAGATCCTCCTTGAGAACTGTAAGCTTCTGCTTGGTCCCTATGTGCCAGTCTGGAATCTTCCCATTCCACTGCTAAGCCAGGCATTTCAGCATAAAAAGACAAGAGAAGTCACCAAGAACAAAATCCCCTTAAAAGAAAAAAGCTATAGACTTTTAAAAGAGAGAACATATTGTTAGAGCATATTTTGACTCAAAAGTTTGGCTGCCTCCATCCACAGACCAATTGGTGTGTTCTCAGGGAATCAGAACACACTTGAGCCTCAATCTGAACTGTATACAGTGGAATAAAAATGAAAACATTTGCTTGGATTTGAGCAAGTCGTTTCCACTTCCTGAGCCTCAAGGTTTTCAGTAATAACATAGGGGAGTTGGAACAGAATGACTGATGTCTAAGGCTTTTTAATCTGATGCTATCATTTTGGAACCCATGGCTCATTTGCCTTCTGACCTTCTCCAATGATAGATCAATGTCATTGTTATCATACATTATTGTTCATAGTACACTTCACTACACATTATCATTGAGCTCTGCAATCAGAAAGGCTCTTGAATTCTAGGCCTTACTCTGTTATTTACTAGTTCTGTGACCTGGGTATAGTTCCCTAACATCCCTAAGACTCAGTTTTCTCAATGCAAATAGGAATAAGTATAGTTCCTACCTTATATGCTTGCTTAAGTATTAAATTAAACAATGTATATAAAATGGGTGCATTACAGATGGGACACAGTAAGCATTACTTGACAATTATTATTATCAGAGGTAACAGATAGTACAGCTAGTATTATGTTTAGAGGGTTTATCCCAATTTCATAGGCTTGCATGCCTATACACACACATGCATACCCTTTCCTTAGTTTCAACAACTCCTACAATTTATACTCCCTACACCCCCAGCAGAGTCTCAGTGGATGAAACTCACCCCTGGAGCAGCTTGGCAGCTCAGGTACCCATGTGTTGTTGGCCCGGCATTGCACAGTGTTGGACCCTCTCATGACAAAGCCAGGCTGACAGCTAAATCTCACAATCTCATTTAAGGAAAGTGAACTCTTATTTCCCGACACTCTAATTCCATTTTCAACTTCTGGAGTTGTGCATTTATTAGCAGAAATACACTGAGGAGGAAGGCTGCTCCAAACACCAAGTTGATTGTCTTTGCTGGTACAGTATATTGACTGTTCTCCCACAAGGTCAAACAGCTTTTCTCCATCTGGCCCAGTGTGACACTGATAAGTTACCACTGTTGCATATTGATAAACGTTTCTATTGCTGCTGTAGAAGTCTCCATTGGATATGGCTGGGGGTGGTTCACAATGTATACCTGGGATAAGGGAGAGTGTGGTAAACAGCTTAACTTTTTATTTTTTAATACAACTTTTAAAGAGAAATTTTAGTTGCAGAACAAAATTGAAAGGAAAGTACAGAGATTTCTCAAACACCTTCTGCCCGTACAAATGCATAGTCTCCCCCATTATCAACATCCCCCAGCAGAGTGGTACGTTTGTTACACTTGAACATACATTGACACATAATAATCACTCAACATTACAGTTTACATGAGGGTTCACTCTTGGTTTGCAAAATTTGTGGGTTTTAACAAATATGTAATGACATGTTTCTATCATTATGGTATCATGCAAAGTATTTTCATTTCCCTAAAATTCCTCAGTGCTCTGCCCATTAATCCCACCCCCAACCCATCCCCTGGCAACCACTGATGCTATTCCTGTCTCTGTTATTTTGCCTTTTCCAGAATTATTTTTTTTTACTATGAATTATTTTACTATGAATTTAAATAACAAATACAAAGAATCAAGTCACTTCCTAAACTGTAAGTAATTACAGTACTGTTCTTTTGTTCTAATATTTGCTAATATCATGTTATTTACATAGTTGAAATTTAGTTGTGTATGATTGGGTTCTGTCCATAATAATTTCATGTAAAATATCCATGTATTATTAAGGTTTACATACTTATGATTTTAAATGGATAATCTATGTGATTTTATCATAGATTCTTAAGTTATTTACTTACTGCTGGGCTATTTTTCTATTGTTTATTTAATAACATCTTTGCAGGTTAAATATATTACCTCTGCCACTACTCATCAAGTAAAGATCAAAAAGAAAAGAGTCATGTCAGTATGTATTGATGCTTTTTTCTCTCCCCTTTTATTAACAATGAATTGGTCATTCATATCTGAACAAAAGTGCCTCTGCACATTACACCAGAACACCCAGGAAATTTTTATCCATGCATGCTTCAGGAAGTGGGTTGGTAGGACCTTGGATGGGGGGGGACAGATCCACTCTCACTTGCTGTAATTGGAGAAGAAGCAAAACTGAAGAGTACAAAACAGGGTGGATACAAGGAGACAGAGAATTTGTGGAAGTCTAACCAGCCTGATGGGAGAATCAGGCACAGTATAAGAGGAGGATAGAGATGAGTTTGGAGGCAGAGGAAAGGGATTGAGTTCCCCTGCCCCAGGTGACCCTGGCAGGGGCTGGGCTTTCCCCTCTGGTGACAATAGCAAGCTCCCTCACAGAGGAGGTGAAAAGCAAAAGTGTTGAATGATTTACTGCCTGGCTACCTAGTTGCAACTGGAGGGAGCCATTGCTCTCCAGAAGCATGAATTTCTGAGAAGGGACTTCCTTGACTTGGGGGAGGGAGAGGAAAGGGAAAGAGGTGGACATGAATAACAAAGAGCATTGAAGGAATTCATTGCCTGCTGTCTGCTTTGAGATTTTAGCTCTACTGGAGGATCCTCTTACTGCTCAGTGGTGCTTACATAAGCCAGAGTTGCTAAGCCCACACCTCTCCTCACTCTGCCACCAGCTTTTCCTATGTCATGTTTTTTGTTTGTTTGTTTGTTTGTTTGTTATACCCTTCCTCTGAAGTGCAGCCCCAGAGCCAACTCAGGTAAAAAGAAACCAAAGCTTGAGCTATAGTGCCACCTGTTGAATTGCAATAATCAAAGTAAACAACTAAGAAAAGTATGCTGTACTTCAAATGCACATTTTATCAAACATTATGAAAAGTCACAGTAATATGGTACCACAAAAACCCCAATAATTCTCTAGCAACCAAATCCAAAGGCACAGAATATTGCAATCTGACTAAAAAAGAATTCAAAATAGCTGTTATAAAGAGATTCAATGAGCTACAAGAAGACTCAGAAAGGCAATTCAGTGAAATCAGGAATAAAATTAATAAACAAGAAGAAGTTATTTACCAAAGAGACTGAAATTTTTAAAAAGAACCAGACAAATTCTGGAGATGAATAATTTAACGAATCAGATGAAGAATGCATTAGCGAGCTTAGGAAATAGGGCAAATTAGGTCAAAGAAAGAATTAGCAGCCTGGAGGATAGGAATTTAGAAATGACTCAGAAGAGGGGAGAGAACTAAGATTTGTAAAAGGTAAAGAAGACCTATGAATCAATTACAGGAAAAAAAACCTGTAAATAATACATACACAGGTAAAGAAGACCTATGAATCAATTACAGGAAAAAAACTGTAAAAAATATAAACACATGGAGGCTAAACAATAAACTACTAAATAACCAAGAGATCACTGAAGAAATCGAAGAGGGAATCAAAAAATACCTAGAAACAAATGACAGTGAAAATACGCTGAACCAAAACCTATGGGATGCAGCAAAAGCAGTTCTAAGAGGGAAGTTTATAACAATACAATCCTACTTCAAGAAACAAGAAACAACTCAAATAAACAACCTAACCTTACACCTAAAGCAATTAGAGAAAGAACAAAAACCCCCCAAAGTTAGCAGAAGGAAAGAAATCATAAAGATCAGATCAGAAATACATGAAAAAGAAATGAAGGAAATGATAGCAAAAATCAATAAAACTAAAAGGTGGTTCTTTGAGAAGATAAACAAAATTGATAAACCATTAGCCAGATTCATCAAGAAAAAAAGGGAGAAGACTCAAATCAACAGAATTAGAAATGAAAAAGGAGAAGTACCCACTGACACTGCAGAAATGCAAAGGATCATGAGAGATTACTACAAGCAACTATATGCCAATAAAATGGACAACCTGGAAGAAATGAACAAATTCTTAGAAAAGCAGAAACTTCCGAGATGGAAGCAGGAATAAACAGATAATATAAACAGGCCAATCACAAGCACTGAAATTGAAACTGTGATTAAAAATCTTCCAACAAACAAAAGCCCAGTACCAGACGCCTTCACAGGTAAATTCTATCAAACATTTAGAGAACAGCTAACACCTATCTTTCTCAAAGTCTTCCAAAATATAGTGAGGGAGGAACAGTCCCAAAATCATTCTATGAGGTCACCAGCACCCTGATACCAAAACCACTCAATGTCACAAAGAAAGAAAACTACAGGTCAATATCACTGATGAACATAGATGCAAAAATCCTCAACAAAATCCTAGCAAACAGAAACCAACAGCACATTAAAAGGATCATACACCATGATCAATTGGGGTTTATCCCAGGAATGCAAGGATTCTTCAATATACACAAATCAATCAATGTGATACACCATATTAACAAATTGAAGAATAAAAACCATATGATAATCTCAATAGATGCAGAAAAAGCTTTCAACAAAATTCAACACTGATATATGATAAAAACCCTCCAGAAAGTAGGCACAGAGGGAACTTATCTCAACATAATGAAGGCCAGATATGACAAACCCACAGCCAACATTGTTCTCAATGGTGAAAAACTGAATCCATTTCCACTAAGATCAGGAATAAGACAAGCTTGCCCACTCTCACCACTATTATTCAACATGGTTTTGGAAGTTTTAGCCACAGCAATAAGAGAAGAAAAAGAAATAAGAGGAATCCAAATTGGAAAAGAAGTAAAACTGTCACTGTTTGCAGATGACATGATCTGCAATGACATGATCTGCAGATGACCTGAGAATCCTAAAGATGCTACTTTAGGATGCCAGAAAACTACTAGAGCTAATCAGTGAATTTAGCAAAGTAGCAGGATACAAAATTAATGCACAAAAATCTCTTGCATTCCTATACATTAATGATGAAAAATCTGAAAGAGAAATTAAGGAAACACTCCCATTTACCACTGCAACAAAAAGAATAAAATACCTAGGAATAAACCTACCTAAGGAGACAAAAGACCTGTATGCAGAAAACTATAAGACACTGATGAAAGAAATGAAAGATGACACAAACAGACAGAGAGATATACCATGTTCTTGGATTGGAAGAATCAATATTGTGAAAATGACTATACTACCAAAAGCCATCTACAGATTCAATGCAATCTCTATCAAACTACCACTGGCATTTTTCACAGAACTAGAACAAAAAATTTCACAATTTGTATGGAAATACAAACGACCCTGAATAGCCAAAGCAATCTTGAGAAAGCAAAACAGAGCTGGAGGAATCAGGCTCCCTGACTTCAGACTATACTGCAAAGCTACAATAATCAAGACAGTATGGTACTGGCACAAAAACAGAAATATAGATCAATGGATCAGGATAGGAAGCCCAGAGATAAACCCACGCACATATGGTCACCTTATCTTTGATAAAGGAGGCAAGAATATGCAATGGAGAAAAGACGGCCTCTTCAATAAATGATACTGGGAAAACTGGACAGCTACATGTAAAAGAATGAAATTAGAACACTCCCTAACACCATACACGAAAATAAACTCAAAATGGATTAAAGACCTAAATGTAAGGCCAGACACTATAAAACTCTTAGAGGAAAAGATAGGCAGAACACTCTATGACATAAATCACAGCAAGATCCTTTTTGACCCACCTCCTAGAGAAATGGAAATAAAAACTAAAATAAACAAATGGGACCTAATGAAACTTAAAAGCTTTTGCACAGCACAGGAAACCATAAATAAGATGAAAAGACAACCCTCAGAATGGGAGTTGCAAATGAAGCAACTGACAAAGGATTAATCTCCAAAATATACAAGCAGCTTATGCAGCTCAATATCAAAAAAACAAAAAACCGAATCCAAAAAACCGAATCCAAAAATGGGCAGAAAACCTAAACAGACATTTCTCCAAAGAAGTTATACAGATTGCCAACAAACACATGAAAGGATACTCAACATCACTAATCATTAGAGAAATGCAAATCAAAATTACAATGAGGTCCATTCTCTGGTAGGTCTGTGTCTTTATTCCTGTCTTGCCCCTAGGTTCTTCATGACCTTTTTTTTTTTTTTAGATTCCATATATATGTGTTAGCATACGGTATTTGTTTTTCTCTTTCTGACTTACTTCACTCTGTATGACAGACTATAGGTCCATCCACCTCACTACAAATAACTCAATTTCGTTTCTTTTTATGGCTGAGTAATATTCCATTGTATATATGTGCCACACCTTCTTTATCCATTCATCTGTTGATGGACACTTAGGTTGCTTCCATATCCTGGCTATTGTAAGTAGAGCTGCAATGAACATTTTGGTACATGACTCTTTTTGAATTATGGTTTTCTCAGGGTATATGCCCAGTAGTGGGATTGCTGGGTCATATGATAATTCTATTTTAACAGTAGATCCTTATTAGTTATCTCCTCACACTGGGCAGAAAGGCCACTATCAAAAAATCTACAAACAATAAACGCTGGAGAGGATGTAGAGAAAAGGGAACCCTTCTACACAGCTGGTGGGAATGTAAATTAGTGCAGCCACTGTGGAGAACAGTATGGAGGTTCCTTAAAAAACCAAAAATAGAGCTACCATATGATCCTGCAATCCCACTCCTGGCATATATTTGGAGAAAACCATAATTCAAAAAGATACGTGCACTCCACATGGAAGCAACCTAAATGTCCATCAACAGAGGAATGGATAAAGAAGATGTGCTACGTATATAAAATGGAATATTACTCAGCCATAAAAAAGAACAAAATAATGCCATTTGTAGCAACATGGATGGACTTAAGAGATTGTCATACTGAGTGAAGTAAGTCAGACAGAAAAAGGCAAATATCACATGATATTGCTTATACATGGAATGTAAAAAAAAAAGTGTACAAACAAACTTATCTACAAAAACAGAAATAGAGTTATAGGTGTAGAAAACAAACTTATAGTTACCAGGGAGTAAGGGAGGGAGGGAAAATTGGAAGAAAGAATGCTTTTTGAAGAGATATCTTTAGTAAACCAACACAGTCTGTTGATTTCAGAAAGCTGAGACCTAAAGCCTCATTTTAATTTTAAATAAATAACACAAAGAAAAAGAAAAAAAAAGTACAATGAGGTATCACCTCACACCAATCATAATGGCCATCATCAAAAAATCTGCAAACAATAAATGCTGGAGAGGGTATGGAGAAAAGGGAACCCTCTTGCATTATTGGTGGGAATGTAAATTGATACAGCGAATATGGAGAACAGTATGGAAGTTCCTTAAAAAACTAAAAAAAGAACTACCATATGACCCAGCAATCCCACTAATGTGCATATACCTTGAGAAAACCATAATTCAAAAAGAATCATGTACCACAATGTTCACTGCAGCACTATTTACAATAGCCAGGACATGGAAGCAACCTAAGTGTCCATCGACAGATGAATGGATAAAGATGATGTGGCACACATATACAATGGAGTATTACTCAGTCATAAAAAGAAATAAAATTGAGTTATTTGTAGTGAGGTGGATGGACCTATAGTCTGTCATACAGAGTGAAGTAAGTCAGAAAGAGAAAAACAAATATCGTATGCTAACACATATATATGGAATCTAAAAAAAAATCGTTCTGAAGAACCTAGGGGCAGGACAGGAATAAAGATGCAGATGTAGAGAATGGACTTGAGGACATGGGGAGGGGGAAGGGTAAGCTGGGACAAAGTGAGAGAGTGGCATGGACATATATACACTACCAAATGTAAAATAGATAGCTAGTGGGAAGCAGCCGCTTAGCACAGGGAGATCAGCTCCATGCTTTGTGACCACCTAGAGGGGTGGGATAGGGAGGGTGGGAGGGAGACACAAGAGGGAGGGGATATGGGGATATATGTATACGTATACCTGATTCACTTTGTTATACAGCAGAAACTAACAGAACATTGTAAAGCAATTACATTCCAATAAAGATGTTAAAAAAATAAAAGAAGTCCTATGAGAGCTATCAGATATAATGAGAAAAACAAATATGAGAATAATTGATCTACAAGAAAAAGAAGAGAGGGAAAAGGGAGCAGAGAGCGTATTTAGAGAAATAATAGCTGGGAACTTCTCAAACCTGAAGAAGTTACTGGAAGTCCAAGAACCTAATAAAACACCCTATTATATCAATGCAAAAAGACCTTCTCCAAGATATATTATAATGAAACTGTCAAAAATCAATGACAAAGAAAGAATCTTAAATGCAGCCTGGGAAAAAAGAAAGTAACTTACAAAGTAGCCGTGAGGCTACTAGCAGATTTCTCAGCAGAAACTCTACAGGACAGATGGAGTGGAATGACACATTCAATGTGCTGAAAGATAAAATGTGCCAGTCAAGAATACTTTATCCAGCAAAGTTATTCTTCAGCTATGAAGCAGAAGTAAAGTTTTACTGGGCAAACAAAAACTGAGAATGTTTACCATCATGAGACTTGCTTTGCAAGAAATGACGAAAGTTCTTCAAGCTGAAATGAAAAGATGCTACTTTGTGACATAAAAGCAAATGAAAGTACACAGTACTCTAGCAAAGGTGAAAAATAAACAGTCAGAATTAGAAAACAGTACTTCAATATTAGAACAGTGGGTCAATCACTTAATTATAGTATAAAGGTTTAAGGAAAAGAGTATTAAAAAAACTAGAGCTTTCAACTAAAAAAAACTATAGCTACTATAATTTCTCAACAAATTTATAGCTTAAAAAAAGATAAATTGTGACATCAAAAATACAAAAAGGGAGGACTAAAATGGTGGAAATTTTATAGGTGAATTAAGATAAATTCCTATCATCATAAAAAGGACGATTTTTTCTATGTGATGTTTTATGTAAGACATACAGTAATTACAAATCAAAATTCTAGAAGTCATGAAACAAAACAAGGGGAGACTGAGAAAATCACCATGGAAAACCACCACTTTACAAAGGTAGACAGAAACAGAGGGAAAAAGAAACATAGGAGAAACAAAAAAATGATAAGACAGCAGTAGTAAGTTCTTACATATCAATAATCACTCTAAATATAAATTGATTGAATTCATCAATCAAAAGTCACAGAGTGGCTGGATAGATTTAAAAATACAATAACAAAGCCCAAGTGTATGCTGATTACAAGAAACTCATTTCAGCTCTAAAGAACACATAAGCTTAAAGTGAAGGGATGGAAGAGGATATTCCATGCAAGTGTAAAACAAAAGAAAGAGGGCATATTCATACTTATGTCAGACAAAATAGACTTCAAGTCAAAAATGAAAACAAGAGACAAAAGATTATTATATAATGATAAAAATGTCAGAACATCAAGAATATATAACAATCATGAATACATATGTACCCAACATCAGAGCACTGAAATATATTAGGCAAATGCTAAGAGATCTAAAGGGAGAAATAGACAACAATACAATCATAGTAGGAGACTTCAATACCTACTCTCAGCAATGGATAGATCATCCAGAAAATCAACAAGGAAACATTGGAATTGAACCATACTCTAGAACAAATGGACTTAACATACATTTATAAAACATTCCATCCAACAGCAGCAGAATAAACATTGTTCTTGAGTGCACATGGGACATTTTCCAGGATAGATCATATGAGAAAGCACAAAACAAATCTTAGCAAATTTAAGGAGATTGAAATAACACCAATTATCTTTTCTGACCACAATTGTATAAAACTAGAAATCAACAACAAGAGGAAAGCTGGAAAATCTACAAATATGTGGAAACTAAAAAATACACTTCTGAACAACCAATGGGTTAAAGAAGAAATCAAAAGGGAATTAGAAAATTATCTCAAAACAAATGAAAATGGAAATAAGACAAATCAAAATTTATGGAATGCAGCAAAGCAATTCTGAGAGGAACGTTTACAGTGATAAACGCATATCCTAAGAAATTAGAAAGCTCTCAAACAGTCAACTTAACTTTACACCTTGAAGAATTAAAAAAAAGAACAAATTAAGCCCAGAGTTAGCAGAAAGAAGGACATAATAAAGATCTCTGAAGAAGTAAATGAAATAGACACCAGATAAACAATAGAAAGGATCAATGAAACTAAAGCCTGGCTCTACAAAAAGATAAACAAAATTGGCAAACCTTTAGCCAGGCTAACTATGAAAAAAGAAAACTCAAATAGATAAAATTAAAAATTAAAAAGAAGATATTACAACTGATACTACAGAAATACATAGAACTATAAGAGACTTTTATGAAAAATTATATGCCAAAAAATTAGATAACCTAGAAAAAATGGATAAATTTCTAGAAACACAAAACCTACCAAGACTGAATCAGGAAGAAACAGAAAATCTGCACAGACCAATAATGAGCAAAGTTTGGATCAGTAATCGAAAACCTCCCAACATAGAAAACCGTAGGGCCAGATGGATTCACTGGTGAATTCTACCAAAATTTAAAGAATAATTAATACCAATTTTCCTCAAATTCTTCCAAAAAATTACAGAGGTGGGAATACTTCCAAATTCATTCTATGAGACCAGCATTAGATTACTTTGGTAACAAAGCCAGACAGGGACAACACAAGAAAAGAAAACTATAGACCAATATCTCTGATAAATATAAGTCCAAAAATTCTCAACAAAAAGTTAGCAAAACAAATTCAAGAACACATAAAAAGGATCATACACCACAACCAAGCGGGATTTACCCCTGGGAGATGCAAGGATGGTTCAACATACCCAAATCAATAAATGTAATACATCACATTAATAAAATTAAAGATAAAAACTTATATGATCATGTCAATACATGCAGAAAAAGCATTTGACAAAATGACATTCTTCCATGATAAAAAGTCTTGGCAGATTGGGTATAGAGGAATATATCTTAATATAAGAAAGGCCAGCCATAACAAATCCACAGCTAACATTATACAAAATGGAGAAAAACTTGGAAGCTTTTCCTCTAAGATCAGGAACAATACAAGGATGCCCACTCTTACAACTCTTATTCAGTATAATACTGGAAGTCCTAGCTAGAGTGAATATGCAAGATAGGGAGATAAAAGGCATCCAAATCAAGAAGGAAGAAGTAAAACTGTTGCTACTTTCAGATGATATGATTCTGTATATAGAAAATCTGAAATGCTCAACCCAAACACTGTTGGAACTAATCAATTATTTCAGTAAAGTTGCAAGATACAAAATCAATATAGATAAATCAGTTGCATTTTTATACACAAAGGATGAAACATTTGAATAAGAATAAAGAAAACTTTTCCATTCACAATAGCATGAAAAAGAATAAAATACTTAGGAATAAACTTAACCAAG
This sequence comes from Balaenoptera borealis, assembly GCF_965194805.1. Taxonomy (NCBI): domain Eukaryota; kingdom Metazoa; phylum Chordata; class Mammalia; order Artiodactyla; family Balaenopteridae; genus Balaenoptera; species Balaenoptera borealis. Next base: position 36,464,773 of record NC_138860.1, on the reverse strand, counting down.
GAACTGAAAGATCTGCACAACAAAACTCACAAGACTTTGCTGAAACAAATAGAACAAGACACAAACTAATGGAAAGATACCCCATGTTCATGGGTCAAAAGAATTAATATTGTTAAAATGTCTATATTATTCAAACCCATATATAGATTTAATGCAATCCACATCAAAATACCAATGGCACTCTTCACAGAAATAGAAAAAAAATCTTAAAATGTATATGGAACCACAGAAGACTTTGAAGAGCCAAAGCAGTACTGATGAAAAAGAACAAAACTGGAAGTATTACAATTCCTGATTTCAAACTACACTACAAAACTACAATAATAAAAAACAGTACAGTACTAGTACAAAAATAAACACATAGACCAATGGAACAGAATAGAGAGCCCGGAATTAATCCCCTGCTTATACAGTCAATGAATATTTGATAAGGGAGGCAAGAGCACCCAATGGGAAAAGGATAGTCTCTTCAACAATTGGTGCTGGGAAAACTGGATGAACACATGCAGAGCAATGAAATTGGATCCCTATATTATATCACTCACAAAGTATCTTGAAGTGGATCAAAGATTTAAATATAAGACCTGATATTATAAGACTCTTAGAAGAAAGTGTAGGGAAGAGGCTCTTAACATTAGTCATGGCGATGACTTTTCCAATACGATACCAATAAAAGCACAAACAACAAAAGGAAAAATCATCAAACTTAAAACTTAAAAGCTTTTGTGCAGCAAAAGAAACAATTAGCAAAATTAAAAGGAAACCTACAGAATGGGGGGAAATTTTTGCAAACCATGTATTGGATAAGGGGTTTAATATATAAAGAACTCATACAACTTAATAACAAAAAACAAAAAATCTGATTGAAAAATGGGCACAACTAAACAATTTTCAAAAGAAAACATACAAATGGTCAACAGGTACATAAAAAGATGGTCAACATCACTAATCATCAGGGAAATGCAGATTAAAACCACAATGGGATATCACCTCACATCTGTTAGAATGGCTGTCATCAAGAAGACAAGAGATGACTAGTGGTGATGAGGATGTGGAGAAAAGGGAACACTTGTGCAAATGTGGTAGGAATGTAAATTGGTGTGGCCACTATGGAAAACATATGGAGGTTCCTAAAAAATCTTAAAATAGATCCAGGAATTCCACCTCTGAGTATTTATCCAAAGAAAATAAAAACACTAACTCAAGAAGGTGTATGCACTCCCATGTTCATGATGGCATTAGTTACAATAGCAAAGATATGGAAACAACCTAAGTGTCCATCAATAGATGAATGGATAAAGAAAATGTGGTACATATACAATGAAATATTGAAAGATGGACATCCTACCATTTGTGACAACATGGATGGACTTTTAGCACATTATGCTAAGTGAGATTTGTGACAACATGGATGGAATTTTAGCATGTTATGCTAAATGAGATAAGTCAGACAGAGGAAGACAAGAACTGTATGATACCACTTATATGTGGAATGTAAAAAAGCCAAGTTTTAAAAACAGAATAAAATGGTGATTACCAGGGGATGGGAGGACAGGATGGATGCTGTCTAAGAGTATAAACTTACAACAAGTAGAAAGTATGCCCTAGAGATGCACAGATCAATGAATATACACAACAACATTATACTATAATCATAAAACTTGCTGAGAGACTAGAAACTAATTATTCCAACTACTAAAAATAAAGAATAATTATGTAATGTGATGGAGGTGATAATTATTCCTATGATGACAATCATATTACAATATACGAATGTACATCTTAAATTTACATAAAGCTATATGTCTAATATATTTCAAAAAAAAGGTTGAAAAGAAAATATAAAAGATAAGACATGAGGAAATAATCACAGATTTGGGGTAATAAAATGCTAAATGACTACTATGTTCTATTACAACATAGTAATTTAAAACATACTGGTATAATTGACTATTCATACGTTCACATGTACACACATGACCAATATTGACTCAGTTAAATGTTTATTGACCTATAAATATAGTAGAAGTGGAAACATTTTTCATTAAAGATAACCTCCTACAAAAGGTGCCAGACCTTGAAAATTGTATATAGTAAATGATAATACCTTGCTAATTTGAAATTTTTTCAGAGAATTTAATATTTTCTGGCAAGTAAAGAAGGTACCTTTTATAGTTTCTCATTTATGTCTTTGGATATCTAAAAGCCAATGTTATTTTCCGGAGGGAAAATAACCCAATGGGAAAAGGACAGTATTTTTTGGAGGAATACCTGTGAATATAATGCACATATTCATTGCAGGAAATTTATAAAATGTGGACAAACAAAAAATGATAAGGTCCAAAAATAAATATTCTTAATAATTTAATGTATATTGTTTCAGATATGTGTGTGCATGTGCATGTGTGTCTATGGTTATATTTTCTATGGTATATTTGGTGGCTGAATAATATTCTAGGATGTAGATATGTAAATATACTATCTATTGTCACTTGGATGTGGCATCTCAATCTCTAATTCTTCATGGTATACTTTTTACCTTTCTTAAAAACTTATCATAACCATTTTTAATAGGCCTTATGTCTTCCATCAGCTATTTACAAACCATGATTTCTAACATTTTCCACTACCATAAATATTGTTGCATTGAGTGTCTTTGGATGAAAATCATGGGAAAAGTCCATGATGATTATTATCTTGGGATAAATTCTGGGAAATGGAATCGCTAGGTCAGAGGGTATTTGCACTTAAGGCTTTAGTATATATTGTTCATTAGCCTTCCAGAAGTTTGTGCCCACTTTTACTGCCATCAATTCTGCATGTGATACTGATTTCTTCACAGCCTTAATACTTTACCAATTTGCAATCATTCTTCTATCTTCCTCAAAATTTTGGAGATTCACTTTACAATATTCCATTGAAAAGATGAATGGCCAACTAATCAAGAACAAATACAACTAGGGCATGAGTTTGGAAGAATTTGAGGGAAGAATAAAAAGCAGAATAACCCGAGGCTTGGGAAAATTGCTAAGGATTGTAAGATCTTTTATGCTTCAGAGTAAGAATGATAAGGAAGGGAGTAATCTACTTCCTGGGCTTATAATGTGATATTAAGAGGTTGTAGAGACAAAATTAATTTTCTTTAGTATCTTTTAAGTTTAGTCACTAAGGAGAATGATCATTATACTGAGAGTTTATTATCAAAGTAGGAAAGTGGGGCAATTTTACCTGAGTTTAAGTCCACAGTTTCAGATAAATTACCTCCTAAAGTAAAGAAAAACCAGGAGGACCATGCAGCACATGACTCCAAGTTTCACACAACTGAGAGACAACTCTGTGCAAGAAGGATTCAATTCCTTCTTCATAATTCCAGGGATAAATAAGGATAAAATGGAGGGAATTATGGGAAAAAATAATTCAACTCACTCTCACAAATAGGTGCCTTCTTATCCCAAGTGACATCAATGCCTGAAAGGAGACAAGTAGCAGAAGGGGAACCAATGAGTCGATACCTAGAAGCAAAGAATGAAAAATGATTAGACTCTACACAGATTTCCCACTTAAATCACCATGAGAAAACAATAGCAGGAGGATGTTACAAATTACAGGACAGATTAAAACATGAGAGACCTCAAGAAAGAAACTGCATCTCCACCTACAAATTAGTCTTTATTCTTCAGGGCAAGCTAAAATTCTTACCTTTTTAATCCATCTCCATTCCTAGTCCCCTCACAACTCATTGCAATATTCCCGTTATTATTCATGGGATACTTCTGTACTTGGCTTAAAGGTACCTCAGAATTATTTTATCCATTTGTACTTTCAGATAAGAAATTATAAGTGCTTGATTAGGAGGGAAGATGTCTTACTGAAATATACACACTCTTCAGCACCTAGCCTAGAGACTTTCAAGCATGTGGTGCTCAAAAATATCTATTGAGTGAAGGAAAGAATGAAGGCTTTACCCTGAAGACTTAGTAAATGAGAGTCAGAGGAAACAGCTAACCATTTTACCTTTGAAATGTAGAAAGCAGGGGTACTCACCCACTGTGTCATAAAATCATTCAAAGTGGGTCACAAAATTTGAAACTTCATCATTTATTTTTTATTTATTACATCTCTATGTTGTTACTGTGAGAAATGTCACAAAAGATACTCAGCCAAGCTATTCATATGTTCCAATGTACAGCAGGGCTAAACTTAATAAAGTAAAAGGTGATGGGTGTAATGCAAAGTCACATAACAGTGACGTAGTTACTGCAACAGTTAAGAAATCTGTCTTTTGATTACCTAGGACATGTGATCAGGGCAGTACCCATTTGTAGCAGAGACTACTGGAATCTCCAGTATCCACTTTTCTTTTCTTCATTAGTAACATGACCCTGTATTTTTAACTGGACCATTGGCCACTTTCAATAACGGCTTCATTTCTCAGCTTCCCTTAACAGCCGTGTGACTATGTTCTGGCTAGAGGGATGTAAATGGAGTGTCTGGAAAGTGTCTTCACAGGGATAAGTGTTCCCTTCCTCCATTCTTGCTCTTTGCTAAATGAAGTTTGGGCCATGAGTTGAGATGGACTCTCTAATGGAAGGATCCCAGGTTTCTGTGGATCTTGGATGTGGCCCTGGGCCGCCATGGTTCTTAACATGAGAGATAAGTAAACTGCTATCTTGTTCAAGCTCCTGTTATTTTGTGTTTTTTCTGTCTTTTATAACTTAATCTAATCTTAACTGGTATACCAGCTCTTCCCAAAACAGTAACAAAAAGATGGTGGGAACCACGTTGGTAGAGCAATGACAGTGAATATTTTGGTAGACACGGTAAGTCACTTTTATATTTAGGTAGTGATTAAATTTTACTTATTGTTACCTTGTTTTTTATGAGCTGTGTTCTAAAATCTTTTAAGTGTGCCAACAAATATTTAATCTTCAAAATGTCTGCAAACAAACATTTTGAGAACCACTTTAGAAAGGAAAGAGGATAATCATCCCTGTACTACGTGTGTGTTTCCTTCCACCTGTCTCCTATCATACATTTAAATGTTGCCTTAGGAGCAGAGGGTCACGGGTATCCTCTGACTTTTGACCTTATAAAGGCTGCTCTTAATGTACTCACTATGACTAAACTAGAGCTTTGGAGTAAAAATGTGAAGCAGGTTCCAGCCTCTGTATGACTGTAAAAAGCAGTGAATATTTTTGAACATATTGTAAGACACTAGTATGCTGCAGTAGTGATTATGTTGTAATTTTTTTCCTGGATGGATTTCCCATCTCTGTGAATTTCTTTTACTGGAGCCCACCCAGTTCCCCTGAGCATTAGAAATCTGTATAGTTTTCTGTATAGAACAACTCTAAATTGTTGTTCAAGAGCCATGAGATTCCTTTCCCTATAAGCATCATACATACTGTGGAGAAGCATGCTGAGGCATTGGAGAGCCCATTAAGTAAGGTCAGGGATGGGAGAATCAAGGGCTAGGATGGTGTCATCTTTATCTTTTCCTATTTGTTCATGTACTTTGAACTATTTAGCAGTGGAGGGAATCTATGGAGACATTCAGTAGGCTGCAAATTACTAAAAGTAGCTCACAGATATGATTTTCAGCAGTCCTCTTTTTTTAAAAAAAAAAAAGAAATTTAAAATTGAATTTTATTGGCTTATAAAAGTTAACATACATTCATTGTAGACATATTTGGAAGTTGTGAATAACCCAAAGATCAAAAATATCACCATCCAAGATAGCACCACTCGTAGTAGCTAATATTTTGCTATGAATCCTTCTAGCCTTTTTATCTAAAAATATATGTGTAACCCAGATGTCAACTGGGCTTTGCTACCTTTAGAAGGAAAAGCTGGTTAAATTGGACACAAGCACCAATTCTACATTTGTAAAGTACAGATTCCCGTCTGCCCTCCAAACCCCTCCAAACCCCTCCAAACATTCTCAGATTTCTCAGCCCCATCAGTCCTTCAGATGACTGCAGCCCCAGTCAACATCAAAGACACTATCAAGAGAGTGAAAAGATAATCCACAGGATAAAAGAAAATATTTGGAAATCATTTATCTGAGAAGTGTTTAATATACAGAATATATAAAGAACTCCTGTAACACAACAACAAAAAGACAAACAACCCAATTGAAAAATGGGCAAAGAACTTGAATGGACATTTTTCTAAAGAAGATATACAAATGTACAAAAGATATACACATGAAAAGATACTAACCATTATTAGTCATTAGGGAAATCCAAGTCAAACCCACTTCAGACCTTCCAGGATGGCTATAATAACTTTTTTGAGCTTTTTTTAATAATAACTTTTTAAAAATGGAAAATGAAAGCATTGGTGAAGATGTGGATAAAATGGAATGCTTGTAATTGTTGGTGGGAATGTAAAATGGTGCAGCCACTGTAGAAAACAGTTTGGCTATTCCTCAACAAGTTAATATATAATTAACATATGGTCTAGCAATTCCAATCCTAGCTATATATCCAAAAAGACTGACAACAGAGACTCAAGTAGATACAGGTTTATCAGCTGATTTATGTATTTTTAAGTACATCCTGGAAATTGTATTTTTCCTACAAAATGGCACATTTCATGGATGTTTTCAATTTCATTAGGATAGACAGGATATACTATTTTTATTTAGTATTGATTGAATCCCTTCAATATCTACGATATCTCCTTTCTCATTCACGTGTATTTGCAGACTTGTTATTTTGTGAAATTACAATTGGCCAAATTCCGTTTGTTTAATTGGCCACTTTAAGAAACTACTCTGAGATTTTTACTTATCGTTTCCCTTTTTCCTTTTTTAAAATTTCCTTTCTTTATTAATTTCTTAGTCCAGCTTCTTTTATATGTTCATGTTCTAGTCATTTAAAAATTCTTAGGTAAAATGTTTTGTTCATTTATTTGAAAACTTTTTGTCAGATAACAAAAGTATTGACTATTTCTCTAAGGACAGTTTTGGCATCAGCATCCCAGAAATTTTCATGAGTAATATTTGCAGCAGCATTCATAATGAACAGGCTGAATAATGTGAGGTTTACCAATACGGGCTGTTGAGGCAGACTGGCAATACTCAAATTCTAACCTCAACCTCTGTCCTGTGAGTTTTGGTAAATTGGTTCATCCCTCTGTCTTAGTTTCTCTCTTCTGTAAAATGGGGCTATGTGTAATATTCACTTCAGAGTCATTTTCAAGATTAAGTTAATTCATGTAAAGCACTAGAAGAGTTCTCAGGGCTCATGCACTCAATAATCATTCCTTATTGTTATTTGATATGTAATCTGTAATGTCTATTTTAATTTTCTCTTTGACTAAGATCCAAAACTTGAACTTTTATTTATTCTTTTGTCATTAATTCCTAGTGTTATTTTTATTATAATAAGAGTATGTAGCTGTTTTAGTTTCTCCTATGTTCAAATCTATTGAGGTACACCCTGTGGAGTGATATGCTATCAACTCTTATAAATGGTTCCTAGAAAGAGCTTACATTCTCTGTAAGGTACAAAATTCAACACACATGTACCAAAGCAGCCTCATCCATCAATGTCTTATTTTTTGTACCTTTGCTTACCCAATCTGATGTTTTCAACTATTATTATTATTTTATCAATTTATCTTTTTACTTCTTTTTAGAACCTCCTTGGCTTGGAATAATAAAAGAAATTGAGGAAAAATAATGCTCTCTCATCTAACCATAGGTTGGCAAACTGAGTTCTGCAGGCCCCATGTATGCTGTATCACACATTCATTCATTCACTGTCTAGGGCTACTATCCCACTGCAACTGCAGAGGTGAGTAATTATAACAGAGATTATATGGCCCACAAAGCTGAAAGTATTTACTATCTGGGTCTTGACAGAAAAAGTTTGCCATCCCTTTGTCAAAGCAATCTACATTTTATTCGTCCAGGTTAACATCTGCTCCTTGGCTATTTGTTTATTTAAGTTTAATTTATTTCTTTTCAGTAACTTAACAACAGAAAATTACAACATATGATTTTGCTTAGAATACCATGTATTTCAGATAACCCTACTTTCTCCAAGCACATTCAAACATATATATGCATATAGAGTATCTCTTCAAAATTTGTCATTATTTTTCCAAGTTGAAAACAAACTCTACAAATTGTTTTCTCAGTCCATATCACATCATGATCATCCATCCAGATCACTGAATATAAGATCTAATTAAGTCTTTTTGATTGCTGCAAAATAGCTCATGTGTAGATACCTAACAATTTCTATAGTGGCTGCATCATTTTACATTCTCACCAGCAATGTACAAGGATTCCAATTTCTACACATTCTCACCAACACTTTTTATTTTCTGTTTGTTAATAATTACTATTAAAGTCATATTAAGAGGTATGAATGAGTTTAATTTGCATTTATATAATGATTAATAATGTTTAGCATTTTTTATGTGTTTATTGGCCATTTGTATACCTCCTTTGGAGAAATGTCTTACTCGAGTCCTTGGCCCATTTTAAATTGGGTAGTCTTTTTCTTGTGGAGTTGTAGCGTTCTTTATATATTCTGTATATTTAATTTTGTCAGATATATGATTTGCAAATATTTTTTCTCATTCTATGAGTTGTCTTTTCACTCTCTTGATAGTGTATGCTATGGTCTGAATGTTTATGTCTCCCCAAAATTCATATGTTGAAATCCTAACCTCCAAAAGTGATGGCATTAATAAGTAGGGCCTTTAGGAGGTATGTCATAAAGGTGAAGTCCTCATGGGTGGGAGTAATGCTCTTATAAAAGAGACCCCACAGAGCTTCCTAACCCCTCCACCATGTGAGGACACACGAGAAGTATACACCTAGAAGAGGACCTTTGTTGACCCTGCCAACACCCTGACCTCAGACTTCCAGTTCCTGGAATGGTGAGAAATAAAGTTCTGTTGTTTATAAACTACCTAGCCTGTGATATTTTGTTATAGTAAACTGAATGAACTTGATAGTGTCTTGATGCAAAAATGTTCTTAATTTTAATGAAACCCAATTTGTCTATGTCTGCTTTTGTTGCCTGTACTTTTGGTGTCATATTTAAGAAACTATTGCCAAATTCATGGTCATGAAGATTTGTCCCTATATTTTCCTCTAAGAATTTTATAATTTTAACTTTTAACTTCAAGTCTTTGATCCATTTTGATTTAGTTTTGTATATGGTGTAAGGTGGCTTCATTGTTTTGCATGTGAATATCCAATTTTCCCAGGACCATTGTTGAAGAGACAGTTCTTTCTGCAGTGAGTGGTCCTTGCACTCTTGCTGAAAATCAATTGACCATAAATATGCAGCTTTATTTCTGGGCTATCACTTACTCCATTGGTCTGTGTGTCTAACTTTATGTCAGTAACATACTATTTTAATGACTGTAGCTTTGTAGTAAGTGTTGAAATAAAAAGTGTGAGTCAACCAACTTTGTTCTTTTCAAGACTGTTTGGGTTTTCTGGGTCCCTTGAAATTCCATACAAAATTTAGGATGGTTTTCCATTTCTGCAAAAAATACTGTTGGGATTTTTGTAGGTATTGCATTGAATCTGTATATCACTTTGGGCAGTATTTTCATCTTACCAATACTAAGTCTTCCAATCCAAGAATATGAATGTATTTCCATTTATTAAGTCTTCTTTAATTTCTTTCAGCAATGTTTTATAGTATTCAGTGTATGAGTCTTATGTCTCCTTGGTTAAATTTATGTCTAAGGATTTTATTGTTTGATACAATTATAAATGGAATTTTTCTATTATTTTATTTTAGAAATGTGTCTTTTAATTATCATGTAGTTTGAAGTTTTTATTGACTATATTTAGAAGGCATTGTTCTTCAAAAGGGGAATTTTAGCCATTCACAGGTACTGTAATAACTTACACATTTTATCTTGCTTATAGTGTTCTTTCCTTTTATTTATTTAACAATTCCCAGGGTTGGAACTCAGTACTGTATAAAACCAGCTCCATTCTTGCTCTGCTGATGCTGTTTCCAGCAAGAGAGATAGAAAGCTTTCTAGTTCTTCCTTTTCTTACCCCTCTTTTGTCATATGGACCAAGTGGTTGTGCTTTTTTGATTGCCATTGCGATTTTGAATTTATATATTTTGATTTTATACTAGTATGGAATAATATCTTCTTTATTTATCATGTCAAGAATATGTACTTATCCGTATGTATTATAAGTTAAGCATATATATATATATATATATATATATATATTTATTTTACTGCATCACCAACTTCCTAGTTGTTGTGATAAAAATCTATTATTTTATATCAAGTTTACTATACTTCCTTTCATACATGAGTTCTCTTTTAAGAATTAGTTCTGCCATTATATTTAGTTTCACAACCATATTAAAAATAACAATTTTAACTCTGTTTAAATAGTTTTGTGACTCACTACTATTTCTTTGATTTCTTCTTTTAAAAATTTACTCATATTTTTGTGAGAATTATTCTTTTTTCAGGAAGCATAGCTAATTGGCATATGTTTTGGGTTCTTACTCATGTAAGACTATATATCTGTGCCTTGGAGATAAATGATAGCTTGGCTGAGCACAGATATTTTATGGCATAATATTTTCTCTCAAACACTAATTTCTGCAATTTAGTGTGTGGAAGAGACTTTTGATGCCAATATGAAGTTCTTCTTTTTCTGTTTATTTTATCTCTCGATAGTTGCAGTATTTTTATTCAGTATCTGAATTTCATAAATTTCCTTCATGTAGGGCCAGTGCCTCTTACCATTAACCTTGCATTTGTTTAGTAAGCCTTAAAGATTCAAACAATCTAGTCTTTTTTATTCTGGTCTGAGAAACTATCTTCCATTATGTGCTAATTAATGCTTCACTTTTTTCTGCTTTCTTTTGTTTTTCTCATATCTAGATTGTGTGTGAGTGAATATGTGTATAATTTCCAGTTTTGTCCTGGATTAATTCTGGAGAATTTAATCTTATTTTCTAATGATCTCTTTGTTTTTTTCCTGGATTCAATCTCCTGATTATTGTTGCTTTTTAGATTCCTGTGTGCTTTATCCATAGGTAAATTTTCCTAATATCAGATCATTAAATCTTATAAATGCCTTTCATAGATTCTATGTTATAAACACACATGAGAGATTTCTAATATCCTATTTTGTAGCTTATTCCCATGTTTATTGGAATACTCTGATTTATAGAGGAATATTTTCTCTGATTTCTCAAATTGGTCTTTTTATTTTCAATTGCTGTATCTTACCTTATATTTAATGATGTTTTGGCTTGCTCACTACAGAGAGAGCTTTAGGCTTATTCCTAAGGGGAGTTGAGAAGGGACTGGTGATGAGATTGTATGGAAGTTTTTAAGTCTCCCAAGCTCAGACAAAGTGAGAAGGGGTGAATATTGATTTACCCTAGTTTAAACTTGCTGGATCATAGGTATAATAACCTGGGCAGAATAGCATGGGGCTGATGACTAGGGACAGTTTTTGCAGGAAGATTCAATATAGATATCTTTTTTCCCTCTAAGTTATTGTGCCAAATGAAAATTAGTAAACATTCTTTAATTGCTCCCTCTAAATTGAGGCAATGGCTTCTAGGATGTTTCCCCATTCCAGGGAAAAGTCAAGCGCAAGAACTCCCTTAAGGTCCCCACTCTGTGTGCACTTTAACACTTACATTTCCCAGAGCTGCAGTTACCTTTAATATTTATCCTCCCAAACCCTGCCCCAGGGTCCTCTAATCAGCTATGCACCCACTAACCTGTTAAGGATGTTTGCATTGTTCAACCAGCATTTTTCCTTTTATTTATTTGACAAGCTGGTCCTTTTTATCCAGTGAATATCTTTCTCATGTACTACCTTCAGCAGAATCATGGTGCCCTCCCTTAGTTTTAATACAGGTACACATTGCGCCTTCTTTTTTTAGATTCCTTGGTCACATGCCTATGTTGTTCAAGCTACCATCTCTACCCAGAAGTCCTATTGCTTACTTTTTGAAGTACGTATGTCAATAGTCTGGTTTGCATATCTTTGACTGGGTGGAAGGTTGGCATTGCTGTTCTGCAACTCACATTCCAAAGATAGTGCTCCCAACTCACCCTTTATTACATGAATAATTAACTGTTGATCCAAACCGGGTATCTGTGTTTATATGCACCATGCCATTGAAGGGTTCTGGAGGTTTTCCACATGATTTTCCTACAGAAAAGAAGCAGAATTCGGGATGAGGTGTACAGTTCAATTTACATTTGTTTTTAAATTCAGACTGGAGTGTAGCATACTGAACAGCCTGTATACTTCTGATTGTTCTACAGAATTGACCATTTTGAGAAAACTCACCATACAAGTAGCTATAGGGCACCTGCTTTTAAAAAGACCAATAAGCATCACCCAATAAAGGTCATTTGTGGTTAAATAATCCCATCAAATCACCCAATAAAGGTCATTTGTGGTTTTCCATCCCATCAGCCTAAATCAAAGGCCTTAAATTTGGGATTTTCCTCCTATCTTAGTTAGCCAAGCGCAATTCACTGTGACCCACATAATTTTCTTGTGCCTCTGTTTTATTCATTTCCTGGTTTTAGCCACCAAGGGTACCCCCAGTGAATGGAAAAATTTCCTCCAATTCCTCTTGTGAGAGCCATTCCTATGAAATGAATATCTAGTCAAGGTGTAGAAATGCAAGGTAATAAGAAGGGATGACTTACAAGTCCACCCTCCATTTAAACACCTTGGGCAAACTTAGATGTCTCACCTTCAAAATTTGAACAAATTAAATCAGATCTCACAGATTCTTTGATATACATGAATTGGCTCCCAGGAAGGGGTTACTCATATCTCTAAATATCTTGACACTTGACAAGACCAAGTTTTCTAAGCAGGTGATAGAGAACATATTTTCAAAATACCCAAGGAAGCATTCATAATTCAAAGATGTCCCAAATGGAAACTCATACTCATCAGTCAGGGTTGTAGGCATTGTAAATGGAAACTGTTTAGGGGCTTTACAATACTTGAAGACCAAAACCACAGAAATATCAAAGTGAGCAGAGAGACTTCCACCCTATCTCCTCTTTCTCTCCAACTGAACTGATAGATGGGATCACAGAAACAGAGACATAATAATGGCAAAAGCGTTTCTTCCCCTAAGGTAACCCCTGAAGTTACCTTAGGATGGTGCTCTACAATAGCATCTACCCATCAGGAAATTTTTACTGTTTGGAAGACTATTCACCTTTTTGGCCTTTCTGTTCAAAGCAAGAGTTTTAGCCAATAGTTTCACGTGCCAGGCCTCCTATCAGGGTGCCTTTATCTAGAGTTAAGTTAACCATTACATCCTCATTTACTGGTGTTAACATACTCATGTATATTAAGACATATTTACTGTCTCTTTTCACTTATTCCTCCCTACCTCAGTCTCAGGATGCCTACCATAAGCTGCCTCTCTGGTACTAAATAGCAGTCACCACTTGTAGTGGGGTGAATGATGTCCCCCAAAAGATACAACCATCTAAAACATTAGAATGGGAACTCATTTGGAATAAGGGTCATTTCAGATACAATTAAGGTAATGATCTTGAGATGAATTATCCTGGATTACCAGAGTGAACCCTAACTCCAGTGACTGCTGATGTCCTTTTTTTTTTTTTTTTGCCTTTATTTTTTTATTGGAGGATAATTGCTTTACAATGTTGTGTTAGTTTCTGATGTACAACAAAATGAATCAGCTATATGTGTACATATATCCCCTTCCTCTTGCACCTCCCTCCCACCCCCCCATCCCACCCATCTAGAGCATCACAGAGCACCTCATTCCACCTCATCATAGAGCACCAAGCTGAGCTCCCTGTGCTTTTAAGAGAGAGGAAGTGGAGATTTGAGACACAGAGATATTGGGGAGAAGGCCATGTGAAGACAGAGGCAGGGATTTAAGTGATGTGTCCACAAGCCAAGTAATGCTAGGAGCCACCAGAAGCTGCAAGAAGGACCCTCCTTTTAGAGCCATAGGAGAGAGTGCAGCCCTGCCAACACCTTGATTTCAGACTTCCAACCCCTAGACCTGTGAGAGAACTAATTTCTGTTGTTTTAAGCTACCTAGTTCATGGTTTATGGCAGCCCTAGGATACTAATAGACCACTCTTCTCATTCTGATGCAGACATTCAAGGACAAGGACAAAACAGACTAAGTCATTCAGTAGCTTCCTCTAAGAAGCTAGGTCTTCTTTATGAGAGGGTATACTGTGTGCTGCATAATTTGAAATAGAGTCTGAACTCAACTATCTCCTCTTTGGTGGAGACTGCTTCTATTTGCCCATTCAATAAGCCTGGCTGGGGACCTAGGCATCTGCATTTAAAGAAATCTCGCTGGATTCTGATATATACCACCCAGTTGGAGGGTGAGGAAGATCAAGGAAAGGTTAAATGCCTCTCATCATGTGTAGCCTTTTCTCACTGGATTGCTCTTCTATCTCAGGGCTCCCCTGCCAATGATGCGGTATTCCAAGGTTGGTGCCACACCCTCACTCTATCCCAGCTTCCATTCTTCTCTTGCCCCACTCTCCTCACCACTCCACCAGCAAGTAGAATGATTAGCATCTTACCTAGTCAAACATCTTGGCACTGCTGGAAATATCTGTTTTAGCTATGGCATGTAATTTCGACACTTCCACTTATGACAAAGTTAAACTCACAAGAAAACACCACATCTCATTATAGAAATATAAAGGATGTGGTCCAGGTGTTCTGAACCCATTTAGGGTATATAGGAGTGGGCACTGACCAACAGAACCAGAAAGTTCACAGTGAGGGTCAGGGGTGCTCCAAACCTCATTCCCTTGACTGTCACTTGTGCAGTGGATGGTGCTCTCCCTAAAGAGATTGAAAATCATCCCTCTGTCTGGGTGGGGGTCACATGTGCAAGATATTTCTTTTCCACAGGAAATGCCTCCCAGAGAAGTTCCTGTGTGGTTCCCATTAAGGAGAGCCAGCGGATTTGGACAAAAGATTTCTAAAAGAGCTAAAAATTACATTAAAATGCTTAAATTTTAATCTGGGTCGATTCCACAATTGTGGGATTCTGTGACTGTGTTGCCAGTTCAACAACAATTAAACTCTTAGGGAGAGTACAAACTACAAAATAAATATATTAGGACACTGCCGAGATGCAGCTAAATGAAGTTACATCAAAATCAATTTTTATTATAAAAGTCTAAAAGGAACTTAAGCATCCTGAACTCTTCAGTAAGTTAAGCCTTCTGGATAATTGAGGCTTAAATAAACAAAAATCTTCTTAACCACATCCACTTAACAAGGAAATCATCCATTAATTCACCAAGAAGGTTTTTTTTTTTTTTTTGAGCACCTACTATACAGAAAGTACTATTTTAAGCACAAAATAGATGAGATCTTTTAACATCAAGGATCTTTATCCTAGAGAATTTTTTCCAAATATATTCCAAATATATACATTTACTATTTGTCTATCCATGATTTAATCTTTTCTTGATACCCTGAGGCTGTTATTCTCAAAAGCAAAATGAATGGTTACAGAAATGCTGCCACAGTGAAATGAAACATTCTCCATACTCCAGTGCATGCTCCAAAGGCTCAGAAATGTTTTGACTTCTGAGATACTTATAGGTTTTACAGTTTGTTTTTCTCATTGAAGAGACACACATTTCTTCTTTTGAGCATTATCTTTTGAGAGATGCTCCTTTCCCCTTCTGATTTGATTTGTATTTAGGAAGAGGATACTGCAGCTTGAAAGAAGTATGGATAAACTAACTATTCAAAGGGTGGAATAGCTTAACGAATGTTTACACTCTATTAAGTGATTTTAGGTATATCCTTGAGTTCATGGGAATAATTTTCTTTCTTTCTTTCATGTTTCTTAATTACATTAAGATTTTCAAGTAGCCGACTTTCAAACATGAAAGATGTAACTATGGTTTCATTATATAAATCAGTACAATATGTTCAAATAACATTAAAGCAAAGTATTCATTTGAAAAAATAAATATATATCTTTCAGTCATTACAATCAGAAGATGAAGCAATATCCTGGTGATTTAGTGAAGAAATAAATGTACAGATTGGATATATTAGTAGTGTTTCTCTATTTAACAGGTTACATTTCTGTCATTAAAAAAGAAAAAGCTCCCTAATCCCACTTCCCTTAGCAGCTGTAGTCCCTTTTCTCTACCCCCTTTACATTAGAAGTCCTCTAAGATGTTGTCTATGGTCTGCCCTTCCTCCCCTTCATTCTCCCTTGAACTCATTCCAATCGGGCATTTGCCCCCACAACTCTACTGAACTGCTTTTATCGAGGTCATTCATTACCTCCAAGTCGCTAAACCCAATGATAATTTTCTGTCCTCATCTTATTTGACCTCTCTGAAGAATATAATGCAGTTTCTGAGTCTCATCTCCTTAAACAAAGTTCTCCACTTGTCTTCCAAGATACCTCATCCTCCTGATTTTTCTCTCAACGCACTGGCTGCTTCTTCTTAATCTCCTTTTCTGATTCCTTCTAATCTTTCCAACATCTTAATGTTGAATTTACAAGGCTCAGACCACGCATCTATTCTCTGGTCCCATTCACTCTCTGGGTGATCTCATTTAATCTCTATTTTAAACTCTATATCTAAACCATCAGCAAATCCTGTCATTTCTACCTTCAGAATATATCCAGAATTTGAATACTGTTTATCACCTCTCTCAGTGTTAACCTGGGCCAACATCTCTGGTTAGATTTTTGCAATAGCCTCCCAGCTTGTATCCTCAGCTCTACCCTCAGCTTTTCTTGGCTACAGGTATCTTTTGGGCCTTCAGTTGCTTTCTCAATTGAGAGTGCTGATACCACTGCTACCTCATTTCCTGACAACACTGGCTGTCTCAGCTCCCCCAAGGGTGAGATGGGCTTCTGCACAGCCTCTGCTGTACCACTGCAGTGGAGGTCACAGTAGTTTTAAATCGAAGCCAACGTGACTGGATCCATGTCCATTCTGGCTCTTTCTATCACTTCCTGGCTTAGGTGGAGTACCAGGCAACAGGTCATGGGCTCTAGTGTCCCCAGAGTCTGATCAGGGAGAGAAATAATACAACATGAAATCCAAGGACTTAATAGCCTTGGAATAAACAGAAGATGAGAGACAGGAAAGACCGAGCAGATAAGTCGTTTGTTCTTTCTCTTCTAATGGTCAGTTCTGGTTCCACAGAATCTCTCTGGAGATGTCCTATACGGCCAAACAACGAGCCGTCTTTCTTGTGAAGCTTATGGCCACTTCAATAACACAGTATCTTTTATTTATCTGCTTTTCTTTCCTCTCCACCTCCCTTTTTGTTTTCCTTCACTCTTGCTGCCCTGGGACTATACCCTCCAGTAGAGCATTATAACTCAAGCTTTGTCTCTGGCACTGTTTTTTGGGGAATCTCAATCTAAGAGATATCCTTTCAACTCAGCTCTCTCTAGAGTAGCCAGAGTGAAATCATTAAAAATAAGTTAGATCATGTTACTTTTCTACTCGTAATACTCCAATGGCTTTTCATCTTGCTTAGAGTGAAAACCTAAATTCTTACAGAGTATAGAGTTACTCTCTTTTATTGTTTCTGTATACTTCTGTATTTGCTCACTGAACATCAGCCATATTGGCTTCTGAGAAATGTCAGGAGCAGGCTTTTCAAAGAAAATGCCAGGAACACTTCTGCCTTGGACCTTTGTAGTTTCTGCTCCATCTGCATGGAAAGTTCTTCCTCTATCTTTGCACATTGGTAATCAATCAATTTCCATCAATGCTCAAATGTTATTTTCTCTTTTTCTTCCTTAATCATTTTATTTTAAATGGAAACAATTTTTTTCTGGAATTCCTTTTTCCCCTTTACACAACTATTTTATGCATTACCCTGTTTTTTTCTTAATAACACTTAGTATTATTTGAAATTGTCTATTTATGTGTTTGCTTGTTTACTTGTTATATATTTATTTTTTTGCCTTTCTCCCTGCACAAGAATATACACAACATTGGAGCAGGGACCTAGTCTGTCTTGTTTACAGGCATATTCCTAGTATCTAGAAGACTGGTTGGCACATAGTAGTTACTCAAAAAAAATCTATTGAAAGAATGTGTATATGATGGATGGATGATTGAAGAAAGGATAAAAAATGCTGAAGTGTGACGATCATTTTTAAGAAGGAAAAAGGGAAAATTTGACAAAGCTTCAGGCCATAAATTTCTCCCCATCTGTGAAGCATTTCTTCCCATTTATAGCACATAGTATGTTTATAAATATTTATAGAATGACACCCAAAGCCCATGATGTTCAGGTTTATTTCCTTAAAAAACATTCTTTGTAACTATTTCAACAATAAATATTTCTATCAAAAACAAAATAAACAGAGGGGAAGACATTAGATAATTTCATGTGGTAAAATGCAATAAGAAAATGAAAAAAACAAGGAGAAAGATGCAGATCTGAACAGATATTCTTTCTACTTACGTTCACACACAGGAACACTGTTATTCCAAAGGCTTTTCGTTCCAACCAAGATACAGTAACTGGCTGAACTTCCCTTTAACTGGAACCTAAGGAACAAAGCAGTAGTGACTGGATGAGCACACCATTTCTCTCTTCCATCCACTGACAGATCTCAGCTACTTCCCTTCTGCTAAAACACAATTTAATTCCTAAGTTAAATCCCAGGTGAAAGAAAAAGCTCAGCCCATTTTGTTTCTCAGCTGATAGAGGCTCAGAAACCAAAACATTTAAAAAGATTGTTGCTTCCAGTGAGGACAAAGCAATAACACCTGTCAAAGCTCAGTAATCAGACTTGCCTGAACTAAAGAATGTACAAAAAACATAGACAGGCATTTCCTTAGTCTGGTCCTGGACCTTCAGGAGACCATCTTACCCTGACTGCTCTCTGACAAGCCCCCTTTTGTCATTAGGAGAAATTTTGTCCTCTAATGCAAAGTGTGGCATTTTCCTCTTTTAGTAGACCAGGAGGAAAACAACTCCCGATTTAAGCAAATCAGAGAACATGAGGAAAGATATCAGAGACTGTTCCTTTTGCCAATACATTTGGAATGTTCCTGAATGAGACTTCTGACATATCTGGATTACTGAAGAGTAAAGCCAAATTATCTAGGAAAAAGAAGAAACGGTGAGGAGAGAGGATTCCTTGGAGAACAATCATCCTAAAACATCTGGTTTATTGTCAGACCAGTGGCTCCTGAATTGCCTCTGGGTCTTTATTGGGTGACTGGTAATTGATGCTTGTCAAGAGTCCTTGGAATATACTGAGAACAGCTGCTCTATTGTCCATGCTTTTTACCTGCCAATGGTGTTGGAACATAATATCAAGATCATTTAGGTTCACACAAAGAGTTAATGATGTTACTTGAAATATGAACAGCAGTCTTCATGCTCTTTCAACACAGCCTAATACTAATTAGATGATATGTAATTATTATAGATTAAAAATACTTCTGCTTACTCTTTCATTCCTATTCCAAATGCCACTAATGATTGGTTTAAAAATTTCCTGACACAATCCTTGCATGTCATCTGTCTTATAAATAACTTTCTTTCATATATATGTACATATATATATATATATATATATCGAACTTCTTAACCTCTGGAATATTTATCTCTTCATGCCTACAAATTACTATTTATCCAAACACTTAATGTTCCACCTAAATATTCATGTTCTGTTGTTATGTTTCTGCTGTTCAGTATATTTACCACTTTTCCTTTTTAAGCATCTGTTCATGGTCCATCTAGTTCTTACCATACTTCCCAATCACTGTTTGAGATATTAGTCTCTTTTAGTACTTTTTCTCCATTAGTTAGCCCCCTTTTTGGATAAAACCCAGGGCATCGGCATATCAGCATCCGGCAATATGGCCCTGGTCTCTTTTGCAGTTCACACTCACCCCTCATCACAAATGAAGGACACTTTTGCCCCAAGGTGGAAATTAAGTGGAAAGAGCACATGTCCATTAGGAAGTTGGTCCAGGAAGTCAGCACATGATTTCACTAGGAAAAAAAAACCAAGAGTAAGACTGCCATGTAAGGGACAAAGAGATTGATCTGCAAACCAGAAGAGAGTATAGGCACCTGCACATCTGGGAGCTTCCGGGCTCCAGTCTCCCTGGGGCGTACAGTGCAGAGAAGCAGCCCCTCTGAGATCATAGCCGGGCTCACAGCTGTAGAACACTTCCTGCCCAGAGGAAAAGTTGTTCTTGTGGCTTGGAGTGTGTTTACCATGTAGGACTTCTGGAGGTGGCTGGCATACTGGGTAAAGAACAGTAAAGTACCTGTCAGTTATAGGGAAATACCTTTTGCTAAATTCTAACCCTTCCAAGGAGTTAGAGAATCATAATTAAGGGGGTACAGGTATAACAAAGGAAGTCAAATGATACTCCAATCCCCTTGTTTTACTAATGTGGAAGTTAAGGATAGGGAAGACATGTAGCCAAAAACCTCACAGCTAGTAAGAGGTAGAGAATTAGAATCCAGTCCTTCCCAGCACAAGTTCTAAAATACATTCATTAGTCCACCAGGCACGGTGTCTCTTCTTCCACTGCTGGCTCTCTAGTGTAGAGTCACTAGTACTGGTGGGCTACCCCGCTCACATATTTGCTAGAAAGGCAATAAAATTTACAGCCTCATCTTTCAGGTAATGAGAAGGTTACCTGAGCCTAAACCTGTAACAGGTTTCCCCTTATCTGTTTTTTTCACACTTCTATGATCAAAGTGTAGTAATAATCCATACTGTATCTGTTTGTCCTCCCAGCTGCCCTCTCATTGGTTGTACAAGGCTGATATGGGTTGGTGGAAAAACTGTAAGCTCCCTCTCTGTCCCTAGTATCAACCACAATATTTACCAATCCACTTCTACAGTCCTTCTTATGCCAGCTATTGTGGCATAAGAAGACAAGACCAGCCATTGAGAACAAAATCCCCTAAATAAGCCAGTCCTTGTAATGAGAGGACATATTTCTTAGAGAATATTCAACTCAAGGTGTGGCTGCCTCCATTCACAGTCCTTTTGGTGTGTGCTAGGGGCATCAGAACTCATTTGAACTTCAACTTAACCTGTATCTAACTAAAGATGAACGAAAAATCTGTTTGGCTTTGAGCAAGTTACTCGCACTTTCAATTTCAGATTTCTAATGATAAAATGTAGGAGGTGAACGAAAACAAACTCTAAAGTCTTTGTCACTATTCTGAGGCTATGATATCTTTCTTCATAAGCCAGTTTCTTTCTGTGATAGATGCTGATAAAAGTATGTCAAGAACCAGAGCATTCAGCTTTAGGGGCTGACACACTGCATTCTCTTCCTGGGTATGCCACTTAGTAGCACATAATTTAGACAACTTATTTAACCTCTGAAAGACCAAGCTAACTTCACTGTCATATGGATATAAGGATAGCACTATTTCAAAGGAGTGTTGTAAAGAGTAGACAAGATTATTATACAGCTGACCAGAAAGTCCACATCATTCTTGAATACAACTGAGAGATATTGGAGCTGGTAGTTTGCCTTGAGAATTCCTCAATATGAGAGTCCCAAATGTCTCCTTCCTTGAATAATTAAACTCTTGCTTCTCAAAATGAAGGCACTTACACACAAGTGCAAAGACACATTTTCTTAATTTTGTGCTTCCTCGCCCCAAATTTACTCACACTGCTCACCACACATCCTCCCCCCAGAACCAAAACTAAACTCTTGATCCTCCTACAACTCACATCATTTGTAGGCCCCTTCAAACCCTCAGTCAGACTCACCCCTAGAGCAGCTGGGCAACTCCGGCCCCCACTTGTTTTGGGCCTGGCATTCAACAGTGGAGGGTCCTTTCATGGCAAAGCCGGGCTGACACCTAAACCTCACGCTTTCACGTAAAGAAAATAAGCTTTTGTTCTCAGACATCCTTATTCCATTTTCAATGACTGGAGGTGTGCATTTATTAGGTGTAATGCACTGAGGGGGAGGGCCACTCCAGATGCCAACTTGATTGTCTTCACTGGTGCAATATATTGACGGCTCACCCACGAGGTCAAACAGCTTCTTTCTTCTCTCTCCAAGATTGCAGCGATAGGTCACCACTGTTCCGTATTGAAAGTATTCTCTGTTGGTGCTAATGAAATCTCCATTGGCGATGGCTGGGGGTGGCCCACAACGAATGCCTGGGAAAAGGGACAGCAAGTTAAAACCTCAGTTTCTTAAAGTTATATTCAATTATGAAATTTGGTAACAAGTTTAAAAAATGATCAAAATGTCACTATTCAGAACACTTCTGCTCTTGTCTAATGTTTGCTAATGTACAGACATGTTTTTACATGATCGCAGATTAGATAGCCAGAATATTATGACCTCTGCTCTTCTCAATTAATGCTATTTCAGTAAATGTATCCATATATTATTATAGTCCACATACTTCTCATTTTAAGTGAGAATTTATATGTTATTTAACTATTTTTAATTCAATTCTTTCTCTGTAGAGGGCATTTGGATTTATTCTATTGGTTATTAATATGGTATAGCATACAATATAGTCTATCAAATAAATAAAAACCAAAAGCTCTGGTACAACTAATAAAAAATAAACAAATACACAATATTACACACAACAAACATAACAATCGCAGATTCAGAAGTAATAAAAATAGCTGAATATGTGTCTACTCTATGCTAATAATCTTGAAAATGAGGATGTTCGAAATAAAATTATACCTTGCCAATACTGACTCAAGAAAAGGTAGCATATAGAAGAAGTGGAAAAAAATATATCAAAAACAATACTGCTAAAAAGGTATGAAGCACAGATAATTTTATCGACAAATTTAATCTAATATGCAAGTAACAGATAATTCCTAGGCAGTTTAAATCATTCCTGAGCATATAAAATATTTATATCATTTTTGGCATGAATATCAAAGTAGACACTTATTTATTTATTTATTTATTTTTGCTTAAGAAAATATTTAAGAAGATGCCTATTTATTGTAGAAAATATATAAAATATAAATAAAAATCACCTTTAAGCCCATTATCTAGAAGGAATCACTATTAACTATTTAATGTGAAATCTTTAATACACACACACACACACACACACATTTTTTTTCTAAAATATCTTTGTTGCCTAAGTAATATTTCAGAGTACAAACATACTAACTGATTCCATTTGAAAGTGTTCCCTCTCTTGTCTAATGTATTCTGGCATATTTTAAACTTTTTTTTTAGAACACATTCCGTGTACCTTTATTAGATTATTATTTATTAGATTATTTAGTAGATTATTTCCAGAACACTGTTTGGAAATATGCACAATATTTAGATTCTTTTGACTTTTTCACTATCATAAAATAATAATATAGGTAACATCTGTACACCAATCCTCGCAAAAACCCATGGTGACTTTTTAAAGTCATGAACTGTAGAATTTCTGGATTAAAGGCTTGCGTACAGTTAAGGTTTTTGATACATACTGTGTACTGGCCTGTTAGAAAATTCGTTACCACTTATCCTACTACCAGTTGAGTTAGAGAGTGTTTTTTTCTTTTTTTTCTTTTTAACATCTTTATTGGAGTATAATTGCTTTACATTGTTGTGTTAGTTGCTGCTGTATAACAAAGTGAATCAGCTATACGTATACATATATCCCCATATCCCCTCCCTCTTGCATCTCCCTCCAACCCTCCCTATCCCACCCCTCTAGGTGGTCACAAAGTACCGAGCTGATTTTTTTACATTATCACCAAACCCAGGGTTATATCTTTATGTTCTTTTTTAATTTGCAACTGCTCCTTTCTCTGTGCCCTGAAGTGTAGAACGTTCATATTCCAAACAACTCATGGGAAAGATGGCATGTCACTGTTCAGACAAAGAATAAGAGAGCAGGGAGGGCCCACGGCTTGAACAGATGACCTGGTATTAAGAGTTGACAGAGAGGAAGGAAGGCACTTTCACTAACCTTGTATTCATTTACTTCACTAAAGAGAACAGTCTTCAAACTGGAAGGTGTTCAACCAACAAAAGAAGAATTCGGGTGCTCTTCTAAATGAGTTCAAAACTATTGTTTAAAATAAATTATACCCTAGGATAAGGAAAAATCAGGAGGAACTAGAAGCTTGGAACATTGTGAGCACCTTTAAGGGTAGGAGTGTTTTCTTCAAATATCAGAAGGATACTATTGCCAAAAGGGATGAAATTTATTCTTTGTAATTCTAGGGGCCAACTCTAGGATTGAGCATGGAATAAATGGGGCTAGAGATTTCAACTCACGTTCACAAATTGGTGGCTCTGAATCCCAAAAGACAGTATTGCCTGAGATAATACATTCAGCAGCTGAGTGACCAATGAGTTGATACCTGAAACCAAAAATGAAAAATAAGCCTGCTGTACACATCCCATCAACTTCCTCAGCATGCATACATGCATGGCAAATCTGAAAGGCTACAATCTGAAAGAAGTTCAAGGACTAGCCTAAACTCCACCTATTTTATCTGGCTTTTCTTATTTCTCTTTTTCTATCCTCTCACTGTTGAAAGGAATATTTCCTCTCTAATTCCTCATGGCTCACTCTGCTTCTTAATTTCTTGGTTTCATTTTGGATTGTACCCAGTACCTAAATAAAACAATACTTTTGTAGACCTGCCTGAAAATTTTCTTCTTAAAATCTGTTTTTTCTTATATTATTACTGTTACTTAATTTTCTTTTTTCATTTTCCTGATATACATAAATATACATATTGTATATTAACACTGCTATGTCATTTTAGTTTAGGCATGTTTCTTGTAAATACAACAAGATTTGTGATGCTTTTCATCCTATTTGGAAACTTCTCTTTTTCAACAGGGATATTAAACCATTCAAATTTACTGAACTAAATGGTATGGTTGATCTTGCTTTTGTCATCACTTCATAATGTTCCTTCATAATGTTCAATGGTAAGCACATAGCAGTGAATACAACAGATCTGCCCCAAATATAAGGGGGCTTATTTCTGGTGAATGAGATGGATACAGTCCATGCTATTCCTTTTTCTTCCCTCTCTTTGCTACATGAACCAGATAGGTGAACCTCTTTTAGTTGCTCTAAAAATTTGGAAGCTAAATAACTGATTTTTGTTCCTTCGAAATTTCATTTCATGTGTTATATATTGGGTTGGCCAAAAAGTTCGTTTGGGGTTTTCTGCTACATCCTATGGAAAAACCTAAGCGAACTTTTTGGCCAACCCAATACATACACAACACAGGTATTCAAACCTATTTTCTCAATTTTGGTGTCAAAATATATACAGTCTACCCATCTCCTATGTAATAAAAGTCTAGATTATGGTTTTTTTTTTGCTTTCTTCCATTTTCTAGTTTTATGGATATATTTTATGACTTCTGAAATTGTTATTAGAGTATGATTACATTGTCAAGTTTCACTTTTTAACAATTAGTTCTGTCATTGTATTAAGTTTTATAACTTTGTTGAAAATATTTGAACTTTTTTTAAAATTTGTTTTTCTTTTGTTTGATTTTTGGCAATTTTCTACCTCACCAGAATTTATCATTATCCTTTAAGAAAATACTTATGGATTGCCTGAGTTTATCTTTTTCCTTCTCCCAGGAAGTATGCTTCCTGCAAAGTACACAGGTGTGATTTTTAGGTCCTTGCTTATCCTTTACTGTACATCTGTAGCCTCTAGATGTGAATACTAGCTTAGCTCATTAGAAACTCCATCTTCTGCAATTTAGTGATGTGAAGGATCAATGTGATATCAATACAAATTAATTTCTTTCACAGCTATTATAGTTTATTAATTTCCTTTCTGCATTCTTGAGGTTTTTTCCATAATCCCTGAAATACAGATGATTCCCTAGTGATGGCTAAATATGGGCTTATTGTTTTCCCTTCTGGAATTTTTGTTACATGTAATTTGAATCCCAGTACTCTTTTATACATATCTTCTCTTTTCTCTTCTTCTTCATCCTTTTCCACTTAATTCTGGGAGAATTTGATTAATTTGTCTTCTTACCCTCTGCTTTAATTTTCTACAATATTCAGTGTGTTTATCACAGAATTTTTCTTTAGTTTGACAACTGTGCTTTTCATTCATACGCAAACATTCTCTATTTCCTAACTAGTTTCACAGAAACAGCGTGCAACTGAATCTTGTTAAAAACGTAAACAGGAGATTTTTCTAAAAGTTTCTCTTATTTCTTGGAAGTAACTCTATTTTGTAAGAGGACATGTCTTCTGATTTTTCAGATTGCTCTTTTTACATAAATTTCCTGTAACATATCATAAGCTCAATGGTTTTCTACTTTCTGCCATTGAGAGGTTCACTCTTATTCCATAATACAATATAAAGAGGGTACAGACAGAGAATTTATAGATTGTACTTAAAAATGCTCGGAGAAAGACAGAAGTGTTTAGATTTACTCTAATTTCACTTTGTCAGATTGTAGGTACTATGATCTGTAAGGCCTTGGTTAGCAAATATGCTGAAGGCCACAAGTTCCTTTTCAGTGTTTATCATGGCAGTGCAAATTTAGCCCATATTCTCTAACTGGTTCAGCTGCTCCCACCGGGAGTGAGGTTGAGACTGAGCAAGGTTAAGCACCAAAAGTGTGACTGCTGCCCAGTAAACACTTTATATCTGACATTTTCACAGGGGACTCTATTATGGGTTGAACAGTGTTCCCCAAAAAGTATGTCAAAGCCCTAGCCCCCAATCCCCATGAATGTGACCTTATTTGGAAATAGGGCCTTTGCAGATATAATCATGTTAAGATGAGGTCATTAGGGTGGGCCCTAATCCAATATGACTGGAGTCCTTATAAAAAGAGAGAACTTTGGACATAGACCCACACAGAGAGGAGAGTGCCATGTGAAGACACAGACACAGAGTGAAGATGGCTATGGAAGACAGAGGCAAAAACGGGAGTGATGCGCCACATGCCAAGGAGGCCCTGAGGTTACCATAATCTGGAAGAGGCAAGGAGGGCTCCTCCCTCAGAGGCTTTGGAGGGAACATGTCCTGCTGACACCTTGATTTTGGACCTCTAACCTTCAGAACCTTGAGAGAATAAATTTTTGTTGCTGTTCTGAGATACTCAGTTTGTCCTACTTTGTTATGGCAGCCCTAGCAAACGAATAGTGCAGTTACCTTATAAGATCTGCTTTCTACACAGTGGCTCCGCGGCCTTCCCTTTCTTTCAGCAATGTCTGCTCTGGGCAAGGGCTGTATGTATGGTTTGACTATGCCCTCCCCCAATCTTCTTCCTTTCTACCCGGTGAATACCTCACTTTTCTTGTATGTACTGCCCTGGTTTCCAGCAAGGAGACAGATTTCCCCTCAAATCTTATCATACCTTTGTCCATTTCAATTAGGAGTTAAACACCTATGTTCAAGCTTCTTGAGAACAGATGGTAATAGCCTAGTCCTCTTTTCCAAGATATGACCAGAAGGTAGTATCGCTGTCCTGGAACTCTTGAACCAAGAGATGTTCCTGCCTACTCACCCTCTATTACAAGAAAAATTGATTCTGGATCCGAACTGGGTGTCCGTATCTATGTGCACCACACCATTCACAGGATCTGGAGGAGTTTTACATGATTTACCTTGGGAAAGAAAGAGAATTTTGGAGCCAGGAAGAGTAATTTGAACTTTTGTTAGTGTATAACAAGTTAGTCCCCACCTGACTGTAGCTTTCTGAAGAGCATATGCAATTCTGATGGTTCTACAGAGTTTGCCACCTTGAGGAACCTCACCAGACTGCCTCAGGATCAGCCACCCACTAAGCACCACTTTCAAAGAGACCTCCCCTCTAAATCTCTCCTATCTTTGTCTCAAATCTCTTATCAAAATATAAAGGTCATTTGTGGCCTTATATCCCACCAGTATAAAATTTTTTATTACCTGGTTATTCAAACAGTTTATGTCTCCTTACAAAAGTTTTTCCTGATCTGGAGTAATTCATTATTCACTTCCCCATAAAAAAATGGAGTTCTCCTGCAAATATTCCTTGAAACATTCTCAGGAGATAAGCATTTCAACCAATAATTAGGGATGACCTACAAGACCAACTCTTACCTCCACCTATGTGGACATGTTTCCCAAAGTTTTCTTATCTCTAAAATTTGGAGAAATTAAATAAGATCCTATAGATACTTTGACAAACATAGGAACGCTCCAATGCAGGGCTTACTCACGTTTGCAGACATCTTTGGCACTTGACCACGTGAGGTTTTGTAGACACGTGATAGAGAATGACTTCCTGTGGTACTCAGGGCGGCATTCATACTTTAAAGATGTCCCAATGGGAAACTCAGATTCATTGGTCTGGATTTTCAACTTGGCAAATTGAAAATGATCTGGGGTGTTACAGTGACCTAGAGACCAAAAAATCAAGAACATCAGAGTTAACAAAAAGATACCCAATGCCATCCTTCCTTTTCTCTTTCTTGTTAGATTTAATATCAGAACAAAAGAAACTTTTAGTTGTGGAAAGATAATTTCCTTGTAATCTTTGAAGGGAAAGTTCCATTAGCATGTGCCCATTAGAAAATATACTATCCAGAAGGCTATTTTGCTATCTGGGCATTTTACTCATATCATTTACTGTAAAAGACAGTTCCAATTCAATTTTTCACATTTTTAGGGAGACAGAGGAGTGTTTCTGCCTAGGTTACACCTGGTCTGGTTTCTTTATACTTCAGTGCATCAAAACCCATGCTTACAAGCAAGAATGGAGAACTCAAGATGTTTCTTGAAACTAGGAAGCAGCCACCAACTTTCTAGGTCTGATTCCTAAGCTGGCCATTTCAACACAACAAGGAAATAAACAGCATCTCCTCAAAATAAAAACAACAACAAAACAAAAACAGAAACATTGTTTGAAGTGTATGTTGAATCAAATTCTAGCTTTAGCTCTAAGCCCCTACACCTAAAGCTCTAGGTTTGAGAAGTAAAAACTCACTTTGGATTCAAGCAGTATGAAATCAAAAAAGTGTATATGTTTGGAAAAATAGAAATCGTTTCCACTTGGTTTTGACAATAACTTCTCTTTTAGTTTCTATTCCAGCTGTCCTCCACCTCCCTTTCAATTATTTTTTCAAATAGTAAAAGCTATGCTAGAGCCAATTCTGCACCCAGATAATTCTCTGTATGAAGACTTGCAAACCAATTTCTCATTTCTTTAACATATAATTAAATGATTTTTCTCAATATGAAAATTTGGCTTATTTTCAGGCTTCACAGGAAATACATCCATCTATATTGACTGTTTCTTTATTTATTTTATAGCTTGAATATTAGCTATACTAGCTTCTTGTTCAAGGAGTCCCCCTTATGACTAAAATCTACTACCTAAGGCCAAATCACACATGAAGATAGTCTGGCAGGTCTCCAGTCTAAAAAATCTAGCTGATAAAACTAGGACTGCCATCTCAGGATAGGGTACTGGTGAAAAAAGTCATAGAACTTAGGGGAAGAGTGCCTTTCACTGCCGATTCAGTGAATCTGAACTAGGTCTCTGTATTTGTAAACAGGCTCATAGGGACACCCCAAGCTGAAGCCATGGTGTTACAGAAGGAGAGTGAGGGCAAAAATGACTTCTGAATGTCCGTTCTTGGTCCCTTTCCTTTTAGAACTGCTCTTTTATTTCCGAGTTCCTCAGCAGTCAGTATGTTATGCTGGGACTAGGGTCACTTCGACAATTTACTTTCCCCTTCCGTCTTCACTTCCTGAGTGTGGGTGTCATAGTGGTATTGGTTACCTTAGGATACCTTCTCCAGACCTTAGAAATACACACTCTATTTTGCATTTTTCCCTTGAGTTCACATTGCTTTGCTTTTTCTTTCCACCAAAGAGGGAAAACTTCAACAGCTGAAATTAGTGCGGGGCTAAGGAGCAAGTAAGCCTTATCTTAACTTAGAACTCAGCCCATACTGGCTAAAAGAATCTTTGTGTTTTGTCTACAATGCAGCCCAGTTTTCAGAGAGAACACACAGTGGTCTCTGGCCAAATAGGTAATTAAAAGCGATTTTGCCAGGCTTTGTTCTCTGCTGATCTGTGCTTCTCTCCAAAACCTGTGAAGATGGTACAACTTATGCTAGTTAAGGTTCATAGGCATTTGCTTTCAATTCCTATGCTTTGAAAACATTTTCCTTCTAATTCTAATTAGAACTAGAACCGCCACCCACTTCCTCCATCTCTTTTCACCAGCCCTCTAGAAGCAAAGATCATCAGAATCTTACATGTTGATGTATCTTAAAACCATTTATTATTGATTTGGCATTTAATTGTATCGAGTGCACAAATAAACACCACATTGTAATTATGGAATTTGGAGAGTCTGGTTTAGATATTCTGAATCCATTTGGAATGTGGGGTAGCACGCACTAACCCAGAAGTCCACAGCGAGGGGCGAGGCTGCTCCAAATTCCGTTCCCTTGACTGTCACTGGTACAGCGGATGGTGCTCTCCCCAGTGAGGCTGAAGATCATCCCTCTCTCTGGGTGCGGGTCACACGTGTAAGTTACTTCTTTTCCAAAAGGAAAGACCTCCAGAGGTTTTCCTGTGTGTCTCCCATTAAGGATATCAGGAGGATTTGGACACAAGATTTCTGGAAAGAAGGCAAAAGCTCTAAGTTTCACTGATGAGTTTTCACCAGAGGTAATCTATAGTCATTGGGTGTTATGGTTGGTACTACCTAAAAACAGCAAATGGACTAAATGAAGTGAGATTTCAATCCCATTTTTTAAATTGAAAAAGTACAAAAGAATTTGCCTATCCTGAATCTTCCAGACTTTTAAGTTTTCTGGATGATAGAAACTTTACACCTTAAATTACGCACCAAAACTTTTAAAGAAGAAAAAGAATGTATTGGAGAGTAACTCATTCATTTAATCAACACATATTAATTGGGCACTTATTCTGTGTCAGCCACTTGTCAGGGCTGGCTGGATAAAATGGTGAAGAGCACAGATAAAGTCTCTGTCCTCCAGGGAACTTACATTCTCAGGAAATATTTCTACAATGTATTCCATATGTACTAATCACCTAATCATATGAAACCTTTCCTTAATAACTTACCCACAGTGACCATCAATCAATTATGACAGTAGTGCTGTCACAATGAATTGAAACATATATGGTTCATTGTAAAAACTCTAAATGATCCAGACTGTTTTGTTATTGTTGTTGTTTTTGATGCATGGGATTGCTTATTATTATTTTTATTTCTTTACTTTCCGTCAGGCTTCAAATTGTTACTTCTTTCTGGTATCTGTTTGTCTGTTTAAACAGTCCTTTCCTTACTTCTATTTAGTGTTTCTTATTAGGCTTGGGATTTGGAAGAAGCTGCTTAAATTAGAAAGAGTCGTGAAAAATAAGAGAAATAGTACAATCAATAACTGAGCTCTAACCCATGCCAGTGGACAGCCATTTGTCATGTTACTTCAATGAAAGTTGGGTTTCTTGGATGACAGGATCTATACAGAAGTTATGTTTTTTTAATAAAGCTTTACTATAAAATGCATCATAGGATAACTAAGCAGATTTCTTGCAACATAAACATTTTAGTAAAATTTGGATTATTTTAAAATTTATATATTTTCCAATCTTTAGGATCAAGTGATGAGGCAAAGTCCTATCTTCTATTGGGGAAAATACAAATGGGTAGACTAGGAGAAATCAGTGGTGGCATTGCATATAGGAGACTCATTTTTTAATCAGCTTATTATTTCTGAATCTTTCAGCATAATTTATTTAGATACAAGTTTTGAGAGTTTAAGGAGTCTTAAACTGCTCACCCTGTGTAATGCTGTTCCCCACTTTCCCCTCATTTCTGCATTGCTCTGACCTATCATCTCCATAAGATTTAATTTGTTTATTTTCTTTCTTGTACATCTCCCCACTTGAGTATAAATAACATGGGACAGGGAATTTGTTCATCTTGTTCACTGCTATAACACCAGTGCCTGGAAGAACATCAAGCACATAGTATGTGCTCAATAAATAATTGGATGAATGAATGAATGAATGTTTCATATTTGTATATTAGCAAATAGGAATATTGTAGAGTGACTGCACCTTGACGGCATAAAGAAGAAAAAGAAAGAAGGAAGGAAGGAAAAAAGAAAGAAAGAAAGAAATTTGTCAAAGCTTCACATTAGCTAATCTCTCCTGATTCAGAGGCAAACTACGGCAGGATTTATCATGTAAAACAAAGAGACTGATCAGATGGTTCTGATCACAAGAAAGTGCATCACAACAAATTGATCCACAATAAAATATTATTAAAATAAGCAACTATTTATCAATAATTCAGATTAGAAAATAGAAGAACCACGGCTGGGGAGGCCATGGGTCAAATTACCAAACAGATTAAAGGGAGAGATTGGTCTGAAGTGTTATCCCTTCTACTCACGTTCACACACAGGAACGCTGCTGTTCCAAAGGCTTTCCATTCCAACCAAGACACAGTAACTAGCAGAACTGCCTTTTAATTGGAATCTAAGGAAGAAAATGGTAGTGAATATGTGAGCTGCTTCAGCCAAAATGCCATTCCATTTGCAAAAATCTCAGCATTTTGAGGATCTGAAACCAGCAGGTGGCAGAGGTTCAGAGGCCACATCAATCTGGAAAAGTCACAGCTTCCAGTGAGGGAGAATGGCAAAGCACAGTCACTTGGTCACATAATATAGTCCCAGCCTAAGTTGAAGAAGGCAGTTGTAGCATAGCTGCCATCTCCATGATCCTGGACCTAGGCTCAGAGAAATCAGTCTCTCACTGAGCATCCCATGGTAAAGCTGATAAATCTACTCATAGTCATTATTGGAATAAAACATCCTCCAAGTGATGACACTGGAACAGCTAGTAAAACAGCTCCCAGTTTGGGTTGGACAAGCAGAGAATAACTGGAAAGAGAACAAAGATTGTTCTTTTGTCTCTATATTTGTGATGGTTATGCAGAAGGCTCACAACAGCACGCTGGGCTATGGAAGAGTAAGCGTGAATATTCTGGGGGGGGAAACGAAAGGAGATTGGAAATGACTCTTGTACAAAATGCTCCAAATTTCTCAATGTATGTTGGACCCTGATGGTTCCTAAATTTTATTTGGTGCCTGTCAAGGATTCTTTGGAACATTTCGAGATCAGGTACTTTGTTGCCCATGCTTGAAACTTCCCATGTAGAGATGTGCATGCTGTGTAAGGTCAAGTGAATGACCTTACTTAAAACTTTAATATCAGCCACAATAATACCATTTCAGAGCCCTTGGCCTGTTATCAACCAGGTGATATATGATTGGATTAAAAATGCTTATTCTTATACTTTCTCTCTTATTACAAAATTCACTTTTGATGGTTAAAAATTTTCTGAAATAATTCCTAAATGATCTTATTTTTAATAAGATTTTTGTCACATATCAAACTTTTTCTGGAACTCTCCAAATTACTCGTTTTCTTTTATGCTTGGAAAATATGATTTTTTCACTTAATGTGTCACCTATGTATACTCTTAAACATTAGTTGTATTTGTGTTTAAGCATGCCTTTTAATATACGTTTCAGTTTTTCCTTCATATCTTGTTATTAGTTCCACCTGTTCCTTACTCTTAACTTCCCATATACACTCCCCAAATTTAACATCCCTGAGTATTTCCTATTTTAAAAATCACACTAAACCTTCCCTTTTTGAATTAATCTCAATTTCAGTGTTCAGCAGGCCAGGCAAACTCACACTCACCCTTCATCACAAGAGAAGGATACTTTTGCTCCAAGCTGAAAATTAAGTGGAAAGAGTATATGTCCATTAGGTAACTGGTCCAGGAAGTCAGCACATGATTTCACTAGGAAAAAAAAAACACACACACAGGAGTGAGATGTTCCTGTGAGGGACAAAGAGACTGATCCACAAACCAGATGACAGTATAGGCACCTGCACATTTGGGGGCTGACGGGCTCCAGTCTCCCTGGGGCATACAATGCAGAGAAGCAGCCCCTCTGAGATCATAGCCGGGCTCACAGCTGTAGAACACTTCCTGCCCAGGAGAAAAGTTGTTCTTGTGGCTTGGGGTGTGTTTACCATGCAGGACTTTTGGAGGTGGCTGACATACTAGGGAAAGAGAACCAAAGTGCTGTTAACTATGTGAAAATAACTTTTCCTCAGTGGTAAACTGGCTAAGAGAATAATAATCATAAATCTATTTGTTTTTAAAAATCTGGTAGACTAACACCCTCTCATTTTATTGATGGCAAAATTGAACAGAGAGAGAGAGAAACAAAGACAGAGACCGAGAGAGAGAGAGAGAGTCTTGTGAAAAGTCATAGAACTGATACACTGCAGGACAGTGACTAGAACTGAGACATCTTCGGTTCATGGTTTTCCATCTAAAGTACACACCCAAGATGACACAACAAACAGTTCCCTGCACAGTTCTTCCTGTTACTGTTCACTTAGTATGCAGTTGTTAGATTGATGGATTTTTATTTTTATTGGCATCACCAGTTTATATCCACCTTTTTGGCAATAAGGAATGCTTGAGCCCAAATCTCATCCAACAGATTTCCCAATCACCTATCACACTCTGCTGTGACAAACAAGATTCATACATCTCTTCTCATCTCTTTCCAGCTTCTCTCCAGTGGTCACGCCACCTAACATGGGTTGGTGGAGAAGATAAGTCTCCTTTCTGCACTCTACAGGGCCAGGTCCTACTTAACCATTCACTTCATTCCAATGAGAAGATGGGAAACCATTGAATGAAATCTTCTAAGAAACCTACAGCCCTCACAATGAGAGTGCATATTCCATACCATATGTTGTAACTGAGCCTCTGTCTCTTTATACAGTTGGTTTGAACTCAGAATCAGAATGCACTTGAATCTCCTAAATTATATAAAACTGTAGTAACATGAAAAATCATTTCATTTTGGCTTAGATCAGGTCAGTTTCTCTCTCTCTGGACTTTAGCTTTCTCAAGTATAAAATGGGGCATTGGACTAGAATAAATGACCCCCTTAAGGATTTTGTAAATACTCTGATGCTGTAACACCCAATTTCAGGGCTCATCACCCCCCTGTTTTCCTTGATTAATAAGTGCACTGTGATGTGATAATTTAAGTGCTGTGCTGGTTAAATCTCTGTTGACTCCCAGCCTTACACTTCTGCATTCTCCTTTGACTGCTGGGGCTAGAAGCCTGAAAGTACAACTGCTTATCTTCCTTGCCAGCTGGGTCCTGGTTAAGCTCTGACAATTGGAGGCATATATACTAAATTAAAAGGTAGGAAGATGATAGAAGTCATTCTTCTTGTAAAGGAGGCTCAGGAAGTGGCAATTGATGGCTCTTCCTTAGTAGCAGCAACATTAACTCTATCAATGTCAATGACTGCAGGCTCCAGCAACCTCAGCTACGTTCTGGCAGCAGCAGCAGCTTCTGCAGCATGAGCAGCTGGAGGAAATACCTGCTCAGTGAGTGCAGGTCCCTGTGCTCTAGCCCAGGAGGAATGGCAGCCCCCTGAGCTCTGGTAACACTGCCTTCCTCCTTTTGCTCTTCCTGCCCTTTTAACATCTTTATATTCTCTTACCTGCACTAAATCCCTCACTCCTTGAAATATCTAGAGTAGCTTTTTATTTCCCTGGCTCTGGAGTCAGGTAGGCTTGGGTTCTTGTCTTCACAGAGTTAGTATCTATTTAATCTTGGACAGTTATCTAACCTAAGACTCATTTTCTCTGTAAAACACGGAAAGAATAGTAACTACCTCATGTCTTTGTTTTAAGAATTAAGTGGAGCTTCCCTGGTGGCACAGTGGTTAAGAATCTGCCTGCCAATGCAGGGGACACAGGTTCGAGCCCTGGTCCAGAAAGATCCCACATGCCGCGGAGCAAGTAAGCCCATGCGCCACAACTATGGAGCCTGCAATCTACAGCCCGTGAGCCACTACTACTGAACCTGCGCACCACAACTAGTGAAGCCCGCGTGCCTAGAGCCCATGCTCCACAACAAGAGAAGCCACCGCAATGAGAAGCCCGCGCACCACAACGAAGAGTAGCCTCTTCTCACCGCAACTAGAGAAAGCCTGCGTGCAGCAACGAAGACCCAATGCAGCCAAAAAATAAATAAATAAATTTAATAAAAAAAAAAATTAAGTGAATCCATAGACTATATAGTGGTGCTTAACAAGAAGAATCAGTCATTATGTATTAGCAGTTACAATACTCAAGAGTAACTCATAAATTTTTTTAAAAAAAGATTATTTTAACTGAAAAAAAGAAAGAACTGAAAGATGATGATGTCAGTAGTGACATCCCAAGGAAATTTTACATTCTTTGCCCAGATTTATCTTTGCTTCTGAGTTTGAACACATACACATGCACACACACATATACACACACCTGCTTTATTTAATGCTTCCTCCCAAGAAAACTTACCCATCCACATTGCTCACCACACATCCTCCCCCCAGAACCAAAACTAAACTCCTGATCCTCCTACAACTCACATCATTTGTAGGCCCCTTCAAACCCTCAGTCAGACTCACCCCTAGAGCAGCTGGGCAACTCCGGCCCCCACTTGTTTTGGGCCTGGCATTCAACAGTGGAGGGTCCTTTCATGGCAAAGCCGGGCTGACACCTAAACCTCACGCTTTCACGTAAAGAAAATAAGCTTTTGTTCTCAGACATCCTTATTCCATTTTCAATGACTGGAGGTGTGCATTTATTAGGTGTAATGCACTGAGGGGGAGGGCCACTCCAGATGCCAACTTGATTGTCTTCACTGGTGCAATATATTGACGGCTCACCCACGAGGTCAAACAGTTTCTTTCTTCTCTCTCCAAGATTGCAGCGATAGGTCACCACTGTTCCGTATTGAAAGTATTCTCTGTTGGTGCTAATGAAATCTCCATTGGCGATGGCTGGGGGTGGCCCACAAGGAATGCCTGGGAAAAGGGAAAGCAGTGAATTAAAATAACTAGTGAGAGAAATCAAATGAGTCACTAAACTGTAACTATTTTTACCTTCATTATTTGCTTTTAATCTTTGCTAATGTGTAAGTTTTTATGAAGTTGTTATTTAGGTGGGCATACCTAAGTAGAATCTGAGTATATCTGGGTAAACATGAGAATATTTATGAAACTGTAGACTACCAGATGTTAAACATTTTGAAAATCTAAACGATATAAATGGAAATATAAATTACTAATATTCATTAAAGTAGATATAGAAAGCTAGAATAGACCAAGAAACTTGTAAAAATAGAAGAAAAAATTTCACCTATAAGTTCTATCACAGTTTCAAGTAATATATACTTCTAACCGTAATTTCAGGTGTTTCACAAGAGGTAAAGGAGAGAACTTAGCAACCCATTTTATCAAGCCTAAGTTTGATATCATAATATTATACCCATGTAAAAGTGATCATATAGTACTCCACCAAAAAAAAAAAGCAAAATACATTTTAAAATGTAGAAGTAAGACTAGTACATAGTAGGACATAGTTAGAAAAAACTGTATTGTTCTAACACTGTATAACTGGAACTAAATAACATCAACCAAAATTCCAAAAGACTTAAAATTAAAAATGAAAATTCTTTAGGAAGCTTCTGCTTCTGGTAATGGTAATCTCAACAATTCAAATCAAACATCACTCCACCCATCTCACCCCCAGAGAAAAACTAGAAATGCTGGGTAAAATATAAAACATATCAGAATGCATCAGGGTGCTAACAAACTGGTTTCATAGAAGGTTAAAATCCAGGTGAGAGCCAAGCATTTGGGCTACTTTCCCCCCTAGGAAGGTTAGTTGAACCAGGAGGGGGCATTTGATACTGAAATTAAGAATTTGGATAAGATTAGTTGCAGTTTAGACACAGTTGAAGAAAAATCAATGAATTGGAAACTAGGACAGAAAAAAATATCCAGGACAGAACACAGAGAGACAAAAGGATCATAAATAGACAAAAGAGTAACAGAGGAACCATACTTAGAAAACTGTTTAAAGCATTTATTGCCAGGAGACCTACAATACAAAAGTGCTTAGAAAGAATTGTTTAGGCTGAAGGAAAATAGTGTCACATAGAACTGATAGAACTGCAATATGGAGGAAGTGTAACAGAAAGAGTTAATGTGTAGATAAATATAAATAAATACCATTTTTATAAAAGCAGCAACTATACTGTCTTGTGAGATATATAATATATGTTAAAAAAAACAGTAGAAAATTGCAGGAGAGCATAAATGGAGTTAAACTGCTATGGTTCTTGCATTGTTTGGGAAGTGGTAAAAAGCATTATTTATAATAAATTAGATTATACAATTATAATAGGTTATAATTATAATAAATTAGATTATAATAAATCAAGGATCTATATTGGAGTCTCTAGGATAGCATTAATAAGAAAATAAAGTACAACTAAAATGTTCTTGAGGAGAAAAAAATAGAATAATAAAAATACTTGATTAATTTTAAAATGTGAGAAACCTATAACTAACTAACCTATAACTATAGTTAGTTTAAACCTAACTATATCAGTAACTATATTAATCTGAAATGTCCTAAACATTCTAATTAAAAGCAAAGATTTTCACACTGAATGAAACAACAAAATCTGAGTATATGATGTTTACAAGAGATAAATTTTATTTTATTTTATTTTATTTTTATTTATTTTTTGGATGTGCTGGGCAGCTTGTGGAATTTTAGTTCCCTGACCAGGGATTGAACCCAGTCTCTCGGCAGTGAAAGCACAGAGTCTTAACCACTGGACTGCCAGGGAATTTCCAGGTAAATCTTAAATATAGGACAAAGAATGGATGAAAGTAAAAGATGTGCAACATATATAATACAAAAACAGAAAACAAAAAAAGAAGGCTGGTGTATCTATATTGATATCATACAAAATAGATTTTAAGGCAAGAAATATTATGAAAGGTAAAGAGGGACATTTCATTATGATAAAAGAGTCAATTAAGCAGGAAAATATAATAACTCAGAAATTTCATGCATGTAATAACATAGCTTTTAAATTACATAAAGAAAAATCGCTAGAGCTGATAGGAGAGATAGACAAATCCAGTCATATTTGGTGATTGTAGTGGTTTAAATGGTGATTCCCTAAAAAGGTATTCCATGTCCTAACGCATGGTACCTGTGAATGTGAACTTATTTGGAAAAGAGTCTTTGAAGATATAATTAAGTTAAGGATCCTGAGATGAGATCATCTTGGATTAACAGAGTAGATCTTCAATCTAAAGACCAGAGTGTTTGTAAGAGACAGAAGGGAAGGGGACACACACAGAGGAGAAGGCAATGTGCAATGGAGGCAGATATTGGAGTGATGCATCTATAAGCCAAGGAATGCCAAGGATTGCAGCAGCCACCAGGGGTAGGAGAGAGGCATAGGACAGATTCTTTCTCCCAGGAAAAGGAACCAGCCTTGCTGACACCTTAATTTTGGACTGCTGGCCTCTGAACTATGAGAGAATAAATTTCTATTGTTTAAAGCTACTACATTTGTGGTAATTTGTTATGGCAGCCCTAGGAAAGTAACACAGGTATTTTACACATTCCCATCAATAACTGAGGGAACAAGTGGAGGAAAAAAAACACAGTAAATCATATTTTCCTAAGAGACATTTGTAGAAAATGACATAAAACAACTACACCTTCTTTTCAAGGGCATATGTAACATTTTACCAAAACTCCATATTCTGGGCTATAAAACATATTTCAATAAGTTTCAAAGGATTAAAACAAAAGAATGATAACTAAAAAATCTCCAAGTGTTTGAAAATTAAGTAACACACTTTAAAATAAACTATGGTTAGAAGAAGATATCAAAAGGAAAATTAGACAATTTTTCTGTATAGTGATAATGAAAATATAAAGATTGTGGGAAGCAAATACAGCACTTTTGGAGAAAAACTTACAGGTTTAAATATATCTGTTAGAAAAAATAAAAGCTGAAACAAAATTATCTAAGCTTCCATATTAAGAATTAATGAACAGAGAACACCAAATTAAGCTCAAAGAAAGTATCAGAAAGGAAATAATAAATCAGAAATCAATAAAATAGAAACTAGTTATACACTACAGAAAATTAAGTTAAAAGTTGTTTTTCAAAAAATCTTTGTAAAATTTATAAACGCCTAGTAAAAGTAATCAAGAGGAAGAAATTTTAAAATGTTACCATTATCAAGAATTAAAATAGAGATATCACTACAGACCCCATACACGTTAAAATAAGAGGATATAATTAACAACATTATACCAATAACTTAGCAAATGTAAATGAAATACATTCCTTAAAAAGCACAACATACTAAAACTTATTAAATAAGATATTAAAAAATCTTAAAAAAAATTTATAGCTATTGAAGAAATTAAATCAGTAATTAAAAACCTAACAACAAAAACTCACATCCAGATTGCTTTACTGCTGA
Organism: Balaenoptera borealis; assembly: GCF_965194805.1. Classification (NCBI taxonomy): domain Eukaryota; kingdom Metazoa; phylum Chordata; class Mammalia; order Artiodactyla; family Balaenopteridae; genus Balaenoptera; species Balaenoptera borealis. The sequence continues at coordinate 36,424,328 of NC_138860.1, read as the reverse complement.
ATTATTGCAAAGATATAAAGAAAAATAATATTAATGTTACATAAATAATTCCAGAGAATAGAAAAGAATGAATACTTTCCAAAACATTTTATAAGACTAGCATAATCTTGATGCCCAAACCTGACAAGGGCATTAAAAGAAAAAAATAAATTAGAGTTCAACATCTCTTGAGAACATAAATGCAAATTTTCTAAACAAAATATTAAGAAACTGAACAGAGCATTACTTACAGAGGATGGTATAATGGTCAAAATATGACTTTCACTGACTAATTTTTAAATATTAAACCAATCTTACAATACTTGAATAAAATGTATTAGCAATCACACACACACAAACACATACACCACACACAAGATAATCATATATAACACATCATGACCAAGATGGATTTATTCTAGTAATTCAAAGCTGGTTAGCTTTCCAAAGATCAATCAATGTAATACAAAACATCAACAAAGTAAAGGAGAAACAGATATGATTATCTCAATAGATGCAGAGTGATAAATTAGAACACATATTCATGATGAGTCTTTCAGCAAATTAGATAGCAAAAGGAATTTCCTTAATCTGATAAGGATATCTGCCAAAAATTTACAGGAAATATCATGCTTTATAATGACTATGTAAAACCAATATTATCTCTTCCATTCGACATTGTACTGGAGTTTCTAGCCAATGCAATAAAATAAAATAAATAAATAAAGATACAGGAAAGGAAAGATTTAAAAATATGATAATTATTCACAAATAACATGATTGTTTATGCAGCATATCAAAAAGAATAGGCAGATAAACTATTGAATTTAAAAGAAAATTTAGCAAAGTTGCTGGATTCAAGGTCAAATGATTATATGTCTAAGAAATAAACAATTAGAAAATAAAATTTTGAAAAAGATATCTAGGAATAAATCTAATAAATGATATTTGAGACTTCTATAATGTAAACTGGAAAATATTAAGAGAAATTAAAGAAGACTTCAAAAATGGAGGGATGTTCATGAATTTAAAACTCAAAAATGTAAATATGTTAATGGTCCACAAATTGATCTACTGAGTCAATAGAAGCTCAATACAAATTCAAGCAGGATTTCTTTTTTTGTGTGTGTGTAAACTGACAAGCTGATTCTAAATTTTATATGGAAATGCAAAGGGCCAAGAGTTACCATGTAAATTTGAAAGTAAATGGTTAGAGGATACGAGCCACCAGATATCAGTCTTAATATAATGCTATGAAATGAAATGAAAACAGTGTAGTAAATAAACCAAAGGAACAGAACCTCTCTGGAATGAGATTCACATATCACATCACCTGACTTATGGGCATTGTGGTATACAAGGAATGGTCTTTTTAAATAAATGTTATTAGATTAATTATCTATCCAACAGGGAAAAAAACCCAAAAATAGAATACTTTGACCATACTCCACACTATACAAAAAATAAATTTGAGATGAATCACAGACTTAAACATGAAAAATAAAATGATAGGCAAAGATTTTTTTTAAGTAGAACAGAGAAAGCAGTAACTAGAAAGGAAAAGACTCATGAATTAGACATTATTAAAATGTATTCCTATTACCAAGGACATCATTAAGAAAGCAAAAAGACAAGTTTTAGCCTGGAAGAAAATTTTTGTGTTACATTTATTGGAAAATCTGAGAATATGTAAAGAACTTCTACAGAACAATAAAGAGACACACAAACAGGTAAACATTGGGGAAAAGTTTTAAACAGGCATTCATAAGCGTATGAAAAGGTGCTCAGCATCAGTCATTAGGAAAATGCAAATTAAAAACCACAGTGAGCCACCAGAATAGCTAATATTTAAACAATTGATAAATAACAAGTTTCCAAGGATGTGGAGCAGCTGGACCTTTCATATGCTTCTGGTGGAAGTGTAAATTTGTACAACCATTTTATAAAATCTTTTGGCAGTATCTATTAAAACTGAATACATTTATAGCCAGCAATTCCACTTATAGAAATATAAACAATTTATATAGATTTGCATGTACATAAATATGTATAGATTTGCATATGTATAAAGATTCCCAAATTTCTATAGATTTGCATATGTACCTGTAAGAAATACTGCTGATATTTAAACAGCTGAATTTACAAATTAATTAAATACAGTATAGCAATAGAAAAGGTCCAATTAATCCTACATACAACAACATGGATGAGTCTCCTAAGTATAACACTGAGCAGAAGCTGGACACAGGAATACACATTTTTTTGTTCCTTTAATATAAAATTTAGGAAGAGGCAGAGTTAATCTTTGGTGATAGAAGATAGAATAATAGTTACTTTGGGAAGATAATAACTGAGAAAGGGCAAGATGGGGAGTCTGAGGTGGTGATAATGTTCTATACCTTATCTGAGTGCTATTTACATGGGTGCGTTCACTTTGTAAAAATTCCATGAACTGAATGATTAAGATTGTGCACTTTACTATATATGTTAAACTTCAATAAAAAGTCTGCACAGTGTGAATAAATTGTTGGGGAAAAAAGACCATCTAACAAAGTAAATTCCAGGCCACAAGTCTTTATTGATGAATTCTTTCAAATATCTAAAAAAGAATTAATGCCAATCTCACCTAAACCCTTACAGGGAAACAGATATATGGAACACTACCAGCTGGCTTTATGAGACTATCATAAATTTGATACTAAAATCTGATAAAAACATTACAAGAAAGAAAATTACAGTCTAATCTCTCTAAAAAGTATTAAGAATGGAGTAATAAAAGTGTTCTAAAATTAGTGGTGCTGGTTACACAAGTATGAATATACCAAAAATCATTGAACTGTATACTTTAAAAGGGTAATTTTATGGTATGTGAATTATATCTCAAACAAAAGCATATTAAACAACAAATAAAAATTATAAAATATTATGACCAAGCTGATTTATTTCAAGAATGTAAAATTGGAATTTGAATCAGTTTGTCTTTCAAAATTTCTTAGCAATGAAGAGCAAAAGGGAACTTCCTTAATCTAAAAATGGGTATCTACAAAAATACCTACAACAAATACCAGATTAATAGTGAAATATTTGATTGAATCTTTCCCTTTGAGATGGGGAACAAAACAAGGATGCCTTCTAGCCCCCAAGGTGAAATGTTACACTGGTGGTCTACCTAGTGAAAGAAAGAAAGGAAGAAAGAAAGAGAGGAAGGAAGGAAGGAAGGAAGGAAGGAAGGAAGGAAGGAAGGAAGGAAGGGAGGGAGGGAGGGAAGGAGGGAGGAAGGAATGAAGAGAGAGTTCCCTGGTGGTCCAGTGGTTAGGACTCAGTGCTTTCACTGCCATGGGCCCAGGTTCAATCCCTGGTTGGGGAACTAAGATCCTGGAAATCATGTGGCATGGAAAAAACAAAAAACAAAAAACAAAAAAACCCAGAAAGAAAGATAGAAGGAGGAAGGAAGGGATAGAGAAAGAAAGGAAAGAAGCAGGAGTAAGAGGAGGAAGAGGGAGGGAGACAGAAAGTTTGTAGTTATCTACTGTTTTTGTACAATGTCATCCAGGCTAAATTGGAACTAGTTTTCCCAGACTTACTTTGCCTGCATGGTTCTAGGTTGGGGTTAGAGTTTGAGAAATTGGCATGAAATGCAAGGTAGAAATGAAGCAACAGCCGTTCCACTCTGAAGGTCATCCCTGGTTAGAGGTGGCAAGGGGACAAATGCACTAAACAAACGGACAGGTTCCCATTTGTTCTTGCTCTCCTTATTTCTGCATCCAGCTGTCCTTAACTGCTGGTCCTGCTTACCTACAGTGATTCCAACCCACTCTCAGATGCTTCACTGTGAGCTTACAGAAGCAGTAGTCATGAAGAGCAAAACACTTTTATAGATTTCTAACACCAGCCCTCTTCCCAGTTCTACCCCAGCAGTCAGATGTGCTTAGCTTCCTGAAAGCCCCAACTCCAAGACAGGTAGTTAGTGATTTTTCTGATCTTTTTAGAGCAGCTCCACATGCAATTGGATAAAGTTTAATTGCATAATAAATCTCTTATTTCATAATACCAATAGTAGTTCTGCTTCCATATTTGGACCAAAATTTATCCCAGAGTAACAGAAGAGTCTGGGATTGGTTCTTTGATACGATTGGATTTAAAGGAATTAACGTTGCCCATGAAAAAGGACACACAAGTAGTTTATGGCGTGTAGAGAAAGAAGATAACATCAGTTAACACCCATAGACATCTACAATCAATAGAAGCAAGGTTTTGGGTGACCAAGTGGTTGCTGTCCTAGAACATTTTAAGGAAGGCAAATAATGGAGTTGGTTGCATACTTCTAAGTGCACCAGAGAACTTAAGAGAAAGAAAATTGTGAGTACAAAGCTTTAAATTCCTGCTCAAGGTCTGGATCTGGAAGCTTCTACATCTGTCCTAAAAGAAACACTTGTATCCTGTGGCCACAGGGCCAAGATTCCTGAAAAACAAACACACCACCTAATCCTGTGGCTGAACTACAACGCAAATTGAATTCACAATTTCAGAGTCTCTTATGCTAAAGTTTGGGCATTGATTAGAAAAAGAAAGACTCTGAAAATTGAGATGGAGATATATGGAAAAATTTCTAATGAAACAGAATATCTTGAACCAGGAAATTCTTCCGAGAGAAGATCTTCAAGATGGCAGAGAAGTAAGACGTGGAAAACACCTTCCTCCGTACAAATACATCAAAAATACATCTACATGTGGAACCACTCCTACAGAACACTTACTGAAGATCTGGCAGAAGACCTCAGACTTCCCAAAAGGCAAGAAAATCCCCATGCACCTGGGTTGGGCAAAAGAAAAAAGAAAAAACAGAGACAAAACAATAGGGATGGGACCTGTACTTCTGGGAGGGAGCTGTGAAGAAGGAAAAGTTTCCACACACTAGAAAGCCCCTTCACTGGTGGAGATGGGAGTGGGGCATGGGGGAAGCTTCAGAGCCACGGAAGAGAGTGCAGCAACAGGGGTGTAGAGGGCAAAGCGGAGAGATTCCCACACAGAGGATCAGTGCTGACCAGCACTCACCAGCCTGAGAGGCTTGTCTGCTCACTCGCCAGGGTGGGTTGAGGCTGGGAGCTGAGGCTCGAGCTTCAGAGGTCAGATCCCAGGGAGAGGACTGGGGTTGGCTGCGTGAACACAGCCTGATGTGGGCCAGTGTGCCACAGCTAGCCAGGAGGGAGTGTGGAAAAAAGTCTAGACCTGCCTAAGGGGCAAGACACCATTGTTTCAGGGTACACAAGGAGAGGGGATTCCTTCCCTCTCTGCCCACAGAAGGCAGAGCACCACCTAAATGAGCTCCAGAGACAGGCATGAGCCAGGGCTATCAGCTCAGACCCCAGAGACGGGCATGAAATGCTAACACTGCTGCTGCAGTCACCAAGAATCCTGTATGCAAGCACAGGTCACTATCCACACCCCACTGGGAGCCTGTGCAACACACCACTGCCAGGGTCCTGTGATCGAGAGACAACTTCCCCAGGAGAACACACAGTGCGCCTCAGGTTGTTGCAACACCACGCTGGCCTCTGCCACCACAGGCTTGCCAGACATTCCAATTATAACTACCGTACCCCTCCCTCCCCCCTCCAGCCTCAGTGAGCCAGTGCCCCCTAATCGGCTTCCGCTTAAACCCTGTCCCGTCTGGGCAGGAACAGATGCCTGAGGGCAACCTACACGTAGAGGTAGGGGCAAAACCAAAGCTGAACTCCAGGAGCTGTGTGAACAAAGAAGAGAAAGGGAAATTGCTCTGTGCAGCCTCAGCAGCAGCGGATTAAATCCCCACAATCAACTTGAGGTACCCTGCATCTGTGGAATACCTGAATGGACAATGAATCATCCCAAAATTGAGGTGGTGGACTTTGGGAGCAACTGTAGATTTGGGGTTTGCTGTCTTTGACTGATTTGTTTCTGATTTTTATGTTTATCTTAGTATGGTTTTTAGCACTTGTTATCATTGGTGGATTTGTTTATTGGTTTCGTTGCTCTCTTCTTTTTTTAATTATTATTATTATTTTTAAAATTTTAATAATTTTTTTTTTCTTAAATTGTTTTTTCTTTCTTTTTTTCTCCCTTTTCTTCTGAGCCATGTGGCTGACAGGGCCTTGGTGCTCCAGCCTGGCATCAGGCCTGAGCCTCTGAGGTTGAAGAGCCAAGTTCAGGATATTGGACAACCAGAGACCTCCCACCCCACATAATATCAATTAGCGAGAGCTCTCACACAGATCTCCATCTCAACACTAAGACGCAACACCACCGAACGGCCAGCAAGCTCCAGTGCTAGATGCCCCATGCCAATCAACTAGCAAGACAGGAATACAACCCCACCCATTAGCAGAGAGGCTGCCTAAATTCATATTAAGTTCACAGACACCCCAAAACGCACCACAGGACGTGGCCCTGTCCACGAGAAAGGCAAGATCCAGCCTCCCCACCAGAACACAGGCACCAGTCCCCTCCACCAAAAAGCCTACACAAGCCACTGAACCAACCTCACCCACTGGGGGAAGACACCAAAAACAATGGGAACTACGAATCTGAAGTCTGCAAAAAGGAGACTCCAAACACAGTAACTTAAACAAAATGAGAAGACAGAGAAATATGCAGCAGATGAAGGTGCAAGGTAAAAACTCACCAGACTAAACAAATGAAGAGGAAATAGGCAGTCTACCTGAAAAAGAATTCAGAGTAACAATAGTAAAGATGATCCAAAACCTTGGAAATAGAATGGAGAAAATACAAGAAACATCTAACAAGGACCTAGAAGAACTAAAGAGCAAACAAGCAATGATGAACAACACAATAAATGAAATTAAAAATTCTCAAGAAGGAATCAGTAGCAGAATAACTGAGGCAGAAAAATGGATAAGTGACCTGGAAGATAAAATAGTGAAAATAACTACCACAGAGCAGAATAAAGAAAACAAAATGAAAAGAATTGAGGACAGTCTCAGAGACCTCTGGGACAACATTAAACACACCAACATTCGAATTAGGGGTCCCAGAAGAAGAAGAGAAAAAGAAACGGACGGAGAATATATTTGAAGATATTATAGTTGAAAACTTCCCTAATATGTGAAAGGAAATAGTCAATCAAGTCTAGGAAGCACAGAAAGCCCCATACAGGATAAATCCAAGGTGAAACACGCCAACACACATATTAATCAAACTATCAAAAATTAAATACAAAGAAAAAATATTAAAAGCAGCAAAGGAAAAGCAACAAATAACATAGAAGGGAATCCCCATAAGGTAAACAGCTGATCTTTCAGCAGAAACTCTGCAAGCCAGAAGGGAGTGGCAGGACATATTTAAAGTGATGAAAGGGAAAAACCTACAACCAAGATTACTCTACCTAGCAAGGATCTCATTCAAATTAAATGAGAAGAGAAATTAAAATATTTACAGACAAGCGAAAGCTAACAGAATTCAGCACCACCAAACCAGCTTTACAACAAATGCTAAAAGAACTTCTCTAGGCAGGAAACACAAGAGAAGGAAAAGACCTACAACAACAAACCCAAAACAATTAAGAAAATGGTAATAGGAACATACATATCAATAATTACCTTAAATGCAAATGGATTAAATGCTCCAACCAAAAGACATAGACTGGCTGAATGGATACAAGAACAAGACCCGTATATATGCTGTCTACAAGAGACCCACTTCAGACCTAGGGACACATACAGACTGAAAGTGAGGGGATGGAAAACGATATTCCATGCAAACGGAAATCAAAAGAAAGCTGGAGTAGCAATTCTTATATCAGACAAAATAGACTTTAAAACAAAGACTATTACAAGAGGCAAAGAAGGACACTATATAATGATCAAGGGATCGATCCAAGAGGAAGATATAACAATTGTAAATATTTAGGCACCCAACATAGGAGCACCTCAATACATAAGGCAAATGCTAACAGCCATAAAAGGGGAAATCGACAGTAATACAATCATAGCAGGGGACTTTAACACCTCACTTTCACCAATGGACAGATCATCCAAAATGAAAATAAATAAGGAAACACAAGCTTTAAATGATACATTAAACAAGATGGACAATTGATATTTATAGGACATTCCATTCAAAAACAACAGAATACACTTTCTTCTCGAGTGCTCATGGATCATTCTCCAGGATAGATCATATCTTGGGGCACAAATCAAGCCTTGGTAAATTTAAGAATATTGAAATCGCATCAAGTATCTTTTCCAAGCACAATGCTATGAGACTAGATATCAATTACAGGAAAAAAATCTGTAAAAAATACAAACACATGGAGGCTAAACAATACACTACTAAATAACCAAGAGATCACTGAAGAAATCAAAGAGGAAATCAAAATATCTAGAAACAAATGACAATGAAAACACGACGACCCAAAACCTATGTGATACAGCAAAAGCAGTTCTAAGAGGGAAGTTTATAGCAACACAATCCTACCTCAAGAAACAAAAAATGTCTTAAATAAACAACCTAACCTTACACCTAAAGCAATTAGAGAAAGAAAAACAAAAAAAACCCCACAGTTAGCAGAAGGAAAGAAATCATAAAGATCAGATCAGAAATAAATGAAAAAGAAATGAAGGAAACAATAGCAAAGATCAATTAAATTAAAGCTGGTTCTTTGAGAAGATACACAAAATAAACCATTAGCCAGACTCATCAAAAACAAAAGGGAGAAGACTCAAATCAATAGAATTAGAAATGAAAAAGGAAAAGTAACAACTGACACTGCAGAAATACAAAGGATCATTAGAGATTACTTCAAGCAACTCTATGCCAATAAAATGGACAACCTGGAAGAAATGGACAAATTCTTAGAAAAGCACAACCTTCTGAGACTGAACCAGGAAGAAATAGAAAATACAAACAGACCAATCACAAGTACTGAAATTGAGACGTGATTAAAAATCTTCCAACAAACAAAAGCCCAGGACCAGATGGATTCACAGGCGAATTCATCAAACATTTAGAGAAGAGCTAACACCTATCCTTCTCAAACTCTTCCAAAACTTAGCAGAGGGAGGAACAATCCCAAACTCATTGTACGAGGCCACCATCACCCTGATACAAAACCAGACAAAGATGTCACAAAGAAAGAAATCTACAGGCCAATATCACTGATGAGCATAGATGCAAAAATCCTCAACAACATACCAGCAAACAGAATCCAACAGCACATTAAAAGGATCATACACCATGATCAAGTGGGGTTTATCCCAGGAATGCAAGGATTCTTCAATATACACAAATCAATCAACGTGACACACCATATTAACAAACTTAAGGATAAAAACCATATGATCATCTCAATAGATGCAGAAAAAGCTTTCAACAAAATTCAACACCCATTTATGATAAAAACCCTCCAGAAAGTAGGCATACAGGGAACTTACCTCAACATAATAAAGGCCATATATGACAAACCAACAGCCAGCATCGTTCTCAATGGTGAAAAACTGAAACCATTTCCTTTAAGATCAGGAACAAGACAATGTTGCCCACTCTCACCACTATTATTCAACATAGTTTTGGAAGTGTTAGCCACAGCAATCAGAGAAGACAAAGAAACAAAAGGAATCCAAATCGGAAAAGAAGAAGTAAAATGGTCACTGTTTGCAGATGACATGATACTATACATAGAGAATCCTAAAGATGCTACCAGAAAACTACTAGAGCTAATCAATGAATTTGGTAAAGTAGCAGGGTACAAAATTAATGCACAAAAATCTCTTGCATTCCTATACACTAATGATGAAAAATCTGAAAGAGAAATTAAGGAAACACTCCCATTTATCACTGCAACAAAAAGAATAAAATACCTAGGAATAAACCTACCTAAGGAAACAAAAGACCTGTATGCAGAAAACTATAAGACACTGATGAAAGAAATTAAAGATGATACAAACAGATGGAGAGATATACCATGTTCTTGGACTGGAAGAATCAACATTGTGAAAATGACTCTACTACCCAAAGCAATCTACAGATTCAATGCAATCCCTATCAAACTACCAATGGCATTTTTCATAGAAGTAGAACAAAAAATTACACAATTTGTATGGAAACACAAAGGACTCCGAATAGCCAAAGCAATCTTGAGAAAAAAACGGAGGTGAAGAAATCAGGCTCCCTGATTTCAGACTATTCTACAAAGCTCCAGTAATCAAGATAGTATGGTACCGGCACAAAAACAGAAATATAGATCAATGGAACAGGACGGAAAGCCCAGACATAAACCCACACACATATGGTCACCTCATTTTTGATAAAGGAGGCAAGAATATACAATGGGGAAAAGACAGCCTCTTCAATAAATGGTGCTGGGAAAACTGGACAGCTACATGTAAAAGAATGAAATTAGAACACTCCCTAACACCATACACAAAAGTAAACTCAAAATGGATTAAAGACATAAATGTAAGGCCAGACACTATAAAACTCCTAACTGAAAACATAGGGAGAACACTCTATGACATAAATCACAGCAATATCCTTTTTGACCCACCTGCTAGAGAAATGGAAATAAAAAGAATAATAAACAAATGGGATCTAATGAAACTTAAAATCTTTTGCACAGCAAAAGAAACCTTAAACAAGATGAAAAGACAACACTCAGAATGGGAGAAAATATTTGCAAATGAAGCAACTGACAAAGGATCAATCTCCAAAATATATAAACAGCTCATGCAGGTCAATATCAGAAAAACAAACAACCCAATCCAAAAATGGGCAGAAGACCTAAATAGACATTTTTCAAAGAAGATATACGGATTGCCAACAAACACATGAAAGGATGCTCAACATCACTAATCATTAGAGAAATGCAAATCAAAACTACAATGAGGTATCACCTCACACCGGTCAGAATGGCCATCATCAATAAATCTACAAACAATAAATGCTGGAGAGGGTGTGGAGAAAAGGGAACCCTCTTGCACTGTTGGTGGGATGTAAATTGATACAGCCACTCTGGAGAACAGTATGGAGATTCCTTAAAAAACTAAAAACAGAACTACCTTACCACCCAGCAATCCCACTGCTTGGCATATACCCTGAGAACACCATAATTCAAAAAGAGTCATTTACCACAATGTTCACTGCAGCTCTATTTACAATAGCTGGGACATGGAAACAACCTAAGTGTCCACCAACAGATGAATGAATAAAGAAGATGTGGCACATATATACAATGGAATATTACTCAGCCATGAAAAGAAATGAAATTGAGTTATTTGTAGTGAGGTGGATGGACCTAGAGTCTGTCATACAGAGTGGTGTAAGTGAGAAAGAGAAAAACAAATACTGTATGCTAACACATATATATGGAATCTAAAAAAAAAAAAAAAAAAGGTTCTGAAGAACCTAGGGGCAGGACAGGAATAAAATAAAGACAGAGACGTAGAGAATGCACTTGAGTACACGGTAAGTGGGAAGGGTAAGCTGGGATGAAGTGAGAGAGTAGCATTGACATATATACACTACCAAATATAAAATAGATAGCTAGTGGGAAACAGATGCATAGCACAGGGAGATCAGCTCAGTGCTTTGTGACCACCTAGAGGGGTGGCATAGGGAGGGTGGGATTGAGATGCAAGAGGGAGGGGATATGGGGATATATGTATGCAGACAGTTGATTTGCTTTTTTATACAGCAGAAACTAACACAACATTATAAAGCAATTATACTCCAATAAAGATGTTAAAAAAAATTGTAACCACAAAGAAAAGTAAATAATTCTAAATACAAAAAAAAAAAAAAAAGAAGAAGAAGATACACAGATGGCAAAGAAGAAAAAAAGAAATTCTGCCAAGCCTACTTTGCCAGAAGGAGAGCCTTCCTCCCTGGTCTGAGGAGAAAAGCATCCTCGTGCCTGAAGAAACTAACAGACTCTCGTGAGGTAGCTGTCCTGATAGGACTGCTGTGGAAAATACAGAATGCTCAGTTAAATTTGAATTTCAGAAAAAAAAGAAAATTTCTAAGTATATCCCAAATATTGCATGGCACACATTTATTCTACAGAAATATCTGTTGCTTCTCTGAATTCAAATTTAATTGGGCATCTTACATTTTTATTTACTAAGTCTGGCAACCCAAATTGCAGGGACTGCTGATTTTCCTCAGGACATATCCCTACCACCTTGCATTGTTTCTAGTCCTCTAACCAGATTCAAGCCCTGACAGGACCAGGGAGATCTGGGGAAATAAAACTTATGACCTGTGAGAAAGTATAAAATACAGCAAAAGAATTGAGATTCTGAATTCAATGTGTTAGTTTGAGTGTGGCCTAACAGAATGAAGTTCAAAAGCAGAACATTATTAGTGTACTGCAGAGGAAAACATCCTGTGGCCTAGGGACCTAGGAATGCTAGAGTGGATTTATCATGTAAGACTTGTTCATCTACTCCCTAATTATCTCCATGGTGCACATAGGTTGAAAGTGAGACCTTTTACCCAAGGCTTTGAGAAATACATTTATGCAGAAGTTTCAGCATCCTTGAAGAACTCTGTGATGGTTATTCTCCATAGGCCAGGAATGACAGTGGGAATGGTAGCTATTAAATGGGGTTACCTGAATCCAATGGGGATGAAAGGACCTCAGGGTCACAGAGGCCAAGTGGTAGCACTTAACTGTCAGAGACAACTGAAGCAGAAATCAGAATGATTTTCCTGCAAAGATCTTTGTCATTGGCTCATTGATCATGGAATCGCTAAAACTGAAGCAGATGGATAGTGGTCTAAAGTTTTAGTTGATTTGTATTAGCAGAGAAGATCTAGGTCTAGTGAACAGAAGTCTGACTTGAATCACTACAGAAGAGAGTTGTGGTTATTTATCAACCAATTCTAAGACTTGAGAACCAGTTTAGAGACCCAGAGCAGCTTCAATAAAACGGGAGACTGACTCTTCTTGAGGAAGAGGAAGCAACTGCTGCACAGTCAAAATGTATACTGTAAGTTTCCTCCCTACCCTTTACCAAGGAGGCTTAAAGCCATTTGCCAGGGTTGGATATAGAAAAGGTTACAGAATTATAGATAGAGACAAAAATATGGAAATATGTCAAGGTGTATTATTTTTAATATAATGAGATCTTGTATAGTCTTGTATAAATTGTGTATAAAACATACTATTTTGTCATCTGATTTTCTTCACAGAAATATATATAATAATCATCTTTATAAATATTAAGTGTTTTTCCATAATATCTTTTTATGGCTGAATAAATTTCCAATGTATGGATGTATTTCTTCTAATTCTGCATGGCTATTTTATGCTTCTTAGGGAATTCTCAGTAGTCACTTTTAACATGTCTTTTTGCTTCCAATAGGTTACTTGCAAACCATATTAGGAACCATGCAGTGCATTTAGGTTAGTTTAACATGTTTGCCATTATAAAGTATGCTGCAATAAAAAGTTTACAATCTGTTTATTTCCTAAGTATAAATTCTAAGAAGCGGGTCAAAATATAAGCCCAATTTTGAGGCTTATATTACATAATGACTTTCAAGAGAGTGTGTTGAACCATTGGCACATGAAAGTGTGAATTCCTCCACAGCTTCATCAAACCTCAAAGAGTATCACTTTAAAAATCTTTACTAATTTTCTAAGCAGGATGGTTATTATACTGGGGATGGCAGAACCAACATAATTCCAAATTAACTGAGGTAAATATAAAGTTTGAAGACTTTTATGCATTTAAGTCCCCAGGTTCAGAAAAGGCACAACCCAGGATAAAGAAGAACTTAAGAAAACAGTTGCCAGGACCCCACATGTATTTTTGAGACCATTATAGCTGTCTTCAGCCATCTGAATGACAGAATGAAAAAAATCAATCAAGATTTTTATAACTCCAGGGGGAAAGTGAGAACTTATTGGTAAAGGTGATAGAAAAGAATATTCCAACTCACTCTCACAAATAGGTGGGTCATTATCCCAGATGACAGAGTTGCCAGAGATGATGCATGCAGCAGAGGATTGACCAATGAGTCGGTATCTAGAGGCAAAGAATAATGAATGTTATATTCTAAATAAACACTTAATCCTGCTTAAATTGCTGCTTACAAGAGATTACAGTCTGGGAGAATACAGAAGGACAACTTCCATTTGTCAAAGTACTATTGCTTTCCCAACTTTTGTGTCTTTATTTGGACTTTAAAATTATCTTCTTCATGCCTTCTAAATTAGATGAGATCTCTCTTCTTTATTAGGTTAAGGCACATTTTTTATGTACATCTAAGATAAATAAGATTCATCAAACTATAACCAAAGGAAATCCAAGCAAGACAAACACAGTTGAACACTTATTTCATATTATAAATGTTAAAGGCAGAAATTCTCAATTAGTACGCCACAAGCTGTTCAAAGTTTGCTATACAATTTGGAAAAACTGATGACATTTATTTTTACTTCAGCTGAAATTTTCTATAGTCATGGAATGTTGGGCTGAACCATTCATGAAAATTGGTGGAGAGTAAGGCCGAACTTGATACTACTACAGGTTAAGATGAATAGTGTCAAATAACCGTCAAGTGTTATTTGGTATAGCTGAGAACACTACCTTATGAATATATAAGAAACTATGGCAGCACAAACTTTATTCAAACATCAAAATGGGTCAAATGGAGATCAAATGAAAAGAGCTGTGGATGTTCTTGAAGAAACCTGAAGCACTGTTACATTGAAGCAGTGGTTATGTTGTATTTATTAATGCCTTCAGTATTGTTTTCAGGTTTTTAATGCCTTCCAGTACACCATCAAAAATGAAAATATTCTAAATTGCACTGCAAACACACATACACACAAATAGACAACAAATGGAGTAAAGAAAAGCTGCAGTCTTTCCACTATGTGTGCACCTCTTCCTTCCTGTTTGCCATAGGAGTGGAGAATCATGGAGACTCCTCTGGTTTTTGACTTCATAAAGATTATTTCTTAAAGTGCTCTTTTTGATTTTTTAATCATGAGGATTGGGATAAAAATGGTGAAGCAAGTTCTAACTTGAGTCGGCAATTCTTCTGAAACGTTTTGTTTTGTTTTATTTTTTTGCATGTTGCCACATGATAGAAGAATGATTTATTAGAACAAATTCCATGACAAATCATATAAAATAACCATTTTCTGAAAGACATCCATAAGACCACTTGAGGACAAATGCACAGAGGTGCCTCCAAGAAGCCAGACAAATAAGTTACCAATCCCATGTCTGGTGTGAGTGGAGGAGCCCTCCTGCTGCTATCTTGAAGTCTAGGTCTCACCAACCAGGTTCTGCTGATGCTGCCATTGCAGGCAGAATAAGGCTCACATGCTGGGGCATGAGATATGTCAGCGCACCCAGGTTCCGCTATTGATACAGCTGCTGGTGGACTGGGACCTGCTGCTTCCCATGGGTGTGTGACATGGGAAGGATAGACTTCCCTCATCCCCAATTTCTCCCTATGCTGCTAATTTAGGCAGATTGGGCCACCACTATCACTAAGTGTGGGTCTCCCTACTACATCCTTGCTGAGCTTTCCCTTCCCCAGTCCTTTAACAGGAGAGTAGGCTTCTCTCTCTCTCTGCTTGTTGACTGTTCTGGCTTACAGTCTTCTATAGCACCCATCCTGAGAGATAAAAAGAAAACCCAGGGAACTCACTGCAGGGTCATTCTTTAAGTTCTGGGGTCCCTAGCCAGTCCACTTTCTTTCTACCTTTTGTGGTCCTTTTATGGTTGTATGTTGAACAATTTCTAGGGTATTTAGGTATATGTAGAGAGAGAAGCAGGGAAAAGTGAATCTGGAACTGGAAGTTCAGTAACAGCTCTTTAAAAGCCGATTATAAAAGTTAATAGTCATTGTAGAAAAAAAGTGAAAGATACAGAAAATTCCAGTAATGGAAAAAAATTACCTAAACAGTATCTTACAACATAGTTAATGGTTTAGAGAAGTGCTTCTCCAAAGTTTTATTTGCATAGAAATCACCAGGGCATCTTGTGAAAATATGATTCTGATTCAGTGGGTATGAAAATTCTGCATTTCTAACAAGCTCCCAGGAGTTGCTGACCTTGCTGGTCTGTGCACCATACTCTGGGTCAAGAACTTACAGAAAATTCTTTCAGTTTCTTACATGAAGAGATATACATGTAACATGGATGTCAGCTGTCAAGTAGGTGTGGTTAAACTGGCCAGGACCTATATTTCACAGCTGTGTGAGAGTCCTCTTCCACACACATGATTACTGTGTGTCTTAGGGCTAATTTCCCCATACTTCTCTCTGCTTTCACTTTCCTGTGTCCCTCCCTGCTGGCTTTGGGTTCTGCACAACATTTTATCTAGCAGCAATGCCCAGGATTTTTGTGGGTTTCTCCCCCAAATCCACTTGCTCAAAGCATTTGTTGTTGCATTTGGGGGAAGTTTTAGGGAGTGTTACACTGGGAAGTGAATGCCATTAGGCATTTTATTCCATCCCTCACTTGTCTTTCTCCTTCTTCTCTGGAAAAACAAGAAACTTCCTCTCCTTGCCTTGCACAGAACAGGCCCTTTGGGGTCTCACCTTCTTTAAATATAACATCTATCCTAAAACTGTTTTCATTATATACAATATTGTTGGGTAGGACACCTACATTTGCTTTTCAGATTTCCTTTTGGGGGCTTATTGAGATCGACAGTCCTGGGTTCTCTGTTTACCCCAACCTACCCATCATGAGTTCTCAGACTGGTGAGTTTGGGAGAAGGAATAGGGCAATTCATCTCAAACTTCTGCATTCCCACTCTTCATGCCTGCAGAGAGGATGTATTCTAGTTTATTCTCTGCTATGTGCTAAGGGGCCTCTCCTACCCCTGTGGTGAGTGGGCGTGGGGATGGGATGGATGCAGGAAGCTTACAGTTGTCCAGCTGTGTCTGAGAACAGGTAATTACATTTAATAATGGGATTTTAAAAATTAGGTCATTTAGCCCTGACCTAAAGTTTTATTCTCTACTAATCTCTTTCAGCAATAAAGATATAATTTGATCTTCATCTGTCTGATTCCTCAGCTGGTCCAGAAATTTGGTGGTGAAGATACATGTATTGTTTATTGGAATCCCTCAAACCCCAGCAAATATATTATAATCAATCCCCAGTATTTTTATTGGCAGAATAATATTCCATCACATGAATGGACCCTAATTTACTCAAATAATCCCCTGTTGTTGAACATTAAGATGTTTTCCATTCCAACCTTTCCAAGCCTTTGGAGTCTAAAAGACTTCAAAAAGGAAGACTGTTAAGTTTGACTTCTTGGCAAAAGTGCATTGCCTAAATTGTGTTAAATGGTATAAATTTGTATCAATTTATACTGCTACTAGGAGATTATGTCAATGCCCATTACCCTGAACTTCAAAACTATCAGCTATACAGAGGGATTTTTGTGTGTTTTGTTTCTTGCTATAGCTCCAGCTTCCAGAATAGTACCTATTCTTAGTATTTGTGGGCTCTGAATAAATACTTTTGGATTGAATAAGTGGTCAAAGTAGCGTATTATTGTTATTTTCATTTGTATTAATTTTATTAATAGCAAGGCCAGACTCTTCCACATGTATTTACAATTTGTACCTTTTTCTTTTGTTAATTGCCACTTTGTATCTTTTGATCATTTCTCTATTTAGGTGTTCATATTTTGTTTGTAAGGGCTATTTATATATTTTTGTGGTTTTTCATTTGTACTTTATTTGTTTTTAGTATTTGTATATGCGTCAATTCTATTAACCTCTCTGTGGATTCTGCCTTTGCTTGAAATGAACCCATTGACTTGGAATGTTCCTAAATCTGATACATATTTATCATTTTTTATTTTATTTTATTTAGGTGTCACATATAACATGTAATTCTTTGATCAATATGAAATTTATTGTGGTGCATAAAATGTGCTAATTATTTAACATAAATAAAAAATACTAGTTTGCTTACTGCTTTGAAATGCTGCATGATACCTTCATATAATACCCTCTTTTACAAATTTGGGTCTATTTCTGGACTTCCTATTCTACTCTTTTGAGCTCTGTATTTTATAATATACCATTATAATATACTTAAAATTACTTTAACTTAATAATATGCTTTGAAGTAAAGATGTTGAAGATTTGAATAATATAAACCGAAGCCCTTTTAATAGATTGGTTTTCAACTTTGTTCTCTACGGTGAGAGAATGTACTTTTAAATTCTATAGGTTATTCAAGCAAAGTAATAGATATACTAGGTAGAAAATCTTCATGTAGAAAATCAATAAATTTCTTTTACATCCTGATTACAATGAACATGATCTCATTTTTATAAAATAAATTTCTAAAAGGAAAAAACAAAAATACCCCAATTGTGACCCCAACTTATATGCAGAAAGTGTAACATTTTCTTCCCTCTATTTTGCTACATGGATTAATTTGTCTACTTTTGTTCAGCTGGAAATTATTTTTTACCCGATCAGGGTAACATCCATTAAAAATACATATGAATTTGTTTTCTCCATTTTTTGAGGTCAAGAATGAGACACTGACTATAAGTCTAGCACTTTAAAATTTTCTTAATTTCAAGATTTCTTTTTATACTCTGTGATTTTAGATATAATTATGTTCTTAAAACCTTCTCTAAAAATAATCTTCCTTTACATCAATGAAACACCCATGTTAAAAATAAATCATCTGATAACTTGTATCCTGAAATCTTGATGAACTATTTATTAGCTATAATATGTTTGTGTGTGTGTGTGTGTGTGTGTGTGTGTGTGTGTCTGTGGGTACATTCCTTAGTATTTTCTATACCAGATATGTAATTTGCAAACAGAGAGGTTGTTTTCTTTTTCTTTTTTTGATTGAACTATAGTTGGCATACAATATTGTACTAATTTCAGATGTACAATATGGTGATTTGACATATTATATATATACATATGTATGTATATATATGTATATATTGAATTGATCACCACAATAAGCCTAGTAACCATCTGTCATAATGCAAAGTTATTACAATATTACTGCCTATATTCTCTATGCTGTACATTACATCCTGTGATTTATTTACTTTATAACTGGAAGTTTATACCTCTTGATCTCCTTCACCTGTTTCACCCAACCCCCTATTCCCCTTCCCTTTGATGACCACCAGTTTGTTCTCTGTATCTGTGAGTCCATTTCTGCTTTGCTTTGTTTTGTTTGTTCATTTGTTTTGTTTTTTAGATTCCACATATAAGTGAAATCATATTTGTCTTTCTTTGTCTAAATTATTTCACTTAACATAATGCCCTCTAGGTCCATTCATGTTTTCACAAATGACAAGATTTCATTCTTTTTTATGGCTGAGTGATATTGTTTTGTATATATACTCCATCTTCTTTATCCATTTACCTATCAATGACACTTAGGTTGCTTCCATATCTTGACTATTGTACATAGATATATTTATGTTATGTCCTCTTCTTGGATTTATCCCTTTATCATTATGTTATGTCCTTCTTTGTCTTTTGTTACAGTCTTGGTTTTAAAGTGTATTTTGTCTAATATAAGTCTTGCTGTTCCAGCTTTCTTTTTGTTTACATTTGTGTGGAATATCTTTTTCTATGCTTTCACTTTCAGTCTGTGTGTGTCTTTAGATTTGAAGTGAGTCTCTTTGTAGACAGCATATATATGGGTCTTGTTTTCTTAATCCATTCAGCCATCCTGTATCTTTTTTTTTTTTAAATTGGGGTATAGTTGCTTTACAATGTTGCATTGGTTTCTGCTGTACAACAAAGTGAATCAGCTATATGTATACACATATCCCCTCCCTCTCAGACCTCCCTCCCACCGCCCTCCATCCCACCCATCTAGGTCACCACAGAGGACCGAGCTGAGCTCCCTGTGCCATACCGCAGTTTCCAACTAGCTAACTATTTTACACATGGTAGTGTATATATGTCAGTCCCAATCTCCCAATTCATCCCACCTCCCCTTCCCCCCATGTCAACACGTCTGTTCTCTATGTCTACGTCTCTATTCCTGCTCTGCAAATATGTACCTGTACCATTTTTCTAGAGTCCACATATATGCGTTAATATACAATATTTGTTTTTCTCTTTCTGACTTACTTCACTTTGTATGAGAGACTCTAGGTCTATGCATATCTCTATAAATGACCCAATTTCATTCCTTTTTATGGCTGAGTAATATTCCATTGTATATATGTACCACATCTTCTTTATCCATTCATCTGTCGATGGACATTTACGGTGTTTCCATGTCCTGGTATTGTAGATAGTGTTGCAATGAATATTGGGGTGCATGTGTCTTTTTGAATTATGGTTTTCTCAGGGTATATGCCCCTTAGTGCGATTGCTGGATCATATGGTAGTTCTATTTTTAGTTTTGTTAAGGAACCTCCATACTGTTCTCCATAGTGGCTGTATCAATTTACATTCCCACCAACAGTGCAAGAGGGTTCCCTTTTCTCCACACCCTCTCCAGCATTTATTGTTTATAGATTTTTTGATGATGACCATTCTGACTGGTGTGAGGTGATACCTCATTGTAGTTTTGATTTGCATTTCTCTAATAATTAGTGATGTTGAGCAGCTTTTCATGTGCGTCTTGGCCATCTGTGTGTCTTCTTTGGAGAAATATCTGTTTAGGTCTTCTGCCCATTTTTGGATTGGGTTGTTTGTTTTTTTTGGTATTGAGCTGCATCAGTTGCTTGTATATTTTGGAGATTAATCCTTTGTCAGTTACTTCATTTGAAAATATTTTCTCCTATTCTGAGGGTTGTCTTTTCATCTTGTTTATGGTTTACTTTGCTGTGCAAAAACTTTTAAGTTTCATTAGGTCCCATTTGTTTATTTTTGTTTTTATTTTCATTTCTCTAGGATGTGGGTCAAAAAAGATCTTGCTGTGATTTATGTCAAAGAGTGTTCTGCCTGTTTTCCTCTAAGAGTTTTATAGTTTCTGGCCTTACATTTAGGTCTTTAACCCATTTTGAGTTTATTTTTGCGTATGGTGTTAAGGAGTCTTCTAATTTCATTCTTTTCCCAGCACCACTTAATGAAGAGACTGTCTTTTCTCCATTGTATATTCTTGCCTCCTTTGTCATAGATTAGGTGAACATAGCTGTATGGCTTTATCTCTGGACTTTCTATCCTGTACCATTGATGTATGTTTCTGTTTTTGTGCCAGTACCATATTGTTTTGATTACTATAGCTTTGTATTATAGTCTGAAATCAGGAAGCCTGATTCCTCCAGCTCTGTTTTTCTTTCTCAAGATTGCTTTGGCTATTTGGGGTCTTTTGTGTTTCCATACAAATTGTTAAATTTTTTGCTCTAGTTCTGTGAAAAATGCCATTTGTAATTTGATAGGGATTGCATTGAATCTGTAGATTGCTTTGGGTATTATAGTCATTTTCACAATATTGATTCTTCCAATCCAAGAACATTGTATCTTTTGATTAGAGTATTTCATTCATTTACATTTAAAGTAATTACTGATAGGTAAGTACTTTTTGCCATATTGTTAATTGTTTTATGGTTGTTTTTGTAGTTCTGCTCTGTTCCTTTCTTCTTCTCTTGTTCTCTTCCTGTGTGATTGGATGACTCTCTCTAGCTTTATGTCTGTATTCTTTTCTCTTTATATTTTGTGCTATAGGTTTTTGGTTTGTAGTTACCATGAGATTTACATATAGCAACCTATGTATATAGCAGCCTATTTTAATTTGATGGTTGCTTAAGTTGGAGCACATTCTAAAAGCACTGCATTTTTACTCCTTCCCCCATTTTATGTTTTTGACATCATATTTTACATCCTTTCATTCTGTGTATTGCTTAACTAATTATTTTAGATTTAGATGGATTTTACTACCTTTGTCTTTTAAACTTCATACTAGCTTTATAAGTGGTAGATCCACTACGTTAACTCTGTGTTTGCCTTTACTAGTGAGATATTTTTCCTTTCATAGTTTTTTTTTTGTTTCTAGTTATGGCCTTTTCTTTTCCATTCGAAGAAGTTCCTTTAACATTTCTTGTAAAGCTGGTTTAGTGGTGATGAACTTTTAGCTTTTGCTTGTCTGGGAGGCTCCAGTTGTCTTTCAATTCTGAATGATAACTTTGCTGGGTATTCTTATAAGTTTTTTTCCTTTCAGCACTTTGAAAATATTGTGCCAGTCCCTTCTGGCCTGTAAAGTTTCTGCCTAAAAATCAGTTGATAGTCTTATGGAGGTTTCCTTGTACATAACTTTTTTCTTTCTTGTTCCTTTAAAGATTCTCTCTTTATCTTTAACTTTTGACATTTTAATTGTAATGTGTCTTCGTGTGGGTCTCTTTGGCTTCATCTTGTTTGGGACTCTCTGTGCTTCCTGGATTTTAATGTCTGTTTCCTATGCCAGGTTAGGGAAGTTTCCAGCCATTATCTTTTCAAATAGGCTTTCTGTCCCTTTCTTTCTCTTTTCTCCTTCTGGGCCCCCTCTAATGAAAATGTTAGTATGCTTGATGTAGTCTCAGAGGTTCCTAAGGCTATCTTCATTTTTTAATTCCTTTTTTTTTCTTTTTGCTGTTCCAATTGGGTGATTTCCACTACTCTGTCTTCCAGATCACTGATCTGTTCTTCTGCATCCTCTATTCTGTAATTGATTCCCTCTAATGTATTTTTCATTTCAGTTATTGTACTCTTCAGTTCTGATTGGTTCTTCTTTGTATTCTCTATCTCTTTGTTGATGTTCTTACTGTGTTCATCCATTCTTCTCCTGAGTTTGATGAGCATCTTTATGACTATTACTTTGAACGTTTTATCTTATAAATTGCTTATCTCCATCTTGTATATTTCTTTTTCTGGGGTTTTATCTTGTTCTTTCACTGGGAAGGTATTCCTTTGTCTCCTATTTTGCCTAACTCTCGGTGTTTGTTTTTATACATTAGGTATATCAGCTACATCTCCCAACTTTAAAAGAGTGGCCTTATGTAGATAGTTTTATGTAGAGCCCAGTGGCATAATCCCCCCTGGTCACCCAAGCCAGGTGCTCAAGGCTATCCCCTGCATGGGCTGCCTGCATCCTCCTGTTGTGTTTAAGCCATGACTTCTACAAGACACTCTGGTAGGCAGGGCCGATCCCCAGCCCAGCTGTCTGTGAGGCCTGGTTGCAACTTCTGTGGGCTTGCTGGTGGGAAGGGCTAGGTCCCCCAGAATGTGAGCCACTTTGGAGGATCACTGGTCCTGGGCAGAACCATGTACCAGGTAGGATGGGGCGGGAGCTTCTTTAGAGGGACTGGTTGAGGCAGGTGGGTTGGGTTGGGCAGGTACTTAGGGGAACATTGGGGTGGGGCACGTAGTGTTACCTATGTTGATGAAGAGTGACAGAAAGGCACCTACCAGCACTGGGCCAGCTAGGTGTAAGGAGAGAAAAAAAATGGCACCTACCAGCACTTCCATCCCCTGGTACCTGCCCCAGAATTAATCAATAAATCTCCTTCTCATAAAGCCAAGGCATTTTTTAAGTTGCTGCTCTGTCTGTGCTGGGACTCAGAGCAAGTGAGCCCTTCAAGAGCAGTCTCCCACTATCCTCTGGCTCCCCTGAAAGATAAGCCTGCTGGTTTTCAAAGACAGACACTATGGTGGTTTGTCTTCCCGGTGCAGGTGCCCCAGGCTGGGGAGCCCAGTGTGGGTCTTGGACCCCTCACTCCTCAGGGGGGACCCCCATGGTTGTGATTTTCTTCTGGCTTGTGGGTCACTGCATTGGGGGGGAGGTGTTCTGACTAGACCACATCTCTTCCCCTCCTCTTCATCTCAATGTGGCCTTTTCTTTATATCCTTAGTTGTAGAAAATCTGTTCTTCTAGTCTTCAGGTCACTTTCAGAGATAGTTATTCTATATGTAGCTGTAGTTTTCGTATGTCTGTGGGAGAAGGCTAGGATTTTTCTACTCCACCCTCTTGATCTGGCCTCCAAACAGAGACTGTTTTAATTCCAAACAGAGACTGTTTTAATTCTCCTTTCCAATCTGGATGCCTTTTATTTCTTTTTCTTGACTAATTTCCTGGCTAGAATTTCCAGTATAATGGTAAATATTTGTGTGACAATTTTAATTTATATAAATGTGTATGTGATGTGGTATACATGTGTGTCTGTTTATGTGTGTGTGTATGTGCTGTAGAAATATATTTCTTAGTTGTTGATCATGGTAAAATAAGTTTGAAAACCACTGTCCTAGAGAAACTTTTGCCCATGTGTACTAGGAGACATGTATGAGTATCTTTATATCAGGGATGCTTATAATAGCGAAAACAAAACAAAGCAAAACAAACTAGAAATAATCCAAATATCTAACGACAACAAAAAAAAGAAATAAATTCTTCTGTATCCAGACAAGAGAACACTATCCTAAATGAAAATGAATTAACAACAACAACATGAATGAATGTCAGAAACAAACTATTAAATCAAAAGCAATTTGCACAGATGTTCATATAAAATCATGTCATTTATATAAAGTTCAAAATATGTATAACTAAAAATATAATGATTAGGACTATGTATGGGAGAAAATGGAAAAGAAATGCAAGGGATCGACAAAATTCAGGATGGTGGTTACTTCTGGAGAAGTTTTGGAGGTGATGGAATGGAAATTGGGAAAAGCACATAGTCAGCATCAAAGGTACTAGTGACGGTTTTTAAGGTGGGTGGCATATGCACTGAAATTAATTTTATTGTTATTACTATTTTTATGTTTCACTTATGTTATTTTGCATGTATTGTAAGTAATAATAAGTAATAAAAACAGAACAAAAGTTAAGATATAAGATGTACCTATTTCTTTCCTAAATTGGTTGTCTCCCCTAAGGATAAGCCAAGAGTATGCCCACAGCAAGATTCCTGTATTGTGTACACTTCTGGAGAGGTGCTATAACAATTAAGATTTGCCCATCCACCACATCTACTCCATCATCCCAAATAAACAACTCTTTCCTACTTTTTCCTGAGTCCAACATTTCTAGCTCTTATTGCTTTGAGTTAAGAATATATGTGTGTTTGTTCCACTTACTTCTTTAGAATGCTGGTCCTTCTCATCTAGTAAATGCTTCACTTGGCTTTAGGTGCATTAATTTGGTGTGAAAACACTACCCTCACCCCTCCAATTTCTAGCATGGATACAGGTTTTTTTCCTATTTTTTCAAATATTTGTTTAGTCATTGCAAGGGTAGTTAAATGCCTGGATTCAAGACACAACTTCTACTTAGAAATCTTATTGCTATGTTTTAAATGGACAGGTAGTTTGACTTTCCTTTCTGAGACTACTGTTTAGAGACTAGTGTTACAATTCTAGAACTGTCATCCCAAACAAAGCTACTGCCAACTCACCCTTCATTACAAAAATAATTAACAGTTGATCCAAACTGGGTGTCTTTGTTGATGTCCATTTTGCCATTTATGAGCTCTGGAAGAGATCCACATGATTTACCTATGGGAAAGAAGCAGAATGTGGGGACTGGGTGTAGAATACTCTGAACGTCTGTTAATACATAAGGTCCCAAACTGGCCATAGCTCTTGTAGTTCCATAGATTTGCCACCTTGAGGAAACTCACAAGACTGCCTCAGGATCAGCCACCTACTAAGCACCACTTTCAAGAAGACCTCCCTTCCAGATCTCATCCCCATATTTTTTGCCTCTTAGAAAGATGTAAACTTTGCTTTATTACTAAAATGCTTACTCTGTAATTCAACCAGTGTACATCAAAAGTCTTGAAGTTTGGGATTCTCTCCCCACCTACACTGTTCTTTCCTTTCCTGAGTCATTCATTACTTAGTTTCAGTTGTAAAAATGGGACACCCCTAGTGAATGGAGATTTTCCCTCAATCATGCCTTGTGATGGTCATTTCTCATGAAATGAACTTGTAATGAAGGTGCTAGGAACTCAAAGCAGTAGGAAGATATGACCTACAAGAATAACTCTCACATCTTTTTATACCTTAGGCAAAGTTACCAAGACACGTGTCTTTGTTTCAAAATTTGAACGACTGATCAGACCTTAAGGATTATTGACACAGAGGAGTCCTCAGTCTAGAGTTACTTACGCCTACAGTTGTTTTCAGGGCTTGACCAGACAGAGTTTTGCAGGCAGGTGATAGAGAACACTCTTCCGTAGTAACCAAGGCGGCATTTATACTTCACAGATGTCCCAACAGGAAACTCATCTTTGTCAATCGGTTCTGTAGGCATGGCGAATGTAAGGCGCACCGGGGATTGGCACTGACCTGGAGAGCAAGACCACAGGGACGTCAAAGTTAGTGGAGAGGCCCTCCACTCCCACAGCTACGGGAGCTCGGCCACCCGCGCCGGGCGGGCTCCACCCGAGCCTTCGGGGCCCAGGGGCAAGCAGCGTGCTGCCGAGCCCCTGACGTTCCACGTGCCCTGGAAGCGGCTCCTGCTCCGCGACTTTCCTGAGAAGCCGGCGCGGCCACGGCTTTGGATCCCGCCGCCGGGGGTCTCGCATTCCGGGCAGCCCCTCAGCATCCCGGAGCTGCCCCGAAAGCGTAAAATCGACGCGGGGGGTATGACTGAGGCTTCGGTTTCGCCCAGCAAGCGCCGTGACAGCGGGGACACTGTCGCCCCGGACGGCGCGGAGCTTGAGGGTCGCGGCCTGGAGAGTGGCGATCCGCCGCTGCCGCAGCCGCCCGTGCGGCCCCGCGGGCCAGGGGAGGGGCGGTGGCGACGACGGGGCGGGTCGCGCAGAGTCCCTGCGGGGAGACTGGGGGGCCGCGCTGCGCCAGCTCAATGAAGAATTTTGGCAGTAAAACAGCTTCCAGTGCTGGAGGAATCCTTTACCACCTAATGATCTGGCAGACATTGAAGATGTAAGTGAAGACAACCCGACAAAAACAACACTTCCGGGCAAGAATGCAGTGGTTGAGATTAATATGGAGTCCTGACAGAAGGAGCTGAAGAAATGGGTTTTTCTGAATTTGAGGAGACATCTCTAAGTGAATTTATGTCTTCTTAAGGAAAAAAGTTATTTTCCATACTTGATGTGATATCATTCCCAAACCTGAAAAATGAGGAAAAATTGTTTTAAAGATAAATGCCTGCAGCCACTACTGTACCTCCCAATAGGGATTTGTCAAGGATATAGTGCAGTTACAGGAGAAGTATTTTATGTATGCATTCTTAAGAAAAATTTATGTTTAGGTTCTAAATTTGAAGATATCAATCTTATACAAAGGAATTCTGACAGTTTTAGAAATAGATGGGAAACATTCAGATATTCCTCTTGTTGCACCAAAAAGTTAATTTGTGCTACATGAAATGAATATTGTTTTATAATAATTTATTAATAAAATGCTTTCTAATACATTTCATCGACTCTTCTTCGTTGAACAAATAGATGACTTAAACATCTATGCAAACTTAAAATGTGGGGGATTCTTTCTGAAACCTGGTATTGTTTTTGTTTTGTTTTGTTTTATTTATTTATTTTGGCTGCACGCAGGTTTTCTCTACTTGCGATGAGCGGTGGCTACTCTTCTTTGCGGTACACGGCTTCTCATTGTGGTGGCTCCTCTTGTTGCAGAGTACGGGCTCTAGGCGCAAGGGCTTCAGTAGTTGTGACACGCGGCTCAGTAGTTGTGGCTCACAGGCTCTAGAGCGCAGGCTCAGTAGTTGTGGTGCATGGGCTCAGTGGCTCTGCGGCATGTGGGATCTTCCCAGACTAGGGCTCGAACCCGTGTCCCCTGCATTGGCAGGGGGATTCTTAACCACTGCAGCATCAGGGAATTACCCCTGGTATTGTTTTTTGTGTTTTTTTTTCCTTCCCTTAGTTTATGATTATTATTATTTTTTAAATTGTTATTGGTATAGTTGATTTACAGTGTTGTTTTAGTTTCTGCTGTACAGCAAAGTGAAACAGTTATACATATATCCACTCTTTTCTAGATTCTTTGCCCATATAGGTCATTACAGAGTATTAAGTAGAGCTCCCTGTGCTATACAGTAGGTCCTTATCCATGATCTATTTTATTTTTTTTAATTAAATTAAATTTAATTTAATTTTTTAATTTTTAAAATTTTTTAACATCTTTATTGGAGTATAATTGCTTTACAATGGTGTGTTAGTTTCTGCTTTATAAGAAAGTAAATCAGCTATACATACACATATATCCCAGTATCTCTTCCCTCTTATGTCTGCCTGACTCCCACCCTCCCTATCCCACCCCTCTAGGTGGTCACAAAGCACCGAGCTAATCTCCCTGTGCTATGCGGCTGCTTCCTACTAGCTATCTACTTTACATTTGGTAGTGTATATATATCCATGCCACTCTCTCACTTTGTCCCAGCTTAGCCTTCCCCCTTCCCCGTGTCCTCAAGTCCATTCTCTAGTAGGTCTGCGTCTTTATTCCCGTCTTGCCCCTAGGTTCTTCATGACCATTTTTTTTTTTTATTCCATATATATGTGTTAGCATACAGTATATGTTTTTCTCTTTCTGACTTACTTCACTCTGTATGATAGACTCTAGCTCCATCCACTTCACTACAAATAACTCCATTTCATTTCTTTTTATGGCTGAGTAATATTCCATTGTATATATGTGCCACATCTTCTTTATCCATTCATCCGATGATGGACACTTTGGTTGCTTCCATGTTCTGGCTATTGTAAATAGAGCTGCAGTGAGCATTGTGGTACATGACTCTTTTTGAATTATGGTGTTCTCAGGGTATATGCCCAGCAGTGGGATTGCTGGGTGGTAAGGTAGTTCTGTTTTTAGTTTTTTCAGGAACCTCCATACTGTTCTCCATAGTGGCTGTATCAATTTACATTCCCACCAACAGTGCAAGAGCGTTCCCTTTTCTCCACACCCTCTCCAGCATTTATTGTTTGTAGAGTTTTTGATGATGGCAATTCTGACTGGTGTGAGATGATATCTCGTTGTAGTTTTGATTTGCATTTCTCTAATGATTAATGACGTTGAGCATTCTTTCATGTTTTTGCTGGCAATCTGTATATCTTCTTTGGAAAAATGTCTATTAAGTCTTCTGCTCATTTTTGGATTGGGTTGTTTGTTTTTTTGATATTGAGTTGCATGAGCTGCTTGTAAATTTTGGAGATTAATCCTTTGTCTGTTGCTTCATTTACAAATATTTTCTCCCATTCTGAGGGTTGTCTTTTCGTCTTGTTTAAGGTTTCCTTTGCTGTGCAAAAGCTTTTAAGTTTCATTAGGTCCCATTTGTTTATTTTTCTTTTTCTTTCCATTTCTCTAGGAGGTGGATCAAAAAGGATCTTGCTGTGATTTATGTCATAGAGTGTTCTGCCTAGGTTTTCCTCTAAGAGTTTTATAGTGTCTGGCCTTACATTTAGGTCTTTAATCCACTTTGAGCTTATTTTTGTGTATGGTGTTAGGGAGTGTTCTATTTTCTTTCTTTTACATATAGCTGTCCAGTTTTCCCAACACCACTTATTGAAGAGGCTGCCTTTTCTCCATTGAATATTCTTGCCTCCTTTATCAAAGATAGGGTGACCATATGTGCGTGGCCTTATCTCTGGGCTTTCTATCCTGTTTCATTGATCTATATTTCTGTTTTTGTGCCAGTACCATACTGTCTTGATTACTGTAGCTTTGTAGTATTGTCTGAAGTCAGGGAGCCTGATTCCTCCAGCTCCGCTTTTCTTTCTCAAGATTGCTTTGGCTATTCGGGGTCTTTAGTGTTTCCATACAAATTGTGAAATTTCTTGTTCTAGTTCTGTGAAAAATGCCTGTAGTAGTTTGATAGGGATTGCATTGAATCTGTAGATTGCTTTGAGCAATATAGTCATTTTCACAATGTTGATTCTTCCAGTCCAAGAACATGGTATATCTCTCCACCTATTTCTATCATCTTTAATTTCTTTCATCAGTGTCTTATAGTTTTCTGCATACAGGTCTTTTGTCTCCTTAGGTAGGTTTATTCCTAGGTATTTCATTCTTTTTGTTGAAATGGTAAATGGAAGTGTTTTCTTAATTTCACTTTCAGATTTTTCATCATTAGTGTATAGGAATGCAAGAGATTTCTGTGCATTAATTTTGTATCCTGCTACTTTACCAAATTCATTGATTAGCTCTAGTAGTTTTCTGGTAGCATCTTTAGGATTCTCCATGTATAGTATCATGTCATCTGCAAACAGTGACAACTTTACTTCTTTTCCAATTTGGATTATTTTATTTCTTTTTCTTCTCTGATTGCTGTGGCTAAAACTTCCAAAACTATATTGAATAATAGTGGTGAGAGTGGACAACCTTGTCTTGTTCCTGATCTTAGTGGAAATGGTTACAGTTTTTCACCATTGAGAACAATGTTGGCTGTGGGTTTTTCCTATATGGCCTTCATTATGTTGAGGTAAGTTCCCTGTATGCCTACTTTCTGGAGGGTTTTTATCATCAATGGGTGTTGAATTTTGTCGAAAGCTTTTTCTGCATCTATTGAGATGACCATATGGCTTATATTTTTCATTTTGTTAATATGGTGTATCACATTGATTGATTGCGTATATTGAAATATACTTGCATTCCTGGGATAATCCCGAGTTGATCATGGTGTATGATCCTTCTAATGTGCTGTTGGATTCTGTTTGCTAGTATTTTGTTGAGGATTTTTGCATCTATGTTCATCAGTGATATTGGCCTGTAGTTTTCTTTCTTTGTGACATCTTTGTCCGATTTTGGTATCAGGGTGATGGTGGCTTCATAGAATGAGTTTGGGAGTGTTCCTCCTTCTGCTATATTTTGGAAGAGTTTGAGAAGGATAGGTGTTAGCTCTTCTCTAAATGTTTGATAGAATTCGCCTCTGAAGCCATCTGGGCCTGGGCTTTTGTTTGTTGGGAGATTTTTAATCACAGTTCCAATTGCACTGCTTGTGATTGGTCTGTTTGTATTTTCTATTTCTTCCTGGTTCAGTCTCGGAAGGTTGTGCTTTTCTAAGAATTTGTCCATTTCTTCCAGGTTGTCCATTTTATTGGCATAGAGTTGTTTGTATTAATCTCTCATGATCGTTTGTATTTCTGCAGTGTCAGTGGTTACTTCTCCTTTTTCATTTCTAATTTTATTGATTTGAGTCTTCTCCCTTTTTTTCTTGATGAGTCTGGCTAATGGTTTATCAACTTTGTTTATCTTCTCAAAGAACCAGCTTTTAGTTTAATTGATCTTTGCTATTGTTTCCTTCATTTCTTTTTCATGTATTTCTGATATGATCTTTATGATTTCTTTCCTTCTGCTAACTTTGGGGTTTTCTTGTTCTTCTTTCTCTAATTGCTTTAGGTGTAAGGTTAGGTTGTTTATTTGAGAAGTTTCTTGTTTCTTAAGGTAGGATTGTATTGCTATAAACTTCCCTCTTAGAACTGCTTTTGCTGAATCCCATAGGTTTTGGGTCGTCGTGTTTTCATTTTCATTTGTTTCTATGTATTTTTTTATTTCTTCTTTGATTTCTTCAGTGATCTCTTGGTTATTAAGTAGTGTATTGTTTAGCCTCCATGTGTTAGTGTTTTTTACTGATATTTTCCTGTAATTGATATCTAGTCTCATAGCGTTGTTGTTGGGAAATATACTTGATACGATTTCAATTTTCTTAAATTTACCAAGGTTTCATTTGCGACCCATGATTTGATCTATCCTGGAGAATGTTCCATGAGCACTTGAGAAGAAAGTGTATTCTGTTGTTTTTGGATGGAATGTCCTATAAATATCAATTAAGTCCATCTTGTTTAATGTATCATTTAAAGCTTGTGTTTCCTTATTTATTTTCATTTTGGATGATCTGTCCATTGGTGAAAGTGAGGTGTTAAAGTCCCCTACTATGATTGTGTTACTGTCGATTTCCCCTTTTATGGCTGTTAGCATTTGCCTTATGTATTGAGGTGCTCCTATGTTGGGTGCCTAAATATTTACAATTGTTATATCATCTTCTTGGATTGATCCCTTGATCATTATGTAGTGTCCTTCTTTGCCTCTTGTAATAGTCTTTGTTTTAAAGTCTATTTTGTCTGATATAAGAATTGCTACTCCAGCTTTCTTTTGATTTCCGTTTGCATGGAATATCGTTTTCCATCCCCTCACTTTCAGTCTGTATGTGTCCCTAGGTCTGAAGTGGGTCTCTTGTAGACAGCATATATACGGGTCTTGTTTTTGTATCTATTCAGCCAGTCTATGTCTTTTGGTTGGAGCATTTAATCCATTTGCATTTAAGGTAATTATTGATATGTATGTTCCTATTACCATTTTCTTAATTGTTTTGGGTTTGTTGTTGTAGGTCTTTTCCTTCTCTTGTGTTTCCTGCCTAGAGAAGTTCTTTTAGCATTTGTTGTAAAGCTGGTTTGGTGGTGCTGAATTCTGTTAGCTTTCGCTTGTCTGTAAATATTTTAATTTCTCTTCTCATTTAATTTGAATGAGATCCTTGCTAGGTAGAGTAATCTTGGTTGTAGGTTTTTCCCTTTCATCACTTTAAATATGTCCTGCCACTCCCTTTGGCTTGCAGAGTTTCTGCTGAAAGATCAGCTGTTAACCTTATGGGGATTCTCTTGTATGTTATTTGTTGTTTTGCCCTTGCTGCTTTTAATATTTTTTCTTTGTATTTAATTTTTGATAGTTTGATTAATATGTGTCTTGGCATGTTTCTCCTTGATTTATCCTGTATGGGACTCTCTGTGCTTCCTGGACTTGATTAACTATTTCCTTTCCCATATTAGGGAAGTTTTCAACTATAATCTCTTCAAATATTTTCTCAGTCCCTTTCTTTTTCTCTTCTTCTTCTGGGACCCCTATAATTCAAATGTTGGTGTGTTTAATATTGTCCCAGAGGTCTCTGAGACTGTCCTCAATTCTTTTCATTCTTTTTTCTTTATTCTGCTGTACAGTAGTTATTTCCACTCGTTTATCTACCGGGTCACTTATCCATTCTTCTGCCTCAGTTATTCTGCTACTGATTCTTTCTAGAGAATTTTAAATTTCATTTATTGTGTTGTTCATTATTGTTTGTTTGCTCCTTAGTCCTTCTAGGTCCTTGTTAAACGTTTCTTGTATTTTCTCCATTCTATTTCCAAGATTTTGGATCATCTTTACTATCATTATTCTGAATTCTTTTTCAGGTAGACTGCCTATTTCCTCTTCATTTGTTAGGTCTGGTGGGTTTTTACCTTGCTCCTTCATCTGCTGTGTGTTTCTCTGTCTTCTTATTTTGCTTAACTTACTGTGTTTGGGGTCTCCTTTTTGCAGGCTGCAGGTTCATAGTTCTCGTTGTTTTTGGTGTCTGTCCCCAAGTGGCTAATGTTGGTTCAGTGGGTTGTATAGGCTTCCTGGTGGAGGGGACTAGTGCCTGTGTTCTGGTGGATGAGTCTGGATCTTGTCTTTCTGGTGGGCAGGTCCACATCTGGTGTGCGTTTTGGGGTGTCTGTGAACTTAGTATGAATTTAGGCAGCCTCTCTGCTAATGGGTGGGGTTGTATTCCTGTCTTGCTAGTTGTTTGGCATAGGGTGTCCAGCACTTTAGCTTGCTGGTCGTTTAGTGGAGTTGCGTCTTGGTGTTGAGATGGAAATCTCTGGGAGTTTTTCACCGTTTGATATTACGTGGATCTGGGAGGTCTCTGGTGGACCAATGTCCTGAACTTGACTCTCCCACTTCAGAGGCACAGCTCTGACACTCGGTTGGAGCACAGAGACCCTTTTTGGGAGGTCTGAGGTCTTCTGCCAGCGTTCAGTAGGTGTTCTGTAGGAGTTGTTCCACATGTAGATGTATTTCTGATGTATTTGTAGGGAGGGAGGTCTCTCCACGTCTTACTCTTCTGCCATCTTGAAGCTCCTTCCCCCTTGTATTGTTTTAAAAGAGCTTTCTAGATGTAAAGTAGTGAAAATTTTAATTGGGTAGGATATTTGCATAAGTTCCAATATTTAACATTTGTTAAACTTGACTTTGGGCAATCAAAATTGGATAAAAAAGAAAGAGAAATGAGTAGGTGCTTCCTTCCCCTTTGTCTCAGGATAAGAGGAAAGGAATTTATCATATTTCTTTTTCTTTCTTTTTTAATTCCTTGGTTTTGGATTGCTTTGAGGGTATGGTGTTTAATGCTTATTACTTTAGACTTGTTGTTGTAAACGCTGACAGCACTTCAAAAAGTTTTGAATGGGCCCCACTCCTGAGAGATTCTCATGTAATTGTTCTGAGGTGGGCTTTGGGTGTAGCTATTTCTTTTAAGCACCAGTTCTCCTTCCTCCCATTCCTCAAATGAGCAGACCTGTTCGAGAACCACTAGACTAATGATAGTTTTTCCTGTTTAAAGGAGACAAGTAACTTGAACTTAAGCTCTGCCTCCTTAATTACCTTTGTTCTTATTTTGCTCTGTTGAGGGCTTTGTTACAACTAAATTATTGTGTCATTATTACTGTTTTATTGTTAAAGAAATAAAGTAAACAATTTGTGTTTGAGTTTAAAAAAAAAGCTAGTGGAGAAATTTCTATGCTACTTTCTCTTTTTTTCTCCAATATGTTTCATAGTTGTAGCAGTAACCACTGTTGGAAGTCTGTTGCCAAGTCAGCAAAAAGAAATTTCAGCACATGATTTGTAGACAAAGCTCAACAACTATGAAAGCATATGTTTAAATGCATATTTTAAATATTAGACTCAGCTACTACCCCTTAAGACCTCATAGGTTTAAGTTAAAGTAATAAAAATACCATTTAGAGTCAATCAATATGTAATCAAGAAGAAATATCTGCTGGAAATATACCATTTTACTTTAGTTTTAAAAATCCCTTTTTTTTGTTTTTGTTTTTAAATCTGTTGTTCCTCCCCACACTCCCTACTAATTAATTCAAATAATGGAGGATAGATTGAAACCAATCAATTAACTGGTCAATTTTTTTAGTCTTCAAAGAACCAGCTTTTGGCTTTGTTGATTTATGTTTATCTTCATTTTATTTTTACTAAAAGTTTCTTGAGTTTATTTGGTGTTCTTTTTTAAAAAATGAATTTCTTGAGATAATTACTTAGAATTTTTTTATTTTCAGCTTATCATAGTCTAAAAAAAGCTTCAGACTATTATTTTTATTCTAAGCATAGATTTAGCTGTATTCCACAAGTTTTAATGTGTCATATTTTCTTTTTTTTCAGTTTAAAATATTTGATAATGACCATTGTAGTTTCTTCAATGACCCATGGTTTACTTAGAAATGTTTTTCAGAATTTACAACCATTTGAGGAATGTTTCTAGCTGTATATTTATTATCAAGTTTTGAGATTGATTGAGTTTGTTTTATGGCTCAGCGTATGATCAACTGAGATAACTGTATGTGTATGTATTTGTAAAAAATATGCGTCTGTTGTAGAGGGTGCAGTGCCCTGGGTATATCAGTGAGGCACAATCTGTTAATATTTGTTTAAATCTTCTACACACTTACTGATTTGTTGGGGGTCTGCTTATTCTACCAGATAATGTTCCATCTATTGTACATTTGTCTTATTTCTTTTTCTAACTCTGTCCATTTTTTTACTTTTATATATTAATATATACATATTTTTAACATTTTTATTTAGGTACAGTAATGTACCTTTATATATTTTAAAATTATATTTTCTAGTAGATAGACTCTTTTATAATTAGAACATATCTCTCTTTATCTCTAGTAATGAATCTTGCCTCAAATTCTATTTTGTCTGCTTTATTTATAAGGCAATTAAGAAACAAATAACAAGTTTGTAGATTTAGTCCTCTATATATCTATAACTATTTTAAATATAAACACACAATGATAATTTAAAGACAAAGATTGTCATAATGCCACATTTGTCAAATCAGCTTTCTTTTGGTTCATTTTTGCATAATGTGTTTTCCATCTTTTTATATTCATTCATTCTGTCTCTGAACATGTATATTATTTGTTTTGTATGGAACACATAGTTTTTATTTTTACTTTTATTTATTCTTTTATTTATATATTTATTTATTTAGGCTGCACAGCACAGCTTGCAGGATCTTAGTTCCCTGACCAGGGATTGAACCTGGGCCCTGGCAGTGAAAGCATGGAGTGCTAACCACTTGGCAACCAGGGAATTCCCTGTAGTTTTTATTTTTAATTAATTATGATAGAGGTTCCCAAACTAAGTTCACAGTGCTCTTGAGGTCTTAGTAATTTTTTCACGTCATTCCTAGCCAAAAAAGAAATACTTAACAGTTTTATTTATTAAATAACTGGACCCAAACAGCTTAATAAGTCTTGTGCCCACCATAATTCTTAATAATAGAATGTTAGACACTGCTCAACTTCTCAAACCTTGGAATCAGATTGTAAACTGCCACTTAATTTCCTATACCATTAATTTTCATTTGGTACTTTTTCTTTATCACAGTCACTGCTGAAAACCCAGCTTTGCAAAGATTTGATGTCACCAAGCGGAACTTTCTGCAACCTAATGCAACTGGGAGCTACTCTGAGCTAGCAGTTTGCAAAATACGTGAGAGCTATCAAATATTGCTGTGTTTCCACTGAAAATTTAGAATATTCCTTAGGTCTCCTGTGAATTTATGAAGGCCCCCAGGGCACCTCAACCCACAGTTTGGGAAATGCAGTAGCATGACAATCTTTGTATTTAAAGTGGAATTGTCTGTTTATATTTAATGTAATTGTTGATGTCTTTGGGATTCAATCAATCATCTTACTATTTGTTTTTTTATTTATCCTATGTTTTCTATGTGCTTTATTCTCTTCTATTTTGCCTTCTTATTGATTATCAATTATACTTATTATTTTACTTATTTATTTTTATTAGATTATTATGAACATAATAATAATCTACTTTTATTGTTCCTTTAAAGATAATGTGCATCCTTAACATAGTAACAGGTAATTAACAATTATATCTTCCCCAACAATGCAAGAATCATAGAAAATGCTAACTCCATTTACTTCCCTCCTCTCTTTTGTTCTATCATTATCATGTACTTAAATTCTACATACATTTTAAACTAACACTAGTCATAATCAACGTACACACTGCAGGCTGTTTGCTGGGCTGTAACCATTTGCTGCTAACCTGGATCCTAATGGCAATGGATTCCCTCAGCAGGCTCAGCTAAAATTTTGAAAATCTGTGTGGAAATATGTGGTAGGCTAGATAATGAGCTCCCAAAACATCCATGCCCTAATCCTTGGAAACTGTGAATGTTACATAAGATGGCAACAGCGCTTTGCAGATGTGATTCGCTTAAAAACCTTGAAATGGGAAGATCATCCTGCATTATTTGGATGGACCCTAAATTTAATCACAAAGGTCCTTATAGGAAAGAAGCAAAGGATCAAAGGAGACCGAAGAAGATTTGAAAATGGTGCACTGCTGACTTTGAAAGTAGAGAAAGGGGACCATGAGCCAAAGGATGTACGCTGCCTCTGGAAGGTAGAAAGAGCAAGGAAACCTACACTCCACTTGAGCATCCAGAAAGAACACAACCCTATGAACCCATTGTAGATTTTGACCTCCAGAACTTTAAGAGAATAAATTTCTGTTGTTTTAAGCCACTGAGTTTGTGGTAATTTGTTATAACAGCAATAAGAAACTAACACAAAAGATAATGGCACATGGTGTTAAAACGTTTGAATTTGTAGAGACCTGGCCTTGAATCCAATGTCTTCTACTTACTAGCTGTGGGGTCTTAGATGAGCTGCTTAAATTTCTCTGAGCCTCAGTTTCACTTTCATAAAAGTGATAATAATATTTACCTAGTACTTTCGCTGAGAGGGTCAAAGATGCAAAGCATTTAGTAGCATCTTATACATAGAAAGCACTTAATAAATTGACGTTATAGTTATCATCCATAGAGAAAGGTAGATGCTAACAGGTAGATTCGAATATTCTGCAAAAGTGGGCATGCTCACTTTGCTTCCAAGAGCTTATTTTCTACCTAGGTGTACAGAGCTAGTTTAGAATAAACTTATCTAGTTGGAAAAGCCCTGAAGGACCTCAGTGACCAGTGATCTCAGAAGTTCTCCTGAATGAGTGTGTCCCAGATTCAGACTGGGATTTAATCTCTGCAACCCATGAGTTCTATCATGGTTCCCACCGGACCACTGACAGACATGAGAATTCCTGAAGAAACTGGATCCAACTATCCATTAGGCCTGCAGAGTTGCTAAGTTGCTTCTTCCTGTTTAATGGCTTTAATCAGAATTAGGGGACTTAATCTGTGTACCCTACTTAAGCAAAGGATGGTGACCCAAGAAAGCTCATATTTCTTACTTATTTTTTCCTAATATTAGACAGTCTTATATCTATCACTACACATTCTCTTTATTAAACCAGCAGTTGTTAAGCATGAGTGCCCTTGCCTGTGTTTCTTTCCTCATCTTGTACCACTGTCTCCTCTGACTGAGCTGTAGTCCTTCCCCGCCACAACCCATTCTCCCCCTTCTTTAAGATATATGTTCTTTCTTCTTTCTGTGATATTCCCTCCATGTGATTACTTTTATCTTCATTCTGACTTTCACTCTTCTTCCAGGTCTCTGCTAAAATGCTGCTTCCTTTTTGAAGCCTTCCCTGACCCTCCCAGGGATTTTGAATCTGGACTACTTCCCTCTGCCCACCCCCATAATAATTTCTAATTGGACCCTTTACTTTTCCTTTTATATCACTTACTATAAGTTGTGCTTTTTATATTTATGTGCTTTTAAAAAATCTATTTCTCTCAATAGGTATTAGACATGCATATTAGACATGCATAATATGAAGGCAAAGAAACCCCATGATTTTTGCTCCTCTAAACTAATACCTAGTCCAGGTGCCTAGCACTCAATTGTAAGTAGTCTGTGCATATTTGTTGCAATGAATAGATGAATGATGAATTACCTACAAAACTTTAAAAAATCAAGAGTCTGGGCTATATCCCTAAAAGCTCTAATTTAGTGGTTGTGGGTTACAGCCCGCAAAACTATCTTTTTAAAAAGCTTCACAGGTGATTTTGATAGACAACAGCACTTTGAGAACCACCGTGACAAACAGGAAAAAGCTACCAAATAAAAAACAACTCCTGTGATTTCAAATGTTACGCCTTCACCTTTTCTTTAGTTGATATGTGGGATGAGTGTAATTTTGATATTCATCTCATCCATTGATGCTGGACAAGGGAAGAGATTCCAAATGGACCTTCTGGTGCCAAAAGTTTTACTAGGAGAGGCTGAATGTCACAGCAAAGCTCACAAGGAGAAGACAGAGATCTAAAACAAAAAAGCAAATGGAATGGATAGTTCTTGGAATGGCATTACTTTCCTTTAATTACCTAAAATTCTTACCTGAGTTTTGGGTATAGTATATAGAATAATTAAAAATTCAAATTTGGATAATATCCCAAATAAAAAGGAATATATGAAACTTCACCTGAGAAAGCTTGATCTAGTCTCTTTTTCCTCCTTCATTGCCAATCCCTCAAATTATGGCTGGTTCCTATGATAACTATATTAATATGAACTCTGTAAACTCAAGATCTACAAGAGTTTACAAAAAAACTTTTTGTATAGCTTTATTAAGATATATTAAATACAGTAAGTGTACAATTTGATGACTCTTGACATATGTATGCTCCATGAAATGATCACCATAATCAAGACAACAAACATTTCCATCACACTCCCTACAGTTTCCTAATGTTTCTTTGTAATCCATCCATCTCTCTATCTCCTTCTCTAGTCAACCTCCAACCTGCTTCCTCTTACACAGATTGATCTGACTTCTAGAATTTCATATAAACTGAATCACTCAGTTTGTACTTTTTATTTTTGTCTAGCTTTCACATAGCATAATTATTTTGAGAATAATCCAGGTGTTGCATATAAAAATTTGCATGGTTTTGTTTTGTTTTGTTTGCTGAATAACATTCAGTTGCAAAAATACACCTTAATTTAGTTTACCCTTTCAGCTGTTGAAGGACTTTTGAATTGTTTCCAGTTGTTGGCTGTTACAAATAAAGCCGCTATAAAAATTCATGAACAAGTCTTTATGAGGACATATGCTTTCATTTCTCTTGAGTAAATACCTAGGAGTGAAATGCTTAGATACATGTGTGTTTAACCTTTTAAGAAACTGCCAAAACTCTGTTTCCAAAGTGGTTGTATCATTTTACCAATGAGCAATGCATGATAATTCTAGTTACTTCACCTTATAACCAATATTTGGCATGGTCAGTTTTTAAAATTTTAGCCATTCTGGTGGATGTATAGTGTCATCTCATTGTGATTTTTGTCTTGGATGACACAGTCCACTTTGAAATACACCTGACTCAAAACTTCTACTCAAGGCAGGTTGATTTATTCTATACTATAAGTACAAACTATCCATTATTTCTTCCATGTCTGTTCAAACATGAGCTGACAACCTGGAGTATGCTCTGCTCCCCATACTGCATATTCTGCTCTTTATTGAAGGGACCTGAGAATGTTTTGCTTAAGTGACTCTGTAAGTTAAAGAAAAAAAGAGCATGCACTTTTAAATTTTTTATATATTTTATATTTAAATATTTAAATATATTTATATATTTTGTGATATATATTAAATGTTATATATTTGGTGTATTATATATTATATAATATGTACTACATACTTTGTTATAATGTATAATATACATTAGATTTTCTATATGGCATAATATAATATATACTTTGGTATAGTTGGTATTAAATAATATATAATATTTAATATGCACATTATGTATTATATAGGTTAATATATATTATATATAATCTATACAAACTATAAGAAGTTAATATTAGATATTACATTATAATATATATTACATAACTTAATAAAGCTATTATATATAATTATATGTTTGCAATATACAATGTAATCATACATGCTATATTATATAAGAGCATAAATATAGCATATGTTTTATAATATAAATATAACAATTTATGTATATAAAACAGTATGTTATATTACCGAATATAACATAATTATATTGTTAATTTATATGTATATTTAAATGTTAAATATATTTAAACATGTATATTTAATAATTTTAGGTATATACCAATATATATTATATATAAATTGAACTTTAAAGAATATGAAACAGATGAAAGACATTTTAAATGCTTTGTTAATCATGATGACTTAATATGATCATATTGGAACAAATGGAATCACAGTAAGTTTCTCTGTTAACAGTAGTGAATATAAAGCTACATTTCAACTTGTCTTCTTGATACTTTCTAGATATTTTTTTGTTTTTGTCAACTTTTGGTCAGTTATGATTAAACCGACAGGGTTTCTTCCTCTTAATGGCTGTGTGTGTGGAGGAGATTGTCAGCTATGCCGTTCAATTGTTTGCTTGAGTTGGCCCTATTAGAATTATTGTTTCTATGCAGGAAAATTTTGAAGTTACTTGTCCCACTGTGAAGGTTATATTAGATAAAGCTAGGTAACATAAATCTACTCATCTGAGCATATGTAAACTGAAATAGGTCACAAATTACAGAAAGCCAACTGGAATGCCCCTCCTTTCTACCTTGCATCTTTCCACACCAGGGTAACAGTGAGATCTGACCCGAGGACCCAGTGAGGGTGCCAGAGTCTGCTCTATGTTCAAAGTGGTCCTAGTAATGCTTAACTAGTGTGCTAACTTTTATGTAAAATAAATATATCTGTGAAACATGCTTTACAATCTTT
The DNA here is from genome assembly GCF_965194805.1 of Balaenoptera borealis. NCBI lineage: Eukaryota > Metazoa > Chordata > Mammalia > Artiodactyla > Balaenopteridae > Balaenoptera > Balaenoptera borealis. The sequence goes on along the minus strand of NC_138860.1, from coordinate 36,382,687 downwards.
TTTGGGGGGGGGGGATTCACTCCTCTAGTGCTGTTAAAGCCATGCTGCTTCCCCTCAGGTGAAGATCACTGGAGCTGTCTCCCTTTTCAATCACCCCATGGCCTTCAGGCTCTTGTGTGACTTCCTAGTCATGGTTTTGTAGATCCCCATGGGGATTTTCAGGTTATAAAACCCTGTCACGTACACTACCTCATCTGATTTTTACAATAACCCTCTCAGATAGCAGAATGTCAATTATGTTTATTTTATATGTGTGGACCCTCAAGATCAGGAATGTTAATTGACTTGCTGGGTTCAAGGCTCCCAGCTAGTAAGTAGCAGAGGCTGGACAAACCAGAACCCTGGCCTCCTAATTAAGGAGATTTCATAAAAACCCACCACCATACCACCCTGTATGCATACACCTTGGAGGCATAGCTCTCTCTTACATTTCTTTCAAACTCCAAAGTGCTGTGCACACTGTCAGCATTCCATCAGCATTTTCTTTAGCTAAATTACTTTGGCAAGTAAATTACTAGATAGTTTAGTTTAGGCTGTTTCACATTTTGAAGTTATTATGATGACCTTAGGAAATTTTTTTTTGTAATTAATAGTGTCTGGCGGGGAGGGGGAAGGGTAAGCTGGGACGAAGTGAGAGAGTAGCACTGACATATATACACTACCAAATGTAAAATAGATAGCTAGTGGGAAGAAGCTGCCTCGCACGGGGAGATCAGCTCGGAGCTTTGTGACGACCTAGAGGGATGAGATAGGGAGGGTGGGAGGGAGACGCAAGAGGAAGGGGATATGAGGGTATATGTATACATATAGCTGATTCACTTTGTTATGCAGCAGAAACTAACACAACATTGTAAAGCAATTATATTCTAATAAAGATGTTAAAAAAATTAGTTCCATAAATTGAACAAATGTTACATTAAAAATAAAGAGATAAATTGACATTGAAAAAAATAGTGTCTGGGACTGTACTATAATAGTAATTTAATAAACACGGACAGGCTACAACAACATTCCAGTAAGAAGGGGGCCAGATACCCACAAAGTCCACAAAAATTATAAGCACAGATTGCTTAATTTACTTGGCATGCTTTGCCTCTGAAAATAAAGCTTTAGGTTTTATCCCATTTCTTCACCGAACAGGTTCTTTTATGACATCTAAGGAGATAAGATATTAATAACAATTTCTTTGGAAACTTGGTTTCCCTTTTCCTCTTAGAAGAGAAGGCACAATCAAATAATGAATGCAAAACATCTAGTGACAGCAAAGAACAAACTGCGTTGTCAAGAGGCTGGACAAAAAAAGACTGTCACTTCAACCAAGATGTTGACACAAGTCTAAGCAACTAAGAAGACTTCTAGGAAAGTAAAAAATAAGAAGAGAAGGGCTCTAATCTCTGTTTACCTGTTTGAAGCTAACGGAAGGAAGGGAGGATGCCACGTCAAAATTTTCATGATAGTTTTGTTCTAAACAATCGACTAAAATGGGACAATATGTAAACATCTCTACACTTTCCTTCTACTGGTAACCGTTACACTGAGGGTTCTGCGGCTTAGCTAGCTCTTCTAACCCCAAGCACCTGGGATCTGTAATGATGGCAGTGGTTGTTTGGGGTGTGGGTGGGGTGAATATAGCCAGATGCAGGGCACTTTTCAGGTGATAACTGCAACCCCTGGACTGCTTGTCCAAACACCCTCGTGAACAAAGAGCTGAAGTAATGACGATAGAAATCAAGTGGCAGGCCCTGTGTTAGACCTTTGACACGCTTTATGCCATTTAGGTACCAACCCCGTGAGGTACAGAGATCAGTATTCGCATTGACAGACGACGAAACACGTGTAGTAACTTTCCTCACAATTAATATGTTTCTAGGATTAGAACCCAAGTTTGTCGAACTTCCAACCCCCCTTTCTTTCCCTGTGATCAGCGCCACACTGCTATAAGCCAGTCTCTGTATTAACACAAAGGCAAGCAATTCCGTGCAGCACCTGTTCATCGTCTGCGCTGAGCACAACATAAGCCCCCCGAAGAGAGGAATTCGACCAGTGCCACCAGGGTCCCGGGACACAGAGGGAATCCCGGAGCCGACTTGCCTTCTCGCGCGCTTAACGCATGTTAAGAGACACTTCGGACGCGAGGGCCAACGAGGTAGTGCCCACCGCGCCCGCTCCCACGCCCGCCCGCATCTCACCCCAGGCCGCCGGCAGCGCGAGCAGCACCAGAACCGCCAGGAGGGCTCCTCCGGGACAGGAGGTAGGCAGCGCTGGCGGCAGGAGAGGCTCCTGGCTCCTCGGAGAAGTGGCTCGCATCCTCCCCAAGGGCCTCTAGTAACCAGATGCGATCTCTGAGAAAATCGAAGTCAGGGGAAAGTGCAGCCGAGAGAAGTACCACACACCCGGTTCCGCTCCCAGGGTCTGGGAAGCGTGGCGGAGGTTCCGGGACAAAAACCTTTTGACCACAACTTCCCCTTGGTGAGCAAGGTCTTGTTTACTCCCAGTTTGCATTGCTTCTAACAAGTATCACTCCCAAAGACCAGCTTAGAGATCCAGATACAGGAGGAAAATCTGGCAGCGCTTTCAGCTCCTTGATGTATTCCACGTGGGAGGATGGGCAGTTCCAGACAAAGGCGGTGGATTCTCACAAGTTCGCTTTTATACACCCCTGCACGACTTTTCCCCTTCTCAAGAATCCACGTGGGTAGGTCACCTAAAGAAATGCCTGCTCTCTCTGTTGAAGCAACAGTTGCAGGCAGCATGCACAGTGTACAGGGAATATGAAGAACCAATTTCTTTATGTTGAATTGAGATACACTAAGCCACTGAAAGATTTTTTAAAAGAGAGTGACTAAATCAAATTTGCATTTTAAAAAGTATGATTCTGTCTATAGTATAGAGACTGGATAGGAATAAGGCAATAGCGGAGACCAGCAAGGAGGCTTTTGCCATCATCTGGGTGGGATTTGGTGGCGACTGTGACTGGTGATAAAGTAGACAATTAAGAAAGATATTGGAGATGAACAAAATTTGCTCAAGCATTGGATTTTGGTTAATTTCTTTCTTAAAGTTAGTGGTGAGAAAAAGAAGGGAATCAATAGTTAGCCTGAGGATTCAAAATGAATGGTAGTGCTATTTACTGAAATAAGAAGTATGGGGGAGGGAAAGGTAAGAATTCAAAGATGAGAGAAATGGGGGTGTGTGGTAGGCAGAATAATGGCCCCCAAGATGTCCCCATCCTATTCCCCACGACGTGTGATATGTCACCTTATGTGGCAAGAGGGATTTTGCAGGTGTGATTAAATTAAGGAGTTTGAGGTGGGGAGATTATCCTGTATTATCTGAGTGGGCAACATAATCAAAGGGGTTCTTATAAGAGGAAGGCAACAGAACAAGTGGAAAAAGGCAATGTCTGAAGCAGAGATTGGAGTGATGCTGCCATAAGCCAAGGAATGCCAGCTACCTCTAGAAGCTGGAAGAGGCAAGGAACAGATTCTTTTCTGGAGCTTTCAGAAGGAGTCAGTCCCACCAACACCTTGGTCCTGCCCTGTAATACTCATTTTAGACTTCTGACCTCCAGAATTGTTAAAACAAAAATCTGTGTTGTTTTAAGATTCAAGGTAATTTGTTATAGCAGTAACAGGAAATTAATATGGAGGAGGGAGGGTAGCCTGATCAAGGGAGAATGTCAAAGGCTATTTGGATTTTTAACTGAGAAAGTTATGGTCATGGGACAAATGGAGTTTCGTGACAGCCAGGAGGTGTGGGAATGTTCTAGGAAAAGTTTGGGAATATAGGTAGTTTGTTGATTATGAAGCTCGACTTCTAGTAAGGCCCATAAAGAGGACTTCTGAAAAGGAAATGGATGGAAGAGGGTTAAAAATCTCAGGAATTGTTGGGTCTGCTAAGGGAGAACATGTACAATAAACAATAGAAAGATAAGGATTCATCTAGAGGTTTTAAAATTTTTTTGTTGAAGTATAGTTGATGTACAATATTAGTTTCAGTTGTACAACATAGTGATTCAAAATTTTTATTGATTATATTCCATTTAAAGTTATTATAAAATATTGGCTATATTCCCTGTGCTGTATGATATACCCTTGTACCTTATTTATTAATACATAGTAGTTTGTACCTCTTAGTCCCCTACCCCTATCTTGTCCCTCACCCCCTCCCTCTCCCTACTGGTAACCACTAGTTTGTTCCTTATATCTGTGAGTCTGTTTCTATTCTGTTATATTCATTCATTTTTAAAAAATTAATTAATTTATTTGTTTTTATTCTTGGCTGTGTTGGGTCTTCATTGCTGCACACGGGCTTTCTCTAGTTGCAGTAAGTGGGGGCTACTCTCCGTTGTGGTACGTGGGCTTCTCACTGCCGTGGTTTCTCTTGTTGCAGAGCATGGGCTCTAGGCATGCAGGCTTCAGTAGTTGTGGCATGTGGGCTCAGTAGTTGTGGCTTGAGGGCTCTAGAGCACAGACTCAGTAATTGTGGCGCATGGGCTTAGTTGCTCTGCGACATGTGGGATCTTCTGGGACCAAGGCGCAAACACGTGTCCCCTGCATTGGCAGGCGGGTTCTTAACCACTGCACCACCAGGGAAGCCCTATATTAATTCTTTTGTTTTATTTTTTAGATTCCACATACAAATGATAACATACAGCATTTGTCTTTTTCTGTCTGACTTATCAACCAGAGGTTTTTAACATTTTTGTTCTTCTCAGAATTATTTTTTAGATGTAAAAAATAAAGTACATAGGATTACAAAGAAAACTGGTTATACTGAAATACAGTTCTAGCCACGAATTTTTGGAGGTCTGTGGTTCCTAAGACAAGAACTCCAGATTTAAAAATTAGTAGAAACAAGAGCCACTCATTTCTAAAGCAAGAGTCAGAACAAGTCGTATGGAGAGTGGAGTAATTCCAAATATCAAATGCTGTAGAGAGGAGAGGTGGATGAGGGTTGAAAAGATATTGTAGCAGATATTTCAGTAAATATGCTAGCTCTTTTCTCCTCCATGCATAGATATGATTCATGGTGGAGTAAAGACACTCAAGGTTGAAAACGATCTCTACTCAGTGTACTTTCACTGTTGGAAACCCATGTACACACAGTCCAGCAAACCTATATCACTCAACATGTACAGCCTTAGCTCACACAAACAATCCAGAATACTGTCTTACTTCATTTGTCCCTTTTATTCAAGTCTCACTTCCTACCCTCACTAGTTGAGAAAGGGCAGTGTCCCAAAGGCCAGATATGTTCTTAATTTTCCATTCGTTTCCATTAGACTCTCTCCCAAGACTCTACTGCAAGAAACATCTACTTTGATCACATCACTTACCACACCTCCTTTTTAATACTTTAATACCACTCTATCAAGGATTTGATATTATCCTTTCAAGATATTCTCAACAGAGCAATGGAAAAAGAAGCCAGATCATGGTAGGCCATGGAAAAGGGAATAGAAGATTCAATTCCCCAGGCTTACCTCACATGCTATCAGAATATGCCACTCATTACCACTTCTTTTTACACTAATCTCCTAACATCTGCTTTTTTCCCTCATATCTTGAAGGTTTTAGCTCCTAGCTCATGGCAAACTCCTCTACTGTTACTCCTGTCATAGTCCTCAGTGATTTGATATTCACAGTGATGGTATTTTCCAAATACCTGGCCTTTCGGCACCTTGACCTCTTCTCTGCCAACGATCTTGTTCTTCCTTCTACTCTGCCACTTATGCCCATGGCCATACCTTAGACCCTGTCACCATCAATTACTATAATCCCTTCATAATTTTGGCCATCCCACTGTCTAACCACCAATCCTATCCTTCTATTTCACCTCTAGTACCCTGATCCCAACAATCTTTGTATCTCTCAGTACCTACAGTCCACTGATCTTACCACCATCTTTCAATCTCAAACCCCCTTAGTGTCCTCACTTTCATCCTTACCAGGTTAAATTCCATGGTTGATCATTATAATCACTATCTTGCATACAACCTCGGCTTCTTTACCCTTCTCCCACTTTATCATATTTATTAAATGAACAGTCTTGGTTAGATTCATTTCTCCATAATTTTGCCCCTGTACCCATGAAACTGAATGTGGTTGGAGAAAAACACATATCCATGAGAACTAGTCTGTTTAATGACAACTCATTTCAAATGGACCTTTGTAATGCTGTCTGGTGTTCTTACTATAGTTACCTAGTCCATTTACTCTCTCATTCTTCCAAGTGACTATTTCAAATTTTTTATTTTGACATTGAACTCTGACTTCTCCATCATTCTTAGTCTCTGTTTATAGCTTCACTTCTTTTTTTTTTTTCCAGAAAAAATAGAAAAAAATCAAAGAAAACTTCCACAAACTTCTCTCATTATTTAATCCCAATACCTCTATCTGGTTTATATAGTTTCCTTATCTCCTCTTAGTATGGTTATATTGTTCACACCCTTATCGAAGGCTAACTTCTCCACTAGTGCACTAGATTCAATTTGTTCTTACTTGCTCAAAGACCTCACTCCAGGAATTCCCCTCTTTCTCCAGAATCATTATTTCCCCCCTTTCTACTGGATTTTACCATAAGCATGCAAACAAATTTCTCCAAATGCAGCAGACATAGTCCCTCTTTGATTTTTTTTGGTTGGTTTGTTTGTTTTTTGTTTTTGTTTGTTCTGCTGTTTTTTTGTTTTCACCTAATGTTTCTTTTGCTTGGAACACTTTCTGACCAGATATCTATCTGCATGGCTACCTCCGTCATCTCCTTGAGTTTTTTTGCTTAAATGTGATCTTCTCAGTGAAGCCTTCTCTGACCACTATTTACAATTGCATGTCCATTCAGAACTTCCTTTCCTCTTTCTCTGCTTCATATAATTTTAAAAATTTTACTTATTTTTTCATTTTATTTCCATCTGACAATCTGCTTGTTGTCTGCCTTTCTTCACTAGAATAAAAGCTACATGAGAGAACATGTCCATTTATCACTGCTATATCCCACAACCTAAAACATTGCTTAGCACACAAGAATGATTTCTACAATTGTTTGTTAAGTGAATAAATGAAATGAGTAAATCAGCTAAGGTCAACCCCTTTTTCAGAAAATTTAGTGGTAAAGAGAAGGGAGATAGTTTAAGAGAGAAAGCATGGATGGTTTGGGGAGGATTTGTTTTCAGGTTTGGCGGTGGATATTTGTTGCTTTAACTGGGCCCCTTCTTCTGGAATTGGGCCCCTGATTTTTCCTCTTTTCCACAGTTCCATGTGGTTCAGGTGGACCATGGTTTCTCAAATACAACACTATTGACACGTTGAACAGACAATTCTTTGTTTTGGGGGCTGTCCTGTGCACTGTAAGATGTTTAGCAGCATCTCTGACTTCTACCCACTAGATGCCAGTAGCACTCCCCTCCTCCAGCTGTAACAATCACAAATGTCTATAGACATTGCCAAATGTCCTCTGTGGGGAAGAGGTGTGAGTGCCCCACTTGAGAACAACTGAGGTAGATCAATCCTATCCGTAGCTCTAAGCCTGGACAAGCAGCCGAGGCCTTGTCATCTGCTTATTTCACTGCTCTCATCCTAGTAAGTGGTTGAAATGGGGACATGTGACCCTAGTTGGACAAATCAGAGGTAATTAATGCACTTTTGCAGGAGCTATTGGACAAGAGAAGTTCACTGTGCTGGAATGCTAAGCTGACGAGATGTGCACTTGGCATCGTCAACAAACATTTTGCCAGTTTTTAGGGAGTGTCTATCAGAGAATGAGTCCAGCAAGAAAAAACAGAACCAGGGAATGGAACAGAGTCCTGAGGATATGATTTGAATAGTTAATTCCCATTTTGACTGAAGCCAGCTGCACGCTTGACCTTTTCTCTCATGTGACATAATAAAATTCCTTTTTGGTTTAAGCCAGTGTGAGATGGATTTCTGTCACTTACAGCTGAATGGGTACTGGCTTGAACATATTTGTAGGTGGAAAGAAGAAGCCAGTGATGAGAGATGGTATTACTGAGGGAGCAATATCCTGGAAGAAACAGAAAGGGATGAGAAGAGAACTGTATAGTCTGTAAAAAGTGGTAGGTGGAAATGAGAATAAGGATGAGTGGGTATAGATAAGCTTGGAGGTGAAGGGAGAGGAAATAGAGTTATCCTGTGATGTTTTCATCCTCTGCTATGATAAGGAAGGAGAATAGAGTAGAGATGAAGGTATAATAGAGCAGATGGCTTGAGGTGCATGAACAGATGAGTTGTAGAAATGAAAACGGTACTGACTGTGAATGAATAAGATACCAAACAGCATACTACTTCTGGGTACATATCCAAAAGAACTGAAAGCAATGTCTTGAAGAGATATCCACACACCCATGTTCATAGCAGCATTACAACCTAAATGTCCACTGATGGATGAATGGATAAAAAAATATTGTATATACATACAGTGAAATATTTTTCAGTCTGAAGAAAAATTCTGACACATGCTACAACATAGATGGACCTTGAAGACACTATACTAAGTGAAATAAACCTGTCACAAAAAGACAAATACTGTATGGTTCCACTTATATGAGGTATCTAAAGTAGTCAAATTCATAGAAATGGAAAGTAGAATGGTGGTTGGCAGGGGCTGAAGGATGAAGGGAACGTGGAGTTACTGTTTAATGGATAAAGAGCTTCAGTTTTGTAAGATGAAAGAGTTCTGGAGATCTGTTGCATAGCAATGTGAATATACTTACTTCTATACTTCTGAACTGTACACTAAAAATGGTTAAGATCGTAAATTTTATGTTACATGTTTTTTTAAACCACAATTTTAAAAAGAAGATGTCAAACAGCATACACAGTCTAAGAGAAAATGGGGAGAGTAAGTCTGTGGTAGCCAATGAGCAAGATTTTATTTCCTCAATAATTGAAATGCTGGAACAGAGAAAACTGACAGCTGGATTTAGAGTGTGGAAGGAGAGAATGAGTGCCCTGGGGGAATGTATTGGCTGGATAAGTCTTAAGGATGAGGGAACTGAGTTTGGGGGTTGAGAGTTTGGCTAACATGATGAAGTGGTGGGATCCAGAATGCATAAACGTTAAATCAGGAACTCTAAAAACCCTAAGACTATGTCTGTTATTCAAGAGTTCATTGACTCCAGAAAAAAAAAAAAAATCACATAAGGCAAGTGTTTTTCTTTAAAGACAACATTTATTTGAATGATGAATGTACACATTATCAAATGACATTTTACAGGCAACTACAGTTACTTCATAATTAAACTTCAGAATTAAAACTTGACTCCCATGATTTAAAAAAATTGTGCAAATTGGAATTACTGAGTGATTATGCAAAGGTAAAGTATATACGATGAGAAAAACTTAAACCAAGCAGAAATAAAAGTGAAACGTTTAACTATATCAGAGAAAGATACTCCTATTAAAATAAAATCAGACTTCCCAAAAAATGTATGCCCATCATAACCACAGGCTATGCTTCATACTTTGCTTAAATAATTAAAACTACACTATAACCAAAAGTATATGGTAACAGTAAGTATGCTGATTATAAAAAGAAGAGTCTAGACATGAGGACAGCTCTTTTTAGTGCCTTCCTAAAAAATGTGACTATTTTCAGAGCTATGTAACTGTTTATATCCATAGCCTGGCTCCAAGTATGTCACAGGTGAGGCTTCAAAAAGTCCTTGAAGAGCACGTAGCAGTAAAACTGGGCTCCCATCTTTATCATCAAGCAAACTTTCTTTGTTTTGCTTGAGGCTAAGTGCATGTAGGAGTTAAAACTTATGAAATAATCTCACTGATGTTGAGACCATACCAATAGACTTGCTGATATTAAGTTTCTCTCCAACCGATGTTCAGTTGGGTTCCAAGCAGCAAGGCATACTGAAATAGATGAATTTCTATTTAGGAGACAGCATGAAAGGCAGTGGTATAACTCAAAGTTTAAATATGAGCGTTAACATTCTCTCTATAGATACCAATTACAAGTGCTATAAATAATGGAGCATCAAGCCTATGAGAAGGTATCATTCAATTAGGTGGTCCTTCTTCATATAACATGAAGTAAAGCAAATAATAATTAAATTTTATACTGATAAATATGAATAAGAATAAATGAGGGAGAAATTGAAGCAATGGTTTCATTCTCATTCATTCAAATATTCATTCAACAAACATTTAGGTAATAACTTTACTTTGGGCCCCCATGGCTTTGGATTTAGATATCACTCTGGTAGTCTCTCCTGTTCTCTTCTTCCCTTTGGCTATGACTCACTAGCAACAAGGAAGCTTTTCTTCCTCAACTGCCACAGCAATTTTTCTGTATCTTGTTTATAGCACTTAATCTTACACTATGATATGTATATGTCTTATTTTTGTTACTAAAATAAGTTCCAAGAGGGCAGAGGTGGTATCTTTATTTTATATCTTATAGATTATGTAGGAGAAAGCAGCTTGAAGTCAGATTGGAGCTTGAATTCTACCTTTGCTAAATACTGACCCCCAAGTCTTTGGCCAAGAGAGCCTTTTCGCCTTGGTTTTCTCAGCTGGGATATTATATGCTCACCTAGGTATTATCTTGGAATAATACACACCTTTTAAAGTTATAGTGAGGGCTAAATGAGATAAGGCATGAAAGAGCCTCAGCGTACAGCCTGGGCTTAGCAAACTGTCAAATGTTCACCCCCTTTTTCTCCTGGGAACCTCAGGGGGACTCTTCATGTTGCCTGTCAACCTTTCTATACTCCCTATCATTCAGGTTTCAACTCTCATGGTGACTATTTAATACCTTCTCGTTTCTCCTTAAATCTCTAACATCTCCTTTCCTAATCTCCCTCTCAGCTGATCATTTTTCTTTTTATTCACTGAAAAAACAGAAGCATCAGAAGAGAACTTCCACATGTGCTTTCACCATCACATCTCCCCACCTACCTTCATCTGCACCCATATATTCTACCTTCCCTCCTGTTATTAAGGCCATGCTCCTATCTAAGGTCTACTCCTCTGCTTAAGTCCTGGATCCCACTCCTTCTAGCTTACCCAGATGTTGCTCCAGCAATTCTTCCTTTTCTTTCCTGCCATCATTTTCCCCCTTCCTACTAAATATTCTCTTCACCTTAGGGGAATAACAGCTATTCCTCCACTCTTAAAAATACTTCCCTTTACTTCTTATTCTTGCCATTACTCTACTTATCTGCTCCTCTTTATAGAAAAACTCCTTGAAAGAGTTAATATCTCCAATTTCTCTCCTTTCATTCTCTCTTAAGGCCACTTCAATCAGCTCTAATTTGCCTCTTTCCTCTACACCAAAACTGCACTTGTCAAGTTCACTAGCAAATCTTGTGCTGCTAAACACAATGGTCAGTTTTCACGACTAATCTTTCTTGATCTCTCAGCAGCATTTGACAGGGTCTGTCACTCCATCCTCATTAAAGTTCTCTCTTTGCATGACTCTAGAACACCACACTCTGGGGTTCTCTCCTGAATCAGAGCTGCTTCTTCACCCCTGTGTTGGCTCCTCCCCACTCCATGACTCCTAATGTTGGAGGATCCAGGGCTCAGCACTTGGACTTTTCCTCTTCGCTAGCCTCTTTCACCCCCTTGCTGATCTTACTCGGTTTCATTATTCTGTACATCCATACACTGACAAGGCCCAAATTTGTATGCCAAGCCTGGTCCTATTCCCGAAGCGCTGACCTGTACATCCAGCTACCTCTTCGACACTTGTACGTGGATATCTATTAGATATCTAACACTTAACATCTCCAAGGTGGAACTCATTTTTCTTCCCAGTCTTGCTTTCCATTCTCAGTTGTCTTAATTAATGGCAATTTTGTCCTTCCAGTTACTCAGGCCAAAAAACCCAGGCATCATCATCGACTCCTCCCTTTCTCTCATATCCTGATACAAACTGTCAGCAAACTCTACTGTCGCTATCTCAAAAATGCATGCAGAATCTGAATTCTTCTCACCAGCTTGTTGGTGGCCCCTCACAATTTATTGGAGTTCTGTGATAGGGTCCACAGGGATTCCCCATCTTCCACCCATGGCTACATACACTCTCTTCTTAACACAGCAGTTAAAGTGATCATTTGCTTCTCTGCTTAAAACCCTCCAGTTGTTCCCATCTCAGAATAAACACTAAGCTCATTACGATGACCTAGCATACTCTGTAGGGTCGACCATCCTCACCCTCCTCCTGTACCTCTCTGGTTTTGTCTCTGCTGCTCTCTCCCTTGGTCAGTCCATGCAAGGCCACACTGCAGCAGGAACACTCCACCTTATTATGATCTTTGCACTTACTGTTCTTTCTTCCTGGAATGCTCTTTTCTTTACAAGGCTAGCTCCTTACTTCACATTAGTCTTTGCTCAAATGTCATTTTCTTAGTGAGGACTTCTCTTCCAACTACCCTGGCCTATCTATCCCCTTTCCTGCTTTCTTTTTCTCCACAATACTTAATCATGTTCTTATTTATCTTATTCTTAATTATTTTGCTATTTATTTAAATATTTGTTGAATAGATGAATAAATTTTAACAAAAACAGGGACATAGTTGGCAATGTGAAATAGATAAGCTAACAATTTTTGTGCATGATTAGTAAAGATGTGCAACAGAACCATACATATTTAGTACTATGCTTATTGATAAATTTAAATTGAAGGAAATTTTGACATATAAATTAATAAGAATATTTAAAATTTCATTAGATACCAGTTTTTCTTCTGATTAGTTTGCTAGGTTGTATGGATCAACAGAATATACTTCCAGTGTTTCTAAATGAATGTCTTCTTTACGGCTTGTATTTGTATAATAATTGCTAAATGGAAGAAAAAAGAAAAAAGAAATTCTTTACTCATTGGCCATGATTATTATAAAGGTGTAAAAGTTGTTTCCTTTCCATAATTCCCAACACCAAGTAAGTACTTTTCATGGATGATTTCATTTTATTGTCTTAAATATCCTATGAAGTAACCCCATTTTTTGGAAAGACCCATAAAAATAACTTGCTAAGCTGCTAAGTATCCAAGACAGAAGTTGATATTAGGCAGGACTCTTAATGACTAATAACTATGACTCCCAGATTGAAAAAAAGTCATAAGCTTTCATTTTATAATATGATCATAAATTTACCTTTGGAGAACCAATCTTCCAATCTAACTTAAAAAGAAATTTTTTAGATTTGATGTTTAATTCAAAATCCTTACATAGTCATGCAGCGCTAAAAGCTTTAAATGATTTTGAAGACATTTTTACTTTTATTCTCTGAAAACACATGTACTTTGCTGTGCTTCTAAAACTCTTTGCCAAAATTAGCAAAGGACAATAAAATGTGATTGTACTATCATGTAGAACTCTGAGATAAAGTAATACAAAATTATTGGGGAAAAAAGATTACTGTTGAGAGTACTTACAGCCTGTCACTCACTATCACATTTAAGAGGTCAACTTACATATTTAAGGGGAAGATACATTAAAATTATTATAAAATGGTAACTTTTAGGTTAATGTGAGATTTAGGTTTTATTAAAATATCTTAGAAGACAAGAAAAAAAAATAACATACTCTCTTCTTCACATGTTTGGATGACTTTTAAAAATATTTAATTTTGTTACTAGACATCAATTTTCGAATGATTCATTACTCATCTTACAAAAAGTATTCAAGGCAACTCAAATGTCTACATCAAGTATCAGAAACTAAATTGAAGTCAGTTAGAAAATGGAAATAAAACAAGTGAGTGATGCTTAAGAATTTAGTTTAACATATACGTTTAGTTCATATTAACTGAGGCACTTACATATAGTATTTGATAAAAACATGTTAATAACCTTAATAATCAGACTGGAACATTATGAATTATTTGAGCTTGTAGGCATTCCCAAAGCTTGCAAATTTTCCTACACATGTAATGCTCTGATAGCAAACTTAGTAGCAGGAAGGAAGGAGATAGAGACCACATTTCTATTTTACTTAAACTTCTATTTAAATTACACTTGGCTAAAATTATCTTCTAACTTCCTGTGAGGAAAGCCATGCAAATGACATCCCTAGTTTTGTTTTCTTGAGACCTTTTTCTGTCTTGAATTCTGTGAAACTATTTTCCCCTTTCATCTTACTTCTGACTGTTCCTTCCTCTCCTGCCTCTTAAGCATTACTGTCCTTTTGAGATCTGTTCTCATCCCTATTTTAATCTTCTATGTTCTGTTTAGTACCAAGGCTTCAATTGTGATTTAAATGTCATCTACCTGAGTCCAGTCCTCTCTCTTGAGTCCTACGTCATGGGTGCCTGGAAGTAGCAGGTCAGAAGTGAACTCATCATCTTTCCCCACAAACATGTCCCTCTCTTCTTTTGATGAACCGTTGGGCCCACCCAGTGACATCTGCTTGACTCATTCTTTGTGTCCCCTTCTCCCCACATTCATCAATTCACTAAATCCTGGAAAGCCTATCTTCTTCATAGTGAAGGCATTTCTTACATCTATTCCATCCTCTTGAGCCCCACCACTGCTGCTTTTGTTGACAGCCCAGTACCGCCCCTTCTTTTGAAAATGCAAATCTGAACGTATTGCTTCTTCGCTTAAGATTCTACAGGATAAACACCAATTCCTTGTCATCACATGCAAGGCTTTTGATGATCTAGCTCTTGACCATCTTTCCAGATTTCCCCAAGACTGTTAAATTAAACATTAGTTCAATGGGATGTTAAAAGCCTTATATGAGAAAAAAAAAGTTCTGCAGTCCAACTAGTTTGAGAGATTAGTTTTTAAAAAATTAAACAGGCATCTTTATTGTAGAACTTTAAATATTCTCATGGTCATTGTGAATCTCCATGAGAAAAATGTAGTATGAAGTATTTCCCAATCTTTTTTGGTCAGAGAACACTGTTTCTCCTGAAATCATTCACAAAACCAGGGTTATGTGATACATACTCTGATAAACACTACTGCCTAAAGTACATCTCAAATGTAAACCCTTGCAAGACCAACTGTGCTCAGGCCCTCCCAGGCTTAGAGCAAACTATTCAGGTTCAAAGATGCCACTATTACATAGTTTCAATGTAACCCCTTCATGTCTGATGCCTGCACTAGGCATTATAGAACTGTGAACAGTGTAATCAGATCATTTAGATAGATCCAAGTGACTTGGCATATTAAAGTAATTTTGCTGGAGTTTGTGGGTGACATGTTTAGGGTGACATGACTTGATCATCCCCCACTGGAAGTTACCTGAGATTTGGTAAGACTTCACATGATTATCCTCCCTAACACTAGCATGTATGGAGACTTAAGAACCTGAGCACACGGAACATTTCCAGGCTGATGCCTGATGATATCATTTGCTAAAAATGTATCCTTTGCACCTATCAGAATATTCTGTAATTTCCACAAGATGTATGTGGTCAGAGGGGTCTTTTATGTCACTCCTCCACATAAACCTATGCCACCTTCACCTTCAATCACCATCACACATACTATTTTCCCAGTCATGTCAACTGCTTATGTAGTTCTCATAATATATAATGGAATGACAAGCCTCTGGGTCTTTGCTCAAACTGCTCCTTCTACCTGGAATACCTTTCTCCCCTTGTTTACACTCTCTTGAGATGCACCTGAAATATCTTCTCCACTATGGAAACTTTTCTAATCAAAATTCCCAAGCACTGCTCATTTGATTGTGTCCTCACCAAATATCACATGATCCACTATGGCAACATTACTTTATGGATACAAATGTTTTTTAAAAAGAATGAATTAAAAATAAAATGTAAAAGTATGTCTAATTTCTGGATAATAAAACATAACAAAATATAGAAACCTAGTCGTATATTTAAGGAGTCATGAAAACAACCAAGCGAGAGAAAACATTACTTGAACAAATAGAAAGGTCTAGTAAATTTCTGAATGGGAAAGCATTACAGAAAATGTGCCAGTTCTCAACAGTTAATCTATAAACTTAAATGCAATCACAACATATCTGTTTTTAGAAAATGACAAATCATCTAAAACTCCTGTAAGAACAAACAGAAGAGAGAGGAAAAGCTTAAAAAATTATAGTGAGGGGATTCTTGCTTTATCAGATATTATAATAGTAGAAAGCTATACTATTTAAACACAAAGTGGTTTGTGATAGAATAGACAGATCAATACAACAACAACAACAAAAGAATCCAGAAACACAATACATCCAGATAGATTAATTATTTAACATATGATCAAGTTAGAACTAACCTTCTAGAAAGTCATTTGGCTATATTTACTAAGCATCTAAATGTTCATACACTTATCCCTAGCAATTCTAGGAATCTAGGCTAAGGAAATAAGGAGATGTGGAAAAAGTTTCTTTAAAGGTGTTTCTCATATCTTTATTTATTATCAAAATAAATGTGGAAGCAACCTAAAATTTCAACAATATAGATACATATAATAGAAAAATATGCAATTAAGTAGGTAAAAAGAAAACATGATTTAATAAAAAAAAATCTGTACCTGAGGCTAAATGAAAAAAAAAATTAAGGCAGGAGACTATAAGGCCAAAATTTCAGTTTTAAAAGGAAAAAGAGAAATAATATAAGGAAAATGATCATACCTGTATAGGAACGTACCAAATATCTGCAGTTGTTATGACTGGGATTTTTTTCTATTTTCTAGATTTTTTATTACATATAAATAAACATAATCTGATCTGAATAAACACCATTCAAATAAAATTAGTTTGTTATCTTTTAAGTTCTTACAGAAAGGGCCTTCTATTTAACACAAGATACCTTATTCCAGTTATCCCATTGCAGTATTTATTTCATTTAACTTGTCCTTCTGTGTTTAGTTTCAGGCAAGAAGTCAAAACCTTTTGTGCGTTTTGGTCAAGCATGCGTTGAACTTACCATTCTCTGTGTTTTAATATCATGCGTAAGGTGATAGCACCCAAGCAGAAAAGAGCTACTACCCCTGCAGAAAAACCTAGAAAACAAAACAGAGTATCAAATGCTAGAAAAATGTGACCTACCTTGATTTGAAGTGACTGTGGGGCCTATTCCTAGTGGTGGGGAAAATATTATGTGACTTTTCTACTTGTTCTTCTTCAACCATATAAATACTGAATTCCTAAATCATCATATATGGGGCCTATTCCTAGTGGTGGGGAAAATGTTATGTGACTTTTCTACTTGTTCTTCTTCAACCATATAAATACTGAATTCCTAAATCATCATATGTGGGCCTAACGTTTTGAATTCAATCCAGTCCATATTTAATCTAAAGGACCAAGCATTTGACCACAGGGTTCCAGTCAAGTTTCTGTTGAGCTTTTCTGTTCTTTTCAGTTTTATCAGTAATATTCTTGTCACTGGGGTGAAATCAGGAGCTCAGGACACCAGGATCCCATGACTTTGCATAGCAACATTTAACTCTCAGTTGTGAAATATATTTTGTTACTGCAGAATAAGCCAGTCTATTTTGATAGTAACCAAATCATGCAAAAGACCAAGAGTTAAACTAAATTTTTGGTAAACTTAACTTTCAATTTAGAAACTGGGAATAGCTGTTCAAGTCATTTATTCCATTCTATCCAAAAGTGACAGTTTGTGATGTGAAGTACACATTAAAAGATCCTTAAAACACTAAAAAGAAGATAACTTCTTATGAGTTAAAGTGAAAAAAAAAATAACAGTCAGGATATAGGGCCTCAAATGTTACATACATTTTTATAAATCACCATTAGAAGTTTTCTTCGAGTATTTAAGAAAACTTACCGCAAATAAGAGGAACAAGTGAGCCTAAGGAGAATACA
Source organism: Balaenoptera borealis (assembly GCF_965194805.1). Taxonomy (NCBI): domain Eukaryota; kingdom Metazoa; phylum Chordata; class Mammalia; order Artiodactyla; family Balaenopteridae; genus Balaenoptera; species Balaenoptera borealis. The sequence goes on along the minus strand of NC_138860.1, from coordinate 36,364,905 downwards.
AAATCATGAAAATATTAGTCTAGTTGCATGGTTCCACATAGTTCTAAGTCCCATGGTAATGTCCCAGAAATTAACCTCAGCTCCCTCCTCTCTAAGTCTACTTAAAAAGAGGTATTGGAACCCTGAATTATACCCACTCTTTCTTTCTCTTTTTTTTTTTTAAATAAATATATGTATTTATTTATGGCTGCATTGGGTCTTCGTTGCTGCATGCAGGTTTTCTCTAGTTGAGGCGAGCGGGGGTTACTCTTCGTGGTGGTGCGCAGGCTTCTCATTGCAGTGGCTTCTCTTGTTGCAGAGCATGGACTCTAGGCGCACGGGCTTCAGTAGTTGTGGCTCGCGGGCTCCATAACACAGGTTCAGTAGTTGTGGAGCACGGGCTTAGTTGCTCCGTGGTGTGTGGGATCTTCCCAGACGAGGACTCGAACCTGTGTCCCCTGCATTGGCAGGTGGATTCTTAACCACTGCACCACCAGGGAAGTCCCTACCCACTCTTTCTTCATTTCTTATGTAACAACTTCATTGGCCTTTAAATTTTTTTCCACGTTAATTAAGTTGGGGTAGTTCTTTCATGAAAAAAACCAATAAACTCAACTTTATAATCAGGGATTTCTCAGGTCAGAATGCAAACATTAACAGTTACAACAGGTTGGTTAACATATTTTTGGAGGCCCCTGTCATATTGCTAAGCACTTATAAATCAAGATTCAGCAATAACAGAAGTCTCAGCAGCAAGTCCTTTCAAAATACAGTCTGTCCTCTGTATCTGTGGATTCAACCAACCACAGATCAAAAATATTCGAAAAAGCAAAAAATTTCAGAAAGTTCCAAAAAGCAAAACTCACACTGCAAGCCCAGCAACGATTTACATAACATTTACATTATATTAGGTATTATAAGTAATCTAGAAATGATTTAAAGTATACAGGAGGATATGCACAGGTTATATGCAAGTACTATGCCATTTTTTATAAGGGACTTGAGTATCTGCAGATTTTGGTATTCAAGGGGGTCCTGGAACCAATCCCCCTGAGGATACCAAAGGATAACTCTATAAGGTTGTTAGTTTTGCACCTTTTAAATTAGTGCTCTCCTCTCTTTATTTCCTTTCTTTACTTTCCCCATTCTCTGAAAGTCTCACTTTTACTACAGTAGACCACCAACTTCAAATTCATCTGTTACTATACCACTGGTCACAGACCTATGTCAGTTTAAAACCCAGGAGTCCCTAACATTGAGGGATACCACTCACTCTCTTCTTTCCAGCGAAACAAGTAGGAGCTGCAGTGAAGCCCTTTGTACTTACTTGGGGATTTGCAAACAGCCAGGGGAGGGTTCCATCCGTGATCTTCCTGACACTGGCTCTGGGGACTGCCTTCTAGGGTATACCCATCTTCACATTCTAAAGTGATGACAGCTCCATACTGATACATTTTTCCAGGCTCCAGCCCACTCTGGATTCCATTTATATGCTCTGGGAAGCTACAGTTCACCTCTGAAATTAAAGGAATCTAATTGAAGCTGAGTCATATTTTGACATTTTACCAAGAACGTAGATACTGCCCTTAAGGGAAAGGTTTATGAAACCAATTTAGTTTATTCTCAGTTAGTAAAACTTCACTGAAATAACACAAAATGATGTCCTAGGCATAGCCTTTTAGTGTCAGCCATCTACCTCAGGAACGTCCAGGTAATCATACCAGATTACTTTCCTTTTTTGTGCTTTAGTTTCTAAACCAATAATGTTGAATAATTTTTGTGGCTTCTTAGAGAAATGATGAGGGCTGAATGAGTAACATTAAGACTTCTGAATTTTTGTTTCATCAACTTTGACTCTTATTCTCCAATTCTTCTTACATGTAAATGCTTCCTCATTTCTTCTTTCATCTTTTCAGTGTAGGGGCCAATAGTGTGAGATTTTGGATTTGAACCTGACTCTAGGATTTTCTAGCTGTGGAACTTTCTGTAAGTTACAAATCTCTCCATTCTACTGGGACCTCATCTATAATACAGGGATAATGGCACCAATCACTGATATGGTTCTCAAGAGGATTAAATGAGATAATGCATGCAAAGTGCTGTGCACAGTATCTGGCATATGGTAAGAAGTGCTTAACTAATATTCAGTATTAATTCATTACTCATATTTCATATGCACTGCTTATGATAATGAAAATGACATTCTGAAACTTTTATAAAAATATACCTATAATCCTACCACCACTTAGAGGAAACATACTCAAAAGATAACTTTACTTTTTATGAGTATTTTGTCAAATGCACACTTATAATAACTGTAACCACAGTGTAAATTCAATCTGTACTTTAGTTGTTTGATTTGCATAAAGACTTCAACTTTCCATATTTAAATGACTACATAAGTGATAGCTCAGATAGAGCCTCAGCCACTTTTCTTATTTTGCAGTATTTAGATGACTTCATCTATTAATCCAATTAAATGCATTTAATTAAATGATCCAATTAATGCATTTATTTGGCTATTTTAAGTTGAAAGTACCTAACTGAATATATCTATTTTGGACAAATTTTATTTAAAAAATAAGAAAACAAATAAACAACACACCTTTGCAATAAGGGACAGGTCCATTCCAGGTTCCCTCATGTGTGCAAAGAAGGAGTGCCTCTCCTACAAGCAGGTAGCCTTGGTTGCAGCTATACAGGATTGACATTCCGGGAGAAAATCGAGCTATGTCTCCACCAGTATGATTTCCGTGGGGGATCTTAAATGGATGTTGACATCCTAAGAAAGCTTAGACACCAATGTAAAAAGATCTTTAATTTAGTACAGAGGAACACATAGCCAGCAAATGGGTGATAGCAATACAGAAAGAAGGCAGGCAACAAGCCAACTAGTCAGTATCCAAAAATATTCATTTAGCCCAAACCAAACAGTACAGAACAGAGATTTGCATTTCCTACCTATATCATATATGATCTGAAGACAAATGTCAAATGGAAGACAATGAAACATCAGTGGTTACAGCCCACAATTGTAATCTATCAGAGAATAGTAATCTTTTCTTTTCTCTTTAAATGGTAAAAAGGCTGTAGTCAAGGGTCACACCCTCAAATATCTACAGGAGCCAGGAAGTGAAGCCACCAGATATGGTAAGTCACAGAGCATCTGTCCTTCTAAAAATGGCAGCCACTGCCCAATTCAAGATACTGGTACCTTGCAGGAAAGCAGAGGGGGCCCTCACTGTATCACAGGTTCACTGTTTGCCTTGGGTGGTGGAGATGGGTTTCACTTAAAATAAGACTACTGTGCTAGCCAAAGAAAACAGTTTTGAACTCAGTTCTTGGTCACCAGTTGGCAGCCTCTGTTGTAGATAGACACTGATAGGGATAAAACTACCGATGATAACTAAAATTACAAGACAATTCAGTGAGTTTTAAGGCCAGCTCCACTCTCCAGAATACTCAAAGATCCCTTTCTGGCTTGTATCACAGCCTTACATATCAAATTATCAAGCAATATTACTGCCAAACATTTGCCCAAAATGGTATGTGCATTTTCCCCATTCTAAAGTAATAAAAATAATAAACTTGGGAGACTCCATCAGTTTCGAAGTTAACCATTATCCTTTCATGTACCTTTTTTCAACAAGCTTAGAAAGAAAAGGGAAAGAAAGAATGAGCTGAGAAGATAAGGCAAGGCAGGTATTTTGTAAAATAATATGACTGCCTTAGCTTTTACTTGCTTTTCTTTAGGCGGAATGGCAAGTGCAGATTCAAAACCCTTTTTCTTTATTCTGTGCAACATCTCATATTTTAGTGCTGAAAATATCTTACCCTTTTTGATACAAGTTGGTACAGCTGGCACCCATTTGTTGTCAGTATGACACCTAATCAAGTGACTCCCATTCATGATGAAGCCGGGATCACAGGCAACATGTACTATGTCATTGTGGGAATATGAAGAACGAGTTTTATTTAGCTTGTATCCATGTGTGACCTCTGGATTAGGGCAGTGAGTCACAGGAGGAGATTTTATGCACTGTGGGGGAGGTCCACTCCAAGATCCACGTCCTTTAGAATCACTTATGCACCGTATACTTTTCTCTCCCAGAAGATAGAATCCTTGGTCACATTCATAAGAAATTTCATTTCCATACAGAAAGTGTTCTGCCATCACACCCCTGTGCCTCCCATTGTTAATCACTGGTGGAGGTTGACAGTGGATAACTGCAGAAGAGATTAGGAAAGTCTACTTCAGCTAGTACACCATGGTGGACAGTTTTCAATCAGATACTATAAAACTAAATAATAAAACTATGCAACTGCATGTAGTGCACATAGCTATTAAGTTATTTAAATTTTAGATGCTGGATTATGCTTTCTTTTAAAAAGCTTTATTAAATTTTTGACTACATGAATAATACACACTCATTCCAAAAAAGAGTCAGAAAATACAGTAAAGTATTAAGAAAGGAATAAATACAGCTATGTTCTCATGAAATAGAGAAATAGTCTCTTTTTGTTATTTTTTAAATTTTGAGCAATTAGCAGGTATATGGCAAATACAGTCATTCCTCAGTATCCACAGGGGATTGGTTCCAGAATCCCCCATCAATACCAAATTCTGAGGATGCTCAAGCCCCTTATATAAAATAGCACAGTGTTTGCATATAACCTACGCCCAACCTCCTATATACTTTAAATCATCTCTAGATGACTTATAATACCTAATACAATGTAAACGCTGTGTAAATAGTTGTAAGTAAAATGTAAATGCTAGGTAAATAGTAGCCAGCACATAGCAAATTCAAGTTTAGCTTTTGGAAGCTTTCAGGATTTTTAAAAAAATATTTTTGATCTGCAGTCAATTGACTCCATGGATTTGAAACCTTCAGATACAGAGGGCCAACTGTATTCATTTCCTACTTGACAATTTTGTTTCCCAATGCTAGTACCATCCAAACACTAAAACATGTTTCTTATGTACACTGAGCTAGAACACATCGACTGTTAAGGTATAGATTAGTTCTGTAGTGACCTGTTCTCTTTAATCCCCTACAACCCACTGACAACTTTTTTTTTTAACTTACCTTTACAAAGTGGAATCTTTTGGAACCAAACCCTATTCTTATCACCTTGACATTTCCGATAAGCATGTCCAGTCAACTGGTACCTAGAGAGAGATTATAATACGTTTTCTCTTCCTAAAAATCACGTCTCTGAAACCTAGCCTCCTCAAACCACTAATACAGAGGCACTTCTAAATAAGAAATTTGGCAGAAAGGAGTCAAAACTCTTGGCCCTTCAAGTAAGCAAACTACTTTAGACTTAGAGTTACTCCCAACAAAGCCATTTCCATGTCAAGAAAGGACTGAAAAGTTAGAGATGCTACTTAGACCTTTGGAACCTCACAATCTCTGTTAGTGTGACAACGAGGAACCTCTAGAGGGAGTCACCAAGACAAACTGAGGCTAGAATTAATGCACAAAGCAAGGTGGAGACCCTTTCTGAGAATGAATCATACTTACCCATCTTGGCAGGACATATTAACTGGTACCACAGGTGAACCAAGTGGAAGCTCTTGAAGACCTTCCTTCAAAGGTTGGCATGGTGCTTCTAGAGGAGCAAAGTTGGAATTACTTATACATGCCTGATATAAAAGAGAAAGACAACTCAGGAACTGAAAGTACCTTCACACCGAGGGGCAGAAGGACTCCAATTTCCTGAAGGCATACAGTGAATGGATCTGTTTCCCACAAGCAAGTAGCCAGGATCACAGGTGTAGTCTACAGTCATCCCAGAGACAAAGAGGACCCTATTTCCACCTGTATGCCGACCATGGTGGAGCCCAGAAGGTGGCTGACAGCCTAAAGAAAAAACTTCCCACATAAATACCAACAAAAACTCAAGAACACTAAGTATACAACATTTGACAATAGACAGTCTGAAACTTTTAAGCCAAAGATCATCAAGCTCTTATTCATTACTGAGTGCTTTCTGCTCTTTTGAAGGAACCTGGAACCTTAAAAAAGATCCTCTCAATTATTTACCCTGACTGTATCCCAGATCCAAGGGAGCATTTGCAGAAAGAATATATACAACAACACACATAGACTGTTTTGTTACAGAATGGAAGAAATGGGACAGTAATCTATGCCCCCTTGCTTTTTTCCATAACTCTAGCTTTGGGTGGGAGATAACAAACAAGAATAAACAAGTAAATACCTCATTTTTCTCTCCACTGAGATTTTACCTTTTTCACAAACTGGTATTTCAGGATCCCAGGTGTTATTGGCTTTGCAACGAACCTGACTGCTGCCCTTCAAAGTAAATCCATTATTACACTTGAATATCACACTGTCATTGTAGAAATATGGGGCTTCCTTGCTAGATATCTTGTATCCATTTGCAACGTGGACATGTGAGCACTGAACAGCAGGGAGGGAAAGTTTACAGAGAGGAGCGGGTCCACTCCAGATGCCCATCTCTTGATCGTTGCTTGTACAACGGATGGTGCTCTCCCCAATGAGGTTGAACTTCACTCCTCTCTCTGGCCCGGGGTTACATGTGTAAGTGACTGTGGTACCATATAGGACATCTGAGGAACTCCCTGTGTGTACTCCATTGTAGATAACAGGGGGTGGTGGGCAGGTGATATCTGGAGAGATGAAAAGTTACTGTACAATTCTGTTCCAGTATTAAACACCAAAGAAGAGAAATGAGACTGGTTATGAATCTTTTGTTATCAGGTTTCTTGAAGCATATGGGTGAGATGTGATGATATGCATTCTATCAAAGCTCATTATTATGCAAAATTCAGTTTAAAAGATTTCATAGGAAAGATTTTTGTAATGTGTTAAAAGTGAAGATGTAGCTCAATATCATATTGTGAGACAGTAAAGTCTGATAGCAAATTATTAATTAAGAGAAGAATTCTTTTTTTAATAACCAATAGGTCAATAAAAGGCACAGGGGAATAGAATTAAACTTTTTTGAGATGGTACATTGTTTTGCTGTGGTGATATGATAGGCTAGACAAGAATATTTATTGTTGATTGAACATCTACTTTTTGACAGGCAATTGTCTCATCGGCAAAGGAGGGATGGGATAGTACCATTTAATTATAACAACTTTGAGGTCTGCAGTCTGATGCTAATGTTACAGATAAGAGGCTAGAGTTCAGAGAAGTTACATAAATTGCCCCCGGTCAATAAGCAGTAGAAATAGAATCCGAGTTCAGATCCCACACCTGTTCCCTTTCTCTCCACTAAACCACAGTGTACCCAAAATTAAAGATGGTGGCTCATATACTCACTGACCTCATTACTCTTATTCTCCCATATCACAAAAGAGAATCAGTAACTAAATGCATTTAAATTAAGTGATTGCTAGGCTTTGAAGTAAAAGAAAGCAAAACTGTGCAACTATAACTGTTGACAAAGTGAATAGAACAGAATCTAATATTTTTATTCCCATAACATGCCTAAAACAGAAATCTCACAGGATTCTAGACCCTCTGTTATTCATATTTATAGATCTCACATTATTCAAGATTCTTTGTTATTTTTCTACTCACCTTTACAGAGACGAATCTCCATAAACCAAGGAATTGTGCCTTGACACTGCTGATAAACACTCTCGCCTAGCCGGTACCTAGGGACAAAGAGTCATGACATTTTGCCATCTGGTGACCACAAACCTAAGCAAGAGCTATTGACTCAATAGCAGACACATTACTTTCAGTACAGGAATCAATAGGAACAAAAACGTAGCCAGCATCAGCACAACCCACCCATTGCACAGCATAGTTTCCATTAATGGAAAAATAGAGTGATCACACTTCCATGAACACGTGACAAGGGGGGTCTTTGAGATTAACTCCTACACAGAGCTTGCAATGTAACTGATAAGCCAGACCTAGTTCAGACTGAGACAGTCCTCACTCACCCTTCATCACAAGAAGAGTTGACATCTGGTCTGATAAGTTGGTTCTTGGGTTTTTTAAAGACTTGCTTTCCTATAGGTTCACATTCTGCCACTAAAAAAAGAGAGGAGGATGAGAAGTCAACTCAAGGCAATCTCAAAACCAAAAAACATTGACATTCAAAGCCTGGAACCTTTGCATGTGGGGGCAGTGGGTATCCACACTCCCTCAGAGGTACAATGTATGGATTCTTCTCCCACCAGCACATAGCCAGGGTCGCAGCTATATTTTATGGATGTTCCAGGGTCAAAGCGAATCATGTGTCTATCTTCCTTTTGCCCATGGAGGATTTTAGGAGGAGCTTGACAATCTAAAGGAAAGACACAGAATTTTTCTTATGTAAACAATGATAGAAAGAAACTGAGCCAAAGAAAGTGACATTTATGCTACAATTCCACTCTGGTGGCAGTTGTACAGTGCAGAAGTAATCTTGCAGCCCAATTTTGGGTAATTTTAGACCAGTGGTTGTCAATTTTTTTCTGCATTTAGGCAGCTGCAGATTTTTTTTTTTTCCATTCCCACTGGGTGCTCCAATTCCTCTGTTGTACAAGGAATCATCTTGTACATTTCGAATGGGAGATTCTGACCTATCTGTAGGGTTATTTTGCTGAAGTCAAAATCACTTTTCTTTTAAGAAATCACTGTTAAGACAAACATTTTTTTCCCAGTTGTTTTCCCTTTAAAGAAATAGGCAACTTAGGGGTCCCTAATGATTTTTCCCCCCAAGGATAATCCTACAAAATGAATGGGAGACAGTGTTTAAAAAGCCTTCTATATAATTTATCTTCACTATATTTTGTAAAATTGAGGGGACTGGAAGTTGGACAAGGCCCTGCTGAACTCCATAACCCCTTCTCTAATGCTTCAGAAGGATGAATCAGTGGCACCTGTTCCAAGCATTGGAATACCCACCCTTTTCACAGACTGGTACCGATGGTTCCCATGTGCCTTGGGCATTACATCGGATTCCCTTGCTGCCCTTCATGGTGAAGCCAAATACGCAAGCAAATACCACAGTGTCATTATAGGAATATTGATCTTTCTGCCCGGATGATATTTGGCCTCTTAGGATCTGGGGAGGTGGACACCGAACCTCAGAAACAGAAAGTTCACAGCGTGGGGCAGGGCCGCTCCAGGTCCCAGTCTTCTGACTATCAGTGGTACAATGGATAGTTCTCTCCCCAGTGAGGATGAAGTTCACTCCTTGCTCTGGGCCCCGGTCACAGGTATAAGTGACTGTGCTTCCATACCGAACATTCACTGAAGAGCTGCCCGTATGTCTTCCATTGAGAATAGAAGGAGGTGGTGGGCAAAGAATTTCTAGGAAATTACAGAGAGAGATGACAAGATTCCAACTGTACTACAAACAAAGAATGTCTCGGGTGTTGCTACATGCCACTCTCACATCCTGGGTTCAGGGACAATAATACTGGAATCTGTAATGAATCTGTCAAAGCGGCTATAGCAATATAATTCAGAAAGTATGATTTAAAGCTTTATTCCTTAATATATCTACTTTGCTGATCCTTTGATTTCTTTTACCAAGTATATAATCTCCTTTATGTGCATGGCCTGGCTGGCAAATGTACATAGCTTTCAGAGAAAGAAAAGCTTAGAAACCCTGTTTTACTTGAGTAAGCAAAGGACAAAGAGGTAATTCAAGGATGTTTCAGTGAAGAACATATCCCTTAAAGATCTAAAGATCTCTGGGGGAGATCCTTGTTCTATAAGATCCTGTATAGTAACAACTGGAGGAAACGCTTTCAGTTAAGCTGAGAATGTGGTGTCCTGTTGAACCTCTGGCCAAGGAACTAGTTGCAAACCACAGTCACTTAACATACCTTCACATACTGGCATCTTGGTCCAAAAAGTACGCTGTCCAACAATTACACACTGGCTAGAAGGTTGGCCTTGTAATCGATACCTGGAGACAAAGGGAGGTCATTCAGAACTATTAGGCGGAACAAAACCCTCTATTTAAAATCCAAATTCACTTAATTTGTGGGCACCAACTCCTTTTATTGGCATTATCTCTCACAACCTTAAGTTGTCCATCGACCGTCACAGAGAAGCCTTCTGCAGGTTTCACAGTTCACACCATGCACACATAAGTCAAATGAATTAAATCTCATAGGCCCTCTAGACACTCACCCTTCACTACAGGAAAAGTTCACAGTTGCACCAACCCGAAGACTTGTGGGCCTCTTTAACTGCCCATTGAGAAATGGTCCTGGAGGTTCACACTGTGCCTCTAAGAAAACAAGCCAAAGATGAGCAAAGTGTGGCAAGTAACATAATAGCCCAAATTCTTAACATTGATTGTAAATTTAGGGTACCTTTACATGTGGGAGTGACAGCACTCCAGTCTCCCGAAGACAAACAGCGAATGGTCTTTTCTCCAAGAAGCAAGTAACCAGGTTCACAGCTGTAGGTCACAGACAATCCTGGGGCAAAGGAATCAACACTCTCCCCTGTGTGATGCCCATTGGCGATTGTGGGAAGTGATGGACACTCCAGGGGGATATCTTTACACACACACATTAGGAAAAAGGTCATCAGATAGCTCCTTCACAGTCTGTATTTTGACTTAGTACATACATCCAAATAAATGATACATGGTCTATGCTAAGCAGTCGTCATTAATTTTCGACTCAGTCTTTTAAAGATCAAACAGGTATGGTTTAATTATATCCATTTTATACCGCAAATAGTACATTATTTTTTATTTTTAGTTACACTTTATGAATCACATTTGCAGTGTGAAAAACTTCAATTACCAAAAAAAAGTCCATTTTCACTCATACTCTCATTCTACCCTTAAGCCTATTTTCTGCTCCAAAAGTAGCATGTTGTTATTTATGGAGTTATCCTGCCAGATATTAGTAATATAGTGTTTTTGGATCCTATACGTGATATATCTATACACATATTTTGGGTGTGTATGTATACTCAATACATATTATTCTAGGCCCTGCTTTATTTGCTTAATAATCTATATCTTTCCATGTCAATACATATAGGCCTATCTAAATCTTTATAATCTTTAATCCTATCTATAATCTTTAATTGTTTTTCATGGTCACCCCATTTGAGACTATCTTCAGATCTTCCCTTCCTCCAAGATTATATATCTGTTTACAGAGAGATAGAATCATATTTTTCTAATAGTAATTTTTTCAACTCTTTAATCAATTTAGAATTTATCAATATTGTTCTTTATTAAGAAAATAAATACCTTATTTTGATGGTATAATTTTTGTCATGTATTGCCAGTTCCCATAATTACATCACTGAAATTCAGATTTAGAGTTCAGCAGCAACATAAACCACACCAAATAATAAGGAAAGGAAGAGCTTACAGTACTTCTTATTTTCAAAGTTACTTGATTTGAAATGTTATGGCTTAGGACATGAGTTTGAAAAATAGTGGATCACTCAGAAAGTATTTATAGAGGCCAAAGAGAGCAGCACATCATTTCTGCCAGACTATACTAACAGCTTTTGTAGATCAATTTTAAATCCACTCATTGTGTTTTTGCTATTAGAGCCCACATTTCTTCTCATTTTAACAATAACCCAGATATGCAGTTGAAAACTGTAAAACCCAATTCCCGCAGTCCAAACAAATTCTGGCCCCCATCCTTGTGGGACTTATTCCATTCAATTATTAGGTGTGTTTAGTTAGATTTTCCCATTATACTTTAAAATTCTTTGCTCTACTGATGTTTGTTGAATGAATATTTATATCCCTCTACAACCAAGAAAAAGCCAGGAAACCATAATTTTCACCCTTTCCGTTGCTTCCTCCCTCCACCCTTACCACTCACACATCCACACTGTTCTTCCTTCAGAATGATACCAAACTTAATCTGCACAGAAATGCAAGGCTCCAAGCTCCTGAATCAGTTTTATTTTCATTCTACTCACCACTTTCACAGGTTGGTAGTGGTGTTGGCCCCCATGTTTTATTTGCTTGGCACCAAACAGTTTTGTTTCCTTTCATGGTGAAGTTGGTATTACAGGTAAATGTCACAGAATCACCATGTCTGTATGGTGGTCTAGACATTTTATTTCTGTATCCACCTGGTACTATGGGCTCAGAGCAAATAGAATTTTTATTGTAATATTCACATATAGGAGCAGCTTTATCCCAGATTCCATTCACTTTGTCTTTAGTTATACAAAAAAGAATACTTTCTCCAATGAGGCGGAAGGCACCCAAACAGCTGTACCTCACCACAGCGTTAACAGCTATGGAACCAGAATGATAACTATTCCGCCCATTTTTGATAGGAGGAGGAGGGTCACAAAAAATCCCTGCAAAGTAGAAAAGAAAATATGTGGTCATACTGATCATGACAATAAGATTCAAATTTAGATAAAAGTCCAAATATAGGTCGTGTCACTTTTTCAGAAATAGACTTAGAAATTTGTATAATTTATTTCTTACTCATAGTCCCTGCCTGTCCCCAAGTTCCTAATTTCTTACCTTTCTCTTGATCCTCAGCAAACAAAGCAATATAGGACTATAAGCCATCTTGACCAAACAATAACAATGAAACAGAATTTATTGAATAGTTCTGTGTCTAATCAACTTTAATAATGAAACAAAAGGCAAACAGTACATGAAAATAATATATTAATGACATACTAATCACACGTGGAGAGGCACCATGGACTAATGAAATCTGGGCTCATTAGACCTGGTTTCACATCCCCACAGTCATTCAATAGCTGTGTGACCTTAGGCAAGTCTCACCCTCTTTAAGCCTCGGTTTCCTAGTCTAGTATAATTCAAGGTTGTAATGAGAATCCAGTGACATAAAAGTACCTGAAAGGGGCAAGTACAATACCTGGAACATACTAATTATGCAGTGCCTGTTTCAAAAACACAGCTGGAGCTGTAAGTAGTGAGACCACATTCTGTCCCGTTACAAAAGATACTGCAGCCTCACTGCAAGTCATTTGTCATCCTTTGATGCTGGTCCCATTTGAAAGACCCACAGGAAGTGATCAGAGGTTTGGAATAGTGACCTCATATCTTTTATTTATTTGTCCTAATAGACATGAAGAATATTAATTGTTTATAGCTGCGTTGGTATATGCACACCTTTCCTGAGTGAGTCTTAGAATAAAGGAAAAATTGCCAACCTCCAAAACTTCCGGTTGATTTCCATTTAGCTCCAAGAATTGCTCATCAGATGAGGAAATGGCATAAGAAGACACAGCCAAACCATTTCAGCACATCAGTGCTATTCATTTTCAGTAGGGGTAATTTTTGAGAGCCTTTATCCTTATACACATAGAATACTCAATACCATATGTAGTCAACTGAATAAATTTAGTTTTTGTCTGCATTCTAGAACATACAGAAGAGTGGCATATATATGTTCATATTGATAAGATTTTATAATTGATAAATGCATGAGAATACACCAAAAATCAAGAGGCACGATCCATACTTGATTATTTTTGCTTTCTACTCACGTTCACAGACAGGAAACTTATTATTCCAGAGTACTCTCATTCCTTCTGAGACACACTGACTAGAAGATTGGCCATTTAACCGGTACCTTAAACAATAAGGGGTAGCAAATCATCACCAGAACAAACTAATTCTCGGTTGCATGGAATTCATCACTTCTCTCAAGTATATGGTATTAATAGCCTCTATTTTTGTAAGCATTTCTGGCTTAAGGAAAATGTCTAAGATTGTGAATCAGCTAAGCTATGTGAGGCCTTCAGACCAGCTGAAAACACAGAGAAAACAGTCCTAATGATCTGTTCTTTTCTTGAATTCTCTCTTTCCTCTTTGGCATCCAAATGTCAAGATTTTCTTGACAATTAGAAGGAAATAACCTAAGTTCCTAGTAAAGAAAACATCAGAGACTTTGTTCCCTAAGCTCACTTTAAAGAGTCCCTCTTACTGAACCCCCAACATCTATTCAGACTCCAAAATAGAAGCCTTAACTTCAGAGCCCAAACTTTGCTTTTGCAAAAGATGAAAGGATAATTCTCAGCTTTGGCTGGCCATGCACAATTTACACATTTGGGGAAAATCAATGGAATTTGCTTAATAACAGAATTCTTAATCATAAAGGGTAAAGAAAAGGAGAGAAAAAAATTTTAACTACCTTTAAAGATCACACTTTGCAATGCTTAGCTATGGATCATAGGCCCCAAGTCAGGCCCCATCACCTTGCACTCACCCCTTATCACAAACAAATGCAACCTCTGCCCCAAGCTGGAGATTAGGAGGAGCTACCACATGACCGTTGAGAAGTTGGTTTGGAATGGCATCACATGATTTTGCTAGGAAAAAAGAGACAAGGCTGGCACATGAAGAGTCAGGAAACAGCTAAGTTTCCTTGAGATGGAATAGACCTTTAGGCACCTTCACATTTGGGGGCTGGATGGCTCCAGGTTCCCAAGGATGTACACTGCATAGGGTGAGTTCCAATGAGAGTATAGCCAGGCTCACAGCTGTAGGACACTTCCTGTCCAACTGCAAAGAATTCCTCATCCAATTTGTTATAATTACCATGGTAGACATGTGGAGGTGGTAGACACCCTGAGAAAAGAACAGGACCAGAGTCCTTTTATTTCTGAAATAAGAACTTTCTTCTCTACAACCTAAGCCAACTTGAGGTTGGCAGGAGTCGGATGAAGGTGGTCATGTCAATTCTCCAAAGTATAAGGCAGACACTCTTTTGGGTGAGCTGCAGTGGGGCTAACATGTGTTTCATATTTTAGACACGATCAACCTTGCATCTATCTTCCTTCTGTACCTTGATCTATGCCAAGAAACATTATTCCCATTCATCATTTTCCCATTTCATTTAAATGGATATACTCTCTCACTAATGTTGTAGCCAAAGGAATCAAACTATTATAATGCATTTTTACCACCAAAAATCTCCTCTTTCTTCCTGCTTCCCAAACCACTGATGAAGTTTCTGAGCCTTGTTGGGGGGGGGCTCCCAATGTTGCCAGGTTTTTAATAAGTCAGGCACTTCTCAATAAGAGTAGGGGAAAAAGGGGGAATGGGGGAAGTGACTTGATCTTAACTCTAGCCTTATTCCATAAAACCTACATTTTTCAATAGGAGAATGTATAATATCTATAGTAATTTGAATCAAATTCTGATCAGCCCATTTCCCCCATTGGCCTGGCCAATAGGATTGAGAGTTTATTTTATCCTCATTTAAATAAAATCTAATCACATATGATTTTTTTAACATCTTTATTGGAGTATAATTGCTTTTCAATGGTGTGTTAGTTTCTGCCTTATAACAAAGTGAATCAGTTATACATATACATATGTTCCCATATCTCTTCCCTCTTGCATCTCCCTCCCTCCCACCCTCCCTATCCCACCCCTCTAGGTGGTCACAAAGCACTGAGCTGATCTCCCTGTGCTATGCATCTGCCTCCCACTAGCTATCTATTTTACTTTTGGTAGTGTATATATGTCCATGCCACTCTCTCACTTTGTCCCAGCTTACCCTTCCCCCTCCCTGTATCCTCAAGTCCATTCTCTAGTAGGTCTGTGTCTTTATTCCCGTCTTGCCTCTAGGTTCTTCATGACCATTTTTTTTTTAGATTCCATATATATGTGTTAGCATACGGTATTTGTTTTTCTCTTTCTGACCTACTTCACTCTCTATGATAGACTCTAGGTCCATCCACCTCACTACAAATAACTCAATTTTGTTTCTTTTTATGGCTGAGTAATATTCCATTGTATATATGTGCCACATCTTCTTTATCCATTCATCTGTTGATGGACACTTAGGTTGCTTCCATGTCCTGGCTATTGTAAATAGAGCTGCAATGAACATTTTGGTACATGACTCTTTTTGAATTATGGTTTTCTCAGGGTATATGGCCAGTAGTGGGATTGCTGGGTCGCATGGTAGTTCTATTTTTAGTTTTTTAAGGAACCTCCATACTGTTCTCCACCAACAGTGCAAGAGGGTTCCCTTTTCTCCACACCCTCTCCAGCATTTATTGTTTGTAGATTTTTTGATGATGGCCATTCTGACTGGTGTGAGATGATATCTCATTGTAGTTTTGATTTGCATTTCTCTAAAGATTAATGATATTGAGCATTCTTTCATGTGTTTGTTGGCAATCTCGTGTTTGTTGGCAATCACATATGATTTTAATCATATAAAAATCTCTGATCATTAGCTCTGGTACTACCTGCTTTTTTTTTTTTTAAGTGTCTTCTAATTTCCCCTACATTAATGCATATCTAGCACTGTCCCAGAATATAGTAAATTTCCCAACTCTTCTACATTTAGATACTACTTTCAAAGTTTACTTTTAAGTTCTTTAACCAGGATATCCAACTACATACACTCACTGTCTTTATCTTCCTCTTCTCATAGGTACCATATATCTATTCCTCCCAAAGTCTCAGTTTATTTCTAGATCCCCAAAATTTCAGCCCAACTCACCCTTGAAGCACCTTGGCAGTGGAGGGTTCCATTTGCTGTTTAGTTGGCACCATACTGTGTTGCTGCCTTTCATGGTAAAGCCAGGCTTACACTTAAACATCACAGAATCATTTAAGGAAAATGAGCGTCTAAATCCAGATTCCATAATTCCATTTTCAACTTCTGGAATTGGGCATTTGACTACATGAATACACCGAGGGGGAGGGCTGCTCCAGATGCCAACTCGATTGTCTTTGCTGGTGCAATATATTGACTTCTCACCCACGAGGTCAAACAGCTTTTTCCCATTCGGTCCAACATGGCACTTATAAGTAACCACCATTCCATAGTAAAAGTCCTCGCTACTGCTGCTGTAAAAGTCTCCATTGGAGATGGCTGGGGGTGACTCACAAGGAATAGCTTGGGGAGGATGGGGTAGATAGGAAAAGAGAGAAGGCATTTAAATGTTATACCTTCTGGGAATTTTGTCTTAACTCTTGCAAACCAAACTTCCACTTAGCCTATAATTAACCCCTATTATTGAAATTCTGTATCCTCATCTCAAAGATGGTTCTAAATGGGAAGTAGCAAGGTAGGAAGATACATGGAACTGGCCTGATAAAAACCCACAAAAATATGATCTGGTCACCAGTCCTGACCCCCAGAGTACAGATAAACTGTTACAAAAGGCACCTAGGGTGGTGTACATTTTGCATGGAATAAAGTTGGCAGTGTGTAATCTTGTGGCATATTTTAGATTTGAGCACTTATTCACTATGAGATAATGTACCATCAAAGGACAGTAAGCAAAGGAAAGTGTAATGGGATTGGGGGCATAGAAGAAGATAAACCACAGATCTGTGTCCAGAACTACTCAAGCCAAGTGTAACCCACCTGGGTACTTATTTTGATGTGTAGATGCCCACTTTCCCTTTGGAGGGTGACAAGAGGAATTACCTAGGTGCAATAAAGGGAAAATTCTACTCACATTCACAAAAAGGCATGTCCTTATCCCAGGTTACAATATTGTCTGAGATAATACATGTGGCAGAGGAGTCACCAATGAGTCGATATCTAAAGACAAAGAGATGAGTGATCATCTCCCAGCTGGACATTTTAGGAAAGCTTAGTTCTTTTTCCACTGAAAGAATGGCAAAGAATAGAATATCATATATGACAAATAATGGTGACAGATTAAGGACTCATACAAAAGATTCAACAATCTAAAGACAAATGAAATTTGACCTCCTGGTCAGTAACACTGAAGATTTAAAATTGGAAGAAGAATAGCCCAAACTTTTTTCTCTTCTAGGGATCCTCTCTAGTGGGTAATCCTGAAGAGTTGCCTCTGGAGCAGATCAGAGAAGTGATTCTCTTTTTACTTATCTATGGTTAAGGGTGGGTGGCAATTACTCAGCTCTCTTTTGGAAGATGGGTGATTTCTGGTTGAAACTAGTGTTCTAATATCCATGTACTCTGGAGATGTCTCCTGGTGACTCACCCTTTATCACAAGAATATGTAATTGTTGACCCAAACACGATACCCCTGGGTGCAAGGACAAAGCCATGGAGGAGTTCTCTAGGAGTTACACATGATTTACCTATAAGGGAAAACAAGACAAAACAGGATTTGGGACTGGGATTTGGGGGATGTTTTGTGTCTTACATTAAATTCCAACCTGACTGGACTTGCTGAGTAGTTTACTTATGTTTATTCAAAGAAATTTGGGGCATTTACAGAACTTCTATCTTCCAAAGGATCAGTCAACTCCATAACACTATTTGTTTAATGCATGTAGTCTATATTTCTGAGCATGGATGCAAACATTATTTGTAGTCAACCATAATTTATAATCTCTATTTCCCCTTTTTATACTCTGTCAGTTGATGGCAACATCTACCAAGTCCTATGGCTTAAAACAAACAAACAAACAAACAAAACCTCACAGTCATCATTTCCTATCTGTAACTCATTTTCTCTACCCCCTGCCCTTAATTCAATAGATCACCAAGTTTCCAGGACTGGATTCCAGAAATCTCTCTCCAAACCAACTATTTTGCCACCACTATAATCTCTCATTGGATCATTGAGTAATAAAATTTACCTTTCTAATGCTGGTCGCCATTGGTCCAGCACATCTTCTATGCTGCTGCACACATTATCTTTCAGAAGTATAAAGGTGGTCATGCCACTCCCCACATTCAAAAACTTACACTGACTTACCATTGTTTATTGGAAAAGAATGCATGGCCTACCACACTTAAACTCCAATCCACTTAATCAACTACTATTCCTCACCATGCACCTTATATTCTAACCACTCTGAATTTTCCTATTTTCCAGAGACGTCATGTTCTTCCATACCTTTATGTGTTGGCATATGCTGCTTCCTCTGTCTGTAGTGCCTAGATTTCTCTATTCTCCTAGATAGCACTTATTATTTACTTCTCTATGATATCATAAAATTTTATCTCTATAAATAAAAGCAATTACACCATAGTACAGTATTTGTTCAAAAACCAGTCTTTACAAATACTATAGGACTTCCTCAATGACAGAGACTAGCAGGTTAATTTTTATGCCTCTTCCAAGCCCCACCATCTAGCCTAATGCTTCATACCCAGTGGTTACTCAAAAATATTTCTTGAATTGAGTTGGGTGAAAACTAATATGAGGTGAAACTAATATTCCTTGTATACTAACTTCTAAGATCATTGTAACACAGTACAGAGACCATAGAACAAGGTCATGAAGATTATAGGATAAACAGGGTTGGCCAGCTGTGTGACTTAACCCCAATACATGATACTTAATACCCTTAGGAGTAAAAGAAAACATGGAGAACCTAGCAGCCCCTTTCATTTGAGATTACTTACTTTCTCATCTTTTATCTTGAAAATAATAGGTTAGCCCATAGAGACATGCTATAGACCCAAAGATTCTTCTATTACTGATTACTCACGTTTACAGATTGGCTGAGCATCTGACCACTTGGAGGTCTCTAGGCAGATGATAAAGAATGACCTCTTGACATACCCAGGAAGGCATTCATATTCCCAAGTTGTCCCAACAGCAAACTCAGACTGATCACTCTGAATTTTAGGCTTAGCAAAAGGATACCTTGGCAGGAACTTACACTGACCTAAAGACAAAGACCACAGGAATATCAAAACTAAGAGAGGCTAAAATCTCTATTCAGCTTGTTTTGTCACCAGTTACAATAACTTTGATCTTTAGACAGTAAACCCAAGATGTCAATATTTCCTGGGTCAAAGAAGATATATCTTGCAGTATGAATGCATATACAGAGAAATAAGCTCGGGAGTTCAAAGGCTTTTTAGGATAGACTTCAGAAGAAGAGCTGGAGAAAATCATTTTTTAATAAAATTCCATAAAGACCCTGGAGTTGTTCTATCTTCTTACAACCTCATAAATAAAAACTAAAACCTTATAAGTAAAAACTTTTCTGGGATAGCACAGGAAACAAGTATATCAGACCTTGAAAGCTCATCACATGTATGATCCTCTAAAATTACTTTAATGCATTAACATTACTATCTTAGTCATTAAACCCTTAGGTCCTAGCAAGAAGAAAATAGGGTTGTTTTTATTCTTCATTATTTTATTCCATTAACTTAGTAGAGTAATATACCCCCAAAAGAGTTTAGTAAATACTTCCTGATGGGTACCAGATAAAAGGAGCCAGTTTTTTCAAGACACTTCTCTGTGACTTAAAATAATTATGATGATGATTATGATGATGAAGATGAAACAAACCTTATTCTAGGAGATGGGTAAGAAACTGTAACACCCAGATACTTGAGGATGTACCTGGAAAAGAATTTTTCTAGGTATGAAAGAGAGTTCAAGTTTCAACTCCAGAATGGTGGTATATTTGAATATCAAATTTATAAATCTCCTTTTTCAAACAAATCTGAAACTGATACAGGTGCAAGTCAAAGAACAAACATGGACTAACTGACACAAAGGCAAACACAGAACTCCCAAAGTTGTGGCCAGACCCAACCTTTTTGTAGCCCAACACTTCTGTTGGAGAAGTCATATGGACAGGATCTAAGAATAGCCATTACTCTTGGGACCCAGATCCCACTGTAGGTCTCCTATTTCTTTCCTCAACTCCTTTGGTGTCTTCCATTAACACCTACAAATGTTTCCAAATGCATACTTTCGCAAAACAGCAAGACTCTATAGGGAAAGTCAGGGTTTGACCTCAATGAAGACCAACTTCACGACCCTGCCGTTATTTGTACCAATTCACCCTAATCAAATGATTTAACCTGTAATTATCCAATGTGGATAAGGGCAATCCTAAATAATTTTCCACAATCTGAAAACCAATTTGAGTTTACAAGATTTAATCATTAGTGATGACATGGACTGAGAAGTAACCAAGATCTTGAAGCAAAGAAAGTAGAAGGTGAAAGGAGATAAGAATCATACTTTCTGGATGAGAAACAATGGGAAATTTTTATCTTCAGTGAGATTTAGGGACACCTGTCTCTTGGGGGACGCCAGCTCTTATTAGTAATGATTTTGCCAAAATCCCAGGTCACAGGACAGAATTTCCAGCAATCATGTTCTCTTTCATATCAGAAAAGGGAAAGTTAGCCTATGAACCATTAAGTAACATTAATTCTCTTAAGGGTCATTGGACCCTCTTCACATTTTTTTTTTCTCTTCACATCTTTTTAAAATCAGGAGTAAACATCAGTGTAGATCATGACTGGATATAAAATAGAATATAGTGACAAAACATTGACATACACATCCCTTGAACCATATTAAAACTAACTAGGCAAAGGCCTTTCTAGAGAACAGAAATACATTTAACTCTTTATCTGTGTCTAAGGGGATTTACCTGGACTGGCTTAGAAACCCATTTGAAATGAATGAAGAACAAATATACAAGATGATCAAAATAACCCTGAAATTTAGGTCAGACAGCAGGTAGAAGGAAAAATTATTATTGATAATGAGAATTATTATGATCACATAACATAACTCTGGGTTTCCTGGCTATGTGATCATTTTTGAATGATGGGTGTGCACATCAACCAAGATACTGTCTTAAGCACAGAATATGCATCAGTGAACATTAGACACAAGGCTCTCACATTCATGGAATTTATATTCCAATAGAGGGAGAGAGACCATAAGTAAATACCAATGAATAAATAGATCGTAGGTAAAGGAAATAAACAGAGTGATGTATCAAAATGTAATGCACTGGAAAAAGGAGGGGACAGGAGGGCATATGACTTCAGTTATGATGGTTAAAGAAGGCTTATGAAGAGGAGACATTTGAGTTATGACTGAAGGATAAGAAGATGCCAGCCAGACAGGTAAAGTGCTGGGTAAAAGCATGTTAGGCAGAAGCCTAACAGCAGGGATGGATTTACTATGCTTTAGGGATAAACGAAATGCAAGTGTGGCTGGAACTTAGTGATCAGAGTGAAATGGAATCGAGTTAAAAAGCCCAGAAGGAAGGATTACACAGGGCTTCTTAGTCCACAGGAGGATGTCCCCGTGTTATTCTGGGTAGGAGTCACTGGAGAGTTCAAGCAAGAGAGTCACATGGCCTGATTTAACTTTTTAAAAAAATAGTCTAGCAATTGGATGGCGAATGGACTGGACTTTTACTTTCAGAAGTAGGGAGTGTAGTCTGGAAGGTATTATAGTAGCTTAGACCAAAAAAATGAAGCTTGAGCACAAGGAGACAGTGAGAAGTGGGTGACTCTGTTGTACTTAAATGTGGGGCTAAGGGAATGGGAGGATTCAGTAATGGCTTCTAGGCTTTTGACTTGAGCTCTTGGTTGATGGTAATACCATGTACTGAGATTCGTCAGGCAATAAAGACAGATAAAGGCCTTGATCTCATGGCACTCGTATACCAGTGAGGGAACAAACAAGTAAATAAATAAGAAGGTTTTATATGATGATAGGTGCTCTGTGGAAAATAAAACATGGTTATGTGATAGAGAGTGACCTGGGGTATAGACTACTTCAGGTAAGAGTCAGAGCATCACAGAAAAGTGTCAGTGGAGCTGAGACCTGAATGTTGAGGAGACAGGTAAGGGATGACCCATAGAAGAGCATTTTAAGAGAGGAACACCTAGTGCATAGTTAAACAAACATGACTCCGTTTAAGGAATAGAAAGAAGGCCAGTGTGGCTGGAGAAGAGTCAGTGAGGGAGGAGTACAGAGAACTTCAGAGAAACAGAGGCCTGGAGTTGAGGTTAAGGAGCATGGATTTTGTCCTAATGTGATGGGTAGCCCTTGGCATGTTTTAACCAGAGGAGAGAAAAAATCTGATCTCAGATGGAGGTAGGTGATTGGAAAATAAGGGAATTCCTACTTAATGATTTTATTTTCTTAGTGTTGGTTAAGGTGAGGCAGTCAGTCAAGGCAAGAGTGAAATTTAACAGCGCAGGAAATTTGAATTGGTTTATGCAAATAGATAAAAGGAGAAAAATGAAAACACTCTGAGAAGGAAATTTGCTCTTTAAGATACTTGCTTCAGAATTTTCCAGAGTGCTTGTTAAATCTCAGCTTCCTGGGCCACCCCCCACCCCCCGCAAACATATGAATTTCTGGAAGGTGAGATGGAACCCAGAAACCTGTATTTTAAAAAGGCACCATGATTCCTCAAAAAATTAACAATAGAACTACCATATGATCCAGCAATTCCACTTCTGGGGATATATACAAAGGAAATGAAAATACTAACTTGAAAAGATAACTACACCCCCATGTTCATAGTGACATTATTTACAAATGGAAACATAGCCAACTCATGGAAACAGCCTAGGTGTCCATCAATAGATGAATGGATAAAGAAGTTGTGGATGAATATATACAATGGAATATTATTCAGCCATTAAAAAAACAAGGGAATCCTACCACTTGCAACAACATGGATGGACCTTGAAGGCATTATACTAAGTGAAATAAGTCACACAGAGACATACAAGTAATGTATGATCTCACTTTTACGTGGAATCTAAAAACAAAAAGACAAAATTCAGAAAAAAGAGATCAGATTTGTGGTTATTGGAGGCAGGGAGTGGGAGGAGAGAGAATTGGAGGAAGGTGGTCAAAAGATTCAAACTTCCAGTTATAAGAAAAATAAGTACTAGTGATGCAATGTCCAACATGATGACTATAGTTAACATGGTTTTACGATACGTAGGAAAATTGTTAATAGAGTAGATCCTAAGAGTTCTCATCACAAGGAGAAAAATTTTCTTTTCTTTGTATTGTATCTATATGAGGTGATGGATGTTAACTAAACTTACTATGGTAATCATTCCACAATATATGCAAATCAAACCATCCTGCAAAAGTCAGGAGGGGGCGTGGGTATAGCATGAGCAAAGGACCTTGGGGTGTCGGTCGGGCAAGAAGATGAGCGGTGCATTTGTGATAGGAAGCAGTGGGGAATCAGGAGGGGCATGCTTAGGTGAGATCCAATTACCAAAGGCTTGAAAGGCTGAAGACAGATTTTTTTTTTAATTCCACAGGCAGTAGGAAGCCCTTTTAGATTTTTGAGCAAGGGAGTGGAATAATGAAAAAAAAAAAGTTTTTAAATTTTGGTTTTCACCATTGGAAAAGTTAAAGACTAGTATCAGAATAACCTGTAAGAGAGGAGGTTGTTACAAAGGTAATCATAATGAATATGATTAAAATATTGGTGTAAGAATAAGACAAACAACAGAATCACGTTAGCTGTGACAGTCGACAGAAAGGTAGACCTGGCCTTTCGTGCGTCTGGAGTTAAATGACCGAAAGGATGGTCCTGCTCTGGTACTGGAAGGGGATGCTCTGGCATCCTTGTAGGGTACAATGAATTGACAGGGCTGGAAAAGAAGTTGATTTTCAATTGATAATATCCTCTCTGAAATTTAGAAAAAGGAATGGAATGCTGGCAAGAAGTCAGGTGGGGAACTGTGACACACGGGAGGTGTTAGAGAATGCTGTGAAAGTGTGTTTGTTCAAAGAGTTAATAGGTAGGAGAGAGAGAGATGAAGATAATGGTTTGGGGAAATGTTCAGTTAAGGGTCAGGATAAAGTTGAATGTCAGGAAGCAGACAAAGTGAACTGTGATAGAACAAACGTATGCACTATCCCTTAACAAGCTGCGAGTGGTCAAGCTTAAATGCTGACTCCATCAAAACAGGTCCAGACAGTCGTCTTATTACTGGCATCTAGTAGTAACATCCAACATCTAACTTTCATTTGCCTAATTTCATCTGATATTCAGGGCAGCCGAGTAAGTGTAGGGCTGCCTATCTCTAGTTTCATTTTACCGATGAAGAAACTGAGGCTAGGGAGTGAAATGACTTGCCAAAAGTCACGCAGGTATTGAGGTCTGTATACAGTAAACTTCTTAATAAACTGGGAATCCAATGTACTCTGAAAATTATTAAAAAGTTATACCTATCTTATCACCCAGAGACTCCAATCTTAAAAAATTACAATTCTTCTTTAAAATTAAGCCAATCTGGAGGAAGAAAATTATAATAAACGTTTAATGACACCTTCTGGAGCCCTTGCCATTACAGAAGGTAAATAACACAAAGAACTGCAATTTTTATTCACGTATCAACTTTTCTAAATAACTCCAGATGTTTATCGTTTAGAACCACGCCTGGGGATCAGACAATATTCTTATTCTGGGAAGGCAGCAGGAGGCTGTGCTGCTTTTACCAGGCAGGAGGGAGTTCAGTGTGCGCAGAAACTCCCGCGCCTAGCGGAGCATGCAACCGAGTCGCATGCACTCAGCACGAGTAGGTTTCGGATATGTGTCCGGGCGTTAGAGCTCGCAGACCTCCAGACCCAGAGCGCTGAGCACATGCTGAGTCCCGGGGGCGGGGAGCCCGGAGAGCACAGAGCGGGCACGCCACGCCACAAGCCACACTGGGCAGATCACATAGTGCGTCTCTGATGCAGCCTGCAATTCTGGTGGTCCCAGCCCAGGAGGAGCGAGCAAGGACATTCAGGACCAAGAGATCTCGGGGTCCCCCAAAGCGAGCGAGGCATGCAAGACTGCCCCGCCTTCTAACTTTTGACTGTCTCCTTTGCATCGCGGCACAGAGGCCGTCCCGGCCCCAGACGCGTCCCTACCTCCGTGCTCCCATTCCCAGCTCACCGAGGACCCCTGGCACGGCGAGAGCCAAGAAAACCCAGAGCGGACCCGCGGCGCCCATGCCAAGGCTGCAGCCCCAGCGGCTGGATGCGTCTGAGACCCGCGAGCCTCCGGCAGCTCCGGAATGACAGGGCTGGAGAAGGGGGCAGCTGCAAGCAGGGGAAGGTGGGCCCTTAAGTAGTGTCTGGCACCACGTGCTAGCTTGAGCGCACACCTGCTGGCTGCTGGGGGCGGGACCACGCGGTGAGGGCTGCAGAGGGGGCGAGGGGTTGGCCGGGGGCGGGTGGGCGGAAGAACTCTGATTCAGTCTTTGGCTCAGATTCTACTCGTCAGTGCAGTGGCTTTCCAACGTTTTTGACCACGCCACCCAGTGCATCCACTTTTGTCTCTCTGGAGAACTGAAACAAAATAGTACTGGCTTTACTAATCTACAACGCTCGCTCCCGTTCTATTCTATTCTGTTCTATTCTATTATCATCTCCTCTCCTTTCCTCTCCTCCCCTTTCCTCCCATTCCCTCCCTTCCCCTTCACTCCCCTCCACTCTCTCTCTTGAAAATTCTGGTTTGGATTCGCTAAATTCATTTCAAAAGTTATTAACCCTCCGTTTGAAAACCGTTTATTTACAAAGGAAACTTAGGAACAGTAACCAGCTCTGCTGTTCTTTTCTTTTTATTTTGAAGTAATTACTACAGAAAAGTTGCAAAAATAATACAAAGAATCTCTATACACCCATCACCACTCAGATTCTCCAAATGTTAACATTTTACTGTATTTTCTTTATCATTCTCCATCTCTATTTCTAGATAAATAGCTATAGTATAGCTATATAGAGAGAGATCTAGATATATACACATATACTTTATATATGTATATAAGTATAATTATATAATTTTTTACTTTGGAACTCTTGGAGATGAGTTACAAGCATGATACCCCTCTAAATACTTTAGTATGTATTTCCTAAAAACAAAAGCATAGTCTTACACAATTTCAGTAAAATGATCAAAAAGAGGAAATTAACATATTACATAAGGGACAGATTGTACAGATTTCTCCAATCAGCTAATATTTCTTATTATAGCAAACACGTGCGGGCGGGTGGGTGCCCGCACGTGCACACACACGAACACACCATCCCCCCCCCTTTTTTGTCTGGCCCAGGATCATTCTAGGATCATGCATTGCACTTGATTGTCCTTTTTCTCATTTAATCTGGTAAAGATCCTAAGTCTTTTCTGTTTTCCTGACCTTGACATTTTTGAAGAGTACACAGCAATTATTTTTGTAGAATGACTTTTAAATCAGTTATGTATTACATAGGAACAAATTACCCTAAACTTATTAATTTAAAGCAAGAATAAACATGTATTATCTCACACAGTTTCTGGATGTCAGGAATTTAAAAGCAGCTAAGCAAGGTGGTTCTGGCTTGGGATCTTTCAGGAGGTTGCAGTGCAGACATTGGCCAGAATTGCAGTCATCTGAAAGTTTGACTGGGACTGGAGGATCCAAGTCTAAGATGACTCACTGTCATGGTTGTGGACTGGAGGCCGGATAGCCTCACCAGGAGGACCTTGCCCTAAGACTATTTGAGTGTCTTGTGACATGGCAGCTGGCTTCCTGTAGAACAAGAGAGAAAGGCAGAAGCCGCAGTGTCATTTAAAACCTATTCTCAGAACTCACACTGTATTACTTCCACACTATCCTGTTGGATACTGTGATGGTTAATTTTATGTCAACTTGACTGGGCTATGAGTGCCCAGATATATGGTCAAAAATTATTCTGAGAGTTTCTGTAAGGGTGTTTATGGATGAGATTAATTTTTTGGGGTAACTGATATATTTATTTTAATTCTTTCCAGTTTTATTGAGATATAGTTGATATACAACATTGTATTAGTTTAAGGTATACAACATAATGATTTGATATATGTACATATTGCAAATGACTAGCGCAGTAAGTTTAGTTAACATCCATCTCCTCACATAGTTACAATTTTTTTCTTATAATAACTTTTAAGATCTATTCTCTCAGCAACTTTCAAATATACAATACAGTATTGTTAACTATAGTCATTCTGCTGTACATTGTATACCCAGAACTTAGTTATCTTATAACTGGAAGTTTGTGCCTTTTAATCACTTTCACCCATTTCCTCCGATTCCCACCCCCCACCTCTGGCAACCACCAGTCTGTTCTGTTTTTATGAGTTCAGTTTTTTTAGATTCCACATATAAATGAGATCATACAGTATTTGTCTCTCCCTGCTTGACTTGTTTCACTTAGTATAATGCCTTCAAAGTTCATCCATGGTATCAAAAATGGCAAGATTCATTCTTTTTTATGGCTGAATATATATATATATATATATATATATATATATATATATATATATACATATATATATATATACACATATATGTATATATATATATATATGTATATATATGGCACATTTTCCTTATTCATTTATCCATCTCTTCAAGATAGTGATTCTTTTCCTTCTGATATATACCCAGAAGTGAAATTGCTGTATTATATAGCAGTTCTATTTTTCATTTTTTGAGGAACTACTCTTTTTCCATAGTAGGTGCACCAGTTTATAATTTATATGAGTTCCTTTTTATCCACATCCTCTCCAATATTTGCTTTCCCTTATCTTTTTTGATAATAACCATTCTAACAGGTGTGAGGTGATACCTCATTTTGGTTTTGGTTTGCATTTCTTTGACAGTTAATGATATTGAGCATTTTTTCATGTTTGCTATGCAGAAGCTTTTTAGTTTGATGTGGTCATAGTTGTTTATTTTTGCTTATGTTGCCTTTGCTTTTGGTGTCAAATAAAAAAAAAAAATTGCCAAGACCAATGTCAAGGAGCCGAGCCCCTATGCTTTCTTCTAGGAATTTAATTGTTTCAGGTCTTATGTTCACGTCTTTAATCCATTTTGAGTTGATTTTTGTGTATGGTGTAAGATAGGGGTTCAGTTTCATTCTTTTGCATGTGGCTGTTCAGTTTTACCAACAACCTTTATTGAAGAGACTGTCCTCTCCCCATTGTACATTCTTGGCTCCTTTGTTGTAAATTAATTAAGCATATATGTGTGGGTATATTTCTGAGTGCTCTATTCTATTCCATTACTCTATGTGTTTGTTTTTATGCAAATACTGTACTGTTTTGATTTTTATAGCTTTGTAATATAGTTCATAGGAGATACTATAAAATATATATGTTGGTCTCTGCCCCCTGTTCTTGGCACAGACCTCCTAAAACCCTTGAAATTGTCTAACTGTTAAGAGTACTAGGAAGATCTCTTGTTCTGATATTTGTCTTTGACCCCATCCCTGACACAGGGCTCATAAAACCCTAGTAAATTCCCATGATAAGAGCACGAGGAACATCTTTTGTTCCCTTGAGATGACTCTGGGTGGGCTCCGGATTGAGGCTGGTCACCGGAAAGACCAAGCCATGATTAGAAGCTTGGAAGTTTTGCCTCCCCTCGCATCCTCCAGAGAGGATGGATATGGAGTTAATAATTAACCATAGCTACATGAGGAAGCCTTAATAAAATCCCAATAGCATGGCCTTAGAGAGCTTCCAGGCTGGTGAACACATCCACACCAGGAGGGTGACACACTCCAACTCCATGTGGACAGAAGCTCCTGCACTTGGGACCTTCCCAGACCTTGCCCTATGTATCTCTTCATCTGGCTGTTTATCTGTATCTTCTATTATATCCTTTAATAAACTGGTAAATGTAAGGAAGTGTTTCCCTTAGTTTTGTGAGCTGCTCTAGCAAATTGATCAAACTCAAGGAGGGGGTCTTTGTAACCTCCAATCTATAGTCGGTTGGTCACGGCCACAGGAAATAAACTGGGCTTCTGACTGGCATCTGAATTGAGGTGAGGGGGCAGTTTTGTGGTACTGAGCCCCTAACCTGTGAGATCTAATTCAATCTCTGTGTAGGTAGTGTCAGAATTGTAGTGTAGGACCTCAGCAGGTGTTGCAGAGAATTGCTTGATGTGAGGAAAATCCTCCACACATTTGGTCACCAGAAGTGTCAGAAGGAGTGTTCTATTAAAAGTAAAGGAGACACACAGGAAAGAAAAACATAGTTGGGAAGAACTGGGTTTTTCCCTACACAGGAAAGAAAAAAGCTGAATTTTTCTCTTTATAGTTTGAAATTAGGAAGTGTGATGCCTCCAGCTTTGTTTTTATTTCTCAAGATTGCTTTGGCTATTAGGGGTATTTTGTGGCTTCATATGAATGTTAGGATTATTTTTGCTATTTATGTTGAAACTACCATTGGAATTTTAATTAGGATTGCATTGAATCTGTGGATCACTTTTGGTAGTATGGATATTGTAGCAATATTAAGTCTTCTAATTCATGAGCACAGAATATCTTTGCATTTTTGTGTGTCTTGTATAGTTATTTTTCATTTTACTTTATTCTATTTTATTTTTATTGAAGTATAGTTGATTTACAATTTTATATTAGTTTCAGGTGTATGGCATAGTGATTCAATATTTTCATAGATTATATTCTGTTTAAAGTTATTACAAAATAATGGCTACATTTTCCTGTGCTATACAATGTATCCTCGTAGGTTATTTATTTTGTACGTGATAGTTTGTGTCTCTTAATCCCATACCCCTATCTCACCCCTCCCCCTCCACCCTCTCCCCACTGGTAACCACTAGTTTGTTCTGTATATGTATGAGTCTGTTTCTGTTTT
This sequence comes from Balaenoptera borealis, assembly GCF_965194805.1. Classification (NCBI taxonomy): domain Eukaryota; kingdom Metazoa; phylum Chordata; class Mammalia; order Artiodactyla; family Balaenopteridae; genus Balaenoptera; species Balaenoptera borealis. Next base: position 36,334,595 of record NC_138860.1, on the reverse strand, counting down.
GTTATATACATTAGTTTCATTTTTTAGATTCCACATATAAGTGATAACATAGAGTAATTGTCTTTCTCTGTGTGACTTATTTCACTAAGCATAATACCCTCTAGGTCCATCCACATTGCTGCAAATGACTGAATTTCATTTTTCTTTATGGTTGAGTAATATTCCATGGCATATTACTCAGCTTCTTTATCCATTCATCTGTTATTTTTTCTTAGAAAATCAGTTTATTGCAAATCCATATGTTTTCTGCAAGAAATGCATTATAAAGACAAAGATAGGTAAAATAATTGAAAAGTTATAACATGCAAACAGTAACCACAAGAAAACTGGCATGTCTACATTAATATCACACAAAGTAGATTTCAAGGCAAAGAATTTTACAAGAGCATAAGAGGGACAATACATAATATTAAAAGAAACAATCATCAGGAAAACAAACATTCTAAATGTGCATGCATTTAATGAAAAGCACAAAAGTGAAAACAAAGAACACAACACCAAACAACTGCTAAATAACCCAACTGCAATGAATCAATTCTTTTTTTTCAGCACACATGTACCACTTGCCAAGATAAACCACATGTTGATCCATAAAGTAGGTCTCAAAAAAGTCAAATAATTGATACCTTATAAAATATATTCTCTGATCACAATGAAATTAAACTGGAAATCAATAAATATTAGATACCCAGAAAATCTCCAAATGTTTAGATACCTATAAAAAATACTTATAAATAACCCATGTGTCAAAGAAAAAAATCTCAAGAGAAATTTAAAATTTTCAAACTGAATGATAATAAAAGCATAATATACAAAAATTTGTAGGATGGAACTAGAGCAGCATGTATAGAGAAATTTATGGCATTAAATGTTTGAAATGATATCCATTAATCTGTTGATAGGCACTTCCATATCTTGGCTATTGTAAATAATGCTGCTATGAACATTGGGGTGCATGTATCTTTTTTAATTAGTGTGTTCATTTTCTTCACATTGATACCCAACAGTGGAATTGCTAGATCATATGGCAATTCTATTTTTAGTTTTTTGAGGACTCTCCATACTGTTTTCCACAGTGGCTGCACCAATTTACAATCTCAACAGTTTACTAGGGTTCCCTTTTCTCCACATAATTGCCAACTTTTGTTACTTGTAGATTTTTTGACAGGTGTGAGGTGATTTCTCATTGTGGTTTTGATGTGCATTTCTCTGATGATTAGTGATGTTGAGCATCTTATCATGTGCCTGTTGGCCATCTGTACATCTTCTTTGGCAAAATGTCTATTCAGGTCTTCTGCCCATTTTGTGATTGGGTTTTTTTTTTTAATATCGTGTTGTATAAGTTGTTTATATATTTTGGATATTAACTTCTTATTGGTCATATTATTTGCAAATATTTTATCCCATTCAGTAGGCTGTCCTTTCATTTTGTCGATTTTTTTTTTTTTTTTTTGCTGTGCAAAAGGTTTAATTAGGTCTCATTTGTTTATTTTTGCTTTTATTTCTTTTGTCTTAGGAGACAGATCCAAAAAACATATCACTCCAATTTATGTCAAAGAGTGTTCTGCCTATGTTTTCTTCTAGTTTTATGGTTTTAGGTCTTACATTTAGGTGTTTAATCCACTTTGAGTATATTTCGTATATGGGGTCAGGAAATGTTCTATTCTCATTGTTTTATAGGTAGCTGTCCAATTTTCCCAACACACTTATTGAAAAGACTGTCTTTTCCCCATTGTATATTCTTGCTTCCTTTGTTGTAGATTTATTGACCATATGTGTGTGGGTTTATTTCTGGACTCTGTATTCTGTTCCACTGACCTATGTGTCTGTTTTAGTGCCAGTACCATGCAGTTTTGATTACTGTAGCTTTTTAGTATAGTCTGAAGTCAGGGAGCATGAGACCTCCAGCTTTGTTCTTTTTTCTCAAGATTTGGCATATAATTTTTTTTTAAGATTTTTTTTCTAGTTCTGTGAAAAATGTCATGGGTATTTTGATAGGGATTACATTCAATCTGTAGATTACTCTGGGTAGCATGGACATTTTAACAATATTAATTCTTTTAATCCAAGAACATGGGACATCTTTCCATTTCCTTGTATCATTTTCAAATTTCTTCATGAATGTTTTATAGTTCTTAGAGTATGGGTCTTCCTCCTCCTTGGTTAAGATTATTCCTGGCTATTTTATTCTTTTTCTTGCAATTGTAAATGGGATTGTTTCCTTATTTTTTCTGATAGTTCATTATTAGTATATAGAAAAGCAACAAATTTCTGTATATAAATCTTGTATTCTGAAACTCTACCAAATTCATTTATTAGCGCTAATAGTTTTTGGTGGAGATGTTAGAGTTTTCTATATAAAGTATCATGTCATCTGCAAATAGTGACAGTTTTACTTTTTCCCTTCCAATTTGGATGCCTTTTATTTCTTTTTCTTGTCTGATTGCTGTAACTGTTGCTAAACAAATAATATGTTTAAATAGGAGTGGCAAGAGTGGGCATCCTTGTCTTGTTCCCGATTTTAGAGGAAAAACTTTCAATTTCACAATTGAGTATGAAGTTAGCTGTGGGTTTGCCATAAATGATCTTTATTATGTTGAAATATATACCAACATATATGAGATATATACCTCTATACCAACTTTGATGAGAGTTTTTGTCATGAATGGAAGTTAAATTTTGTCAGATGCTTTTTCTGCATCTATTGTGGTGATAATGTGATTATTCTTCCTTGTGTTAATGTGGTGTATCACATTGACTGATTTATGAATATTGAAGCATCCTTGCATCCCTGAAATAAATCCCACTTGATAATGGTGTATGATCCTTTTTATATCTTGTTGAGTTCGGTTTGCTAATATTTTGCTGAGATTTTTGCATCTATATTCATCAAAGATATTGCCTGTAATTTTCTTTTTTGTGATGTCTTTGTCTGGTTTTGGTATCAGGATCATGATGACCTCATAGAATGAACTTGGGAGTGCCCTGTCCTCTGCAATTTTTGGAATATTTTGAGGAGGGTAGGTATTTATATATTTGGTAGCATTCCCCTGTGAAGCCGTCTGCTGGAAGTTATTTTAAATTACAAATTCAATTTCACCACTAGTGATTGGCATGTTCAGATTTTCTGTTTCTTCCTGATTCAATTTTGGAAGGTTGTATGTTTCTAAAAATGTGTCAACTTCTAAGTTGTCCAATTTGTTGGCATATAACGCTTTGTAGTATTCTCTTATGATATTTGTATCTCTGTGGTATTCGTTGTTATTTCTCCACTTTCATTTCTTATTTTATTTATTTGGGTCCTCTCTATTTTCTTTATGAGCCTGGCTAAAGGCTTGTCAATTTTTTTAATCTTTTCAAAAAACAGTTATTGATTTCAATGATCTTTTCTAGTTTTTTGTTTTGTCTCTCTTTTATTTATTTCCTTTCTGATATTTATTATTGCCTTCCTTCTGCTGACTTTGAGCTGTGTTTGTTCTTTTTCTAATTCGTTGATGTGTAGGTTAGATTGTTTATTTGAGATCTTTCTTCTTGATATAGGCATTTATCACTATGAACTTCCCTCTCAGAACTGCACTTACTGCATCCTATAAGTTTTGGTATTTTTATTTCCATTTTCATTTGCCTCAAGATATTTTTTAATTTCCATTTTGATTTTTTCTTTGACCCACTGGTTGTTCAGTAGCATGTTTAATTTCCACATACCTATGGAATTTTCAGTTTTTCTTCTTGTAATTGATTTCTGGTTTCATGTCTTTGTGGTCAGAAAAGATGTTTGATATCAATTCAATCTTCTTAAATTTATTAACTTGTTCTTGGCCTACATATGATCTATCCTGGGAGATGTTCCATCTTGAGAAGAAAGTGTATTCTGCTGCTGTTACATGGAATGTAATATAAATTTCCGCTGAGTCCATCAGGTCTAACGTCATTTAAGTATAATGTTTCTTTGCTGATTTTCTGTCTGGATGATTTATACACTGCTGAAAGTGCAGTTTTGAAATCCCCTACCATTACTGTATTGTTTGTTTCTCCCTTCAGCTCTGTTAATCTTTGCTTTATATATTCTGGTGCTCCTATGTTAGGGACATAAATATTTACAAATATTATGTTCTCTTGTTGGATTGACCTCTTTATCATTATATATTGACCATCTGTCTCTTTTTACAGTCTCTGACTAAAAATATATTTTGTCTAATATAAGTATAGCTACCCCTGCTTTCTTTTAGTTTCCATTTGCATGGAATATATTTTTTCATTCATTTCCTTCACTGTGTATGTGCCCTTAAAGCTGATATGAGTCTCTTGTAGGCACCATAGAGTTGGCTCTTTTTTTTTCCCCCATTCAGACACTCTATGTCTTTTGATTGAAGAATTTAGTCAATTTACATTTAAAGTAATTATTGTTAAGTATGGACTTACTATTGTCATTTTAATTATTTTCTGACTGTTTTGTAATTCCTTTGTGCCTTTCTTCTCTGTATCTCTTCCTTTGTGATTTGATGGCTTTCTGTAGTGTTATGCTTAGATTTCTTTCTCTTTACCTTTTGTACATCTGTTATAGGTATTTGTGCTGTGGTTACCACAAGGCTTGTATAAAACATCTTGTATTTATAATAGCCTATTTTAAATTCATAACAGTTTAAGATTGAGCATGTACTAAGGCTCTATATTTTCACACTCTCCCACCCATATGTTTTGTTTTTGATATCACAATTCACACCTTTTTTATATCCATTAACAAATTATTGTAGTTATAGTTATTTATACTACTTTTATCTTTTAACCTTCATACTAGATTTATAAGTGATTTATCCACCACCATTACAACATTAGAGTATTCTGAATTTAATTACATATTTATCTTTTCCAGTGAGATTGATAACTTTATATGTTTTTCTATTACTAATTTGCACCCTTTTATTTCAGGTTGAGAAAGTCCTTTTAATATTTCTTATAAGGCTGTTCTTGTGGTGATGAATTTCTTCCACTTTTACTTATCTGGAAAACTTTTCATTTCTCCTTAAATTCTCAAGGACAACTTTGTTGGACACAATATTCTTGATCAGCCATTGAATATATCATGCCACTCCTTTCTGGCCTGCAAAGTTTCTGCTGAAAAATCTGCTGCTAGTCTTACGAGGGTTCCCTTATACATAATACATTGCTTTTCTCTTTCTGCTTTTAAGTGTTTCTCCTTGTCTTTAACTTTTGACCATTCAGTTATGATGTATTTTGGTATAAGTCTCTTTGGATTAATCTAACTGGAACTCTCTGGGATCCCTGGATCTGGATGTCTGTTTTCTTCCCCAGGTTAGGGAAGTTTTCAGCTATCATTTCTTTGAATAAGCTTTCTGTCCCTTTCTCCCACTTTTTCCTTTCTGGGACCCCTATAATGTGAATATTGATCCACTTGATGGTGTTCCACAGATCCCTTAATTTTTCTTTGTTCTTTCCCATTCTTTTTTCTCTTTACTCATTGCATGAATTGCTTTTAGTTTACTGATCCTTTCTTCTGCTTGATCTAGCCTGATGTCGAACCACTCTGTTGAATTTTTCATATCAGTTATTGTATTCTTCAACTCTGTGATTTTTGTTTTGTTCTTTCATATATTTTCTTTGTTGAGATTCTCACTTTGTTCATGCATTGTTCTCCTGATCTCAGCGAGCATCTTTATGATCGTTATTTTTAACTCTTTTCCAGGTAAATCACTTATATCCCTTTCATTAAGGTCTGTTTCTGGAGTTTTATCTTATTCTTTTGTTTATAAAATATTCCTGTTCCTTCGTCTTCTTTATTCTCTCTGTTGATTTCTGTGCATTAGAGAAAACAGGTACCTCTTCCAGTCTTGACAGAGTGGTTTTATGTAGAAAATGAATCATATTGTTCATGCCAGCCCTACCTCTTGGTTGTTTCTCAAACTTTTTGCCCAAGCCACCTCTTTGTTCTCAGAGGCTCCCAATAGATGTGGATGTGTCAAGATCTGTCAGTGTCCCAAAGGGAAGGATCTCAGTCAGCACCTAGAAGCATGCTGATTGGAAGCTGGAACCTCAGGAATCAGCTGTTAAAGTGTGTATGTAGACCTCTTTCAAGGGAAGACTGGGAGCTGGGCATTTCTGTCTGCTCCCCCTGCACTGAGCCCTGGGGAGATAGCTGGTTAAGAACTGTTTCATTGTTTGCTACAGTCTGTGGTAACATGAACACAAGCCCTGCTTTCCACCAGAAGCAGGTGATAAAAGGCCCCTGGGTGGCAGCCACAAAATCCAGGGTGACAGACATGTGTTTAAACTCATTCCAGGTAGACACTGGTGACCTGGAGCAAGCCAGAGGGAGAACATGGAGATGACAGTTACTAACGTCCCTGGTCTCCAGGGAGGATCACAGTCTAATAGATGTCTGCTAAATTAGAAGCCTGACACTTGGGCAGCACCTTTTAAAGCAGGCAAATAGACCTCTTTTATGGAAAGACTAGGAGACGGCCATTTCTGTCTGCTCCTTGTGGACTAAGCCTGGAGGGTTGGGGTAGGGATAGCTGATTAAGAAGTGTTTCTTTGTTCATTACAGTCCTGTTGAACTGGACCTCAAGCAGCGCTGGCCACCAGAACCAGGCTATCCAAGGGGTACATCCCCTGGATGGCCATAGCAAAAGCCAGGATGCCAGATGTGTACATAAGCTCTTTCCAGGGTGACGCCGGCAACCTGGTGCTGGCCACGGGGAGAACATGAAGATAGTGCCTGCAAGTGTCCCTGGTCTCTGGAGAGGACTGCAATCCACCTCGAGATATGTGTTAAAATAGAAGCTTGACCTTCAGGCTATATCTTTTAAGATATGGAAATAGGCCTCTTTCAGAGAAAGACAGGGAGATGAGTGTTTTGGCATGTCCACGGGAGGAGGTAAGTTCAGGAGCTTCCCAGGTCATGATCTTGGACTGGAATCCTTGAAATTAACATGTAATATCAGTAGACTAAGTAAAGCACATTGTCCTGCCTAATGTGCCTTATCCAATCAGTTAAAGGTCTGAATAGAAGAAAAGGCTGACCATTCCTTGAGTAAGAGAGAATTCCTCCTGTGTGACTACCCTCAGACTGGGACATTGGCTTTTTTGTTGCCTTCAGACTCGAACTGAAAATCAGCTCTTCCAGAGGTTCAAGCCTGCTGGCCTTTGGACTAGAGCTACACTGTTGGCTCTCGTGGGTCGCTAGCTTGCCAACTCACCTTGCAGATCTTGGGGATTATGAGCCTCCATAATTGTGTGAGCCAGTTATTTATTATAAATCTCTGTTTCTGCCGCTGACTCTCTTTCTTTGTCACTTTTTCTGTCTCTGTCTCTCTCTCTCTGTGTGTATGAGTCTCTGTGTCTCTGTCTCTATATCTCTTTCTCTGTGGAGAACCTTGACTAATACAGACACACAGATCAGCCCTTTTCAGTGTGAGAAGGCATTATACATGGATGAGAATAACAGGAAGCAGGGATCACTCAGAGCCATCCTGGAGGCTGGCGAGCACTTGCCTCAATTTGGTTTTGTCTGATGTTTCTTCATCAGATTAGATTCTGATTATGCATTTTTTTCAGGAACATCACATAAGGGATATTATGTCCTTTTCAGTACATTATATCAGGAGGTATATATTATCTATTTGTCTTGTTACTGATGGTGTTAATTTTGATCACTTAGTTAAAGTGGTGTCTGATCAGTTGTTCTAGTGTAAAGTTAATATTTTCCTTTTGTAATGAATAAGCATTTTATGAAGAGATTCTTTAAAACTATGTAGATATCTCATTTTTCATCAAATTTTCACCCACTAATTTTAGTTTTAGTATTTTTATGATTCTTGCCTGAATCGATTATTACCATGATGGTTGCCAAACTGTATTTTTTTCTCATTCAGTCATTACTTCAATATTTATTGTTGACATTGTACTATAAAGAAAAGATTTCCCTTCTCTCCCATTTATTTGTATCAACACAGACTCAATATCTATATCAATATAGACTTCATTTATTTAATGGGTCATAATCTATTACTATCATTATTTATTTTGATTGTCCTTGATATGGCTGGTGGGAGCCCTCAAAGTAGCTCCTGTGTCACTTTGACTGGTTGTCCTCATTCTTTGAACATTTCTTTTCTGGCAAAACAAGATGTCCCAGGCTCACCTTGTGTTTTTCCAGACCCAGCACTAGAACTTGCCATTTCTCCAGATTCTAAAGGAACCAGATTCTGGTTCCTTTAGTAGAGAAAGGTATTTGAAAACCATGATCTGGATACTAAGTGTGTTCATTGCCATTGGAGTAACATTGCTTCTAGACTCTCTCAGAAAGCAGAGCTGGGAAATATATGTTTGTATATATATCCCTATACCTATTTAAATCTATTTCTATTCATATTTATGTCTAAGTCATGAATTCTTATCAGTTCTTCAAACTCAAGGCCAATACCATGGATGTTATTTTAACCTTCCCTCTTTCCTTATTTGTAACTAACTCCCTTTCCAACAGTGAGATACCTAGTTCACATTATCCACAATCTATTAACTTATTTATTCAGTCTTAGAATACACAGAAAGAAGTTTTGGAATTGCTAATCCTATACCATGGTGGAAATCAAACCTATAGTTTAAAATTTTTTTGTTTTGCCTTTAGCCTGAGAGCATAAAAATAACATTGCTTTGTCCAAAAATTGCGTAGATTAATTACCTCCTCCCTGCAGTGTGGGTATGTTATACAGATAGATGTATTTGTTTTTCTTTGTATTCCATTTTAGTTCTTTCCACATCCTTTTTTATTTTTTTATTTTTTGTATCAGTAAACATTAATATAGTTTTAAATGTCAGAATTATATAAAAAGATATGATAAGCAACATGTTCCTTTTGCCCACCACTTCTACTCTGTCCTCTTCCTTTCCACCCACTTTTTATGGGTACCCAATTTCAGCAGTTTCTGGCTTATCTATCTTTTAAATTTTGCCCAAATGGGCAGACCGCGTATGTCTTCTTATCTCTCTTTATTACATAAAAAAAGCATAGTTTAGGCACTTTTCCCCCCACTTAAGAGATATGCTGGAATTCATAAGTTCAGAGATATTCTTCATTCTTTCATAGCTTACAGGACCTCATGTAGATAACCATAGTTTATTCAAGCATTTTCCTATATATAGGCATTTAGGTTGTATTTAATGTTTTGCAATTCTGTATAATGCTATAAAAAATAACTTTGTACATATTTATTTTTCTACTATTGGAAGTTCATCTTCAGTGCAAATTCCTCGAAGTGGGATTCTTGGTTTAAAAAGAAAGCAAATATTTTGTTTTGTTAGATATTGCCAAATTCTCTCAATAAGAGTTGTATCAATTTACATTTCTACCTGGGTTGCATAAGAGCACTCTATTTCCCCACAGTCTCATTAAACAAATATGTTGTCATCGTAGTTTTTAATTTTAGCCGAACTAATAGGTCAGAAATTGTATCTCAGTGTACTCTGAATTTGCATTTCTCTTATTATGAGTATGAACATATCTTGATAGGTTTAATAGCAATTTTAATTTTTTGTTCTCTTGTGAATTCTCTGTTCATGCTTTTGTCCACTTTTCTATCAGTTTTTGCAGATATTTTCTCCCAGTTAGTCAGTAATATTTTGACTTTGTTTATTTATTTTTTTAAGGTTGAATGGGGTGAAACTTCAGGCTAACTTGGATTCACTCTTCAGCCCTTGTAGGATAAGATGGATTTTCATCCTTGAGAAAACCGGTAGCGATACTCCTCAGCCTACAAGTCTCCATCCTGTCTCTGGAAATGGCACAGGGAACTCTGTGAAAACTTCATTGAATTCTAGGCTGGTGAAGCATTTATTCTTGTTCATTCTTTTGAGGGTTTTTATCATGCCCTAATTCAAGGCAGTGTGATCTTAGGCAATTACCTTGTCTTCTTTCTCCATCTCACTTGGGGTGGGGCAGGGGAAAGCTCAGGTGTATACATTTGAGTTAGTCATGCTCTTCAGCATCATTGGTCCCTGAAAGACCCTTCTCTGATTTTATTTAATTGATTATTCCCTGTATTAATCAGAATAGGCTAGGACTATGCTGTAGTAACAAACACCCCCAAATCCCAGAATTTTAAAACAGCAAAAGTATATCTTTCACTAAAACTACCTGTCCAATGCATGTTAGTGGGTTAGGAGCTGGAGGAGTGCTCAGCTCCTTGTATTCACTCAGAGATCCAGGCTGATGGAAGTTTCTTCTCAATGTGTGCTTTCATGATTATTTGCAGTAGGGGACTAGAGCACTTGATGATCTCCCTCCGGAAATTAAATGCTCTGGTCTAGAACTGGCACACATGAATTCCACCTACAACTCTTAAGATAGAACTAACCCCATGACATTGCCCAAGTAAAGAGTGGAGGGGGGCAGGGAAGTGCTATCCTCCCATACATTTAGGAGGAAAGGAGAATTACCTATAGTTGAGCCTCAGAAGACTCCGTGACATTTGCTTTTATTTCCCTTCTTCACTCTCATGCTTCTTCTTCCTCTCCATAAATAACCATTCTAATGTGTTTGATGTGTATCCCTTTATTTGCATATGTTCTTGCAAAATATATAGTTTTATGGGTATCTGCTTTTAATTTACATAGATGCTATCATCCTATAGGCCTTGTTCTATTTATTTTCTTCAATCAACACTATGTTTTTAATATCCACCTATTTTGCTAAATGTGCATCTAATCTGTTACTTCTGACTGCTGCATGTACCACATTTCACTTACCTACTCCCTGTGATGTTGGGCACCTAGACTGCCTTTAACTCTCTGCTATTACGATGCCATTAGGAACATCCTTATATATGTACCATATGGAATTATAAAAGAATTTCATTGGGAAATTTACCTCGCAGCAGAGTTACTGGGTTACAGTGTGCCTGTATTATTTGACCATACACACTGCTACCATTGGCCCCCCTGCATTGGTCTGCAGTCCTACCAACAGCTGAATCAGGCTTCTTCTGCCTCCATATCCCTGCCAGTCTTAGACATTATCCAGCTTCCTAATTTTTGCCCTTCTGAGGGGTGTGCAAGTGATGTGTGTTTATGTTGGTTTTGCCTTGTAAACATTTTCTTTTACTTTTATGTAGTCAAGTTGATCAATCTTTTCTTTTATTGTATCTGGATTATGAGCCATAGTGAGAAAGCTTTATGTACAATACACCCAGGTTATAAAGTAATTCATCTATGTGTTCTTGCACTTGTATCATTTTCTTGATTTTACAGGTAAATCCATGATAAATTTGGTGTTTACTCTTGTGCTCATTCCTGGATTTCCAAAGTATATTCTTTTGCAAATAAACACCTCTCACCAACACCAAAACCCAAGTTCTCAGCTGGTAAGTGTGCCGAGTGTCTAGTGTTTTGCAGTGCTTCTATTTAAACCTTTGGCAGAAAAAAAATTACTTCTTCCTGCTCCAAACCCTCCAATAATTTCCTGTCTCATTCAAAGTAAAAACGATATGGCCCTATATGATCTGGTTCTCTTTAACCTCTTTGAGTACATCTTCTGCTAACTTCCCTTTCTTTCTCCCCTCTGATCGCAAAGACTTCTGCTGTTCTAGAATAGACGCTTCATGCTCTAACTAAGGTCCTGTGACAACAGAGTGTCTTGTGTTCTCTGCCCAGAAGACTCTTCTCCTGAATATCCCAATGGCCAGCTGCCTCATTTCTTTCTAGTCTTACTCTAAGACACCTTCTCAGTCTGGTCTTCCCTGGATAGCCTATCTCACTTTTTTACCTACTTTTCCATTCATATTCCCTTTGATTTATTTATTTTTTCTCCTTAGTACTTAACCCTATTGAATGCTTTATATATTTTACAATGATCTTGTTTATCTGTGTTTATAATGTAAGACCCATGAAGGCAGGATTTCTTTTGTCTCTCTGTTTTTCCATGACCAAACCCCCTAGTTCCAAGAATATTGTCTGGTACATAGTGGACACTCAATAGAAATTTGTTGAATTTAAACAATATATGAATCCAATGGAGGAATGAGGATGCTGCACAGGGTTTTCCTCCTGTACTACAGTTAAGACACTAGGTATGCATTGGGAGGATTTTCTAATTATTATTAATAAACAAAATCCAGAATACATATGTTTTTGCCTGTGGGGCCAATTTAAAAAATCTAAATGGAACTGAAACTGTAACAGTGAATTATAGGCATTCACAAAAGGCAGATTCCCTGAGAGCAAATGTCAAGTTTTACTGAAATCAAGAGACTAAGGTTTGAGTGTAGGGATTTGCACAAGGTAGGTAATTTGATCTAATATTCTTTTTTTAAAAATGTTTATTTATTTATTTATTTATTTGGCTGCAATGGGTCTTAGTCGCGGCATGCGGGATTTTCACTGTGGCATGCTGGATCTTTTGTTGTGGTGTGCTTTCCTCTCTACTTGTGGCACACAGGCTCCAGAGAGCGTGGGCTCAGTAGTTGCAGCACACGAGCTTAGTTGCCCCACGGTATGTGGGATCTTAATTCCCCAACCAGGATCTAACCCATGTCCCCTGCACTGGAAGGCCTATTCTTAACCACTGGACCACCAGGGAAGGCCCCATCTAAAATTCTTGAATTAAGCTGAGTAACCTAAAAGGGGGTTATTGTGATCCTCCAGCTTCTGACTGAAGGAAACACATTCCTTCAGAGGAAGCATACTTGGTGGAGGCTATCAGATTTTTCAGAGATTAAGATCAACCAAATATAAACTCACAATCAAAGTATTTAATAAAATTTAAGTTATATATATATTTTTAAAACCCTCTTAAATAAATCAGAATTGAGAGGAACTCCCTTAGCCTGATAAAGGTATTTGCAAAAAACCTACAGTTAATACCATCTTTTATGGTGAACTATTAGAAGTATCCCATTTTAAATCCAAAGAAGACAAGACGCTTACTATGTTTAGCAAAATATGTGAAGAATCTTTTTGAAGAAAATTATAGAATTTTATTCAGAGAAGTTGAATATGCCCTAAATAAGTGGATAAGTAAGCCCATCCATGGGTAGGAAAACTTGATAAAGAAAATGTATCAGCTCTCTACAAACTGATCTATAGATTAAATGCAATTATAGTCAAAATTTAACAACAGTTTTCAAGGAATTTGGTAATGTAATTCTAAAATATATAAGAAAAGCAAAATGACAGAAACAGTTAATGTGGCACTTGGTGAAACTTGTTCTATTAGGTATCAAGACATAAATTCTTAATATTTAGGACAGTGTGGTATTTATAAATACACAGACAAATTAATGAGAAAAAAAGAAAAAGACGTCATATATAGAAGAGAGCTATATGACACAGGTGGCACTGTAGATCACTGGTGAAAGATGGGGCTGTTCAATAAATACTGTTAGGACAGTCAGTTACACATAATGAAATAATGAAATTGAATCCCAACCTCACAGACTAAATCTATTCCAAATGGATAAAGGCTTAAATGTGAAAGACATTAAAACATTTAAAAGAAAATATATGGCAGTATTTTTATGACCTTGGGGTAAAGAAGTATTTCTTATAATAGACATACAAATGAAAACCCTAAAGGAAAAGATTGATGAATTCAACTATATTAAAATTAAGAATTTTGTTCATTAAAAGACAGTATTAAGAGTAAATTAAGATAAACTACATAAGACATTTACAACACATATAACTAAAATTAAGATTATTATGCAGAATATGTAAAGAACTCCTACATATCAATCATAAAAAAGTCCCAATAAAAAATGGACAAAAGAACAAAGTTCTACTTTCAGTTATATTATGTCCTAGGTAAATTAGACAAATCATTCTACTGAAAACAATTCTAAGTGCTAGAGTGTGTGTGTGTGTATGTATGGATATGGATCTATTTATCTATTTAGAAAAACCGTGTAAGTATATGTAATCAGAATATGTAAGTGAAATTATCAGGGCAAAATAAAAGAGAAAGAGGGAAGCCAGTTAGGTGTGGGAGAATTTGAGCTTTGATTCTGAAAGTTTCTTGAGCCACGGAGAACAGAAATCAAGGCTCACAAGGATGACTAAAATAACAAAATCAGATAACAAAAGTGTTTTAAAAATATGGAGAAATCAGAACTCTCTTACACCACTGGTGGGAATATAAAATTGTGCAGTTATTTGGAAAACAGTTTGGGAATTTCTCAAATGATTAAGCCCAGCAATTCCACTCCTTGGTAAATAACCTAGAGAATGAAAACATGTGTTCATAATAAAACTTGTAAACGAATGTTTATAGTAGCATTGTTCTTAATAGCCAAAAGGTGGGAATAATCCAAATGTCAATCAACTGATGAATGGATAAGCAACCCATACAATGGAATATTATTCTGCCATAAAAAGAATGAAGTACTGATACATGTTACAAGTTGGATGAACCTTGAAAACATGCTAAGCAAAAGAAACCAGTCACAAAATTTCACACATTATATGATCCATTCATATGAAAATCCACAATAGAGAAATCTATAGGGTCATTACTGCAGATGGATCAAGAAGTCATGCTAAGTTTGTTGAATGAATCAACCCAGAACTCCCTCGCAAAATGCCTCCCAGTCTGTGATTTACCCAAAGATATTTATCTATGACTATGATCAGTTTTGGAACTTTCAAACTTCTGATGAATTATAAAGGAGATTGATTTCAAGTCATCATAAACAATCTCCAGTCCCCCTTTCCTATGACAAAATTATATTTACGCTTAGGTTACCATAGGTTGTGGATGGGCACCTGGTTCCAGCATGGAGCAATTGCCATTATAAGAGTGGGGTTACCACATCTGCATATTGTGATGTTCAGTGGTGACAGGATCTGGGGCGCAAACCTCCTGGGGTATTGCCAAGAACACATATGTATACTGGGTGTATAGGCATGATAGAGAGCACCCAGATAGCTACAAGAGAGGAAAATCATTCTCCATGAAATTTAATTTTTCCCAACTTAAAATAGTGTTTAAAAAAAATCTATCATGACACTAATCCTATCATGACATTAATATGGAGTTTTAAAAGAACTGCAATGTTTTTACCATCTAATTAATTAACATTAACATTGCTTGGAATGTGGTCTCTTGAATACAACAAAAAGTAATGTGTGAAAGAAAGAAAGAATCCCTAGGGATTTCTTGGGGAAAAAAGATATGGTCAATTCATTTAAAAAGCAGAAGAGGAACTGCTCCTTTGGGGAGTTTCCACACTGGCTTGGGTGTGTGGAATGCTGGACCTCAATAGTTAAATAAGTTCATTCAGGAGTCACATTAAGGAAGAATGTTCTTTCCTTTTTGGAAAGCAGAATGAATGTAGTTTCAGACTGAGTAGAATCAGTGCCTATATTCTGGCTAGGACAATTCCTTCCCCCTCCCAAACTGCTTGATTATTTCAGTGAGTGGTCAGTTTAAAACAAGCGCCTCCTATACTAAGTTGCTTCAGAATACTTCTATCACATAATGTTAATCAATGAATGAACTGTCCACGAAAGTGGTCAAACATCAATTTCTAATTCAGAACCTTGAGGCCAGGTGGTGGTGCTAGTGGTGATAATGGTGTGGGGAGGTCAGGAGGCTAGGGGACAGGGACATTTACAGGGACTTTGCAGGCTACCTAACTCTTTATAGACATTCATTTCATCACCATTTCTGTTTTCATTCCTTTAAAGTCAAGGCAGAAGAGATTTTGGTACCATTTGGATCTACCTACCCGCAAAACTCATGAATTTGCATATCATATTTTTCTATATTTAACTTATATCCTGTGATCCTGTGTTTATAGGTTACTGAAGCAAAGACTTGACCAATTACAGTTTTCAGAAGTGCAGAACCCCTGAATGTTCCTCGTGAAGGCCCCATGAAAGGAGACTGACTGCTGTCCTTTTTGGCATCCTATCTTGCCTCCTGAGGAGGCCTGATTAAGAAGAGCAGCGAGGGGACAGTAAGTAGTGGAGGAAGGTGTCCTTTCACACTCCTTCCAGACTTCTCCAACCTTCTTAATGGTTCCTTTGTTTCTCTTACTTGGGGTTTATCCAAATTTTCATTTAAACAAAGATCTTTGGTTTCAAGAAGACACAGGACTCTCACCACTCATTGTCTCCCATTTCTGCCTGACATGTGAAGAAATCCTCAGTTGATGTTCCTTGCAGAGAGTTCACTTTAAAAAGAACTTTAACAGACTAATTTACTGATAACACTAATTTAAATTCCAAACACTTAAGACATAATTTTATTTTTCAAAAAATCACTTTCCCTAATTCACTCAGCAATCAAGTATATTTTTTAAACTTTTTGTTGAAGATTTGAAGATTGAGGAAAGACAGTGCCAAATTATACAGTTTATCAGTAGTTAGTTGAAATATATATACAAGCTTACAAAGAACAAAGAACAAAGTATGAGTTTAAAAAGGCATCTTTATAAGCCCAAGAGTATTTGGTATTCTAAGCAAATTTTTATAAGTTGGAGTTCAGTTTGTGTATTAAGAGGAAGTAGAAGGAATTATTCTCAACTTTGGAAATACGACAAAGAGTAATCAAGTGAAGTAGTTTTGAATTTCCATCAAAATCTATAATCTGTAAAATTAGTAATTAATATGACAAATAGTATAACTAACCCAGTGAAAATTTTAATTTGTTCATGACAAGAATACTGATATACATAAAAAGTTGATAAGCTTATTACAGCAATTTTAACACCTCTGTAAAAGCTCTAAATCAGTATGTTCACTTGAGTTCATAGGATCTGAAAATTAAAATAAAAGCAATGCCTCTAAACTCAAAAACAATAAAAAGCAACAGCAACAATAAACATGATAAAACCTTAATTTTATAAACAATTCGAAAGATCTCCTTTTTAATTTAATTTTATTTTATATTGGAGTAAATTTGATTTACAATGTTGTGTTAGTTTCAGTTATACAGCAAAGTGATTCAGTTATACATATACATATATCCATTCTTTTTCAGATTCATTTACTATATAGGTTATGACAGATTATTGAGTAGAGTTCCCTGTGTTATACAGTAGGTCCTTGTT
This sequence comes from Balaenoptera borealis, assembly GCF_965194805.1. Classification (NCBI taxonomy): domain Eukaryota; kingdom Metazoa; phylum Chordata; class Mammalia; order Artiodactyla; family Balaenopteridae; genus Balaenoptera; species Balaenoptera borealis. The sequence continues at coordinate 36,317,532 of NC_138860.1, read as the reverse complement.
GATTATCTATTTTATATGTAACACTGTGTATGTGTTAATCCAAAACTCCTAATTTATCCCTCCCCCCACCTTTCCCCTTTGGTAACCATAAGTTTGCTTTTGAAGTCTGTGAGTCTGTTTCTGTTTTGTAAACAAATTCATTTGCATCATTTCTTTAGGTTTCACGTATAAGTGATATCATGTGATATTTGTCTTTCTCTGTCTGACTTATTTCACTTAGTATGATAATCTCTAGGTCCATCCATGTTGCTGCAAATGGCAAAGCTACAGTAATCAAAACAGTATGATACTGGTACAAAAACAGAAATATAGATCAATGGAACAGAATAGAAAGCCCAAAAATAAACCTACGCACCTATGGTCAATTAATCTACAACAAAGGAGGCAAGAATATACAATGGAGAAAAGACAGTCCCTTCAATAAGTGGTGCTGGGAAAAGTAGACAGCTACATGTAAAAGGATGAAACTAAAACATCCTCTAAGACCACACACAAAAATAAACTCAAAATAGACTAAAGACCTAAATGTAAGACCGGATACTATAAAACTCTTAGAGGAAAACATAGGCAGAATACTCTTTGACATAAATTGCAGAAATATCTTTTTGGATCCACTATCTAGAGTAATGAAAATAAAAACAAAAATAAAGAAATGGGACCAAATTAAACTTAAAAGCTTTTGTATAGAAAAGGAAGTCATAAACAAAATGGAAAGATAACTCACAGAATGGGAGAAAATATTTGCAAATGAAGCAACTGACAAGAGATTAATCTCCAAAATATACAAACAGCTCATACAGCTCAGTATCAAAAACAAACAACCCAATTAAAAAATTGGCAGAAGACCTAAACAGACATTTTTCCAAGGAAGACATACAGATGGCCAAAAAGCACATGAAAATATGCTCAACATTGTTAATTATTAGAGAAATGCAAATCAAAACTACAATGAGGTATTACCACACACCAGTCAGAATGGTCATCATCAAAAAGTCTACAAACAATAAATGCTGAAGAGGGTGTGGAGAAAAGGGAACCTTCTTGCACTGTTGGTGAATGTAATTTGATACAGCCACTATGGAGAACAGTATGGAGGTTCCTTAAAAAACTAAAAATAGAACTGCCATATGATCCAGAAATCCCACTACTGGGCATATATCCAGAAAAAAACATATTTCAAAAAGATACATGCATCCCAATGTTCATTGAAGCACTATTTATAATAACCAAGACATGGAAGCAGCATAAATATCCATCAACAGAGGAATGGATAATGAAGATGTGGTACGTCTATCAATGGAATATTAGCCATAAAAAAGAATGAAATAATGCCATTGGCATGGACCTAGAGATTATGAAAAATTCCTTTTTAAACTTCTTAGATCATTGGGTAATACAAAACAATTTGGGATTATGGCATTTTTATACATATTTGGTAGAAATAGATAGCTAACACCTGCACATATAGCAAGTAGATGAAAAAGTCAAAGTTCATAAAGGGTCTACAACTTGTAATCACAAGACAATAGAGTCAATATACTAAAGCACACAATGTATACAATCTCACTTTTGATTCTGTTTTTTATTGAACAAAGATCCATAAAATCAGCAGTGACAGCAAATAGGAAACTTAGACAATCTGTCATTCCCCAAACTGTAAATCTCCCAGAAAGTCTATAAATTCTTGCCAGTTAACCTATAATTTTAACTGGTAATTAGTAGTCATTTCAAGTTCCACTGTATATAGAGCAAATAATAGAAAATAAAATCTTTCTTCCTTCAGAAGTTTTAGAGGACAGTTCATGCAACAATATTAAATACTGCATGAAAATATTAATGAACAAAACTGCATCTAGGCATATTCCCTCCTCCTCTTAGTAACCATTTATCTTTTAGCATCTTGGATATTTTCAGCCACCGTAAGTTATAGATAATAATTCCCTGGTCTACTGTAAATCATACATCTAAAATTTTACTTTCCAAAACACTTTGAGAAGTAGAATAAGTGATAAAATATGAGCTTGTGCAAAGTGATTAGACATGCAGTTTTTCCTCTTGGGATCCTTTGTTACTTCTTTGGTTGGTGATTTTGAAAGTTTAACAGCAGTCATGAAAATGTGTTAACATATTTTGTACCACTCTAGGCAAAAAGAGCCCTGTGCTGGGGAACGTGGCTTGGACCAGACTTCAGCCTCTACTTTAGCTTTGAGTGGAGCAAACTGCACAATCACATGCTGGAACTGTTTTAAGCCTCAGTAAATGGTTTTGTTGTGGTGGTGGTTGCTTGCTTGCTTGTTTATCTCTCCCTTCTATTGCATTCATTCAGAATTGCTCCTGCATTGCATCACTCTCTCCTTGGACCTTTAACATTGACCTTTAACCTATAACATTAATTTCTTCAACTCTTAAAAATTCATTTGATTGTGAGTAAATTTTGTCATGATTCTCCCACTTCATTGAAGTCTGTTTGGAAAAATAAAGACACTTCTTCCACTGAGTCAGAAGTTGGTTCCCTAGTTTCAACATGTAATAATACCTCACATGGTTTCTTCCTTCCATAACATCTTTTCTCATGGCTAACATGCTTTCAGTTCTTTTCTCCTGGGTCTGTATTTATTGTATTTACTGTTTGTATTTACTGTTTATGAACTATTTCTACCAGTATTAACATATTACAGAAGAGAAAGTCTTGAAGAATTTTGAGTAGTTATCAAGGAACTTAATGTTTTGCTGTAGAATTGATAAAATGAAAGGATAACAATGGTGTCCGTAGCATTTACCTTTCCAGGGGTGTGGACAGTGGTGGAGAATAAGGCTGCTAGTATCTAGGCTGCAGTTTCTTTGAAAACATAATGGCCATTGCTTCTCTATAGTAAGACTTCCTAAAGAGACTTCTGTTTTGTGAAAAATCTACGTACAAACGCTATCTTCATGTTAAGTGTAATTCAGTTTATCTTGTACTTATCTTTGCTTTTCTGATAGTTGAAGGGGCTATAAGTCCTTAGAGGTTTAAGAGTTTTAAATGCCGAGTCTCCAAGAGAACTGGTCAACCCCACTATCACATACAGTTCCCTTCTGCTGCCATTAAAGAGCCATGTTCCTGTGGGTTCTGACATGAAGATAGAATTTATTTTTGGAAAGAAATCACAGGCAAGGACAATGATATCTTTACAAGTTAGCATCAATTTATTCATTTACTTTGTCATTCTTTCACTCATCCATCCAACAAATGCTTATTGAACAAATGGTGTGGGCCAGGCATTATTGTAATTGCTAGACAAAACAGGCAAAAATCTCATTCTTGTGTTATTAGAAATGATCCCAAAGGATAGCTTTAAATATCTATGAATAACAAAATGAACCTACACGTTTTAGCTCCCAAAAGATTTCAGTATTACTGAAACCTCCTCTCCTTTCTAGGAAGCACTACATCTTGTTGAAAGTGATAGTGCACATCCCCTGTATTTACCTGATCCATAATGAGACTGAATTTTCTGGTAGATAAAATGTGGGGTTCATAAAACCAATGAAAGGTCAATCTTCTTTGCCAATGAGATAGAGGAATTCTTCCTTTAAATAATTTCCATTGTATTATACCTATCCTTTTCTTTCATAAAGCATTTAATTACATATTGTTCCACTTTCTGCTTTTATACGACAATATACTATTTATATATTTCTCCTATAATTCTGTTATTTGTAATAATTCATGACCAAATGGGTATTTTATTCTACACTTCCACTGATGAATATATTTTTGAAATATTTTCTCCTAAAGAATATCATTAAGTTTTTCTATGCTGGATAAAAATATTTGACTCTTGTTTCCTAACAAAGGAAAACTGTATAGCCAATATATATGAAAAGATGATCAATCTCACTAGTAATAAAGGAATTACAAATTAAAACCCATATTATTTTACACTCATTAGATTGGCAAAATTTTAAAGTTGGTATTGGCAACAATATCTAGCATTGATAAGGCTGTGATGCAAATGGAACTTTCATACCCGGCTGGTCGGTGACTAAATTAGAACTTCTTTGGAGAATAATTTAGTTACATCAAGGAAAGTTAAAGATGCATATATATATATATATATTGACCCAGTAATTCTACTTCTAGATATATACCCAAGAGAAACTCTAGCATGGAAGCTACATTTATATAAATTCATATAGTTTATACATCAGTGAAAATGGTTGAATTGAAGTTAAATGTATTAAAATAAATAATTCTCCAAAACATACTCTTGATCAATGATGGAAAATTGCAGGCTACGTGAAGGATGATGCCATTTATATAAAAATTACAAGTACACAAAACAGTTCTGTTTTTTTGCATCCGTTTAAAAATGCATCCATTTTTGGTAAAAGGATATGCTTAGAAATAATGAATACCACTTTAACGATCATGGTTACCTCTAAGCAGAGAAGGAGGAAAATTGGATTGGACAAGGGTGTATAGGGGACTAAAATTCATATCTGTAATTTTACAAAAAATCTGAAGCAAATGTACAAAATAGTTAGATTTGACAAAGTTTGGTTTTGGATTCACAGTTATTCATTATTCTATTTTCTATTCTAGTCTATGTTTGAAATATTTTAAAGTGAAAAAGAAGGTATATGTCAATGGAACAGAGGTGGTTTGCAACAGAAGCTAGAAAACCTGGGGTCAGAGACCAGTTGTCAATATGTATCCTGTCTTGTCCAGTGAGCAAACACTGAATTTGGAAGGGTGTGAACATCTACTCAGTAGAGGAGTTGTCTCATCAAGTTATACCAGGGCCTAGGTCAATGGCTGTGCATTAGAATCATGTGAGAGGTTTACAAAAGTAAATTGGGGCTCACTCTTGGAGATTCTGATTTAATTGGGCTAAAAGGGACATCAATAATTTAAAAAAAAACCTCCCTGAATTATTCTAATGTACAGTCAGGGTTGAGAGCTGCAGGCTGGGGTAAAATATCTCTCAATATATTTGACTTGTCTCTTTTCTCTGATTCTAAATTATGAAGTAACTTTCTGAGGTCCAGACTTAGATACAGAGAAAGGAGGTGATATTCCGTGTAGGAGACGTGAATATACTGGTCACTGGAAAATTTATATAATTGATAGAAAAAGTTCCTTGGAAGTTCTGTTAGTGTGAGACTATCCACCAAGGAACAATCCATTCTCCTTATGCTGATGAAAGCCAATTTCTGAAACTCTGAAGTCAAAGATTAGACCTTGGAATGTGGAGATACAAATAGTAACCATGAGAAACCTTGTCTGGGTGGCCATCCAGTCAGATTTTCTCAACACCTCACTCTTTCCTTCTAACTGATCACATGGCTCCATATAAAATCTTTGACTCATCATTTTCCTCAAGTAAAGTCCAAACATTTTAACAAGACCTGTAAGACTTATGAGTAGGGTCCTTTGGGCTTTTTGCTCTTGTCTTCACTTCCACACTACTGAATCACTTGCCTTACCACCTTAAGTTGCCAAATCTCTGAGCTTTCATCCTTGAACAAGGTATTCCCTGCCTAGGATATTTTTCCAACTCCTTTTCCACAACTATTACCACTTTCCCTCTTTTGGACAACTACTCATCTCTCAGGTTTCAAACTTAGAGCTCACATCCCCTGGGGATCCTTCTCTTTTACTGCTTAACTAGTCTCAATGTTATTGGAGCTAGAAGGAAGTGCGTAATGCATAGGAAGGAAATGCACTTTTAAAAGTTTGCAATCACATTTCTATCTATTGGAATGAATAGTTTTCTTTTATCATCAGTATTATTCATCTCATATGGAGATTCATCCCTTTTCTATCCATACAATGTTACTACCATTTGCCCAAATGTAAAGTGACTTCTCTCAAAACACTGAGTCCCCTATATATTTTTATCTCTGCCTGAAGTGTTTTTTCCTTATTCACACATTTGGCAAACATTAATTGGGAATTTGCTCTAGGCCCTGAGCTGAGTCTTGGGAAAACAGCCTTGACAAGGATCATTAACGTCTACTCATCCTTTGGTCTCAATTCAGGCCTTACTTCTTCCAAGGAGCATTCCTGACTCCTCACACCCAGGCGTATGCCCCTCCAGCATCTCCCACAGCACTCTGGACTGTCCCGTATCCCAGGGCTTTTCACACCCTAAAATCACCTGTTTGTTTGACTATATACCTCTCTTCATCTTCAGGCTTTAAAATCTGCGAAGACAAATTTAGTTTATTTATTGGCATATCCCCACTACCTAGGCAATGCCTGGCACCATAGCTAGGGCTCAGAAAATATTTGTGGATACTTGTTGATGGTGATATCCAAATGTATTTATGCTATCAACAGCCAGGGATGTGGAACCAGGGTTTGAGGGAAAGACAGAATGTGAAATACAGATTAAAATTTTGCAACACAGAAAAGGTGTAAAGTGATAAGTAACAATTAGGTCTCTGAGTAAATTCATATATAGAGAGAAGGGCAGAAGCACAGAGACTCTTCTTGAGGGATATCTTTTGTCCTATATGAAAAGGTCTGTAGCAGATGATGCTATAGCTAGAGGTCCCCTTGTTGTTTTACCTCTACACACCTAAGGCTGTTTACTGTAAACACTGGGATCCTCTGTCTATGGACTTTTTTCTCACTATGAAGGAATATTGGGCCCAAAGAGGGCAAGTCAGAACTGTTTGAAAGCCATGTTCCCCTAAGCAATTCTCAACTAATGACAAATTGGGAGTTGATGGAGAAGCATCCCGCCTTATCTGCCCCTCGGTTGGGATAAATTTGAGGTGGGTTCTTCACTGTTGGAGTTCCCCAGTGGACTGGAGTGTGATAACGCTCCCTTTTGGTTTCTTTCTCTTCCATGTCTCATCTTCTCATACTCCTATTAGTATTTCCTGGAGTCGCCTCCCTTTCAGACTACTTGTACTCAGATTTGCTTCTGGGGCAACACAAATCAAGATGAGGGCTAATGAAAGAAGCAGGTAATTTTAAAAACTTGAAACATCAAGATGTCTGTGACTTAGAGAAGCATTTTTAAAAAGAGAATGTCCTTAGTCATCGCCAAGCTGCATAGGGTTTTTATGGTAGAATTAAGACAATCCAGATACTTCTGTTTGAGTGCTAACTGTGGTAGGATTCAGGTGAGATGAGGACAGAAGACTTCTTTTAGCTAAATCAAGAATGCATACAGACTTCTTTCCTTGTGATTCTGACACCACCTGTTTGGGAAGTTGCCATTTATCCCACACAAAACTCTGGATCTTGTCATTTATTTGGCAGATTTTCCAAACCAGTTTGGAGTTTGGGGGTCAACTTTGTTGTCCCAGTCATTAGCTATCTGGTCCACTTTCTAATTCTATACTGTGAAAATGTTTCACTAAAAAATTCTACAATTCCTTCACTTTCGATAAGATCATTATAAGTGCAGTACATGATTTCTTTGAGTGTTTCCTCCTAAAGATTTTATGGTTTGATAAAACTAAATTTTATCCATTAATTTCCATCTATGAAGCCCCTGAAGTTTACATTATATGTGAGTTCTCACTTTTGGTAAAGAATTTAATTTAACTGTTTAAAACAAAAGCTTATTATTTGAACAATTTTATGAAAAATTAGGACCATTCTTCTTAAAAAAACAGCTATATATATTCTATGGTCTTTTAAAATCTTTATCCAAATGCAAAATATTTTTCCTGTAGTCATAATAATGATATTTTATATTTAATGCCATTTTACTGTTTAAAATTACTATCATCAATTATTTATTTTAATCCTCACAATAAACTTGTGATATATGTTTCACTTATCCTAGGCCTTACATTTAAAAGAATTATTTCTAAAATTTTCATATGTGTCACTTTAATAGTCAAATAATATTCACCAAACATATTCCAAAATTTACTTAACCATTTATCCAATTTAACTATGACTCCATACTCCTATCCAAAAAGATTGAATGAGAGCTGGTTAAGTTTTAGGTTTGTAGCATTTCTACAAAGTCTCATTTTATAATACCTGATTGTTTTCCAATTTGATAGGTGAATCAAAATCCTAACTTCCTTCTAGAATATTCTTTCCTAATAGTCCCTCCTAGACACTAATTTATTTGAAGATCCTTCTAACATTTACCTCATTTTTAATTTTAAAATTGCTCTAGAACTGTATTTTAGTGTGAATGGTGTGATACTACTGTGGTGGTACAGGGAACTCCAATGCTTTCTCTCTAGATGTTATCTCTCCCACTCCAGCCCCAAAGAATCCACAGTGTGTTGTATGCATCTAATTCTCTTTCTTTGCAGGATTGTATTCTTTGTACTCTTAAGTTTCTAGTTCTCTTTCTATTTCTCATGTTCTATTTATGATATAAATGACATTTTATAAACGCTAATCCAGAGATCCCAGATTAAATTTTCATCCCAATAACCTGCATTTAGCCTGCAGTTCTTTTCTTTGGCTGGCTTTTAAATTACCACAATTATTGATTGCCCCTTATTGTCATCCTATTTACCTGCCTTCTACATGCAGAGCAAATCACTATCCAGTTCTGGTTGTCAGCACAGAGCATATCAAGTGTTAATTACATCTCCCATCACGACTTCTCCATTTATATGGGGCTCCTTTTCCTCAGAGTGGCATCTTGGATTTTCTTTTTCAACAGGCCTGAGACTGGAGATTCAGATTCCAGTCCCAGTTCTATTACTATCTAAGGGAAAGAATTAGGTCAAGTCACAGTCCTTCTCTGGATCTGTTTTCTTGTTTTTAAAGGGGGTTGCACTCTATACTGTTTAAGGGCTGTTGCAACTCTTGTGTGTTATGATTTTTAAGTCTCTTAGCACTTTCAGGACTGACCTATTGAAAATAGGTCTACGGCCTCACCCATAAAACTCTGCTTTTATCCCAGCCTTTTCAGTTCAGGTATCCTTGTTCTGAGGAAACAAATTACTGTCCAAGGTCCTGGTTGCCACATGTTTGAGTACACACAGTGGGACAAGAATCCAGGAGTAGAAAACAGATATTGCAGAAACAATTTCTAAGTGTTACTGGCTTATGTTCATGCTGACTAAAGAACATTTGTGCTTTGTGAAACTTTTAATCATAACAGCTTTCTTTCTAATATGTTTTTTAAATGAGCAGCGATAGTAGACAATACAGTTGACTATTTGGACAAAAGATCCCTTGCTCCCTTTTGGAAAACCCCTACATCAAACTAAGAAAGACTGGTGCTTTCTGCAGGATTGCAAAGGAGTATTATATTTGACTCCAAGGCTTCCATGACATCTAACAAACATCTATGTTCTTAAATGATCTAGTGGAATGACTAGATAGCAAAAAAAAAACTAGTGTTTGGTTTTGCTTCTTAATTCTTCCAAATTCTCTTTCAGGTCATGTTTATTTAGGACATTCATATATGTTAACCAATGACAAATTAATAAATATAAATTAAATCTTAACCTCACTGAGTATCTCATTAGATCATTTGGCCAATAGTATGATCTTTTTTAAGTATTTGGAATTATAGAATTTAAGAGCTGAAATAGACTTTTGAAAAAAATATGATTCAGTGGTTTCCAAACATGGCTGTTCATCACAATCACCCAAGAGCATGTTAAAGATCCGGATTCCTGTGCCACAATCCAATTAAGTCCAAATAACTTAGAAGCCCCAGGTGAAGAATCTAGAACTTTTGTTTTTAATGATCTCCCAGGTGATTGTTTGCATGTAGTCAGTTTAGCACCAATATTTGAACAATTTTTGAAGGCCGCTGAACATTTTATTCTTATACCTTATGCAAGACTTTCTGTGTTAGTATTATCCCCAAAAAGCTTTACTAGTTCCCTCTTGGCTTGAAATTTGTTAAGCCATTCTCTTCTTACTTATTTTGGCAGACAGACAAAATTTGCTTACTTGCTCTTTTCACCCATTGGCCTTTCTGAGTCCTGCCACTTGGAACTACACAGAATGAATCTAATGCTACTTCACATATTTGACACCAGCTATGTCTTTCTCTTATATAAGGCAAGTATTTTGCTTCTTTAATTAATGATATTATGGATTCAAGTTCTAGTACCATTGTCTTCACTCGCCGTTGGATACAATCCTGAAGTTAATATGTGCTGCTCTTAAGTCATGTTAGTTCCCATACTGAACTTATACATTTGAACATTTGGAGATGCTTTAAAAATTAAGTACCAGTATTTATAGTTATATTTACAATATTCTTCATGCTTCATTTGGCCTAAACTTTTCCTAGGTCAATATTATTTTGGATCCTCATCCTTTCAACTAGCTCTGGCTGTTCATTCTTACTTCATATCAATCACACATTTTATACACAAGCCATAAGTAATTCTTCCAAGTCACCCAGAGAGCCAAAGTCATGCTTCTGTTTAGAATGAACTATCAATTGAAAGGAATAATTATTTTGTAAGGATTAAGGTAAAAATAAAATGAGTTTAACTTAAGCACAACCTCATAGATCATGTATATGCTTCCCTGTAGTGTTGAACTCTATTTCCTTACATGTGGACTTTAAAAGGGTTTAATTTCCTCCACCTGGAGTTGGTGAGTCTTGTTACTGTTTTATTCTAGCTGTTCTCTGGTGATCTGACTTGCATAATTAAGTTCACTTCCTCCTTTCCCCCACGGGTTTTAGCTTAAACTCTCATAAGACTTCCCATAGGAAATAGGAACCAAGGTACATTGCACTTGTTTCTCAATTCTTCTTTTTCTGGTCCTTCTTAAGTTGGAAGAGTTAAGAGTGTTTGTGGCAACTTTGAAAGTTGGTTTTAAGTCTCTGTTTTTGGTTAAAAAAATAAGCTAATATTAGGAATAATCATGTAATTTGAAATAAGACAAAGCTACAACCTTTAAACCAAAATAAAGACGCTTTCTACTTTGTGGCACTTAAAGATATAACTCATACAAAGTTAGTTTTAGAACTCCAGTAGAAATCTGAATGAACTATCCCTAATCCCAAATTGTCTCTATACTAGCTCATAAATCACTTTCAACTTTTTGTCTTCTTTGGATTCATTTTGCTACTTTTGTAGATTCCATCACCATTATCTCTAATGTAGTCTTCTACAACAGCTTCCCAAGTCCTCTCTCCTTTTTCAGTCTCCAAAAATCAGATATGGAGGGGAATATTTTTAAAAAGAAAACTTTGAAATCGATATCACAAATAATTATACCATTTTACAGTAAAGTCTATCACACTGTTATTATACAGTAATGTTACAATAAAATTATTATCTGGGTATTATTCTTATAATAGAGAAATTGTGAAATATCCCCTTCCCCTTACTTAAAGACAACCAGAAGGCAAAATTACAGAATGTCTTAATATTTTAAATTATTCAAAATACATAAATTAGCTCCATGAAATGTAAATTTTGGCTCCATTATTTTAAAGTCTGTGGAATTCCACCTGGTTCCCTTGACATGTCTAGCTCCAGAAGTTTGTATTGAGGAGTTGATAAGTCAGAGGCAGAATACTTCCCCCATCCCACAGGGCAATGGTTGCCATCCCTGGCGAATTGTCAGAATTACTTGGGTAGCTTTTGTTTAATATACAGATTCCAACACCCCACCTGAGAACTACTGAATCTGGTTAACCTTGGGCAGGCTGGGAATTTATGAATTTAAAAAGCTCCACAGGTGATACTGATGATCAGCCAAGGTTGTGAAACCACAGACTTAGGAAACTCTGGTAAATGGGTAAGAGAAATTTGAATGCCATGGAGAGGAAGTATGCCCTCTAAATATAAAATTTTACAGTTGCTAGCAGGTGAAGACATGTAAATGAAGTCTATGAGAATGGATTCAGAGACTGACCATGCAGAGCTATCCCTAGTGGATTTATTATATTTTTATAATATAAACCCCAAATGTCAGGGTTAAAAATGATAATTGTCATTATATTGACTTTGAAGAGTGAGGTTAAAATTTAGCGTGGTTTCAAGTAGATTCTCCCAACAAATTACTTCCTTGGTAATACACTAGACCTTGTTACATCATAATACTGCACCTCAATATTGCACACAAAATTGCTAATTCAAACATCCTGTTCTCTGTCCATAATCTCCTCTATATTCAGCTTACTTATTTCACTCTTGACCTTTGTTTGACCTCATCAGGACTTTCTGTTGCCCTTCCCTATTCTCCTAATCCACTTGCCCACTCTTTCTCCAGTTCCTTAATCAGTCTAGAGATTACAAAGCTCAAATTCAATAGCACTCCTGCCAATAACAAATGCTCCTTTGCCTCTTCGTTTTCTTATTTTAAGTGTTTAGAAAGCCCCAAACCTGGATCAGCCCTATTTTCCTCTTTCTCTGAATGTTCTCCTTCAACTGCAGGTTGCAATGGCAGATAAATTTAGGGTAACCAATTTCAAATCGGTTTTCCACCTTGCATAGCAACCTTACAATTATTTTTTTCTTCTTAATTCACTTTCTCAGTGATTACTTTGTATCTTCTTTATACCCCTCACCCTTCCAACATACTGCCTCTTTCCTGCTTTCTCACTTGGAAGCCATCAGAAATACATTTTCCCAATTTCCTGCTACCAGTTCTATGAACCTCCATCTGCACTCATCTTTTCCTTCTCTCTTGTCTCTACTCCTATTTAAGGTCAATCTTTTCACCTGAGTCTTGGATTCTACTCTTTCCTGATTTTTCATAAACATTACACAACCAAATAATTCCTCTCTCTTTTCTGCATGTTAAAGTGATTCCTAACATTGGATCATTCCCAATGACATTTAAACATGCATAAATATGTTTTAAAGTCTATTTTTTACCTCGATACTCAGACCCCATTCTGGCTCTCACCTCACTTTCCACCTTTCTCCTCACTTTCAGAGCCAAATGTTTTAACCTCTTAAAAGAGTTATAGATTCCCTGTTCTTTTCAATACTTTGACTGATGTTCAATCTTCTTTAATTTGGCCTCTGAGGTTAGCAATCACCTCCATACTACCAAACCCAATGGACACTTTTCAGTTCTTGGCAGATTTTGACATTATTAACCTCACTTTTCTTCTTGGAACAATCCCGCTGGTTTCCATGGGTAGTATTATTTACTGGTTTTCTACCTAGCTCTCTGGCCATTCTAACTTTCTATAATTTAAAAAAAAAAAATTTCTGCAGATTCATCCTCCTCTACTTGTTAATTAAATGTTGGACTTTCTCAAGACTCAAGCCTGGTCTCTCTTCACATTCTATTACATATCTACAGGCAAATACATCTATTACCAAGTATAGGTACATAACTTTAACAATTCTAAATGTAGCTCACATCTCTCTCTAAGCCTAAGAGTCTACTAAACCTAATAAGCCTACTATATATCTTATTTCACATCTCCATATGTATGCTTCAGTCTCAGTATGTCAAACACCAAACTCCTTCCAAAGTTTATTTTTCTCTGCAATATCTCTAATGTCATTGAATAGTTACACAATGCAGACAGATGCATAACTTAAAAATCTCAGATTCATCCATGATACTGGACTCTTTTCACACTCCAAAAGTTAATCCTTCTTTGAGATTCATCTATTCTTTATTCTTTTCTATCAATTCACATTTTCCATATCTTCTGTCACCATATTCTAAGCCACCACCATCTCTAACCTGAATTAACATACTAGTCATTTAATTAATTTCCCCTCAGTTCCTGTGCTTCACCATTCTAATCCATTTTTGACAAGATACTGAGTGGTCTCTTCAAAATGCAATTCTCATGTTCTTCTCAGCTAGAATAAGTTTCTTATTGTTATTGAATAACAATTTTAAAAGAATGTTGCCATCTTTTATCAATCCCTCAAGCTTTAAAATCTTTAAAGACTTCCCATTGTGTTTAATCTAAAGACCAAAATCCTTAACATTCTTGAAATCCTCTAAAAGAAGCTGAATTGTCTGGCCCTTGCCAATCTTCCGAGCCTTGCCTTCTACCACTATCCTCCTAGCTTTCTCTTTGTTCCTAAGTTATGCCACAGGGCTGTAATATTCTTTGGAATGGAGAGATGATCAAGATCCCTACAGACTAGATTAAGACAGAAGGATTGAGAATTGATGTAATAATAAGTAGAACAGAAAAGGTGTATCGATGGCATTTCCAGGTGAAAGCAAACTACTTCTGGTGGTTTTTACTAACAGGTAAAAAGAAAAATATTTTCTGGATCAACAACTACATAGCAGATAGGATGGACTGTGTTGACTGGCACCATCAACTGGAGTCATCACCTTATTAAGTTAATAATAAACCAATATCCTTTTCATGACCATTTCTCTTCTGCATAGGCCAAACAGGTGAGTTGAATGATGATGAAGAAATCATAATCTCCAGTTCTTTCAATTCTCTGATGGTTGCATTAATCTCTGCAATTTCTTCAAGGAAAGTGAGATTGCTTTGGTTTACTCTTTTGATAATAGTAGTAGTTCTAGGGGTTTCCACTAGTCATTTCTCTGGTTTTCTTTTCAGAATAACCCTCAATATGCCAATTAAAGAAACAATATTTGGATTCTGCCAGTTGTTGAGTATGTGTATTGCAACTATGCATTCAAGAATTGGAAAATATCTATGAAATGTGTCCAGGGACCACATGAGCTCCCTTTGAAATAGACCCGAGTCAAAAACTCCACTCATCATTCACCTATATCAGTTAAAGGGACAACCTTAATCAATTAGCCAAAGCCAAGGACATCTGTGGGTCAACCATTCTTATTACAGCTTTGACATTGATTTTAATTATAATAACCACCTTGTCTCTGTTGAATAAGAGATACCACTTGGTCCTTACCACTTCAGGATTCAATTACCCCCACTGAATTCAAAGAGACACTTCAGGATGCTGCCATTGAAAAATGGCAGAATTTCCTACTGTCATCTCCGGCCGTCGAAGAAAATGTAGTACAGAGGACTTAAAGAATCTTGAAATTCCTCTCACCAATGTATTTCTCAAACTCTTGGGAAAGTATTTTCCTCTGGATTCTCCCATGGGATGTAATATGTGACAGATGAATAGCTTGTACATAATCCATTTCAGAATTCCAATATCCCTTAGTATTTGAATAATAGGAGAAAACTGACATATTTACAAATGTATTACCATTCTGGTGCTTTTCATTCCTTTGTATAGGTCAATATTTCCATTTGCTATTTTCCTTCTGCCTAAAGAATTTCCTTTCATATTTCTTGTAGTGTAAGTCTGCTGGTGATGAATTTTTGCAGCTTCTGTATGTCTGAAAAAGCTTTTATTTTTCACTATATTTTCACTGGGTATAGAAATCTAGATTGATGGTTTTTCTTTCAGTATTTCAAAGACATTGCTGTGCCATATTCTTGCTTGCATTGTCTCTGACAGTAAATCTGCTGTCAGCCTTACCATGATTTCTCTGTACATAAGGTGTTTGTCTCTGACTACTTTTAAGATTTTCTTTTTATAATTGGTTTTGAGTAATTTGATTATGATGTGCCTTGGTGTGGTTTTCTTCCCCATATTTCTTGTGCTTGGGATTCATTGAGCTTATCTGATATATGCATTATGTTTTTCATAAAATTAGTAAAATTTCTGACTATTATTTCTTCAAATATTTCTTTTCTGTCCTCCTTTCCTCTCCTCTTTGAAGACTCAAATTACATGTATATTAGGTCACTTGAAGTTATCCCACAGCTTAAACATACTCTGTCCCCCTTTTATTCCTTTTTCTGTATTTCATTAGGATAGCTGTGATTGCTGTCTTCATATTTACTAATCACTTCTGCAATGTTTAATCTACTGTTAATCTTATCCACTATATTTTTCATTTCAGATATAGTTTTCACCTCCAGCAGTTCAGCTTGGGTCTTTTTAAAAAAATACCTTCCATACCTTTGTTTAACTTTTAGTACATATGAAATACGGCTATAATAACTGTTTTACTGTCCTTGTCTGCTCATTCTAACATCTGCGTCAATTCTGTGTATGTTTCAATTGGTTGATTTGTTTCTTTGTTATGGACTGTTTTTCTTACTTTTTGCATAGCTGGTAATTTTTTATTAGATGCTAGAAATTATGAATTTTACCTTGTTGGGTGGCAGATATTTTTGTACTTCTTTATATTCTTGAGCTTTGTTCTTGGGTGCAATTTACTTACTTAAAAACCATTTGATGCTTTTGCATCTTATTTTTAAGGTTTTTTTAGATGGGACCAGAGCAGTGCTCAATTCAGGGCTAAAAGCACTCTGGTACTTTACATAATGCCCCATGAATTTTGAGGTTCAAAATTCAAGCCTATGAGAACAGACACTGTTCCTGTCCTTTTGTGAACAGCAGGCCCTGTTACAGCTAATTTTGGGGGGTGGATTTTTCCTTGGAGACAGGTACTTTTCTCACATGCATATATTGATTGTTACTCAGCTGAACACTCAGGTGACCCTCTACAGATATCTAGAGTTCTCTTTTTGTGTATTTCTCTCCTCTTTGTCTCTGTCCTATGAACTCTACCATCCTTGGTCCCATGGTCTCCTGAAACTCAATATTATCTCCTCAACTCATGGAGTTCATTGCGCTCCACCTCACAGGGATCACTGTTCTTTGTTCTGTGATATCCAATGTCTTCCAAATTATTATTTTATATATTTTATCCATTTTTGATTGTCAGAGATGGAAGGGTAAATCCGGTTCCTATTCTTCTGTCTTTGTTGGAAGCAGAAATGTCCTTAGTGTTTAGACACCTTCCTCTACAATAGACCAAGGAAATTCTGGCATTTCAATTTTATCCAGCATAGGCCACCTTTAAGTCTAGGTTTAAGTCAACCAATGGAGCAAACTGTTAGAGCCACTCCCAGTTGCCTAAGTGAATACGTCAAATTCAGCATTTCTTGTTAGTGCATCAATGTGAAATCTGGCAAAATATTACATTATATTTTTTCCACCCTGAACCAACAGTGTTAGGACACACTCCCATTCATATTTCCCAGGTGTCTGTGAATATAAATTAGAAAAAACTTGAAATTCTTTCCATGCATATGGTACCTCCTCCCAGGTCACACATTTACCCAAGCCCTGAGAACTCATAGAATTTAGAAATGGTTATAGGTCTAGAAGAAATGAGAGCTGATAGAGGTGGGTCTTGATGAGAATCAGTATGTATAATTTCTCTGGGAATTTCATTAGAACTTCTTCAAAATAAATGTTTCTTATTACACTGTAACTTGGCTACCCTTAGAATTTGATTGTAGGTTTGTTTTTCAGAAATTTTGACTCTTTGGCTATAAAAGATAACATTTTTCATGGCATTCAAAATATTTTTCATGTTCCTATATTAATCTTGAATTGAGAATGTAAAGCCTTTAACTTATCATTTTCTTCCTTCATGCTCTTCAGTGCATTTAGAATCAATCAATGGACGATACAGTCCTTAGAGTTCCTTCATTTCCATTAAAATTAGATCCATGGGCTAATGAAAAAATAGAAATATATTTATTTCCTTCACTGTTGCAAGAGGCACATGTTATGTTTGTTTATAGATCTCCTAAGCTTGGAGTTGTTTAGCTTTGGTCAGTGTATGCTGAGCAGCTGGAGCCTGCAGCAAAGTTACCCAGGTATTACCTTGTGGACAGTTACTATTGTGCCCCAGTGGTAAAACCTTTAAGAATATGCATTTGAAAATCATCACAGTGACTCTTGCCTGGGGTTTAAAAGCTGAATTCCACAAGATTTTGGAACTATAAAGTTAATGTCTTGAGTTATAATATGTTAGTCTCGTTTAGGTAAGATTAGTTTATATTTTGGTCTTGGTTGTATAATAAAAAGTTCTTTAGTCATGGTAAAGGTTTTGTCCTTTGAGTTTTCTAGAATCAGAACTATAAGTTCCAGCTAGAACTCCTGACTCTAGAACATTTTGGAAACCTTGTTACTGAATGCAAACCATAATAAGAAAAGTACATTAGTTGGTTAACACTGCAATAAATCATATGTAACTACCTATCCTAAAAGTCATTGCCATTTTAAACAGTATTTTTTTCTCATGCTCATGCTTGTGCAGGTAGACTGTAGTTTGGTTGATCTAGGATGGGCTCAGCTGGCTGGCTCTGCTTTAGAAGGAGTCAGCTGGGCTGGCGCTAAGCTATGGGCTGGACTCAAGGGCCAAGTCTGAAGGTCAGTTGCTACACAGAGTGTGCTCTTTTCATGGCAGATTATTGAAGTG
The DNA here is from genome assembly GCF_965194805.1 of Balaenoptera borealis. Taxonomy (NCBI): domain Eukaryota; kingdom Metazoa; phylum Chordata; class Mammalia; order Artiodactyla; family Balaenopteridae; genus Balaenoptera; species Balaenoptera borealis. The sequence goes on along the minus strand of NC_138860.1, from coordinate 36,299,366 downwards.
CAAGAGGGCAAGCCCAACTGCTGAAACACATTTAAGGTTTCTGCTTGTGTCACATGTACTAAAGTTTCATTGGCCAAAGCAAGTAGCTTGGCCAAACCCAACATCAATGGAGGTGGGGTGGGTGGTGTGGAGCATAGGGCTGTAAACTCATCTACAGTGGGAGGGTAGTGAATATTTGCTAAATTATTCTGGATCAAATAATTCTCCTTCTAAAAACCTAGGTCAGAGAAATCATCATAAGTATGTGCAAAATTTACTAATTTCTGCATGTGTAATAAGATTAAAACAAGCCAATAAAATACCTAAGTATCCAACAACAGATAGCTAAGTAAAGGATATAGCCAAGGAATATTACAGACATCTACCAAAATAATTATGAAAATACTTATGAAATATTGAGAAGTGAAACAAGCAGCATGAAGCAGAAAGAAAAATTGTCAGTTATAAAAACAAATTTCCCAGTGGCTGCTTCAGCATTTTAGAAGAATGGCAAAATTCTTAGGGAACAACTACTCTTTTGCTTAGGAAATTTTGATAAAGGAGACTCTCTGGGTCTGAAAGAGAAGGCTATGGGCCAGTCTATATATGTAGAGGTTTAGAAATCAGGAGCTAAATTGTTCAGCATATTATGTAACAGGAGTTTTAAGTTTGTGCATTGGCAGCCTAAAAGAAAGTTGGAGCACTTACTCAGGAAAGAGAGGAGAAGGAAAAAGAAGGTCAGCACTATAGCAGCAGGCCAGGGACTAAGGAAAAGTTGCTTTTGTAATAAAAATGAACATCTAATTTCATAAGAATACTTGATCTTAATTTTTTTTAATAAATTTATTTATTTTTGGCTGCTATGGGTCTTCACTGTTGCACGCGGGCTTTCTCTAGCTGTGGGGAGTGGGGGCTACTCTTCGTTGTGGTGCGCGGGCTTCTCATTATGGTGGCTTCTCTTGTTGTGGAGCACGGGCTCTAGGCACGCGGGCTTCAGTAGTTGTGGCGAGCTGTGGCTAGCGGGCTCTAGAGTGTAGGCTCAGTAGTTGCGGTGCACAGGCTTAGTTGCTCTGCGGCATGTGGGATCTTCCCAGAATAGGGCTCGAACCTGTGCCCCCTGCATTGGCAGGCAGATTCTTAGCGACTGCTCCACCAGGGAAGTCCCGATCTTAATTTTTAACTTTACATCGTATATATTTATATTTACATACAGTTTTTAATTAGAAGAGAATAATAAATACTCAAAACCAGTTAACATTTGGATTAAAAGATGATGATGATTTACCCATCAGTTGCAGAACTGATTAACTAGTTGGTTGGTTAACTAGTTGCCTGGATTTATACACTGGGCCTGCAGGTTAGTGAACTTGAGCAACAGTGACACCCATTATTTGGTTTTAAGTTATTTTCTTATCTTTTGCAATAGTATTCCTCTGAAATTACTAAACTTTTATAAATATACTTTTTTTTTTTGTTTTTTTACATCCAGCAGCAATGTGTTTTTGGTGTTCTGGGGAATGTGGGAGTGAGAGCTAGGTGATGAGAGGAAATGGTAGCAGTTGCAGGGGAGAAGTGAGATGAGTTAGTTGATCCTGAGCAGTGCTGTCCGATAAAACTTTCCGCAGTGATGAAATGCTCTAGGTCTGTGTTAATACAATAGCCACTATCCACATGTGCTTATTGAATATTTGCAATGTGGCTAGTGTGACTGGGGAACTGAAATTTCAGTTTATTTAAATTTAACTAATTTAAATGTAAGTAGCCACATGTGGGTAGTGGTTATCATATTGGACAACACATAGTGTTTAGATAAAACCAGAAATAGTGGGTGAAAAATAAATGACCAGAAGCAGGTTCTCTGTCATTCAGAAATCTCAGAACTAGTAGAGAGGGCACTAGATTTCTGGAAATCATGTGAAATAGAAGCTTAACGTATTTTATTTATTTATTTAAGAAACGGTGACTAATATGTTGAAAGGTAACATATATACTGTATGAACTTAAAATTGTAAAGCACATTTCTATGTTTAGAGAAAAGATTGGAAGATTATTTTTCAAAATGTTAACTTTAGGTGCTATGATTATAAATAATTTGTATTTTTTCTTTCTATTTACTGAATTTCTCAAATTTTTTCCAAGAGTATGTATAAGTGTTTATTTTTGTTTTAAATCTAAATGTTTATTTGTCTGGATAATACTTTGAAGTATTAATGATGCCCCCATCCCCCATATCTCCCTATTTCCTTCCCCTATTCAATTGATCAGGTAACGGACTGACCCTGGGCTTCCTTGCTTCTGGGAAAGTATGCGGTTGGCAGGAAAGCAGAAGTTATATGCAGGATTTCCGGTCTTTCATTTGAAGGTGTAAAGTTTGCAAATTTTTTAAGAGAAACTGGGGATTTGGAAGAAAAAAAAGGAGGGGATGAAACTTGCTCCCAGAGAGCAAAATGAAGTCTAGAGATTGAAAGAGAGGATCTGTTCATTTCAGAGTACCAGGCACCACGATGGGCTTTCTGATAATGCTGGGGTCTTGTGCGACCTCAGAGGGAAATGTCTGCATGCTATATATAGGGAGAAGAACTTATAGACCCTGGGATTCCCTGCCTTCCAAGAATGCCCCATGTCGTAAAGGTGGTGGAAGTGACAGAAAGCTGCCAACCTTGAAGGTATCAGTCAGCAGCAAAGAACATTTCAGTGATGTAAGGGCCCAAACCCCTACACCCTGTCTCCCTTGGACTTCAATACAGCCCTGGGGTGGGTGTGGAGGGTACAGGAAGAAATGAAGAGGAATTTTCAACCAGCTGCGATGGGAAGATTTAAAAATTAAATTGACTTAAGTAGTTTTTAAGAAGAATGTGAAGAAAACGGAACCCTTATGCATTGCTGATGATGATGAAAAATGGTACAGCCCCTGTGGAAAACAGTTTGGCAGTTCCTCAAAAAAGTAAACATAGAATTATCATAGGATGTAGAAATTCCACTTCTAGGGACACACCCCCAAAAAAATTGAAAACAGGAACTCCAATATACATTTGTACACCAATGTTTATTGCAGCATTATTCACCATAGCCAAAATGTGGAAACAATCCAAATGGTCGTTAACAGAAAATGATATTTTTAAAAAGCAGTGTATATATACAACAGAGTATTATACAGCCTTAAGAAAGAATGGAATTCTGAAACATGCCACAATGGATGAACCTTGAAGAGATTACGCTAAGTGAAAATGCTACACATGAGAAGACAAATACTGTATGATTCCACTTATATGATGTACCTAGAATAGGCAACTTCATAGAGACAGAATATAGAATAGAGGTTACCAAGGGCTAGAGGGAAGGGAGAATGGGGAGTTATTGTTTAATGGGTACAGAGTTTCAGTTTGGGATGATGAATATTTTCTAAAAATGGATAGTGGTGATAGTTATGGAACTGAGCAGAAACGTGCAGCTCCTTCCCCAAGTAAAAAGATCCCTCTATATCCCCTGTCTCTTGTTTGTAGAAAAGCTGAAGTCTCCCAGGCCTCCCAGACTCACAAAACAGCAGGCTCAAGCAGTTAATAATTAGGACAATAGAGTCACAGACTCTGCACATTCTTGAGTTGTTTTACAGATACTGTAACTGCCATAAGATGAAAAAAGCTAACTGCATGATGACCAGACTCTAACCATGACATAAGCCACTCCATCTATGGCTAGCAAAATGCCAAGAACTGACCTCAAGAGAATGAAATTAACCTTATTGTTCATAATAATCTATATTTTTGTGGGCATCAAAATAATTGTAGCTTGCTCTGCCCATGTATGTAAGTGGGCAACTGAAACTGTCAGCAAAGAGATGCTACAGACCCATGTTGACATTTTCCATTTCTGTTCCCCTTAAACCTTAATTATAAAACTGGGATTGACATATACACACTACTATATATAAAACAGATAACTAATAAAGACCTACTGTATAGCACAGGGAACTCTACTCAATACTCTGTAATGACCTATATAGGAAAGAATATTTTAAAAAGTATATGTATAACTGATTCACTTTGCTATACAGCAGAAACTAACACAACATTGTAAATCAACTATACTCCAATAAAAAAAATTTTAAAGCATTTAAAAAAAAACCCTGAGATCAATAGGTAACATTTACCCTAACTCCTGACTTATGCTCTACTAAATGCACACAATACTTTTCCTAACCTGCTGATTTTTTCCCTAGATTAAAAGAAGTAGGAATGAAGAATTAAGTAGTTCTCTCTACCCCCAGCAGCCACCTTAGCAATCCTGCAGGCAGACCACTCAGATGAGACATCTGAAGAAAGATCATGAGGAGTCAGTCAGCCTGTACACAATGGAAGATGATGCAGATCTTGACCGCCTGCCTTGATGATTCACTGAGATTCTTCCCCCTCCTTCCCTTTAAAAATTGTCATGGTTGAGCAGAATCTTTGGTCTAGGGACATGAGTCCACCTACTCCCTAGGTTGCCAGCTTTTCTGAATAAAACAACTTTCCTTTCTACCAACACTTGCCCCTTGATTATTGGCTTTTGAGTGGCAAGCAGCTGAACCTGAGTTTGGTAACAGTCACACAATATGGTGAATGTGTGTGTACAATGCCACTGAATTGTACACTTAAATGTGGTTAAAATGGTAAATTTTGTGTCATGTATATTTTACCACAATAAAAAAAATCCTAAAAAGAAACATTAGTTTTTTGGTTTTTCTTTTTTTCCCTGTTCCTAAAGTTTGTTAACTTGATTCAGAACAGTCTTTACTCAAGTTAATTTGGCCTTAACGGTAAGGCAATAATACACTTTCAGGTTTCTACCTGATGGCCCATGTGTTGAGGTTTTTCCAGTGAGAACACAAATTATCCCCAGTCTGTTGAGCTTCGAGAATGTTCTGCCTTTGTCTTTCTGGTGTTGTTTCTCTGGTCTCAGGTAATTTGTTATACATGTGTAGCTAGCACTCAGCCAAATACTTGAGAGTACCCCCTCTGTAGATTTCTTTGCAGCTCTTTTTCTGTCTGATACTTGACCCTGCAAATCCTAGCTGCCTTGCCCACACCAAACTCCAGTCTCTGCCTGTCAACCAGTGAGACTGCTGGCTCCCAGTACTGTAGCCTGGCAACCATCTCCAGGTAGCAAGCTGTTCCTGTGGGGAAGCTCACCTTGTCTCTTTCCCTTCTCTCAAGGATCACAGTCCTATGTTGCTGCTTCTACAATGTCTGATGCAAGGTGATGCTTAGGGAATTTATGGAGCTCTTTCTGTGTGTTGCTCTCTTCACTCTTCTCAGAAAAATCCTGTCACTTCAACCTCCCTGAACCCTGACTTCTTCTCTTAAATTCTCTGAGCTAACTGTGCTCTGCTTGGGCGTTCCCTCTCTCTGTTGTGATGCAAAATATGTCACCACATAGAAGCCAGAGCAATTGTAGGGGTCAGCTAATTTGTTTCCGTTTTCTCAGGCTGTAATTTAATGTCTAAAAACAATTGTTCTCTATATTTTATTCAACTTACTTGTTGTTTATGTAGCAGGGTAAGTCTGGTACTAGTTATTCTCTCTGGCCAGATATGGAAGTACGAATTATTATATTTTTAATTTTTAGAATTTCTGTTTTGCTCTTTTTTAAACATGTCTGATCCTCTTCATTATGTCTTGTTCTTGCAATACAATTTCTACTCCTTACCTCTCATTGAACATCATAAATATTCTTAGCTTAGGGCATACTCACATTTTTCTATTATCTGGGATAGATAATACATGGGATTTCTCTAGTTCATTGCTCTCTCTCGCTCTCTCTCTCTCTCTTTCTCTCTCTCTCTCTCTCTTGCTTTCCCTCTCTCCCTCCCCCCCCACCCCCACCACCCTCACCCCTAGTTCTTTGTCTCCTCTACTGAGTTATACATTTTTACTAGGAACTCTTCTTCAGTGGGAGTTGTTTCCACAGTAATGCAGTGTACTACTTTGTGGTTTCCCTGTGGGACAGGAGCATATTTGACTTTGCCAAGACCCCACGGGTTTCAGTGTTTATAAGAATTTATCAGTTGGGGTTTTCCATATAGACAAGAAAATGCAAATTCATACAGCACTCTAAGGTTTAGAGGCAGGTTTTCTATTTCTTTTTTTCCTCCCTTTTGCTTCTTTGCTGCCTCACTCACTTGGTGGGCAGGGTATTCTACTTTCCATTTTATAGACTGGCTCTCAGATGTATGAAAGGGCCCAGTTCTAGGTGCCAATGTTGTCTGGGATTTTGGGCTCAAGTCCAGAATCCTGGTAAGTGTTAAAACCATGGTCCCCATAGGGGTTTACTTCATTCTATCTCCTCTATGGGTCACTGGGTTTAGCTCTTGCTCACTACATTGATTTTGAATATTCTATTCATTTCTTCTACCTAGGGATCTCTCGTTCTTAACTCCAAGTTCAGCTATGTATTTTCAAAGCTAATTTGCACTTATTGTACCCAGTTTTTCTAATTACTTTGTATGGGATGAGAAGTTGCAAAAGTCAGTCCCATCAACCATATCACCTTGATGTATGCGGAGTATTAAGAAGAGCATCATACCCCCTCTCAATTTCCAGAATCATAGCTTTTAACTCTTGATGAAAGTATATTTATCCCATGCTTTGTTCCAAAAATAATGTTAGATGCTAGTGCATGAATTTATTATCTCCTTATTTGATTATAAGTTACTTAAATGGCATGGAGCATGTTATTTCAATTTGTACACTCTAAGACTCCTAATGCAACACCCGCCGAATACAGTGTGGAATAAGTATCTATTGAAAAGAACACAAGAGAGCTTTCTAAAAGTTTATTAAAAACTTGTATGTATTAAGTTCAATTTCTTTAAAATGAAATTTTATTGTTTTTATTTGACTCAAGATTCCTGTTAATTAGTTAAGTACGTAAATGATCCCTAAACTAGTAGCTATTTTTAAAGTTTTCTCTATTAAGCTGGTAAGAAAATATAGCAGTAGAAAAAGCTCAGTAAGAAATAGTATCTCCTCATAGAAGCAATGTTTCAATTCACTAAGGTAGAAGGTGACAAAATAGATCCAATCCTCTGAAATTTTTTTGGTTATCATTAAGTAATTCAGATATACAAAGATACATAGAGAATGATAAAATAAACATCTAGTAAACAGCATAAGAAACAAAACTTTGCAAATGGGGGTGGGGGATCCGGAAGGAGTGGGTGGTGGCACCCTTGGGAACCTGTCATTGGACCACTCAGGGACAGCCTCAGGATCTGGAGCCAGAGCAGAATGGGATGCAGAGGCAGGGGACTCTTCTGTGAGGAGGAGGCGAGAGCTGTAGGAGCTTTGAAGTCTCACACTTGCCTGTAGCTCCACAAGGGGTGGGGTCTCCCAGAGGGCTTATGCAGTGCAGGACTGAAAGGGCCTCCAGTTGACCTCCTAGCTGGAGACTTCAGTAGTTAGAGGTACCTTATTCCTCTTTGCTTAAAGAAAATCCCTAGAGACACTTAGCTGGTAACTAATGCAATTGAGTTGCTCCAGACTTCCCTTAAGGAAGAAGGAACTTTTTGTTGCTTTCTGCAAAAAATGAATCATTTGGAAAACTTGGGACTCTGGATAATTTTTTAGACAATTTACCTAAAGAGGATACAGAGAGAATTGGGGGCAGGGGGCATGATAGGAATTTGAGAAACTTTAGGAGCACAGCAGGGGGGTGATTTATTTGCGTGCCTGATTCCTATATCAGGATCTTAGGAAACCTCTCTCCAGAAGGATCCAGGATCCCTGGAGGGGCAACTAGTAAGGAGTAAGGGCAGGTTTTAGGAGCGAGGCAGCCCCAGTACTAAGCATGACAGACTTGATGGGCCTGTTGCCAAATTGAGAGCAGAGGGCCATGTTTCATTCCACAGGTGACTCCTCTTTCAGAGAGGGAATCTAGAAGAGCCCGTAAAGAAAAAATTCAGCTGATATTGGAAAAAAGCTAAATGCAATCAAATATCTGTGATTTACATGTAATTTTAAAATTTAATTTAGAGTTTATTAAGAAAGAGGAAAAGCAGCAATGATGACAGTGATTCTCCAAAGTCAGATAAAGACATCCCTGAACTTGAGTCTATCCTTTTGGCACTTATAAAAATAGGTTATAAACTTATGAAGTTTATAATAGATTATAAACTTATAAAAAATAGGTTAACTTTGCTGACAAATAAAATGTTAAACGTAAAGGAAAGGAAGGATCCTGTTTTGGAAGAACTCATACCAAGCTTGCTTCAGTTATTTTTACAGCAGATTCTCTGCAAGGATTGCTAAGAGAATTGACTCACTCCAGTACCAGGGGCTTTTGAAGCAAATGTCAGGCAGGGATTCATTTCCAGCTCTCTATTAAACACTAGAATCAGCTTACTAATGCTAGAAGAAAGTTTTGAGAGTCTTTAGTTTAACTCATTCAATTTGCAAGAGAAGGCATTAAGGTCCGGAAAGGTAGGTGAACACAAGTCAGGGACAGCTGGGGCTGGAACTAGATTTCCTGACACCTAGTTAATGTCTTTTCCAGATACAACCAACAGCTCCTCTGGGCTGGAGAACATGCTCCGAGTTGGCCTATGTGTGATAGACAAGATAATATTAACTTCTGGTTGAGAAGTCATTTGTCCAGACATAATGGGACCTTTCCAAGGGCAGAAAAAATGTGAGCTAGCCTGTACTTATTACCTGTGATAGGAAGGAAGAAAGTCTAGGTTTCCAAACTCAATTTTAGTCCTAAAATAAAAATCTGTGATTGGCTTTGAGCATGCCTGGTTGGATTATTAGGGCCACAAGTAATTCCAGTCCCCTCTGTTTTCAGAAATGGCTGACAAGAAAGACTGAGCTTGAGATTGGATCTTTGGGTTTTGCATCTCATTATCTCTAAAAGGAACAAGGGGTGGGAAGGAGGGGGCCAGGAGGCAGAAGTTAAGAGAAATTGAGGTTGCAATTCAGTTACCCTTCTACGTGGAGCATGTACTCAGAATCTACTTTTCTACAACCACATACAGCAGGTTCCTAAGGTACTGCTAAGTACAAGGACCTCCAAGTGAATTTGGAGACTAGCTGTTTAGACTAGTTGTTCCCATGAAACTTGATGGGAACAGAAAAAGATGTGACTCAGCTTTTATCTCTCTCCTCCATTTCTATTGTCACATACTTGTATATAAGTCACAATTCCCTTGATGGGAATAGAGTGAAATGTGAAAGGGAAGTATAGGAGGAAGGAAACAAAAACTTTTTCAAGAGAAAGAACCTGACCTTACTCTTCTCTACAGCCAGCCTCCAGTCCCCACATGCACACTTCTTACATACAGTGCCTTATATATACAATCAACTTAGCTTGTTTCCTTTTCTTTTTCTTTTTCTCTTCTCTTCTTTCTTTCTTTCTTTTGTTCTTTCTTTTGTTCTCTCTTTCTTTCTTTTTTCTATTATAAACAAATGTCTACTGAGCTATATAGCATCTTCTCCTAGTCACTCTTCCAATTTATGGCAGAAATTTTAACCTACCAATAATCCACCCAACAGAATTTTAAGAAGATGGTTATAGGAAAAGAGTGGGGTGGTAGAAAAATATATATTTGTATAAATTATATGTATTAAAAGCTTCTCAAATTTCTGGAGTTTTTTTATTTTAATGGTCAGTTCAATTCAACTTGACATATATACTTTTATGAAGTATTTTTCTATCTTATCTGCCCATAACCTTCTTACATTCAGGGACCTCATCATTCTCTTTATTATGTAATTTTACAATAACTTATGTTCCTATTGGGCTTAAGCATTTGTATGAATATTATTTCACTTAATCATTATAATTGTCAAGTGGGGAGAGGTCTTGTAAAAAGTACTGAATTTTGAATCTGGAAATCTACCATAAATTTCCATCTCTGCCATTACCTGTTTGTTGAGGTTGGATAAGTTATAAGACCTCTTTGCACCACATTTTCTTCATCATAAGACAGAGTCATAAATACCTTTCCTACCCCCCTGGCAAAGTTGTAGGAAGAGTTGAGAACATGTGTGTAAATGCAGGAAGTACTGTAGGTTTGTCAAGTGTTTATTTACATTGTTATGGGTAAAGAAATGAAGGCTCAGAAAGATTCAGTTGGTAAATGAGGGAGAGTCATTACAAAAGTATTTAAATTTTATACCTGGAACTTTTTATTTTTAAGAAAAGTGTTAATAACAAACCTTAGCTCTAAAGGTTAGGACAAGGCAGAGCTGATACAATGGCCATATACCTAATTGACTTCATCACATAAATAAGAAGTGCCAGCATCTTTACTATATGTTTTTAGATTAGAATTTTACATATTTTAGGGAAACACCTTGTGAATATTTCAAAAACTTGATGCTACTATTTGAACGGAAGAAAGTAAAATTTAAATAAAGATATCACTCAGCAGAAAATAGTATTTCCTCCCTTATAACAGCAAGAGAAATTGTGGAGACCCTAATGATATGTACCCAATAACAACCACAGTAATTCTTATTTATTCAGCACTGCAGATGTCTCACAGTGTGGAAATATGGGAAATAAGGATAAGATGTTTCCTTATTGTCCAAGTACTTGAAATATATTTCCACCACTAGATGGAGACATAATCATAACTGACAAAATTCACTTTCCTCTTCAAAAGAAGGAAAAAAGGACATCACCCTCTAATAACTGCATATGGAAAAGAACATATGCATTAGCTATACAATATGATAATTTGAAAAATCTTGTTTTAAATAATTAAAGATATAAAACAATGACTTGTGAAAATTACAATAACTCTCAAATTCAGTATAATTCCTGTACTTCTGATGATGAAGATAAATAATTTCACTTGTTCCTCTTTCTGAGGCATCAAAAAAGATAAATTATACATTTATCAGAAATTATAAGTCTAGATGATTCCTAGTTTTCCTAAAACCTAAAGACAACACAGTGCTTTTTGTCTCAATAATTTTCCTACAATGAATAGTTCTTTTGTCTTGATTTACATTGGGGTTTTTTTTTTTCTCCCCTTCAGTAAATAATTCTGTTTTCTTGGGAGCAGTGTGGCATACTGTCCTATCACAAATTACCTAAACTTAGTGAAAGGCCTTTTTCTCTGAGTGGGACTTTCAGTAGGGGAAAGCCTGGATTGGCTGCTTAACTGGAAGCCAACCTGGTTAAAATGTATTTCCCATCAGCTCTCCTACAAAGACTCTCAGAACCATATTATATAAAAGTCATCCTATGGTTTGTAACATATCCCCTGAAAGTATGGGCTTCTGATTGGTTATTTTAATAATGTTAGCCCTGGTTATAATATTCAAATTCATGTATCTGTTTTATCAAAGATATAGGTATTTGTGAGTCCTTTTTTTTTTTTTTTTAATTTTATTTATTTATTTATTTATTTATGGCTGTGTTGGGTCTCTGTTTCTGTGCGAGGGCTTTCTCCAGTTGCGGCAAGTGGGGGCCACTCTTCATCACGGCCTCTCACTATCGCGGCCTCTCTTTTTGCGGAGCACAGGCTCCAGATGCGCAGGCTCAGTAATTGTGGCTCACGGGCCTAGTTGCTCCACGGCATGTGGGATCTTCCCAGACCAGGGCTCAAACCCGTGTCCCCTGCATTAGCAGGCAGATTCTCAAACACTGCGCCACCAGGGAAGCCCGTGAGTCTTATTGTTAAGGAAGAACTTTGAAATTTTGTTTATTCCTATTATTCAAAAGACAAAGTAAAATCCAGAGTTTTGTTGAATTCCTTATTCAAGAAGAGAATTAAGAGTCTATGTCTCTTTTAAATTACCAACTGTTTGAGGGTTGAATGATTAAGCTGAGGTGGGGTGTATGCTGACAAAGGTAAGATCAACCTCCATCTGGGGCTCAGAGGGAAGACTGTCTGCTTCCATCGCTCCCTGTTGCTGTTTGTTACTGAGTTTGGATCCAGTTGGATTTTTTTTTTTTTTTTTTTTAATGACATGATGAAGTCTACAAGCCTTCGAACTTGAGGATGGGTTATTAAATTCCTAAGTTTTGCATTTCTGGTGGGATAGTTCACCTGATTTGAACCCTAGTCTGATTAAAGGCAGGCAACAGGTTTCTTTGGGCAAAGTGAGGGCCCAGAACGGAGGTTTTGTTTTTGCATTGTGAGTGGACAGCAGTGGAGCTCTGGAGCTCGGTAGACTAACCTCTGACCTCCCCAGATACTTTGCTTAGTAGCAGGACACTGCCACCCCCTGGTGGATAAATATCAAGTGTTACATTCTAGTTCCCCAAAGCTCAATCCTGGCAGTGATTAGGAACCTGTGGATAGAACAGTCCTCTGCAACGCCAGCCTCTACTTGCCCACTTTCAGAGTGAGTTATCTCTTTCCCTTTTTTTCTTTGGGCAAAAGGATAACCATAACCTCCACTTTGCACAAGCATTTGATGGAATTCTATCACTGAAGATGATTGTTTTTTCTTCCCTGAATTAAAAGGTGGGGAATGGGGTATCCAAGTGAAATGCATGATTTCTAAATAGGGGCTCTAGTCTTTTAGAAACAGATTAGTTTCAGGATCTGCATATTTCCTGAGAAGTGAAATGAGTATATTGAAGATAACCCTGATGTATTCTGAATATGACCCAGGGAAAGTTGATCAAGATCAGCTTATGTGCCTATTTCTTTAATAGAAAGGCAATAATGCCTCTTGAATACGATGGAATTTCCATAGTATTAGTATAAAAAAGAGGACTAAATGCATATGTAAATCTGGGAGGAGTCCCTAAAATTCAAAAAAATTTAAAAATCAAGATAACATTCCTAATATTTTAAACGTGCTATCTCTAAAACTACAGCAATAAAACTACAGCAAAACCCTCTGTAGAAGAGATGAAAATGTTAAGTACATGCATTGCAGCCACTGTGTTTGCAAAGACAACCATTATTTATATAGGATCAAGAAATTAGTACTCAGACGAGCAAGTCTTAAAATATTTTCTCTATTTGAAAATGTTGCCTTCCAAGTAAAAATACTGACTTATTAAATGGTGTTATAGCATCACTGGCTAAAGAAATAGTACACTTTGATGAGAGGAGAAATAAAATACATACACATAGCTGTGTAGAAAAACCTAAATTATTAATGAGAATGTTTTTCTGTCCTAGTATAAATGCTTTCTATCCTTTAAGAAAGATGAGGAAGAGGGAAATCTATAGTTAAAGGCCTCTGTGTCATTGCTGAATTACAACATAAAGAAAAACAACATATTAATTAGCAGCAATCCAGTAATTAATAGTCATGAAAAGGCCAAAGGAGAAAAACATTGGAGGCATTAGGCCTAAACTTTTCTGCAGTAAAAAGATAACATTTAATCAAGTAACATACATATAAATAACTTTAGAAATGTGCTTTATTTTTATTATATTTATTTTGATATAGTTATAGCTTATTATGTCCCAGGCACTATTTTAAGCAGTCTACAAATATTGACAAATTTAATACTCATAAAAATCCTGTGAGGTTCTACTATAAGATTTCTAGATGAGGGAACAGAGAGGTTAAATACCTTGCACAAAGTAACACTGCTAAGGATCTCAACATACAGTTGACCCTTGAACAACTTGGGGATCCTCCACGCACTTGAAAATCCTGATATAACTTTACAGCCAACCCTCCGGATCTGCGGTTCTGCACCCAAGGATTCAAACAACTGCAGATCGTGTAGCATGATAGTATGTATTTTGTGAAAAAAACACACACATAAGTGGACCCACACAGTTCAAACTCATGTTGTTTAAGGGTCAACTGTACTTTTCAGTTTAAAAATTAATATATAAAATGTCCCTTTAAAATATACTTAAAGTGAATTTATCTAGTCGTCTGTAAACTAATACAGTATAAACAGTAAATACTATACTTAGCCGTTGTATTAGCTTGAGCTGCCATAACAAAATGCCATAGACTGAGTTGCTTAAACAACAGAAATTAATTTTCTTACCTTTCTAGAAGGTAGAAGCCAAAGTCAGAGTGCCATCCAGCATGGTCAGTTTTTGGTGAGAGCCCTCTTCCTGGCTTGTAGATGGCCACCTTCTCACTGTGTCCTCATACAGTAAAGAGGGAGTGAGGGAAACAGAAAGAGAGAGAGAGAGGGAGGTTCATGCTCTCTGGGGTTTCATATTGTAAGGATACTAATCGCACATGAGGTCCCTGCCTTCATGACCTCATCTCAACCTCATTACCTCCCAAAGGCCCTATCTGTAAATATCATCTCATTTGGGGTTGGGAATTTGGTGAGGACAAAACCAGTCCATAGCAGCCATCTTACAAGTGATAATTTGACACTCCCACAGGGAAATGACCATTGAGATGCTACTAAATCCTGCAACTCCTCCTTAATCAGTAAAGATCCAATTATTTTTGGTATAGTTTTTATGTAACTATTTTTTTCAATAACACTGCATTAAAGAAGCTGAGCCTGTGTTATTTTTTGTATTAGATCTATTGGAGATTATTTATATATTTCCAGTTTAGAGTTCTGGGCTACCAACTACCACCAACCCTGCGGCTTATGAATGTGTATGGGACCCTGTGACAGCTCTCACCTATTTGTTCCAACCTCTGGAATATGGCACCTGAGGATGGTGAGAGTGGTAGCCAATGTCCTTTATCCTCTGTTCCCCCCTTTATGGCATCCAAAACAGTCACCCACTTCCTCCACTGGTCCATGTGTAAGGCATTATTCAGGGGTGGCCACTTCCATCTTTCCCTCAGAACTTTCTAGATTATTGCTCCACAAAGCCAATGAGATCTTCTTCTCAATTCTCTCTCTTGCATCCAACCCATATAGAGATATTGTGCTATCCTTGGACAGTCTTAGGCCATTCTGGAGAAGAGATAGGCATTCTTATAGGAATAGGCTGCTTTTTCACTTCTCCCACTCCAGCTGATGGAAGGCAGGGATGCAGTCCACATTAAAAAAGATCCCATTCTAAGAACGCAGTGATTATGGCGTAAAAAGTCCAAGGCTAAGACATATAATAAATTCCAAATGCTAAATATAGCACAACTAGAAAATGAAGTATTATTTACATTTTTCCTGGCTGGATAACACTTGCATTTGTAGTTATCATCAATGAAGCCAATATTATAAGGTTGATGACCTTGGAGAGTCACTGAAAGCCAGTGTTCATTGAGAAATGGAATATTTCCCGCCATATCAGTAAATAAAGGATGTCACAGTCATCAGCAATTGCAGCCCTCCAACGTGAGCAGAAACTCAGGAAGGAAAGAATACCTGCCATCTAGCAGCCATCAGACTTCAGCCACTTCCTACAGTGAGCCCTGAGGAAACTCAGGATGTGAAAATACAGGATACTGGCCCCAGATATTTGAGGTGCATATCAAAGGAATGATTTTGGTGAGCCCAGACTCTTGCATCTTCCCATACATAGAAAAGCACTAAATTCCTTAACTTGGGATATCTGGTTTTCTTTAATTTACAATAATCTTTTGATGTTCCTCATTACCTGCCCTTTGTTGCAAAACTATATAACCTAGTTCCCCCCACTGGCCTCCTCGGAGCAGTTCTCTCAGGGTTACTTGAGATACTGCCTCCCAGGCTTGAAGTCTTAAAAATTCCTGCTGAATAAAACATAACTCTCAACTTTTAGATTTTAAGTCTACATCATGGATAGTACAATGGATAACCAATGTAATGAATAATGATATAATTAACAATGAATAAATGATATTAGGGAAACACAGGGATAAGAAGATCTATATCAATATAAACAGGTTCTAAAGAGCCATTGCACTGGGAGTAGTAACAATGTTGCCATCTTTTTCTGCCACTAGGAGATATGAAATTACCCAAGAATAGCATAGTAGGCATATTCGGCAATAAAAAATTGTGGAGAATCTAGGAGTAAACAGATGGAGAGAAATCTTCTTCAAATCATTGAATATTCTGAAAGTAAATGTAACATGGTTAAAGTTTTATGTCTAAAAGTTAATTCAGCATCAATGTGTGCATTAAATAATGAAATAGTACCTGAAACTTAAAAAAAAAAAAAATACCCTTTATCCACATGCATTAAGTTGGCTTTGGAAATGACACCTATTAAATCTTCTGCCCAGCAATCCTCTTCCCTGGAAACTGACATAGCTGATCCGCAAAGTCACCAGGTTGGATGTTGTGATGAAATATTGTTGCATCACGACCTCATGTCTCTGGCCAAAGAGACTGACCTAAGGGTTGATTGGCCCTTGACTGACCAGTGCCTCATCTGTTCCCTAAAATTTGGTTGGGTCGAAGAGATTCCACCTTCAGTCTGGGTGTGTCTCCTGAAACAAATGCCAAACCTGGGAACTGTTGGTTGTTGTGTCTCCTGCCATATATGGGCAAAGTAGCAGGAGGATCTGTGCTAAGACAAAAAAAAAAAAAAAAAAGCAGGCACACAGGAGAGTTGGAGAGAGAGCTCTGGCTGCTTTTCCAGTACCAGATCCCACTGTTTGAAGACAGCTATATGATTGTCAATGGGGTCCATGTGACCCCTAACCCTTACAATATCCCCTCACACACATGAGCTCAATTGTTTTTAAGTTTTATTGAGTTGATTTCTGTAACCCACCAAAAATGGGTCTTAACAAAACCACAACTAAAACAATCAAAATCACCTATTAAGCTTCTTTTATTATAAGAAGAAGTCAGGAAAAATAAAACCCAATAATTGTAAAGCATTGGTGTTATATGTAAATTTCTGATGTAATTTCTTCTTGGGTTTTTAAATATTAAAAACTATATGATTGAAATACTATTTTTATTTATTATTTCATTAAGATTTTAAGCAAACTAATAAATGTAAGATTTTAGGAAATAGCCTATTTCAATTAAAGTGACATTTTACTCAAATTTTGATTGTGGTTTATTGAATGAATTTGCTTAAGATGATATTTTCTTCTATGCCACTTAGCTAGGAGTATCCAAGTTAAAAACAAAATTGCAAAAGTTTGGCGAGAAAGAATTCTGCAGAAACTAGAGAAATAGGAAACTCATAAGGGAAATAATCTAGAAAAATATAAATTAAATAAATTTGGTTTCAAACTCAATTATAGTAACTTCATAAATACTAATGTACTATAATTCCGCATCTTGTACCCAGAGACTGGGGTAGATGGACCCTTGGTGTATGTACCAGAATATTTCAGACTTTAACAGAAGACACTTAAACATCTAGCTACTCATTCTGTACATATATTAATACTTATGTCTAAAACAGTGGTTCTCATACTTGGCTATGTGTAAGAGTCACCTGTGATCTTTTACAAATTCAGATTCTGTTCCTCACCACCACTGGAAAATTTAATACAAGTTATCTGAATCTATAACAAGGCATCAGTATTTCTGACGCGGTGGGTTTCATAACAGCCAACTTATGGAATTACTGAGTACCTTACAGCAGGGGTCCCCAAATCCCAGGCCATGGACCTCTACCCGTCTACCGATCCTCGGCCTGTTAGAAACCGGGCTGCACAGCAGGAGGTGAACGGTGGGCGAGTGAGTGAAGCTTCATCTGCCACTCGCCACTCCCCATTGCTCGCATTACTGCCTGAACCATATCCCTCCCCCACCCCCAGTCTGTGGAAAAATTGTCTTCCACAAAACAGGTCCCTGATGCCAAAAAAGTTGGGGACCACTGCCTTACAGAATCCTTTGTCACTGTCTGATAATTTTGTAAATATACAAGCATTATGTGTAAAAAGAAAATATTAGCAATTGATTCTATTTGGTTTTTTATTAAATATAAAAGTAATGGGTATACTAGGACATCTATAGGAAATCTGCTGTAAAGCTGGAGGATTACTTGCCACTATGTGATAAAAGGAGAGAGAGTTTGAGATAAAACCTCCACAGAAGTTTCAAATGGGCTTTGAACATTCTTATTATGTTGTGTTCCTTTAAATGTAATTTATAAAGTGCATCTCAGTGATATTTTTAATGAGAACTATCTCATCTTCTAAAGTAGAATATTTCTAAAAGCTAGGAAGAAACAAAAATGTCTTCTTTAATAACTCTGTGAGCACTTCATTTGAATCCTCATCAATTGTTTGATTGATTCTGCCCTCTAGATTAACACTTAATACTAGCAGAGGAAGAGAGGAAATCTGAGGAAAAAATTGTAAAAGAAGCATGATAACCCTAAAAATAAAGCAAGAAACATTTATCAGGAAACCAGCAGTAGAATTCAGAACCTATAACTGTTTGTAACTAACAAAACTAGCTTATAAAATAGTTTATAACTCACAAAACTAACTTATAAAATAGTTATTCTTACCATTGTAAGAATTTAAATAGACTAATAATTTCAACCATAAAACTATCATTTTCAGTCAACAATAAAGCAGGATAAATATCACATCACAAATATATATATATATATGTTCATTTTGTCATTATTTGCTTATTTTTCTTAAATAAATATATATTAAGCACCTTTAATGGACCAGTACATTGAAAGGGCTGGAAATGCAATGCTCAGTAGTATAAATATGGTTCCTGCTTTCATGGAGTTTACAGTTGAGTGATAAGACATAAAATTAAGCAAAACATACAATTACAATAACAAAGAATGATAAGTTGTATGGAACAGTGCGTGGGGGATGTGAAAGTGTGCTTTTGATGCAGCATAAATTAAGAGACAGAGAGAAGTGAAAGGTGTGGGTAGAACAGAAGGGCAGGCAGGCAGATCATAAAAGGTCTCTGTTTTGTTTGGGTGAGAGGCAAATTATGCTCAGAGACTGAGATCGTTTTTTTGCCAATAGTTTAACACAGGTTCACTGCGGGAATTTCACAAGCCAGCAGCATACAATAATAAGTCAATCAAGAAATAACATACTCCAAACCAATGATAAATTCATCACACTATTGTTCCAGGCAAGGGGAGATGAGAGGAATAAAGTCCAAATTTAGTTCGAGAGTTTTGGTTTCTAACCGAGAACCGACGTCCAGCGGCCAGAGCAAAAATAAAAGTCCCTTGTTGCTAGAGCACTGTTGCTAGGGAACCGACGCGCCAGTGTTGGCAGGCCCCCTAAGTTGCTTCCAGGGTTTTCACTGGGACCTGTCACACGGCTTGAGCCACTGCCTAAGTGCCTCGCCGGGCAGGAACAGATGTCCTTTCTCTCCCTGAAACGGTTGCATGGTTTACTACCACTGCCCACCAAAAGTAGCCTGGTCACAGCAGAAGCAAATGTCTCAAGATCTTCAGAGAGCTAGATCAGCAAAGGGTAGCTTTGTCCTGACCCAAAGTTTAGGATACTCCTCACAAAATCTCTGTATCTTCAGTCTAAATGTACCCTCGTCATAGTTATTTCCCCACACTTTCTTCTTAAGCCCCCAGAGGGGCCCCTCAACATCTGACCTGCAAGTGCTTATCAACGACAACAGAAAGGATGATAACATCCTGACCTCATGCTTATAACAAAACAACTTTACTTCTAAAAACGACTTTTTTTTTGTATTTGTCATAAACAAGTGGATTAAAACAACTCCACTTAAGTTATAAATAAGTGGATTTGAAATTATATAAAACCAATACAGGACAGTCATTAAGACTGAAATCTACAGAATAAAACTAGCATCTTGTGTGAAGGCTCTTTGGAGGAAAAGAACTGAGAGAAAATGTCACTCAAAAGTTTTGTCTTTAAAAATGAAATACTCATATATTTCATCAAAACGGGACAAAAATGTTCTGTTAAAACTCATGTTCAGAGAAAAGTTGTGATCATCAAAAAGAAAAATTAAAAACACATATTAAATAAATTCTACCTTAAAATATTTGAAATAACAAAATTTCTGAAAAAATACTTTATTTCAGTATGTGGATAAAATAAATGAAACAAGTTAAAATAAACCATCATAACTTTAACACTATGATTAAATAGAAAAAATACTGAAGCATTTTCAGGTAAAATGTTTAATACAGTTTCAAAAAAAATATTGATATGATCTTATCATTGCTACCCAGGTTTATGGAACACTTATCACAGCACATATTCTACTAAAATGAGAATATAAATCTTAGGAAAAATTACAAAGCAACATTATTGTTTCGATCAGTCGACCATTGTTGCAGCATTATTAATTTAATAAACCACATTTTCCACACCATAATATATGATACCTTAATCATATATTAAGATCCCTCGTAGAACCGAGTCTATTCCTAAATTTTATTTGACATAAATATAATTTGTATTTTATTTAATTACTTCAAATGTAAAATTCCTTATAATTTAATAATTTTGGTAGAATTAGAATTAACATAACATAAAATTTTATATTTATTTCTTGATAAAAATGGTTTCCATTAGAAACATCTATTTGAAAATTCACTAAAATCTGGACAGATAATACCAGTGTAATGCTAGGGAAAATGTCTGGAATTTATTAGCCAAAATTTGAGAAAATTTCCAGATGTTTGAATTTGCCACTAAAAGACAACAAACTTAATTATCTTGAAATGATCTAATACAAGATTTAAATCAAGCGAATCTCTTCAAATCATTTCTTAATAAACTTGTATTCACTTCTACACATCAAATAGACATTAAAAAAAATAAATAAGAAAATAAAGTGATGGAATATATAAATAATGAAACCTCAAAGAGTCATACATTGGTGGGCAGGCTATAATAATGCTAGAGGTGCGAAAGCAGTTCAGAAGTCATTCATGCTTTTTCTATTCACTTTGATACAAATTTGTAATGAGAATAGTTAAGCATCTGAAATGAATTCTTATGAGACTTAGCTTAAATGCATAAAAGCAATGTTAAGAATTTCTTTCTCCTTATGAGAAAAATACGTTATTAAAATGAAAGATTAATTCAATAGAAATACACATATACAATGAAATATATAAAATTATGAAAAGTGAAAGCTATTGGTGAAAGAAATAATCATGATATATTCTTAAACAGAATGCACTAATCTTGTTTGCTTCTTAAGATCTATGTATCTATTTTTCCAGGGACAAGTGGACGGTATAGTGGACAAAAATATATAATTTTAAAACTTCTGTTGGAAGATACATACATGTGTAAAAGTTGGTCAGGAAAATGTTTAAAATATGTGTGTGTGATAATTTAAAAAACTGCAAGCTTCGTCATTTTTAAGATGGTACCTAATTCACAAATATGCTAAATTACCAAGATCTATTACCAACTAAAAAGATACTTAAGTGGATTGTAGTTTTTGCTAATTTATTTTAGTCATAATTTATGAGATGATATTATTGGACTAGAACAAATAAAATATTGACTACCCATGCCAATATTTAGATAATAATTATTGTTTTCTTTCTCTTTTAAAATGAATTTAAAATCTTGATAGTGGCCACAACTTTGAACTTCTGTAGAGAAAAAAGAGGGTAGAAACTGGGAGTTACTTTTAGAGGCAGCAGAGCATGATGATAAGTAGCACTGCTATAAAGTATCCCATTTCTACTTCTTTTTTGTGGAACCATAGGAAAGCCCTTATGTTACAGAACCAATCTTGGTGTCCTCTTGCCTGTATGAAGTAAAGCCAATATACTGACACCAGGTTGTGGTGAAGGGAAGTGAAACATTTATTGCAAAGTGCCAGGCAAAGAGTCTGGGCAGCTCAAAACCTCAAACTCCCGATGGGTTTTAAGAAAACATTTTTAAAGGCAAGCTGAGGGAAGGGAGTCAGAAGGTGTGTGATTAGCTTGTGCAAAATTCTGTGTTTGGCTGATGGTGAAGTGACAGAATAGTGTCACAGGCATTAACATTATCAATCTTCAGGCTCTAGTAGGTCTGAGGACTACTTGCTCATGGTCATCAAGTAGTTAACATCATCCATTTGGTGGGGGTTTTAGCATTAATTCTCCTGGCCCAACTGTTATTTTTGTCACTACATGTTCACATCCCTTGAATCGTTAATTCTTGAGCCAGGCTTTTGTGACTTAGGGAAGGCCTGGGAGACTATAGCTTTAGATTCTTTATTCAAACACAGATTTTTTAAAAGTCTTTGTCTTGTTTCCATTAAAAAATAACAATTGGTATTTTGAAGCAGAGGACAAAACCCAGTGGGAATGCTTTTAAAAGAACCTGCCTTCCTCTACCTTTTCACTGTAAACTCTTCTGAACCACCTTAAATGAGGTATCTGCTGAGAAAATCTATGGATACCATGCTGTGGGAAAGCAGAAGCACTGAGAGATTGTATTTTTGTAGCTTCTGCCCATTTTACTTGTAGGGAACCACAGTATAGATGGATTCAGCATGTAATTGTTAATTAATTTATTGCTTTACTTAATGAGGTCCTAGGGGAGCAAAGTTCACTACCCCAAATTGTCTCTTTGGCATAAGGATTAATCTAGGCTGATTGTTTTTGAGGCCCAAAAGTCTCAGGAAGAATTTTGACCTTCCCCTTAACTGCTTAAAAGAATGTAGATAGAGGGCCTGTTCCAGGAAGGGAGCTATCACCATAGATAACTATGGTATGTACTAGGCATGATAGACAGGGAGGAACCTAGCAACGTCTGTTTGTTAAAATTCCTCTCTGTGTCCCATTATCTTTGCCTGGCCCAGCAAACATTTGCTTTTCCATCCCTACTAAATTGCCTTCCCTCCCCACTCCCCCCTTGAAGGCCCAAACCCCTACCCCAACATCCTCTTTGACCTTTAGCTGAAGATGGTATTTAAGATGAGGGTCAGGCATTTTAGTGAGTTACTCAGTTTTCCTGGGTCTCTCCAAGGTATATATGCTACTAAACTTTTGTGTGATTTTCTCCTGTTAATCTGTCTCATGTCAATTTAATTCTTAGACCAGCCAGAAAAAAGTAGAAGGATGGAGAAAATTTTCTTTCTCCCCAACAAAGTGAAAGAGATCTGCTAGCATCAGGATAAGAGAAAGAGTGTTTAATGTCGTCTTTTAGGAATAGATATTTCTGTGTTTGAGAGCTGATTAGGTTAGAATTATCTACTTCAGGGCAAGAAGTTTGTTCCTTTGTGAGACCTATAGCTTCAGGAGACAAAGTTTTCTAGCACTACAGGTAGACTAGGAGTACAGAGCTGAAGCTCTGGTGAACTCCTATCTTTACTAGGAGGCTGTTCCTCACCACAAGAAACTGCCACCATCTGGAGAGTGAGAATGCAACGCAGGTGAAGATCTGGTTAGCAGAAGTGGAAGCTCAGGGGAGCTGTGTAAAAGGAAAGCTGTGTGTATTTTTTCTTCTGAATGTGTGCTTCACTCTTGAACCTGTGTCAAGCAGGCAAGCAGAAAGATGACCTTTTATCTGCTTACCTAAACTTGTTCTGAATATATACAGTTCTTTCTTTTCTGTGGAAAAAAATTGTAGTCACTGTTTAAGGGTCATTTCCTCTCTACCCTTTGTGAAAGCCAACATGAATGGAGATGGGGAGTGGCCAGAGGAAGATTTATGCTTGAAGCTGATAAAAGATATTTTCACATATTGAGGTATGGGGAAGACATTCTGGATTATACATGAGTTAACTTGAATTTTATGCCAACTAAAACAGCCAGGTTGTGGCCTATCAAACATGTATTGTAATCTGCTTTAATTATTAGGAAAAGGGCACATTGACCAGAAATAATGTCCATGTTAAAGGTTAAATGCCCTTTTTCCTGGGACGCCAAGGCAAGTACTCCTTCAATAAGACTCCCTTTCCAGGTGCCAAGGCCGTATTGACTTGCTGTGTGTACATACTGATCTGTTCTGTTTTTTTGTTTCTGTTTTTTGTTTTTGAAACCTTGAAGGAATGTATCCCTGACTTGTTTAATGTTCTTTGTTCTGACAAGATACAAAACTGCTAAAAACCATGCTTCTCTGGAGCAGTTCCTCAGAGTTATCTGAGAGGCTGTCTTCCAGGCTATAGTCCTCAGTTTGGCTCAAATAAAACTCTTTTCTATTTTTATTATAGATTGTTTATGGACTATTTTCATCAATTAAGCTAATGCCCAGGGGTCTTTCCTTGCATGACCCTTTCCAAGGTGGTAGTAACTACATTTGAATTCACAGTTTTGTATCCTTTTTCTTAAAAAGCATCACTCCTTCCAACAGTTGTATATCTTTTATTCCCAGCAAAACCAAATCCACCCTGAGGAATGGGAGATTCCCAGAACACCAAAAAAGAGAGTCCTGCCTTTGATGATGAAGCACTATGGCTGTCTGTGTTTCTCAAGAAATGAAATAATTCCAGTTTACAGGTTTTGATTGGAAGATTTCATTTTATCTAGACTGGTATGTGTGTTTTAAATAATTCTGAAATTTAAAGGCAAAATATTCCCTTAAACAACAGAATCTCTATTTTAATTGGTATTAAAAGTCACTAAGTAGTTATCTAAAGATAACTATAAACTAAGTTACATATAACTTTATAGATATTTATTATATATATTACATAAACATTTATAACTGTAAACTAAGTTATAAACTAAGATGACTATAAAAACTTGAAAAAAATAAGAAATTAAGAAATTAGGGAGATTTGTTCAAGATGGCAGAGTAGAAGGACATGCTCTCATTCCCTCTTACAAGAACACCATAATCACAACTAACTGCTTAACAATCAACGAGAGGAAGACACTGGAACTCACCAAAAAAGATACCCCACATCCAAAGACAAAAGAGAAGCCACAATGAGATGGTAGGAGGGGTGCAATCACAATAAAATCAAATCCCATAACTGCTGGGTGGGTGACTCACAAACTGGAGAACACTTATACCACTGTAGTGAAGGTTCTGAGCCCCACGTCAGGCTTCCCAATCTAGGGATCCAGCAACGTGAGGAGGAATTCCTAGAGAATCAGACTTTGAAGGCTAGCAGGATTCAATTGCAGGACTTTGACAGGACTGAGGGAAACAGAGACTCCACTCCTGGAGGGCACACACAAAGTAGTGTGCTCATCAGGACCCAGGGGAACGAGCAGTGACCCCATAAGAGACTGAACCAGACCTCCCTGCTAGCATTGGAGGGTCTCCTGCAGAGGCGTGGGGTGGCTGTGTGTCACCGTAAGGACAAGGACACTGGCAGCAGAAGTTCTGGGAAGAACTCCTTGGCATGAGCCCTCCCAGAGTCTGCCATTAGCTCCACCAAACACCCCAGGTAGGCTCCAGTGTTGGGTCACCTCAGGCCAAACAACAAACAGGGAGGGAACCAAACCCCACCCATCAGCAGACAAATGCATTAAAGTTTTACTGAGCTCTGCCCACCAAAGCAACAGCCAGCTCTACCCACCACCAGTCCCTCCCATCAGGAAACTTGCACAAGCCTCTTAGATTGCCTCATCCACCAGAGGGCAGACAGCAAGAAGAACTACAATCCTGCACCCTGTGGAACAAAAACCATATTCAAAGAAACATAGACAAGATGAAAAGGCAGAGGGTTCTGTACCAGATGAATAACAAGATAAAATGCCAGAAAAACAATTAAATGAAGTGGACATACACAACCTTCCAGAAAAAGAATTCAGAATAATGATAGTGAAGATGATCCAAGACCTCAGAAAAAGAATGGAGGCAAAGATCGAGAAGATGAAAGAAATGTTTAACAAAGATCTAGAAGAATTAAACAACAAACAAACAGAGATGAACAACACAATAACTGAAATGAAAAAACACTAGAAGGAATCAATAGCAGAATAACTGAGGCAGAAGAATGGATAAGTGACCTGGAAGACAGAATGGTGGAATTCACAGCTGCGGAACAGAATAAAGAAAAAAGAATGAAAAGAAATGAAGACAGCCTAAGAGACCTCTGGGACAACATTAAACGCAACAACATTTGCATTATAGGGGTCCCAGAAGGAGAAGAGAGAGAGAAAGGACCCGAGAAAATATTTGAAGAGATTATAGTTAAAAACTTCCCTAACATAGGAAAGGAAATAGCCACCCAAGTCCAGGAAGCGCAGAGAGTCCCATACAGTATAAACCCAAAGAGAAACACGCTGAGACACATAGTAATTAAATTGGCAAAAATTAAAGACAAAGAAAAATTATTGAAAGAAGCAAGGGAAAAACGACAAATAACATACAAAGGAACTCCCATAAGGTTAACAGCTGATTTCTCAGCAGAAACTCTACAAGCCAGAAGGGAGTGGCATGATATACTTAAAGTGATGAAAGGGAAGAACCTACAACCAAGATTACTCTACCCGGCAATGATCTCATTCAGATTCGATGGAGAAATCAAAAGCTTTACAGACAAGCAAAAGCTAAGAGAATTCAGCACCACCAAACCAGCTCTACAACAAATGCTAAAGGAACTTCTCTAAGTGGGAAACACAAGAAAAGAAAAGGATCTACAAAAACAAACCCAAAACAATTAAGAAAATGGTCATAGGAACATACATATCGATAATTACCTTAAACATGAATGGCTTAAGTGCTCCAACCAAAAGACACAAGCTCACTGAATGGATACAAAAACAAGACCCATATATATGCTGTCTACAAGAGACCCACTTCAGACTGAGGGACACATTCAGTCTGAAAGTGAGGGAATGGAAAAAGATATTCCATGCAAATGGAAATCAAAAGAAAGCTGGAGTAGCAATAGTCATATCAGATAAAGTAGACTTAAAATAAAGAATGTTATAATAGACAAGAAAAGCCACAACATAATGATCAAGGGATAAATCCAAGAAGAAGATAGAACAATTATAAGTATATATGCACCCAACATAGGAACACCTCAATACATAAAGCAACTGCTAACAGCTCTAAAACAGGAAATTGACAGTAACACAATAACAGTGGGGGACTTTAACACCTCACTTACACCAATGGACAGATCATCTAAACAGAAAATTAATAAGGAAACACAAGCTTTAAATGACACAACAGACCAGATAGATTTACTTGATATTTATAGGACATTCCTTCCAAATACCGCAGATTGCACTTTCTTCTCACGTGCGCAGAGAACATTCTCCAGGATAGATCACATCTTGGGTCACAAATAAAGCCTCAGTAAATTTAAGAAAATTGAAATCATATCAAGCATCTTTTCTGACCACAATGCTATGAGATTAGAAATGAATTACAAGGGGAAAAAGGTAAAAAACACAAACACGTGGAGGCTAAACACTACGTTAATAAATAACCAAGAGATCACTGAAGAAATCAAAAAATACCTAGAGACAAATGACAATGAAAACACGATGATCCAAAACCTATGGGATGCAGCAAAAGCAGTTCTAAGAGGGAAGTTTATAGCTATACAAGCCTACCTCAAGAAACCAGAAAAATCTCAAATAAACAATCTAACCTTACACCTAAAGGCAATAGAGAAAGAAGAACAAACAAAACCCAAAGTTAGCAGAAAGAAAGAAATCATAAAGATCAGAGCAGAAATAAATGAAATAGAAACAAAGAAAACAAAAGCAAAGATCAAAAAAACTAAAAGCTGATTCTTTGAGGAGATAAACAAAACCGATAAACCATTAGCCAGACTCATCAAGAAAAAGAGGGAGAGGACTCAAATCAATAAAATTAGAAATGAAAAAGGAGAAATCACAACTGACACTGCAGAAATACAAAGGATTATAAGAGATTACTACAAACAAATATATGCCAGTAAAATGGACAACCTGGAAGAAATGGACAAATTCTTAGAAAGGTATAACCTTCCACGAATGAACCAGGAAGAAATAGAAAATATGAACAGACCAATCACAAGCACTGAAATTGAAACTATGATTTAAAATCTTCCAACAAACAAAAGTCCAGGACCAGATGGCTTCACAGGTGAATTCTATCAAACATTTAGAGAAGAGCTAACACCCATCCTTCTCAAACTCTTCCAAAAAATTGCAGAAGAAGGAAAACTCCCAAACTCATTCTATGAGGCCACCATCACCCTGATACCAAAACCAGACAAAGATACTACAAAAAAAGAAAATTACAGGCCAATATCACTGATGAACATAGATGCAAAAATCCTCAACAATATACTAGAAAACAGAATGCAACAACACATTAAAAAGATCATACACCATGATCAAGTGGGATTTATCACAGGAATGCAAGGATTCTACAATATACACAAATCAATCAATGTGATACACCATATTGACAAACTGAAGAAGAAAAACCATATGATCATCTCCATAGATGAAGAAAAAGCTTTTGACCAAATTCAACACCCATTTATGATAAAAACTCTCCAGAAAGTGGGCATAGAAGGAACCTACCTCAACACAATAAAGGCCATATAAAACAAACCCACAGCAAACATCATTCTCAATTGTGAAAACCTGAAAGCATTTCCTCTAAGATCAGGAACAACAAGGATAGCCACTCTCACCACTCGTATTCAACATAGTTTTGGAAGTCTTAGCCACGGCAATCAGAGAAGAAAAAGAAATAAAACGAATACAAATTGGAAAAGAAGAAGTAAAACTGTCACTGTTTGCAGATGACATAATACTATACATAGAGAATCCTAAAGATTCCACCAGAAAACTGCTAGAGCTAATCAATGAATTTGGTAAAGTTGCAGGATACAAAATTAATGCACAGAAATCTCTTGCATTCCTATACAGTAATGATGAAAAATCTGAAAGAGAAATTAAGGAAAAACTCCCATTTACCATTGCAACAAAAAGAATAAAATACCTAGGAATAAACCTACCCAGGGAGACAAAAGACCTGTATGCAGAAAACTATAAGACACGGTTGAAAGAAATTAAAGATGATACCAACAGATGGAGAGATATTCCACGTTCTTGGATTGGAAGAATCAATACTGTGAAAATGACTATACTACCCAAAGCAGTCTACAGATTCAATGCAATCCCTATCAAATGACCAATGGCATTTTTTACAGAACTAGAGCAAAGAATCTTAAAATTTGTATGGAGACGCAAAAGACCCCGAATAGCCAAAGCAGTATTGAGGGAAAAAAATGGAGCTAGAGGAATCAGACTCCCTGACTTCAGACTATACTACAAAGCTACAGTAATCAAGACAATAAGGTACTGACACAAAAACAGAAATATAGATCAATGGAACAGGATAGAAAGCCCAGAGATAAACCCACGCACTTATGGTCAACTACTCTATGACAAAGGAGGCAAGGATACACAATGGAGAAAAGACAGTCTCTTCAATAAGTGGTGCTGGGAAAACTGGACAGCTACATGTAAAAGAATGAAATTAGAACACTCCCTAACACCATACACAAAAATAAACTCAAAATGGATTAGAGACCTAAATGTGGGATCAGACACTATAAAACTCTTAGAGGAAAACATAGGAAGAACATTCTTTGACATAAATCACAGCAAGATCTTTTTTGATCCACCTCCTAGAGTAATGGAAATAAAAACAAAAATAAACAAATGGGACCCAATTAAAACTTAAAAGCTTTTGCAAAGCAAAGGAAACTACAAACAAGATGAAAAGACAACCCTCAGAATTGGAAAAATGTTTGCAAACGAATCAACGGAGAAAGGATTAATCTCCAAAATATACAAACAGCTCATGCAGCTCAGTATTAAAAAAACAAACAACCCAATCCAAAAATGGGCAGAAGACCTAAATAGACATTTCTCCAAAGAGGACATACAGATGGTCAAGAAGCAAATGAAAAGCTGCTCAACATCACTAATTATTAGAGAAGTGCAAATCAAAACTATAATGAGGTATCACCTCACACCAGTTAGAATGGGCTTCATCAGAAAATCTACAAACAACAAATGCTGGAGAGGGTGTAGAGAAAAGGGAACCCTCTTGCACTGTTGGTGGGAATGTAAGTTGATACAGCCAGTATGGAGAACAGTATAGAGGTTCCTTAAAAAACTAAAAATAGAATTACCATATGACCCAGCAGTCCCACTACTAGGCATATACCCATAGAAAACCATAATTCAAAAAGACACATGCACCGCAGTGTTCATTTCTGTGCTATTTACAATAGCCAGGTCATGGAAGCAACCTAAATGCCCATCGACAGACGAATGGATAAAGAAGTTGTGGTACATATATACAATGGAATATTACTCAGCCATAAAAAGGAAGGAAATTGGGTCATTTGTAGAGACATGGATGAATCTAGAGACTGTCACACAGAGTGAAGTAAGTCAGAAAGAGAAAAACAAATATCATATATTAACGCATATGTGTGGAACCTAGAAAAATGGTACAGGTGAGCCAGTTTGCAGGGCAGAAATAGAGACACAGACGTAGAGAACAAATGTATGGACACTAAGGGGAGAAAGCAGTGGTGGGGGGGGTTACGAATTGGGAGATTGGGATTGACATGTATACACTGATGTGTATGAAATGGATGACTAATAAGAACCTGTTGCATAAAAAATTTTTTTTTAAATAAAGAAAAAATAAAGAAATTAGGCAAGACTTTCTTAGTCTTTCTATGTTACATTCCTATAAGAAAACTCACATACTGGGGAATAGTCAAGGTTCTGCAATCACCTGGTCACTGTAATCTTCATATATGAAATAGGATAATGAATTTAATAATCAGAGAATTTTATCTCGAAGCTGCTTTCTCCTTGGAAATCATACCTTCCAAATTTATTCAAAAAAGTTGTTATTCAATTGAGTGTTAAACCTTTTAGTTAACGGTATCTAGCTAAAGGTAGATAACACACCTTTGACAAGAAAAAAGAAAAATACCCAGAGTATGCATAAAATATCTAAATGGCAAATCAAAAAGTTGTTTTCTAGAATTAAAACTTCTTCTATTTTTTAAAAAGTATCTGAATAAGGAAAAGGGAAATCTAATTTTGTTTTAATGGCTTCATTGTCTGTACATAGTAACAAGATTAAAAAGATAAAGATATCAAAAAGACAATAGCCAATAAATGTTCAACCATGAAAATGTCTAAGGGGAAAATATCCTTTTTTTCTGTAAAAGAAAAGAAGTTAAATTTTAACCTAAATTTATGTATTTAAAGGCTTTGAAAACTTCTGAAATAAGTGTTTTAAAGCAAGAATTATGATCCAAGTTCATTAATACACTAAAGGTAAACTCTTCGATAAATAAATTATTTTGTGAATTTGGAATAAGAAAAAAAAGCTACATATCTTCTCTCTGATGCTTCACAGTGTAAAATCATGCAAACATGGCATTTTATTCAGTGCTGGCTTCGTTGACATGCAACCTATACAGTTGCACAGGGAAGTGTGCTCAGAAGGGTCTCACACTTGGTTTAATGTTCTGCTATAACCATCCTGGAATTCTTAATAACTTTTGAACAAGAAGCTCTGAATTTTCATTTTCCCCAGGGCTCTGCAAATTGTATAGTTGGTACTGATTTTAGTATATGCCAAGGCTTTTTTCTTTAATTAAAAAAAGGCTAAATTAAATAAAGCTTATAGGTCTTTGATAAGTTATCTATAATACTATCTGAATTTCCGTAGATGTTACCATAAGTGCTCAACTAAACTAATTAATAATTTACATAACCAGTATCTTTCTAAATTGTGTCCTGTGAATCTTAGACCATATTACAAATTAAGTAGCTCTAATGTATTACTCCAATTACAATATCTGGGTACAATGTCATATGCCAATGTAAATTGAAAATTAATGTTAGTTCATAAATTACATCAATTTATGTAATGACTCAGCAATGTACTTACTAGCTTCATTTCTAAAAGTTACTTTGTTTAGAGAAATAACAAAATTTAGTATAATTTCTTGGAGTTAAAAATAACAACCTTACCTGGTAAAGCTTATTATTAAAAAGCTGATTTTGATACTTTTCCTGAAATAATAAATTTTCCTCAGATGATTAATAATACAATAATTTATTTCACACATACAAAGCTTGATTATCTTTTCCAGTCCAGTTCAACAAAAACTTCATTGAAAATTTATTTGGGATTGCATTTATTTTACTTTTAAATTTGTGAAGACTTCTTAATTTTTAGATAGTTTTGTGGAGGGAATGATTTATCTTCATTTTTTCAATTTTTTATAATTTTTAATGAAATGTTAACAGTTGCTTCACATAGTCCTGAATCTTTCTGGGTACCCACATTCTTAGATATTTTAGAATAATTGCCACTCTTATGTGTGGCATTATTTTTGCATTTTCACATCTATTAATAACTTGTTATTGTCAATATTTACCTAATATCAAGTCCATTATTTAATCCAATATACTTTAGTAAAGTTTAATTGGATTGTCTAGGTATGTTCTCATGTAATTTGTAAATTTAAAATGTGCCTTCATTTCTAGTGTTTATTCTAATTCCTCATACCCTTGCCAAAGTAGGTATCATGTCACTTCTTATTTTTGCCAATCCCATAGGTATGAAGTGTTGTTATTCTAATTTTCTTTACTTTGACTACTAGTGAACTTGAGCATCTTTTCATGTGTTCTTGATCAATTTAATTTGCTTTGCTAAAGATTTCCTATTTGCATGCTTTTCCATTCCATTGGGTTTCATGTCATTTCCTTGTCAATTTCTACAAGCTTTTCCTGGCTTATAGACACTAACCATTTATACATCATTTATGTAACAAAGAATTATCCCCTATTGTTTTTCTATTGAGTTTGTTCATTAAATCTATTTTAATTTTCCCATTGTCAAAAATGTCTGTATTCATTGTGTTACTCTTAGGATTCTAATCTTTACCTTAAAGTTTTCTATTGTTCTTAGATTGAGGCCATAGTTTTTATTTAATATTGCTTTATATCTATCTTCACTAAAATGTTATACTTTCTTTATTAATTCCTTCTCCTGTTAACTTCTGGTTTAGTTTGCTGTCCTTTGT
The DNA here is from genome assembly GCF_965194805.1 of Balaenoptera borealis. Taxonomy (NCBI): domain Eukaryota; kingdom Metazoa; phylum Chordata; class Mammalia; order Artiodactyla; family Balaenopteridae; genus Balaenoptera; species Balaenoptera borealis. The sequence goes on along the minus strand of NC_138860.1, from coordinate 36,266,636 downwards.
TTAATTTTTACAGAGGAATTCTGAGTTTGTTTGTTTGTTTATTTATTTAGGCTTAAACAACAGAAATTTATTGTCTTATAGTTCTGGAGCCTAGAAGTCCAGGATCAAGATGTTGGCAAGATAGATTTTATCTGAGGACTGTGAGGGAAGAATCTGTTCTAGGCCTCTCTTCTTGGCTTGTAGATGGCCAGCTTCTCCCTGTGTCGTCTCTCCTGTTGCTGTGTCTAAACTTTGCATTTTGATTTAGCACACCAGTCATACTGGATTAGGTTCCACCGTAATGACCTTACCTCTAAATAAGGTCACACTGAGGTACTGGGGTTGAGGACTTCAATATATAAGTTATAAGGGAACACATTTCAACCCATAACAATACTTTTTTCTCTTAGAACTTCTAGGCTACTCTTTTCTGGTGTAAAGGGTAGCTGTGAAGAAGTTTGAAGCCAGCCTGATTTTCCTCCTTATACATAATTTGCTTTTCTTCCTAATTGCCTAAAATGTTCATCTTAACTTGAAATCATTTTACCAGAATGTCTCATGGAATTGATTAGGCTTATAATATTCTTCCTGGGACACAGTTTGCCCTTTTGATTTTCAGACTAGTTTTTATTTTAGGGTTTCTTCTTTTCCTGTTAAACATTTGGAAAAAAGTTTACTCCTGTTCTGTTTCTTCTTCTGAAACAACAAGTATGCATATGTTAGATCTCTTTTTGTCTTTCATGTCTATCATCTCTCACGTACTGTTTTTCAATCACAGTACCTTTTTTATGACCTTTTTATGTTGTTTTACATGCCTTTTCAAGTCTAGCTACTATTACAATTATGACTGTATTTTTCATTGTGTTTAGTCCACTTTTTATTATGACTAAAGAAGCTTTCATTTCTATTTATCTCCTTTTTTACCCAAAGCTCTGTCATTTTGCTTATATCATTCTCTGTAAATGTTGTCTCTTGGCTTAAAAATCTCTTTTTTGAGCTCTCTTTCAGAGATCACATTATAATTTCTTTAAGATTCAAAAGAATTATATTTATCTGAACTTTTCCACTATTTTCTTGATCTTTCTTTGATGGAGTTGGAGGGCTTAGGTTGCTTGCTTTTCCTTTCCATCTTTACTAATCTTTTTTTTTTTTTTTCCTAGTTTCGGCCACGCCGCACAGTGTGCAGGATCTTAATTCCCTGACCAGGGATCGAACCTACACCCCCTGCAGTGGAAGCATGGAGTCTTAACCACTGGACTGCTACGGAGATCCTGTCCATCTTTAAATGAGGCCAGCTATTTGTCAAAATATAAGGTGGGAGGAGCAGGCTGTTGTCTCACACAGCCTACCACAATGTTTGTTATGTCCCCTGCCTGAGATGCTCTTCCCTCAGTTTTTAGCATGATGGAGATCATTGTGGCTACTAAAGTCTTTTTGTTTTTTCACAGTTTCCTGTATTGGGATATAGTAATTTTTACTTTGCTTTCCACTTTCATCCTGCTTCACCTCTAGCAGTGTTACTTAGTAGATTACTGGTTTATTATAGGAGGATATAACTCAGGAACAGCTCGATGGGAGAGAAGCATGTACAAGGGATGGTGAAAGGGTAAGGAGCTTCCATGCCCTCTCCAGGTGAGCCACTCTCCCCGCATTACCAAACGTTCACCAACTTTAACTTTAATCTATCCTTTTTCTTAATAACGAAGGCCTGCAAAAACAGTTTTCTCTGTGTTCCACATGGTTTGGTGAAAATTGTTCTTCTTTTCACTGTTTTTTAAATTGTTCATTTTTCAATTTTATCTTTAATATAAGGGTGATCTAAGAGTGTGTTTCTTTATTTCCAAGTAAAGATTTTGCTGATCACCTTCTTTCTTCTTATCATTTCATATTTATTATTGTAACCTTTTTAAAAAGTTAACACACTTCGTGACCAACTATACGATGTCCATGTACAAAAGTTTTATGGACATATGAAAAACAAAAACATTTTTTTATTCTGAAACATATTTTCTCTCACATTTTTACCTCTCTGGAACTGAGGTGCAACTCCTTATGGCTGTCAGCCCATAGCAATGGTGATGCAATTGTGTAAAACGTTCAGTTCACACATTCTGCTAAGATCAAGAAGTCAAGAAAACACCAGCATCAAAGTGTCTTAGAGTAAAGGAAAACCATCACATTCTCTCTTTGAGTGATATAAGGTTCTTTTTCTATGCCCTTGGTTTCTTTCTGTCTATTATATCTGATTCTGGCAGAGGTATATTGAAGTCTCATTATAATTGTATTTTATCAAATTTAGTGAATTACTAATAATTTTGTTTATATATTTAGACAGCTGCTATGTAGTTTGATATCTACATATTTATGAGTGTTTTTTTCATAAAATGTTCCTATTATATCGATATTTTATATTTGCCCATCTTTTTATATTCCACCTTTCTTTACTGATTTAACCATGTCCCTGGTAGACAAGTTTTGTTTTCTAGCCCAGACCATCAGTCTTTGTGCTTTAATGGAAGGATAAGATAGTCCATTCACATTTTATATAATGCCTCTAACTTATTTTTGTTGTTACCTATTTTATTTCATTATTTCCTTTTTTAACTTTTTCATTTCTTTTCTTTCTTTTTTTTTTGTATAAATTCATCTCACTTGTTCTTTCAAAGATCAGTTGTGTGTTTTCATCCCTTTCATTGTTCACATGATGCTCTCAAGATCAGAAATATAGGCTCCACCCTCACAACTTAATTATATCCCAAAGACCCCATCTCTAAATACCATCACATTGGGAATTAAGACTTCAACACATGGAAGACCCTGGACTTCACCAAGGAGGATACCCCACGTCCAAGGACAGAGGAGAAGCCACAGTGAGACGGTAGGAAGGGTGCAATCAGAGTAAAATCAAATCCCATAACTGCTGGGTGGGTGACTCACAGACTGGCGAACACTTACACCACATAAGTCCACCCACTGGAGTGAAGGTTCTGAGCCCCACGTCAGGCTTCCCAACCTGGGGGTCCGGCAACGGGAGGAGGAATTCCTAGAGAATCAGACTTTGAAGCCTAGTGGGAATTGATTGCAGGACTTCGACACGACTGGGGAAAACAGAGACCCCACTCTTGGAGGGCACACACAAAGTAGTGTGTGCATCAGGACCCAGGGGAAGGAGCAGTGACCCTGGGGGAGACTGAACCAGACCTACCTGCTGGTGTTGGGGGTTCTCCTGCAGAGGCGAGTGGTGGCTCTGTTTCACCGTGGGGATAAGGACACTGGCAGCAGAGGTTCTGGGAAGTTCTCCTTGGCGTGAGCCCTCCCAGAGTCTGCCATTAACCCCACCAAAGAGCACGGGTAGGCTCCAGTGTTGGGTTTCCTCAGGCAAAACAACCAACAGGGAGGGAAACCAGCCCCACCCATCAACAGTCAAGTGGATTAAGGTTTTACTGAGCTCTGACCGCCACAGCAACAGGGAGGGAACCCAGCCCCACCCATCAACAGTCAAGTGGATTAAGGTTTTACTGAGCTCTGACCGCCACAGCAACAGTCAGCTCTACCCACCACCAGAGCCTCCCATCAAGCCTCTTAGATAGCCTCAACCACCAGAGGGCAGACAACAGAAGCAAGAAAAACTATAATCCTGCAGCCTGTGGACCAAAAACCACAGTTACAGAAAGATAGGGAAGATGAAAAGGCAGAGAGCTATGTACCAGATGAAGGAACAAGAAAAAACCCCAGAAAAACAACTAAATGAAGTGGAGATAGGCAACCTTCCAGAAAAAGAATTCAGAATAATGATAATGAAGATGATCCAGGACCTCGGAATAAGAATGGAGGCAAAGATTGAGAAGATGCAAGAAATGTTTAACAAAGACCTAGAAGAATTAAAGAACAAACAAACAGAGATGACCAATACAATAACTGAAATGAAAACTACACTAGAAGGAATCAATAGCAGAATAACTGAGGCAGAAGAACGGATAAGTGATCTGGAAGACAGAATGGTGGAATTCACTGCTGCGGAACAGACTAAAGAAAAAAGAATGAAAAGAAATGAAGACAGGCTAAGAGACCTCTGGGAAAACATTAAACGCAACAACATTCGCATTATAGGGGTCCCAGAAGGAGAAGAGAGAGAGAAAGGACCCGAGAAAATATTTGAAGAGATTATAGTCGAAAACTTCCCTAACATGGGAAAGGAAATAGCCACCCAAGTCCAGGAAGCGCAGAGAGTCCCATACAGAATAAACCCAAGGAGAAACACGCCGAGACACATAGTAATCAAAGTGGCAAAAATTAAAGACAAAGAAAAATTATTGAAAGCAGCAAGGGAAAAACGACAAATAACATACAAGGGAACTCCCATAAGGTTAAGAGCTGATTTCTCAGCAGAAACTCTGCAAGCCAGAAGGGAGTGGCAGGATATACTTAAAGTGATGAAAGGGAAGAACCTACAACCAAGATTACTCTACCCGGCAAGGATCTCATTTAGATTTGATGGAGAATTCAAAAGCTTTACAGACAAGCAAAAGCTAAGAGAATTCAGCACCACCAAACCAGCTCTACAACAAATGCTAAAGGAACTTCTCAAAGTGGGAAACACAAGAGAAGAAAAGGACCTACAAAAACAAACCCAAAACAATTAAGAAAATGGTCATAGGAACATACATATCGATAATTACCTTAAACGTGAATGGATTAAATGCCCCAACCAAAAGACATAGACTGGCTGAATGGGTACAAAAACAAGACCCATATATATACTGTCTACAAGAGACCCACTTTAGACCTAGGGACACATACAGACTGAAAGTGAGGGGATGGAAAAAGATAGTCCATGCAAATGGAAATCAAAAGAAAGCTGGAGTAGCTATACTCATATCAGATAAAATAGACTTTAAAATAAAGAATGTTACAAGAGACAAGGAAGGACACTACATAATGATCCAGGGATCAATCCAAGAAGAAGATATAACAATTATAAATATATATGCACCCAACATAGGAGCACCTCAATACAGAAGGCAACTGCTAACAGCTATAAAAGAGGAAATCGACAGTAACACAATAATAGTGGAGGACTTTAACACCTCACTTACACCAATGGACAGATCATCCAAAATGAAAATAAATAAGGAAACAGAAGCTTTAAATGACACAATAGACCAGATAGATTTAATTGATATATATAGGACATTCCATCCAAAAACAGCAGATTACACGTTCTTCTCAAGTGCGCATGGAACATTCTCCAGGAATGTGACATCTTGGGTCACAAATCAAGCCTCAGTAAATTTAAGAAAATTGAAATCATATCAAGCATCTTTTCTGACCACAATGCTATGAGATTAGAAATGAATTACAGGGAAAAAAACGTAAAAAGGACAAACCCATGGAGGCTAAACAATACGTTACTAAATAACCAAGAGATCACTGAAGAAATCAAAGAGGAAATAAAAAAATACCTAGAGACAAATGACAATGAAAACACGACGACCCAAAACCTATGGGATGCAGCAAAAGCGGTTCTAAGAGGGAAGTTTATAGCTATACAAGCCTACCTAAAGAAACCAGAAAAATCTCAAGTAAACAATCTAACCTTACACCTAAAGTAACTAGAGAAAGAAGAACAAACAAAACCCAAAGTTAGCAGAAGGAAAGAAATCATAAAGATCAGAGCAGAAATAAATGAAATAGAAACAAAGAAAACAATAGCAAAGATCAATAAAACTAAAAGTTGGTTCTTTGAGAAGATAAACAAAATTGATAAGCCATTAGCCAGACTCATCAAGAAAAAGAGGGAGAGGACTCAAATCAATAAAATCAGATATGAAAAAGGAGAAGTTACAACAGACACCGCAGAAATACAAAGCATCCTAAGAGACTACTACAAGCAACTTTATGCCAATAAAATGGACAACCTGGAAGAAATGGACAAATTCTTAGAAAGGTATAACCTTCCAAGACTGAACCAGGAAGAAGGAGAAAATATGAACAGACCAATCACAAGTAATGAAATTGAAACTGTGATTAAAAATCTTCCAACAAACAAAAGTCCAGGACCAGATGGCTTCACAGGTGAATTCTATCAAACAGTTAGAGAAGAGCTAACGCCCATCCTTCTCAAACTCTTCCAAAAAATTGCAGAGGAAGGAACACTCCCAAACTCATTCTATGAGGCCACCATCACCCTGATACCAAAACCAGACAAAGACACTACAAAAAAAGAAAATTACAGACCAATATCACTGATGAATATAGATGCAAAAATCCTCAACATAATACTAGCAAACAGAATCCAACAACACATTAAAAGGATCATACACCATGATCAAGTGGGATTTATGCCAGGGATGCAAGGATTCTTCAATATACGCAAATCAATCAATGGGATACACCATATTAACAAATTGAAGAATAAAAACCATATGATCATCTCAATAGATTCAGAAAAAGCTTTTGACAAAATTCAACACCCATTTCTGATAAAAACTCTCCGGAAAGTGGGCATAGAGGGAACCTACCTCAACATAATAAAGTCCATATATGACAAACCCACAGCAAACATCATTCTCAATTGTGAAAACCTGAAAGCATTTCCTCTAAGATCAGGAACGAGACAAGGATGTCCACTCTCACCACTATTATTCAACATAGTTCTGGAAGTCCTAGCCACGGCAATCAGAGAAGAAAAAGAAATAAAAGGAATACAAATTGGAAAAGAAGGAGTCTGTCACTGTCACTGTTTGCAGATGACGTGATACTATACATCGAGAATCCTAAAACTGCCACCAGAAAACTGCTAGAGCTAATTAATGAATATGGTAAAGTTGCAGGATACAAAATTAATGCACAGAAATCTCTTGCATTCCTATACACTAATGATGAAAAATCTGAAAGAGAAATTATGGAAACACTCCCATTTACCATTGCAACAAAAAGAATAAAATACCTAGGAATAAACCTACCTAGGGACACAAAAGACCTGTATGCAGAAAACTATAAGACAGTGATGAAAGAAATTAAAGATGATACCAACAGATGGAGAGATATACCATGTTCTTGGATTGGAAGAATCAACATTGTGAAAATGACTATACTACCCAAAGCAATCTACAGATTCAATGCAATCCCTATCAAATTACCAATGGCATTTTTTACGGAGCTAGAACAAATCATCTTAAAATTTGTATGGAGACACAAAAGACCCCGAATAGCCAAAGCAGTCTTGAGCCAAAAAAATGGAGCTGGAGGAATCAGACTCCCTGACTTCAGACTATACTACAAAGCTACAGTAATCAAGACAATATGGTACCGGCACAAAAACAGAAACATAGATCAATGGAACAAGATAGAAAGCCCAGAGATTAACCCACGCACCTATGGTCAACTAATCTATGACAAAGGAGGCAAAGATATACAATGGAGAAAAGACAGTCTCTTCAATAAGTGGTGCTGGGAAAACTGGACAGCTACATGTAAAAGAATGAAATTAGAATACTCCCTAACACCATACACAAAAATAAACTCAAAATGGATTAGAGACCTAAATATAAGACTGGACACTATAAAACTCTTAGAGGAAAACCTAGGCAGAACACTCTATGACATAAATCACAGCAAGATCTTTTTTGATCCACCTCCTAGAGTAATGGAAATAAAAACAAAAATAAACAAGTGGGACCTAACGAAACTTCAAAGGTTTTGCACAGCAAAGGAAACCATAAACAAGACGAAAAGACAACCCTCAGAATGGGAGAAAATATTTGCAAATGAATCAACGGACAAAGGATTAATCTCCAAAATATATAAACAGCTCATTCAGCTCAATATCAAAGAAACAAACACCCCAATCCAAAAATGGGCAGAAGACCTAAATAGACATTTCTCCAAAGAAGACATACAGACGGCCACGAAGCACATGAAAAGATGCTCAACATCACTAATTATTAGAGAAATGCAAATCAAAACTACAATGAGGTATCACCTCACTCCTGTTAGAATGGGCATCATCAGAAAATCTACAAACAACAAATGCTGGAGAGGGTGTGGAGAAAAGGGAACCCTCTTGCACTGTTGGTGGGAATGTAAATTGATACAGCCACTATGGAGAACAATATGGAGGTTCCTTCAAAAACTAAAAATAGAATTACCATATGACCCAGCAATCCCACTACTGGGCATATACCCAGAGAAAACCGTAATTCAAAAAGACACATGCACCCGAATGTTCATTGCAGCACTATTTACAATAGCCAGGTCATGGAAGCAACCTAAATGCCCATCAACAGACGAATGGATAAAGAAGATGTGGTACATATATACAATGGAATATTACTCAGCCATAAAAAGGAACGAAATTGAGTCATTTGTTGAGACGTGGATGGATCTAGAGACTGTCATACAGAGTGAAGTAAGTCAGAAAGAGAAAAACAAATATCGTATATTAATGCATGTATGCGGAACCTAGAAAAATGGTACAGATGAGCCAGTTTGCAGGGCAGAAGTTGAGACACAGATGTAGAGAATGGACATATGGACACCAAAGGGGGAAAACTGCGGTGAGGTGGGGATGGTGGTGTGCTGAATTGGGCGATTGGGATTGACATGTATACACTGATGTGTATAAAACTGATGCCTAATAAGAACCTGCAGTATAAAAAACAAACAAAACAACTAATACTAAACTTTCATTGGGTTATTTGTATGGAAATATGTTAATATAAATGTTTCAGACATTACATGAAATTTCTAAAAATCTTATATTTGTATTTGTATGGAAATTTGTATGGAAATATGTATGGAAATATGTTAATATAAATGTTTCAGACATTACATGAAAAAAAAAAAAAAGATCAGAAATATATGATTTGTATCTTTCTCCATACAGCTGCATTAGCCCAAATTTCTTCTTACATAAACTAGATGAGATCTCTGGAACACTTCTTTTTCTTTCTTCTTCCTTCTTTTATTCTCTGTCCTTCTCTGCTGATGAGACTTTTGGGAATAATGTTACTTTGTTCTTTTGCAGATTTCCTCAATCCTTAAAGTCTCACAAAGTCAGTATTTAAAACTTACATTCCAAAAGAGTCTATATTTATTGAGAGTCAGGGAAGATTCAGCCTACCTCCTTAGTGCCTTCTTGACCTTTTGGGGATCTAAAGAGTCTAGAAAAATCACATGGAGTAAATATCAGTCTTCCTAAGGTAGTTCATTAGATCAGCGGTCCCCAAACTTTTTGGCACCGGGGACTGGTTTCATGGAAGACAATTTTTCCACAGATGGGGGGGGATGGTTTCAGGGTGATTTAAGCACATTACATTTATTGTGCACTTTATTTCTGTTACTATTACACTGTAATATATAATGAAATAATTATACAACTCACCATAATGCTGACAGGAGGCAGAGCTCTGGCAGTAATGTGAACGATGGGGAGTGGTTGTAAATACAGATGAAGCTTCACTAGCCCATCTGCCGCTCACCTCCTGCTGTGTGGACTGGTAATGGTCAGGGGCCCAGGGCTTGGGGACCCCTGCATTAGATCACTGAACATCACATTTTTCCTTGGGTTTTATGGCTTTTGTTCCTTTGTCTCAAGGCACCAAATATCTTCTTCAATACCTTGCTCAAGACAGGGAATAAAGGTTTATAATATATCTCTAGCTAAAACCTCAAGCAATCACAAGTTCAGAAAATAATTAACTGTTTGGAGCTTACAGTAGCCATTGGCTCAGGCGAGGCAACTAGGTTGGAGTTGGGAAGGAAGAGGGAGAAAGCCCAGTGAAGGTCTCCAAATCCCCAGATTTTCCAGTGGTTTGTTTTGAGAGATTTCATATTATTGAACCATCCTTGATGCCCCAGAATAATCCATGTTTGATCATGATTGAGCTTTCTTTTAATACAGTGTAGAATTAAATATGCTAATTTCATCTGTATTTATACCATTTTGTACTTATATTAATAATGTTTATTCTATTTTAATAATGTTTTGCATTTTTATTCATAAGTAAAATTACAATTGCAGGGATTTTTTTCATGCAATATTAATGATGTGTTGGTTGTCTTTTGTTAACTTTATAAAATGAAATGATAAGCTTTCCAAATTTATATGATTGGAATATTTTGAATAATAGAATGAATATCTTATAAAAACTCACTTAAAAAACGATCCAGTCTTGAAACTGGTGCCTTTTGAAATTACAGATCTTTAACAATGTTTCTGATTAATTTTTTGGCATTTTTGAGGCATTCTGTCCTCTTGGGTCAATTTTAGTCATTTATACTTTACTGAAATCTTTTCCTAAAATTTCAAATTTGCATTTCCAAAGAGTTCATTTTTTAAGCTGATGTGTGTTGAGTGATAATACGTGTCAGGCTCCATCTATGCAATGGACATATAATGAAAAACAGTACAATGCCCCCATAAAGCTTATATTTTAGTGAGTCTGGAGCAGAAAGAAAGCAATCATGCCATTGTGTGATTGTGCAAGGGTGATATTTTGTCCATCACATACAGTTATATGACAGTGTTCTTTCCACATATATTTAATTATGTAAAATATATTGTATAGTTTCATTAATGACAAATATCAAGTTTTCTCTAATTGTGTTACACAAGGTGAAATATTACATTTTTACAAACTTACACTTGGATAACAGGAGAGGATAATGTATCTTTAGTAAATTATTAATTTTTATAAACCTTGATGATTGGTTTATGTTCTTCATGTATAAGCAGTAGACGCCAGTGAAAGGGTCACAGTGGTGACATTATAACAAGGATCTGAGGAATGCATATGTCAGTGATGCATATCTCCTAAAGAATAAATAATTTCAAGTATTAACACTACTTTTGGGACTTCTGCACTCCCAATGCAAGAGGCCAGAGTTCAATCCCTGGTCAGGGAACTAGATCCCATGCATGCCGCAACTAAGAGTTCACATGCCACAACTAAGGAGCCCGCCTGCCACAATTAAGGAGCCCACATGCTGCAACTAAGGAACCAGTGGGCTGCAACTAAGATCCGGTGCAACCAAACAAATTAATAAATAAAAATTAATTAATTAATTTAAAAAACACTACTTTTTACTACCATATGTAACTGCTAAGTTTATTAATAAAATTTAAATTTATTTAAAAGAGAAAAAATTATTTGATCACCAGGTAAAGTGGTATCAAGACTTCAGAAGCCTCACAATCCCCTACCAAATTCCCATTAAAACAATGAAAAAAAAGGACAAGACCCTAAAAATTCTGTATTATCAGATGGGTGAGAATGAAGCATAGCTACAGATTGTCATACATAATGGCAAGTATATGATGACTCCCCCTTCAAAATGAGAAAATAAATCTTGACTCAGATTTAAGGTAGAAATATACCCATATATAATGGATGGGTATAAATCTTTAAAATGTCTGTAAATGTATCATTAAAGTATTTTGCAATCCACAAAACTCTTATCTATGTCACATAGGTGTACATTTGTGTTCTCACAAATCTTGAACTTAAGTATAATTTTTGGAATGGAAACAGAATCAACTAATTTTATTCTCTTTGGAGAAGAACTGTGTATAGAAAAGGAAGACGATTTGCCTGGCCAAGATTAGCAGAAAATCAAAGATCTTGGAAATATTCATTCAAACTCAGTAAAGAGCTCCATGGCACAGAGATTATTCTTCCACATTCTGTAACAAATTTATCACCACTGTGAACTTTATATCTAATTCCACTTCCTTATTATGAAAATTAGTAATGGACATTGTGTTTTAGGAAAGCTTAATGAAAATAAACCACATACGGTGACATTATTTTCAAATTTGCTGAGTAAAAAAAACATACTATAAACATCCAGGCAAATTGATTGGGTTATCCTCCAATAATCAAATTTCAAAACAAATTACCCCTTTGCAACTCTAAACACAGTAAAATAATAGCGTAGCACTAATAGAGCTTTCAAGAAAATACGTGATTCTAAAGTTCAAAACACTCGTGAAAACAACTGGATACAGGACGGATGCGATAACCATTTACCTCCTCTTTCTTTTGAGTAGAATTCTCTACTTTTGCATCAGTACAGAGCCACCTGCAATAGACAATGTATCTACCAAACTTCTGACTAAGTAGAAGTCAATTGCGTATAAGGAGAACTGGTATGTGTTAATTCCAGAATGTGACCTTAAAAGGAAGAGGTGTGTACGTTTTCTGTTCTTTCTTAATTTCTTGTCTTTGCAATGCAGACATAATCTTTGGATTTTCACCAGCCATCTTGGATCATAAGTGGAAATTAAGTTTGAGAATGACAGAGAAACAAGGCAAAAAAAACTGCGGTCTCTAATGATTTTGGTACCAGGTTTGAGTTCAACCTGGAAGTCAGTTTGCTGAAAGTCAGTTTATCTAAGAAATACATGAATTTCCGTCACACTTAAGCCATTGTTATTTTTGTTTTATTTTACGTGCAGCTGAACTAATTCTGAGATTGAAATAAAATTGTATTCTTAGCTATAAAAGTGTTTAGCATGAACAAATTGCACTACCATTAAAACTACTGGTTGCATTCTATGATACAAAAGCTCAAGTCTTTCTTCTATCATCCTGGTTTTATCTCTCTCCCACTCTGTTTCTTTCTATTCTTCACAGTATTTGGTTACATAGTAACTAATCAACAATAGGTTCATTGAATGAAGGAATGAACAAAGCACATCTTGCACATAATGAGCTCAGAGAGACACATGTCTCCATTATGAATAAGGATTTCTAGCATACAATTGAAATTAAAAAAACTAAAATAAAATTGTGTACTGAAATTAATATTTTATTAAAAGGAGTGTTAACTTGCAAAAATAAATTCTTATATCCGTTTTTCCCTCTCATGAGATATGTGAATTTGAAAACAAAAAATGAAATTAGAGAAATGACATCAAAGCATTGACTTTTTTTTTTTTTACATCTTTATTGAAGTATAATTGCTTTACAATGTTGTGTTAGTTACTGCTTTAAAACAAAGTGAATCAGTTATACATATACATATGTTCCCATATCTCTTCCCTCTTGCATCTCCCTCCCTCCCGCCCTCCGTATCCCACCCCTCTAGGTGGTCACAAAGCACCGAGCTGATCTCCCTGTGCTATGCGGCTGCTTCCCACTAGCTATCTATTTTACATTTGGTAGTGTATATATGTCCATGACACTCTCTCACCCTGTCACATCTCACACCTCCCCCTCGCCATATCCTCAAGTCCATTCTTTAGTAGGTCTGTGTCTTTATTCCCATCTTGCCACTAGGTTCTTCATGACCTTTTTTTTTTTTTTCCTTAGATTCCATATATATGTGTTAGCATAGTGTATTTGTTTTTCTCTTTCTGACTTACTTCACTCTGTATGAGAGACTCTAACTCCATCCACCTCATTACAAATACCTCCATTTCATTTCTTTTTATGGCTGAGTAATATTCCATTGTATATATGTGCCACATCTTCTTTATCCATTCATCTGATGATGGACACTTTGGTTGCTTCCATGTCCTGGCTATTGTAAATACAGCTGCAATGAACATTTTGGTACATGACTCTTTTTGAATTATGGTTTTCTCAGGGTATATGCCCAGTAGTGGGATTGCTGTGTCGTATGGTAGTTCTATTTTTAGTTTTTGAAGGAACATCCATACTGTTCTCCATAGTGGCTGTACCAATTTACATTCCCACCAACAGTGCAAGAGTGTTCCGTTTTCTCCACACCCTCTCCAGCATTTATTGTTTCTAGATTTTTTGATGATGGCCATTCTGACCGGTGTGAGATGATATACCTCATTGTAGTTTTGATTTGCATTTCTCTAATGATTAAGGATGTTGAGCATTCTTTCATGTGTCTGTTGGCCATCTGTATATCTTCTTTGGAGAAATGTCTATTTAGGTCTTGGGCCCATTTTTGGATTGGGTTGTTTGTTTTTTTGTTATTGAGCTGCATGAGCTGCTTGTAAATCTTGGAGATTAATCCTTTGTCAGTTGCTTCATTTGCAAATATTTTCTCCCATTCTGAGGGTTGTCTTTTGGTCTTGTTTATGGTTTCCTTTGCTGTGCAAAAGCTTTTAAGTTTCATTAGGTCCCATTTGTTTATTTGTGTTTTTATTTCCATTTCTCTAGGAGCTGGGTCAAAAAGGATCTTGCTGTGATGTATGTCATAGAGTGTTCTGCCTATGTTTTCCTCTAAGAGTTTGATAGTGTCTGGCTTTACACTTAGGTCTTTAATCCATTTTGAGTTTATTTTTGTGTATGGTGTTAGGGAGTGTTCTAATTTCATACTTTTACATGTACCTGTCCAATTTTCCCAGCACCACTTATTGAAGAGACTGTCTTTTCTCCACTGTATATGCTTGCCTCCTTTATCAAAGATAAGGTGACCATATGTGCGTGGGTTTATCTCTGGGCTTTCTATCCTGTTCCATTGATCTATGTTTCTGTTTTTATGCCAGTACCAAACTGTCTTGATTACTGTAGCTTTGTAATATAGTCTGAAGTCAGGGAGCCTGATTCCTCCAGCTCCATTTTTCGTTCTCAAGATTGCTTTGGCTATTCGGGGTCTTTTGTGTTTCCAAACAAATTGTGAGATTTTTTGTTCTAGTTCTGTGAAAAATGCCTGTGGTAGTTTGATGGGGATTGCATTGAATCTGTAGATTGCTTTGGGTAGTAGAGTCATTTTCACAATGTTGATTCTTCCAATCAAGGAACATGGTATATCTCTCCATCTATTTGTATCATCTTTAATTTCTTTCATCAGTGTCCTATAATTTTCTGCATACAGGTCTTTTGTCTCCTTAGGTAGGTTTATTCCTAGGTATTTTATTCTTTTTGTTGCACCAAGAGCCTTTCATCCACACAGCTCAGAAACGGGAGTGTTTTCTTAATTTCACTTTCAGATTTTTCATCATTAGTATATAGGAATGCAAGGGATTTCTGTGCATTAATTTTGTATCCCGCTACTTTACCAAATTCACTTATTAGCTCTAGTAGTTTTCTGGTGGCAGTTTTAGGTTTCTCTATTTATAGTATCATGTCATCTGCAAACAGTGACTGCTTTACTTCTTCTTTTCCGATTTGGATTCCTTTTATTTCTTTTTCTTCTCTGATTGCTGTGGCTAACATTTCCAAAACTATGTTGAATAATAGTGGTGAGAGTGGGCAACCTTGTCTTGTTCCTGATCTTAGTGGAAATGGTTTCAGTTTTTCACCATTGAGAACAATGTTGGCTGTGGGTTTGTCATATATGGCCTTTGTTATGTTGAGGAAAGTTCCCTCTATGCCTACTTTCTGCAGGGCTTTTATTATAAATGGGTGTTGAATTTTGTCGAAAGCTTTCTCTGCATCTATTGAGATGATCATATGGTTTTTCTCCTTCAATTTGTTAATATGGTGTATCCCATTGATTGATTTGCGTATATTGATGAATCCTTGCATTCATGGAATAAACCCCACTTGATCATGGTGTATAATCCTTTTAATGTGCTGTTGGATTCTGTTTGCTAGTATTTTGTTGAGGATTTTTGCATCTATGTTCATCAGTGATATTGGCCTGTAGTTTTCTTTCTTTGTGACATCTTTGTCTGGTTTTGGTACCAGGGTGATGGTAGCCTCATAGAATGAGTTGGGGAGTGTTCCTCCCTCTGCAATATTTTGGAAGAGTTTGAGAAGGATAGGTGTTAGCTATTCTCTAAATGTTTGATAGAATTCGCCTGTGAAGCCATCTGGTCCTGGGCTTTTGTTTGTTGGAAAATTTTTAATCACAGTTTCAATTTCAGTGCTTGTGATTTGTCTGTTCATATTTTCTATTTCTTCCTGGTTCAGTCTCGGTAGGTTGTGCATTTCTAAGAATCTGTCCATTTCTTCCAGGTTGTCCATTTTATTGGCATAGAGTTGCTTGTAGTAATCTCTCATGATCATTTGTATTTCTGCAGTGTCAGTGGTTACTTCTCCTTTTTCATTTCTAATTCTATTGATTTGAGTCTTCTCCCTTTTTCTCTTGATGAATCTGGCTAATGGTTTATCAATTTTATTTATCTTCTCAAAGAACCAGCTTTTAGTTTAATTGATTTTTGCTATTGTTTCCTTCATTTCTTTTTCATTTATTTCTGATCTGATCTTTATGATTTCTTTCTTTCTGCTAGCTTTGGGGTTTTTTTGCTCTTCTTTCTCTAATTGCTTTAGGTGCAAGGTTAGGTTGTTTATTCGAGACGTTTCCTGTTTCTTGATGTAGGCTTGTATTGCTATAAACTTCCCTCTTAGAAATGCTTTTGCTGCATCCCATAGGTTTTGGGTCGTCGTGTCTCCATTGTCATTTGTTTCTAGGTTGTTTTGATTTCCCCTTTGATTTCTTCAGTGATCACTTCGATATTAAGTAGTGTATTGTGTAGCCTCCATGTGTTTGTATTTTTTACAGATCTTTTCCTATAATTGATATCTAGTCTCATAGTGTTGTGGTGGGAAAAGAAACTTGATACGATTTCAATTTTCTTAAATTTACCAAGGCTTGATTTGTGACCCAAGATGTGATCTATCCTGGAGAATGTTCCATGAGCACTTGAGAAAAATGTGTATTCTGTTGTTTTTGGATGGAATGTCCTATAAATATCAATTAAGTCCATCTTGTTTAATGTATCATTTAAAGCTTGTGTTTCCTTATTTATTTTCATTTTGGATGATCTGTCCATTGGTGAAAGTGGGGTGTTAAAGTCCCCTACTATGATTTTGTTGCTGTCGATTTCCCCTTTTATGGCTGTTAGTATTTGCCTTATGTATTGAGGTGCTCCTATGTTGGGTGCATAAATATTTACAATTGTTATACCTTCCTCTTGGATCGATCCCTTGATCATTATATAGTGTCCTTCTTTGTCTCTTATAATAGTCTTTATTTTAAAGTCTATTTTGTCTGATATGAGAATTGCTACTCCAGCTTTCTTTTGATTTCCGTTTGCATGGAATATCTTTTTCCATCCCCTCACTTTCAGTCTGTATGTGTCTCTAGGTCTGAAGTGGGTCTCTTGTAGACAGCATATATATGGGTCTTGTTTTTGTATCCATTCAGCCAGTCTGTGTCTTTTGGTGGGAGCATTTAATCCATTTACATTCAAGGTAATTATCGATATGTATGTTCCTATTTCCATTTTCTTAAATGTTTTGGGTTTGTTATTGTAGGTGTTTTCCTTCTCTTGTGTTTCTTGCCTAGAGAAGTTCCTTTAGCATTTGTTGTAAAGCTGGTTTGGTGGTGCTGAACTCTCTCAGCTTTTGCTTGTCTGTAAAGGTTTTAATTTCTCCATCAAATCTGAATGAGATCCTTGCTGGGTAGAGTAACCTTGGTTGTAGGTTTTTCTCCTTCATGACTTTAAGTATATCCTGCCACTCCCTTCTGGCTTGCAGAGTTTCTGCTGAAAGATCAGCTGTTAACCTTATGGGGATTCCCTTGTGTGTTATTTTTTGTTTTTCCCTTGCTGCTTTTAATATGTTTTCTTTATATTTAATTTTTGATAGTTTGATTAATATGTGTCTTGGCGTGTTTCTCCTTGGATTTATCCTGTATTGGACTCTCTGTGCTTCCAGGACTTGATTAACTATTTCCTTTCCCATATTAGGGAAGTTTTCAACTATAATCTCTTCAAATATTTTCTCAGTCCCTTTCTTTTTCTCTTCTTCTTCTGGGACCCCTATAATTCGAATGTTGGTGCGTTTAATGTTGTCCCAGAGGTCTCTGAGGCTGTCCTCAGTTCGTTTCATTCTTTTTTCTTTATTCTGCTCTGCAGTAGTTATTTCCACTATTTTATCTTCCAGGTCACTTATCCGTTCTTCTGCCTCAGTTATTCTGCTATTGATCCCGTCTAGAGTATTTTTAATTTCATTTATTGTGTTTTTCTTCGTTGCTTGGTTCCTCTTTAGTTCTTCTACGTCCTTGTTAAATGTTTCTTGCATTTTGTCTATTCTATTTCCAAGATTTTGGATCATCCTTACTATCATTATTCTGAATTCTTTTTCAGGTAGACTGCCTATTTCCTCTTCATTTGTTAGGTCTGGAGTGTTTTGACCCTGCTCCTTCACCTGTTGTGTGTTTTTTTGTCTTCTCATTTTGCTTATCTTACTGTGTTTGGGGTCTCCTTTTCACAGGCTGCAGGTTCGTAGCTCCCGTTGTTTTTGGTATCTGTCCCCAGTGGCTAAGGTTGGTTCAGTGGGTTGTGTAGGCTTCCTGGTGGAGGGGACTATTTCCTGTGTTCTGGTGGATGAGGTTGGATCTTGTCTTTCTGGTGGGCACGTCCATGTCTGGTGGTGTGTTTTGGGGTGTCTGTGGCCTTATTATGATTTTAGGCAGCCTCTCTGCTAATGGATGGGGCTGTGTTCCTGTCTTGCTAGTTGTTTGGCATGGGGTGTCCAGCACTGTAGCTTGCTGGTCATTGAGTGAAGCTGGGTCTTGATGTTGAGATGGAGATCTCTAAGAGATTTTCGCCATTTGGTATGATGTGTAGCTGGGAGGTCTCTTGTGGACCAGTGTCCTGAAGTTGGCTCTCCCACCTCAGAGGCACAGCCCTGATGCCTGGCTGGAGCACCAAGAGCCTTTCATCCACACAGCTCAGAATATAAGGGAGAAAAAAATAGAAAGAAAGAAAGAGGATAAAATAAAATCAAATAAAGCTATTATAATAAAAAATAAGAAAAAAAATTATTAAGAGTAAATGTATTCAGAAATTTTTTTTTTAATTTTTAAAAATAGATTTATTAATTTTTATAGTAAAAAATAAGAAAAAAATTATTAAGAAAAAAATTTATTAAGAAAAATTTTTTTTTAATTTTTTAAAATAAAAAATATGAAAAAACTTATTAAAAATTTTTTTTAATTTCTAAAAATAGAAAATAAGGAAAAAATTATTAAGAAAACAAATATTAGGGCAAAAAATTTTTTAAGTAAAAAAAAAAAAAAAACGGACGGACCTAACCCTAGGACTAATGGTGAAAGCAAAGCTATACACACAAAATCTCACCCAGAAGCATACACATATACACTCACAAAAAAAGGAAAAGGGGAAAAATTAATATATCCTGCTCCCAAAGTCCACCTCTTGAATTTGGCATGATTCGTTGTCTATTCAGGTATTCAACAGATGCAGGCACATCAAGTTGTTTGTGGAGTTTTAATCTGCTGCTTCTGAGGCTGCTGGGAGAGATTTACCTTTCTCTTCTTTGTTCCTACAGCTCCCAGGGTTCAGCTTTGAATTTGGACCCGCCTCTGCATGTAGGTTGCCTAAGGGCGTCCGTTCCCCACCCAGACAAAACGGGGTTAAAGGAGCAGCTGCTTCGGGGGCTCTGGCTCACTCAGGCGGGGGGAGGGAGCGGTACGGAGGAGGCGGGGCGAGCCTGCTGTGGCAGAGGCCAGCGTGATGTTGCAGCAGCCTGAGGCGCGCCGTGCGTTCTCCCGGGGAAGT
Source organism: Balaenoptera borealis (assembly GCF_965194805.1). NCBI lineage: Eukaryota > Metazoa > Chordata > Mammalia > Artiodactyla > Balaenopteridae > Balaenoptera > Balaenoptera borealis. The sequence goes on along the minus strand of NC_138860.1, from coordinate 36,247,201 downwards.
TGTTCCCGGATCACGGGAGCCTGGCAGTGGCGAGCTGCACCGGCTCCCGGGAGGGGCGGTGTGGAGAGTGACCTGTGCTCGCACACAGGCTTCTTGGTGGCGGCAGCAGCAGCCTTAGCATCTCCTGCCCATCTCTGGGGTCCGTGCTGATAACCGCGGCTCGTGCCTGTCTCTGGGGTCCGCGCTGTTAGCCGCGGCTTGCACCCGCCTCTGGGGTCTGTGTTGATAGCCGCGGCTCGCTCCCGTCTCTGGAGTTTGTCTAGGCGGCGCTCTGAATCCCCTCTCCTTGCACACCACGAAACAAAGAGGCAAGAAAAAGTCTCTTGCCTCTTCGGCGGCTGCAGACCTCCTCTAGGGCTCCCTCCCAGCTAGCCGCGGCGCGCCAACCCCTTCAGGCTGTGTTCACGCCGCCAGCCCCAGTCCTCTCCCTGCGATCCGACCAAAGCCCGAGCCTTGGCTCCCAGCCCCCGCCCGCCCCGGCGGGTGAGCAGACAAGCCTCTCGGGCTGGTGAGTGCTGCTTGGCACCGAGCCTCTGTGCGGGAGTCTCTCCGTTTTTCCCTCTGTGCCCCTGTTGCTGTGGGATCTGCGCTGGTAGCCGTGGCTCGCGCCTGTCTCTGGAGCTCGTTTAGGCGGCACTCTGAATCCCCTCTCCTTGCGCGCTGCGAAACAAAGAGGCAAGAAAAAGTCTCTTGCCTCTTCGGCAGCTGCAGACTTTTTCCCAGACTCCCTCCCGGCTAGCACCAAAGCCCGAGCCTCAGCTCCCAGCCCCCGCCCGCCCCGGCGGGTGAGCAGACAAGCCTCTCGGGCTGGTGAGTGCTACTCAGCACCGATCCTCCATGTGGGAATCTCTCCGCTTTGCCCTCCGCACCCCTGTGGCTGCGCTCTCCTCCGTGGCTCCAAAGCTTCCCCCCTCTGCCACCCGCAGTCTCCGCCCGTGAAGGGGCTTCCTAGTGCCTGGAAACCTTTCCTCCTTCACGGCTCCCTACCACTGGTGCAGGTCCCGTCCCTATTCTTTCGTCTCTGTTATTTCTTTTTTCTTTTACCCTACCCAGGTATGTGGGGATTTTCTTGCCTTTTGGGAGGTTTGACATCTTCTGCCAGCGTTCAGTGTGTGTTCTGTAGGAGCAGTTCCATGTGTAGATGTATTTCTACTGTATCTGTGGGAAGGAAGGTGATCTCCGCGTCTTACTCTTCCGCCATCTTGCCCCTACCCTCGACTCTTTTATTCACAATACAGAATACCTGGAATCAATAAATTATCATGGCTACAGGAAATCAGGTTCTTGCCTACCAGGAAAAATCTAGAATTACAAGCAAATGTCACAATAGCCATATATTTCTTTCTATTTCTCCTTTGTGTTCCTTACATCATAAGTCCTTACCCTTGGAGTCTAGTTTTAAAGATTTTTATATATGTGAAAGTATTCATGAACTACACATATATTTTTCTTTGACTTATTATTTTAAATTTACATATATTGTATCATACTGACATATCCTTTTTTTAACCTTTCAGCATTTCATCTTTCATAGGTTTATGTGACAAAATTATATACTGTGCTTAGGAATTCTATTTTTCTATAATGGTGACCTAAGTCATTTGGACTAATCACCCTCTAAAAAGCAACCAAGATAACTGCTTTAAAAAAATTAAAAATTACCTTAAAAACCATGATGAGCCAACAAAATAGATTGGAAATTACTAGAGAAAATTCTAGGAGAAAAACTGAACCGAGAAAAGACAGGGGAAATACCAGTAACAAAATTAAATTTGCCCTAGGGTAATTTACTGATACCAGGAAATTTATGTTTATCATTTTTAATTTCATGGAGTAAGAGGAACAGAAGTCAATGCCTAGGACCCATCCAAGGTGGAGAGTTTTTTCAGAGGTGGTCCCAGCATTGCAATGGACATGCAAAGTATTCTACCCTCAGGCTTCGAATGAACCAAAAGTAAAACTGCCTTTTCTGAACCCAACTCCAGAAGACTGGAGGGAAGGTTGCCATAGCATTGCATGAAGCAGAATAAATTAAAAAGGAATAGAAATATAAAAACTTAACCCCGAGAATTTGTGGCCACTGCCCAGTCATTGTGAGGATTCACAGCCCAAGTTCCCATGACCTGGGTGTGTCAGGAAACCCCATGCTCTAAACGTAATTTAACGATATTGCCAAATAAAATGGTAGATGAAAAACTAAATTATCCCTGGAGGGAAGTATCTCCACTCTTTGCTTTGGGGAATCCTAATAAGTAATTTTACAAAGAGGAATGAGCAGCAAGATCAAAGGCAACCAAGTACACAAGGAAATAAACCCTTCCGAATGAGAACCTGGAGAAACAAGTGAAAGAATGACGTGGTGGCTAGGAGGCAAAGAAACAACTTAGGTTTGAGAATTCTAGTAAATTACTTGGCTGTGGCAACTGTCCCATGGTGCACACTAGAAGCAAATAGATCAGAAGCCTACTGAGTTTTTGAGGGAATTATATAGTCAAATGAAGAACCTGGACTTGGAAAGCTTTCAACTGTTCAAACTTTGGGTGCCTCAAATTTCATGTGCAGTAATTGAGCTATGAAAGCTGTACATCCCCCAAAGAAAACATAGCCCCTAACCTCCATTCATGGTCATTTTGGAGTGGCCATGGAAGAAAATGAACAAGGAAGAACCTCCCTGGGGCAGATCCACAATACTAGTGACAAATGGTGTTGGCTACAATGAGACCTAGAGCAATGTAGAAATCAGAACATACAGGATTCCTAAGCCCTTACTGATATTCCACAGGTAGATATCAGCAGAGTTGGGCCAGCAGAGTTGGAAGTGCCGTGAAAGATCATTTAACACAAGAAATCTCACTCCAGCACCACTTTACATATTTATAGATTGATCTAATGGACAGTATGGAACACCAGTGTGACAAAGGTTTCCATGATTCTTTTTGAAATATCTATTCTTAATCATCTCCACTTTGGGTGAACCAGGTTTCTTTGTGTCCATGCCATCAGACTCCTTTCAAAAAGCTAAAACCATCTGCTAGCCACTACCTTAATCCTTTCAGAGGTCTTAACAAAGTGTGACGACATCACCCTTGAGTTAGTCTTTGCCCAGTGACTATGTCTTAGATTGACTCTAAATCCAAGCTTTTCTTAATTTTAGCTTCTATTATTGTTATTTGGAGAGGAGAACTAGTTCCATTTTCCTACCCTGAAAGTTTTGGACATTCTGGGCTCTCTATATTCTTTTCCAGTTCTATATGCACACTGGTCAGTTATATTCTGAGTTTATCCCTTGTCTCTTATCAAACGTAAAAATAGGAAGCATTTATACTATTAAAATTCTGCCGTGAAACCTCTTTGCTCAGGGCCACAATTTCAATGGGTATATATCTGCCTTCCAAAGTATCTCAGGCAAGAGTGATATCTAATGTTTCACCACTGCAGGGTTGCCATTTTTCCAGCCTCCTTTAATAGATACACATTTTAGGATTTTTCACTTCTAAGTATAAATTTCTTAGTCAATATTTGCTGTAATAATAACTGTAAAACCTTAGTGGCTTACAAAAGCAAATATTTTCCTCTCTCTTAGGTTTGGAAATCAGCAGGAGGTTGGAAGGGGTTTTGCTAGGATTAGCTTCAGGTCTGGCTCAGGTTTCTTTCCCATGCCTTCTCTCATGCAGACAACTGGTGCACACTCCTCTCACGGTTGCTTACAGGATCAGAAGAGGCCATGCCAAATCAAGTAAGACATTTAAAGCCTCTACTTCCATTATGTTTGATAACATTCCATTGGCTAAAGCAAGTCATATAGCTTATCTCAACATCAGTGGAGTGGGGAAGTTTATTATGCCTCTTATACTGAGAAGTCACCTAGCAAAATGTGTCCAAGTAAAACCTGTGAAATGGAAGGGATGAGAATTATAACATTAATACAATCTATAAGAGAATGAAACAAAAACAAATATCCACTTTTAAAAAATTGCTGCCTCTCTGGCAGCCTGTTCCCAGCATCCCTTCCTCTGAGATTGTTCCTAGCATCCTTTCTCTGATGGAAAGTTCCTAGCAACTCTCTGACGGATGTTCCCGACATCCTTTCCTCTGAAAGTGTTCCATGGCATCCCTTCCTCTGAGAGTATTCCCTAGCAAGACATGGCCAGCTCCATGCAGGAGCCATATTCTTCTAGTGCTTTCTTCTAAATAGCAATAAACTTTTCAGTTCAAGAGTCTTTTCCAGGCCAACCCAGTCTCTGGTATTCCCCAAACAATGACTCAGAAGACAGTAATGGCCAGGGTCTTCTTAGAGGGGTTGTAGCAGGAGGTCAAAAGATGCCCACAATCCAACGTGGCAAATGAGTCAAGTGAACAACAACAATGGTGGGACCAACTTGCCTTGGGACAGATAATACTCCATGCTACAGACAACTTTATGAGGTAGAAATTGTTATGCCCATTGTACAGGTGAGAAAACTCAGGCATGGAATGTGTAAGTAACTTGACAAAGTACTAGAAGCAGTCTTCAAACATAGACTGCAGTTCTAGAAAGTGCTCAGATGAAAAAGCCAATCTCAAAAGGTTACATGCTGTGTGACTCCATTATATAACATTCTTGAAATGAGAAAGTTGTAGAATGGAAAGTAAATTAGTCGTTGTCATGGGTCAGGGATGAGGAGGCAGGGAGGGGTAGCAGGAGGGAGATGGGTGTGGTTGTAAAAGGACAACAGGAGGGATCATTGTAGTGATGAAACTCGTACTGTATCTAGATTGTGGTGTTAAAGATGTGAACCTACACATATGATAAAGTTGCACAGAACTAAATAAATATGCAAACAAATTAGTACAAGTAAAACTGAAGAATCTGAATAAGATGTATTAGATTGTATGTTAATATCTTGGTTGTGATATTGTACAATAGTTCTGCAATATGTGACCATTGGAGGAAAATGGGTAAAGGGAACAGGGGATCTCTCTGGGTTATTTCTTCAAAAAACTTGTCAATCTACAATGATCTCAAAATAAAAACTTTAATTTAAAAAAATAGAGTAACATATCAAATTTAGTATTTATCTAGAAGGACATTGGATATGCTGTAATGTAGTATGCAGAATTTGTTGTTGTTTCAATTTATCTAACAACTTTTATAAATTGTATTTTAAGGTGTTATACATGCTGTGAACTTCAACTAAAAAGTAAAAAAATAGTAAAAGTAAATGCATTTTAACTTTCCATAAAAAGAGTGTTCAGAAATTTAGAGAGAGAAACTCCTTCTTGCTGTTAGATCAAGGGAGGCTATCTTTTTTAAAAAATTGCAAATCACAAGTGTAACATATGTTAAAAAATGTAATGTTATAGGAAACAGCCAATGGAAATCAACATTTAGACAGGAATTCACTATGGGTGAAATTTTTTAAAATAAAGAACTATGATAAAAACACCAAAATAAGTATTTTGGGAAATTAATGAAGTATAAACATGCATTAATAACTAAACTAAAATAGGGCAGGTATGAAGCACAGACTGTTAGATATAAAACAACTAGAAAACTTGGAAATGGATAATGGAATCATTTCAAATTGCAATCTCAATTAATTGTATTACCTCTATGGTGGACACAGTTTAAGAGAGAATCAGTGGATTGGAAGACCATACTTCATAGCAAAGAAGAAACAGATTAATATAAAATAGTTAAGACTTGTGGAACATTGGATTAGCCACATTTCAGTGCAGAAAACACAAATCCCTTTGTTTCTTTAAAAAAAAAAAAAAAAAAGCTGGGAAGGCTAGAAGTCAGAGAACCATTTTTGGACTATTGACTTCAAAGCCACATCACTGAAGTCATGAGCTGGAGCTCAGGAAGCTGCTGCTATACCACTATCTTTCACAACAGAGTTTTATTCCCATGAAGTTTGTGACTAGATAAAGGAAAGTGGAAAATGGCCACCACAAACATTTACCTGTGTCCGCTCTTAGCTTTCTAGAAGTAGAAGCAGCAGGAATTTGGCCTATGCCTTCATTCTGACCCCCAAATACTGCTTTTACATGGTAGATGTCATTTTCCTCCAGACTCCCAGCTTCAGTGGAAACTGAGAAATACAGTTCTTAGTTTTCTGACCTGTTTTTAAGAATAACACTTTGAAAGAGGGTTAAGAGAGGAAATGTATATTTCTAATATAGATTTAGGATCAGTTTCTTAAAATCCCTGCTGGAATTATAGATTGATGTGTGAAGAACTGACATCTTATAATTGTGTCTTCCAATTCATGAAAATGATATATCATTTGTTCAGACCTATAATTTCTCTCAGCAAAGTGTTATAGTGTTCTCTGTAGAGTTCTTTCATATGTTTTGTAAAATGTATTTCTAAATAGTTCATGTTTGGGATGCTAATGGAAATGGATTATTTTTAAATTTTCTTTTTCTAATTGTTCATTACTTGTACATAAAATTATAATTGTTTGTATATTAACATTGTATCCTGTGACCTTACTAAATTCATTTATTAGTTCTAGTATTTTCTATGTAATCATATCATTTGCCAATAAAGACAACTTTACTTCTACCTTTCCAATTCATTGACTTTCATTTCTTTTCCTTGCCTTATGGCACTAGTTAAAACCTCCAGTAAAATATTGAATAGAAGTAGTAGCGCAGATATCCATTCTTTGTTCCTTTTCTTAGGTAGAAAGCATTGAGTCTTTCACTGTTTAGTACAATGAAAGTTGTCGGTTTGTTAAAGATGTCCTTAATTAGATTAAGAAATTTCCCTTTTCTTAGCTTGCTGAGAGATTTTATCATGAATTGGTGTTGCACTTTATCAAACTTCTTCTGCATCTATTGAAATGATCATATGGTTTTTTCTTTATTTTATTAATATGGTGAATTACACTGGTTGATTTTTGGATGTTAAATCAACCTTTTACTCCTGGGATAAACTCGATTTGATCATGATGCACCATATTCTTTTATATATTGTTGGGTTTGTTTTGCTAAAATTTTGTTAAGGATGTTTGTGTCTATTTTCATGAGGGATATTGGTGCATAGTTCTTTTTTCTGATGTCTTTGGCCTCATAAAATGAGTTTGGGAGTATTCTCTCTCCCTCTATTTTCTGAAAGAGTTTGTGTAGGATTGGTATAATTTCTTCCTTAAATGTTAGAATTTACCAGTGAAGCCATCTGGGCATAAGATTTTCTTTTTGGAAAGATTTTAAATGAAAACTCAAGTTTCCTGAATTAATATAGGGTTATTCAAGTTTTGTATTCTTATTGGGTCAGGCTTTATAATTTGTGTCTGATACTGGTAATTTTTGTCTTCTGCTTTTACTCTTTATCAACCAAAATGGAATTTTATCAGTTATATTGATTTTTTTAAAGACCTAACTTTTGATTTCATTTTTTTCCTATTATTTTTCTGCTTTCTATCTCAAAGATTTTAGCACTTATCTTTATCATCTCCTTTTTTTTTTTGGACTTGATTTTCGTGACCTTAACACTTTGGAAGTATACAGGCTAGCTATTTTGCAGAATGGCCCTCAAACTGTTTTTTCTGATGTTTTCTTATAACTTGATCTAGATTATATATTTTTAGCAGGAATACCACACCCAAATGATGCTGAGTTCTTCTCAAGGTGTTCTATCAGGATCAACTTCATGTTATTTGTCCCATTATTGGTAATGTTACTTTTGATCAGTTGACTAATGTAGTGTCAGTAAGATTTCTCTTTCAATCTAGGCATTTACCCACAACCACTGTACTGAAAAAATTTTGGACAAGGCCACCAATAGCCTCCATATTATAAACCTGAAAGTTGAATATTCGTCTTCATCTTTCTTTCTTGGGTTCCCTGACACATATTCTCCTATTGACGACTCCCAAATATATCAAGCCTGGACACCTTCTCTGAGCTCCAGACTTGTATTTTTGACTATTTATACAACATGTCCACTTTGATGTCTGAAAGGTATCTCAAACTTACCATGTCTAAAAACAAAAAAACAAACTGATCTTTCTGTTACAAAGTCTTCCCCTGCTCTGTAAGTGGCAACCTCTTCCTTCTTGTTGCTCAGGCTAAAAATCTTGGTGTCATCCTTGACTCCTTTCTTTTTAACTGCACACCTAATGCTTTAGCAAATCCTGCTAAACTTAACTTCAAAATATGCAACTTCAAAAGATGCATTCCCATCACTTATCTCTGGGTCCTTACCTCCCCACCCCAGAAACCCTCAGGATGCTTGGCTTGGAGACTTTGAGATTGTGAGCAACATCTGTCCTCTTTGTTGTTTACAGGAACCTTCTCTCTTCCTGGTTCTGCTTCTACCTCCCTCTCCACAGCTTAGTCTATGATGAAAGCATAGGATTTCAGAGAAAAAACAAAAAACAAGGAAGAGAGCCGTCTTTAAACTTCTTTAAGTTTTCTGCTTCCATTTTGTCATGAGGTTCCCATGGCAAGGAAGACCAAAATTTGGCTAGCTGCTTGGAATTGGGAGAGGAAAAACTACAGGGAAAAAATTTTAACATTTTAGTAAATTAATTACCCTACCGGAGTAAAAGAACAATTACTCTTTTTAAAGAATGTATAGGAGACCTGAGATGCAAGTAGTGACAAGGGGAAGCCAGGAAAACACCACCACCACCTCTCAACACTGAGGCATCTGAAGCCTGAAAATGAACCAGCCACCACTGGAATGGGCTGCAAAGGAAGCATCAACTTTAGGGAAGAGGCTGTTTTTAATTTAGGCAAGGGGGTGGAGGGAATACTCAAGGTGGGTGGGTGGAAAATGAGGCATTTCCACTTTGGGCATTAACCAAAAAACAGTCTCAGGGTGTGATAAGACAAAAACTACTAATGTTCAAGTGTTCCAAGACATTTGATAGTAATTGTGGGTTAACAATTATAAAATGCAAATTTCTGTGGTGAGCAAGTATAATTTCTTACAACAAATAATTATCAGTCTCTAGAGTAAAGGCAATACAATCTTGGCAATTAAAGTATAATATTTAGGGGGCTTTGCTGGTGATCAAGACTCCACGCTCCCAGTTCAGGGGGCCTAGGTTCAATCCCTGGTCAGGGAACCAGATCCTGAATGCTGCATCTAAGATCCTGCATGCCACAACTAAAAGATCCTGCATGCAGCAACTAAAGATCCCACGCAAGGCAATGAAGATTCCGCATGCTGCAACTAAGACCCAGAACAGCCAAATAAATAATTTTTTTTTTAATAAAGTAAAATAGTATAGGAGAGCTTACCTTGGGAAAATATAGAACTATTCATAACAGGATACAAATAATAAGTCCTACAAGAAAATCCCACTACCCCTAACATACCTGTTCCTATTATTATTTTCTTCAAGGTAACTGGTTGTTAGATATTTTTTCAGCTTTTACCCTTATCTAAGTAATAAGATACAAAGGCTAACTCAATGTATTTTATTGTCAAAGTTCAATGTTTCCCAATATCTAAAATTCTTGCTACCATAAATTTTGACCATTGATTCCAACTTTTAATTTAATCACAGCAGAATAAACTATTTGGAATTTATAATTTTACTTTTACACTAAACACATGACATACCATAGTCCTCTCTCCAAGCCTTTCCTACTTTGAGCTTGCTGCACTATTTGCAGTCCCCAATCCTGCCATGTGAATCTCATCTACTTGTCCTTTGTCAATTTTCATCCTGTCCTGAATGGCTCTCAGCCCACCACTCAACCACTTAGCAAAGACAAATTAGGCACTCTGTATATTCTGTAAAAGTGTAACACTTACAACTCTACATTCTTTCTCTCAATAGGTGTTATCATTTTGGTCTTATAAGCAACGTGTGGGTAGATACTGTGTGGTAGTCATTTGGTAGCTTCAGCACCTAACACTATAACCCGCACATAGTGGGCTCTCATGTATTTTTCTGAGTAACTGAATCAGTGTTATCCTTGCTACTACCCCAGGAAGCAGCAGATTGTCACAGAGTAAGCAGAGTAGGCCCTCCTAATTAACAAATGAATGAATTAATAGATGGATGTGCGCCTATTTGCAGAACTCTTAAGGAAGTTAAAAGAATTTCCTAAAATTAGAAACTATTAGGAAATTACCATTAATCTTGTTAGTTGTGATGATAGTGGTTAGGTAGGAAAAAAAGTCTATTGTTAGAAATACATATTTAAGTATTTATAGTGAAATGCCATGATGCTAATGGAATTTATTTTAAAATACTTTAACAACAAAGTAGATGAAGCAATATGACAAAATAATTATTGTTAAATTTAGTTATGTATATATTCTAGTCTATTCCAACACAACATGTAATTGGCAAGATGACAAGAGCATATTAAGTATCTAGAAATTGATGTGATTGCCGTTTGGTAAGTCAATAACAAGTGATACATTAAAAGTAACTGAAAATGATTCACACTAGGATAACCAAAGGGCAGCATTCTAAACTACTTATGAAAGGCAGGAAGGGACTCTCTTATTTATAAGTAAATTATTTACATTTAAGAAAATAAATGTCAAATACCACCTGAGACAAAAATGTGATCAATTATTTCTATTTAGGGAAAACAAATTTTTCTTTACGTATCTTCTTGAACTTTTTTGGTATACATGTAAAATCTAAATAAATATAAATTAAGTTTAATATTACAAAAGAATAAGATTTACAATTTGAATATGAACATCTCACTTCAGAAATATAGAATCTTTTCTTATATTAATATTATATCTGGAGACCTTTAAAGACATTAAGTCAATAAAGACACCTTTCACCCTTTCACGGGGCTGTTTTTTTTTTTTTTTTTAATTGTCTTAAGAACAAAATTATAGCTGATCTATCTGACAAATAAGGAGCTAATTCACTATCTGTGCTTGTATGACAAAGGAAGAATTATTCCTTCATTCTGTATTCCTCCTTTGTCACCAAATAACCCAAGAAACTCAACATTCTTGGGTGATCAGCATGCTTTTCCTTTAAAAAATTTTGCCAACTGATTCAGACTCATTTTAATGGAAAAAGAAAAGATGAAAATGCCTTTTTGTCAGGAAGGATTATTTTATAATGTTTCATCACTCTTGGGCAATTTTCCTTAGAAGAGAGTGGTTTATTTGTTTTCAATATCCAATTAATGTTTTTAATTTGTTGTGTCCTTTGTAAGTAAAAATAACATTACACATTTGGTGAAAAAAAATTCACTTTTTTCCTTTTCTTCTTGCTCACATTCTAAGTATCAACAAATCTCTCCACTTTCCCACACTTTTATGAAAGTAATCACTCTCTATCTTGTGAGTTCTTCTATTTTCAAGAGTCTTAGGAGTGCTGAGAACGTGATTCCAGGACAGATTCGTTTTTCCTTGCTTCGTGGACATTCTTATGCATCTTAAAGACAAGATAACACGCAAAACGAAGAACACTACCACATATACTGTGTCCACTCCACCAGAAAGTTCTACAAAACTAGAAATATTCTGTGTACTCATGTGCACTTTCTTCTCAACTCTTCTTTGGCTCAGTTAGCCAATGGTTACTAGCATCATAAGCAAAACTGTCAATGTCATACATATATGTCCTGAAAGTTAAAAAAAAAGTTTAAGTCAAAATAATTGTATTTACTGGTGATAAACATTAATTTTTTAGTTACTATGTGATAAACCATGAAAAAGAATTAGTTGGTTAATTTGGGGTGCAAAACAAATGCAAAATTCGTAAGTTATAGAGTATGGACAACCTTGGCCAGCACAGTATAGAGTTCGGTAGCTATAGCAATACCAACTAAAACATGACACTTAAGTTTTTAGTTTCTTGAGATTAAGTGGCCAAGCTGGATTCAACTAAGATACTTTCAGATTAAAAGTCAGTGAAAACTCCCTGGAATAGAAGAAAGTTTAATCAAAAGAAGACACCTAGAAGGTTTCACGGGTACATACATATTAAGTTAGTTTTGTGTGATAATTTTGCCTAACAACGTAAAACAGATAAGATCTGTAAACTTGACTTAGAAAAGACAGGTTAAAATAGATTTAATATTTCTTAAACACTGGAAACTTTAAAAGTCACCAAGCAAGACGGAGAAGCAAATACAATATGGGCCAATCATCTCATGATGCAAGTAGTCACAATGAAGGCATTCCTATTTGTAAGCCCTAATGTATCAACCTTTTGTTTTTTCCAGATATTTGTAGCATTGTGAGCATCCAATCATTTCAATAAACTGAGTACAAAGCACAGGATGAGATAATGAGTATACTGCTGAAGAGTGGAAGACTGAAGACATGTCATATTAATGAAAGATTCAATGTGTTAGTCACTCGTTCAACAAAGAAAAACAATTCTGACAATAACAGAGGTTTAAGCCTCTATTGTCCTTTAATAGTCACAGATAGATATCAAGCTAATTGTGTTAATGGACATTTTCCAAGATACAGAAATTGATTTTATTGAACCATATACCTGTTGTAAATTACTAGAAGGTCTTACTTCCGTAGCATCACCAGTCACAGTTAAATTATGAAACTTAACATTAAGTGCTTTGTTGTTCTCATGTGTGTAGTAAGAGCTGAATAGTAGAGAAGGAAAATACTGATTGAATTATAAAAGTTTAAGTTCACTCAAAAAGCAGTATCAGCATTTGCTTACAATCACATTCTTTTCATAAACTAAAATTTACCATATATATCCAACACTTCTAAAAGACGTAAATAAATCCTTTGATAGGCAAACACAAAGGATCACCAGGTGAAGGTACATTACACCTTCACATGCATTAACTTTTTCTCCTGTCTCATTAAGATCAAATTTTAATTAAATCAGTATGAAATTGAGAGAATAACCAGGAATGTATAAAGTTAGCTCTTACCCTCAACATCTTATACTTCCAAAATAAGGCAAGTGGAGTGTTTTTAAGTGCACATTAAAAAAGGCAAATTCTTTCTTAGAGGTTTGCATGAATTTCCTCTGATTCAGAAATAGATTAGGTTTACTGCAAAACCCCAATAAAATATAAAACAAATATTCCTTCCTTCTACATTTCAGCACTTTTCATTCTATTAAAAATATGATGGTCTATTATTTTACCAAAGTATCTAAAGAAACTAATGATAGCCAAGAGAGAGCCAAGAGGGAGCCAACTCATCACATTCCACCCCCCTCATCTACCAAGCCCCAGAGCAATGGTTTTAGAAGTAAATTAATAATGCTCCAATTCAAAAGGAGAGCTGGACCAAATGTAAGGAAGTAGAGAAGATTGGTGGTTTATTCTTTTTTCCAGAGTAGTTTTGCTGAGACTTCTGTACCAACTTAACTCACTTTATATGACTTAGAATTCTGTTCATTTATGCTGGGCTCTAAACCACATTCTTTAAAAGTTTCTGAAAAATCTGAAGAGAAAGTTATATTTTACTACATTTGCTCTTATAGCATCTAGAATATTTTATTGGCAGTAAACAAATATCTGTAAAAGCTATTAAAAAAAAAAAACAACCCAGGACCTAATGGTCAAATATTTTTAGTAAAAGACTGAACCATTTAGTGATTTAAAGAACGTTTACATACTTTAGGTTATAATAGGCTTAAATAATATTGTTAATTTAAAGAGACGGGAAAGAGCCATGGAGGGTAAATAGTAGATACCTCACATCATCCAAAGAATTTAAATAGGCAATTTAGTGACAGCATTAAAATATAGTTGTTCTTAATTAAGTAATGAAAAAATAGGTATTAGGGCACTTCAGAAAGAATTCAAGTTTATATGAACTCCACAATTAGTTTTCTGAGCAACAAAATCTACAAAACAGAAGAGACTCAATTTAAATAATACTCTGTCTACAGGATACATCAGAGCCAATCATGACTTTATACTTAACACATTTAAATTCAATGCAGATCAGATGTTTCAAATACTGATTTTTTTTTCTGTGTGTTGTTGTTTTATCACCTGAGTGCTTACCATGTGCCAAGTAAGGTTCTAACCTCTTTACAGATGGCAATTCATTTGATCCCATGAAATAGATACTACAATCCCATGAAGTAGGTACTATATTTCCCCCATTTTTACAAACGAGAAAATTGAGGCATAGAGAGGTTAAGCTGCTCACAGTCACATGGCATTTAAATAGTAGACCCGGAATTGGAATCAAGCAGTCAGGTTCCAGAGCCTGCCCTCTTAACCACTGGGCTGATTTTGGCTAGACTGTCATCTGTTAATAAATGCAATTTATTAATAGGCCTAGTCACAGGCAATTTAACAATATGTTAGAGTTTCTCTTTCTAAATTTTTTCACTTCTGTACAACACACAGGTACTCTCATAAATTGTACTGAGTAGAGAAAAAGGTGAGTTGATTAATAGATTGCAATGAGACTTTGGCTTTCAAATCAATGTCCTCGTATATAATGAGAAATCTAAAAATTTTTTAAGACAAAAAGTCTGTTCATCCAGGATAGTAATCATAGACAAAAGGAATAAAGAGACAGCATATCAAAAAAATGCAATTAAGCTAAGAAAGTTATCTACTGGCATAGTGTCAAGTTTTACTGGAAAGAAGCTAAGAATAAATTTTTTAAAATCATCAGAATTTCTGCTCACCCTGATTTTCCACTGCCCCAGAAAATTTTGACTAGAATTATGGTACCAATTATTATAGTACCAGCAACACATCCTTGAGGGGGAAAGAATTTGATAAGACAGTTAATATAGAAACATGAACAATTATATATACAGTAGTTCACAGTGACAAACATATTGATTATGAGGCAAGTTAAAGAAAAAATAGGAGACATGAATTATATTTTGCTTGCTTGCTTATGTCACAAGTCTGACAGTAAAAACTGCATGTTATTTATCCTGTTTTCTTTCAAGGAAAGATGAAATATTTAGAATGAATTATCACAATGCTCAAATAAAATTTGACAGGTTTGAGAGAATTCTAAAGTGTTTCAATCCCACCATGCTTAATTTTAAATGATTTGATCATTGATTTAAATATGATGACTGTATTATATAATTTCAGCACTAGAAGGCATCTTGGAGTTCACGCTCATTTTGTAGATAATTAAATTGAGCCTCAGAAAGGTGAAGCGTCCATATGTGGTTAATGGGAAGGCCATTTACTTAGTTCATAAAGGTAACAGAGATGTAGGTATTTCTCCATCATAGGAAAGGTATCATCATCTGAGCACCGAGAGTAAAACATACTTTGCCTATCGAAATGCTTTTCAGTGTTTAGTCTGTTGCAGATAAAATTTCTTTTAGGAAAACTAATATTTACTTTCAAGATTAAATGCACTATTTTGAGTTGAGCAACAGAAAATAATTGGTTAAATAAGTTGAATAACAGCAAAAAACTTTTATACCTTGACTTTTACACATAAACTTTCTTCTTAAAACCACCCATTGCCCTTTCCCCTCACCACCTTGGGTCTCCCTTTACCTCCCCACTCCACCCTCCAAATCCTTGAACTCTACTCTTTTGATCTGTACTACAAAGAAAATTATAGATGACACTAGAAAAGCAACTGAAGGTAATATGACTAACAAGTGTATCTGGTTCCAAATCAGCAAAATACTACAGATGTCGCACAACTGAATGGCCATGTCGATACATAATTTTAAAAACAGCTGTTTCCACCAAAGGTTTTACACTATTTTACCCAATCAATTTCTTTAATTGATCCCTTAGCACCATAGCATTAGTTTGAAAAGACTGTACTCATAAAATAAATCACGGCTCCTCAAAAATTTGGGGTTTCTTTTCCTTTCACCACTTCCCATTAATCCTACCATTTTCAAATGATGCAGAAAAATCCCATTTTCAGTTTGAATGATAAATGAAAATAGAAAATTTTAAAGTGATCCAGAATGTCTGGATGACATAAGTTAGGAATATTCTTAGAACACTTATCAGTCCATATAAGTGATTCAGGAAGAAAGTGTGTGGAGGTTGATGTTTTAACAGA
This sequence comes from Balaenoptera borealis, assembly GCF_965194805.1. Lineage (NCBI taxonomy): Eukaryota > Metazoa > Chordata > Mammalia > Artiodactyla > Balaenopteridae > Balaenoptera > Balaenoptera borealis. The sequence continues at coordinate 36,231,267 of NC_138860.1, read as the reverse complement.
AAACCAGTGCAAACTACAGAAATTGAGAAATATAATTCTAAATAAATGATTCTGCAATAATTAATAATTAATGAGAGTATTATTTTGCAAATTAGAAACAAAGAAAACTTTAAAGTATAAAGGCAGTGACCTTAACATTCACCCAAAGGTGAATCAGTGTTAATTTAAGATTGGCACAACTTGAGCTACATGAAAACTATAAAATATATATAAAATTATAAATGAAATTATGATTATGATTCCAATGTCCTTAATTATTCATTGAAGAGATCATAGGTAGGAAAATTACATAATTTTAGAAAATGCAAAAGGAGTGAAAGGAGTAGTTTAGTAATGTTCCCCATTATGTAGAATCATATTTACCCAGTACTTAAAACAATGCAAGGCAGTTTGTCACCTATTATCTCATTATCTCCAATAACTGGCATGGTACTTGTAAATAGTAAAGAGTGTTCAGTAAATATTTATTAAATTGCATTGCATGATATTCTTTTCGCAGATTAGAAAACTGAGACTGAAAATGAATAAGACAAACAGTTTATCACCAGAGAAAACTTATTTCTAACCTAACCCCTGGTTCACGGCATGATTTTAACTGTTCACAATATTCTCAATAAAAATACCTGAGATTACTCAAACAAAATTTGTATTAGATGGGTATTACATTAATATATAGAGTATCATCTCCATTCCCAAACAACCCAAGTCAGAACCTAACTACAAGATCTGGTATTATCAAATGAGGCTTGTCTCCTTTTCTGAAGAAATGTGGATTCATCCAGTCATTTCGAAAGGTCTCACTTATACATCTCATAAAGTGGAAATACAGTCTATATACTATGAAAAACTAAGAAAGCTATGAATAGGTTTTGTTCTTCCTTATAATCCTATTTAACATAAAAATATGTCAATAAGCATGTGATATTTAAAAGAAAGAGTATTTTAGATATTTCACTGAGCATTCTCTAATTTTTTCTTTAATATTCCTCCAATTGACTTATTATTTCTCACAAGGGATTTTGAATGTCACAGTATAGGATTTCAGCAATGGAGGGGAAAAAAGCAATACTTGTAAAGAATCAGGACTATCTTAATTGTCAAATTTGAGTTGTGCAGCTCTAGGAGAAGAATTTTTCTATCCTTTCAAGTACTTAGTGCTGAAGAAGCTAGTCATCTGCGTCTATTTAAGAGCCTAATAGCCGTGTGACCTTGAGCAAGTTAAGAATCTTGCAAAGCCACAGTTCTCTCAGCTAAAAAGTGGGACATAGCTACATTATAGGATTGTTGTGAGAAGTAAATGAAATAATACATAGGCATATTTCAGTACAGTCCTTGTCACACACCAAACACACAAATATTGCTCTAATAAAGGACTGTTCTTATTCTTTGGTGTGGCCAGAGAGAATGATAAAATTATCAGAAATCCATCTTAGGAAAATAGTGATAAAATAAAAATGAATTCTTAGAGCTAGGATTTATTCAATTTTTAGCACTATGCTAGTAGTTTTCACATCCGTTATCTCATTAAGCTTCCAAGACTTTAAATAGGAATCATTATCACCATCTCATAAATGAGAAAATTGGGAGTCAGAGAGATTAAGTAAATCACTTGGGTTGAATTATTACTAAATGAAAAAAAAAAAATCCAAAAGAGGATTGAAACCAAGGTCTGACTGACTCCAAAGCACAAGTCTTTCTTTTATATGACACTGTTGACAAAAACAAAAACAAAAACCCCACAACTATATAGAGCATGTATTCTCAATGGGGTTGCTATCATCCCTAGAGGGGAAAAAAAAATCTCACTTTTTTATGTATAAAGTACAGATGTGCATACAGTACATAAATAGATTTATATTACATCTGTAGTATTAATATTTCATAGGGATGATTAAGAAAAAATGCCTTAAAAGCTCCTTGAGGGGGAGAGGGTAATAATGAAAAAAAATTTTTTTGAAAAACACTGATACAGAGCCAGCAGAGAATAGCTTTAAAAATCAAAATGCAGGCTTCACTGACATAGCAGATAAGAAAGTTCTGGGAAGAGCCGTCAGTCTCTACTTCTCAGCAGAATTAAATAGGAAAAATATTAAATACTTGCAAAGTTCTAATATCATTTGTATCATTCATGTGCACTGCAGTGTAATCAATAAAAGCAATTTCCTTGCAATAGAGTTTATCTTTAAAATGAGAAAAGTGACCTCATTCACAGAATACATTTAAGAAGTAAAAATATCAATAATTTTCAGGTTTATATTTTACAAGTATAGGATCCTAAAGAAAAATATTGTCATATGTCTAAGAGGGAAGGAGTTCCTCTTTATTTTTGAGCACATGTTGGAATTAAACCTAACCCTAAGGGAAGGTTTCTGGGAAAACACGCAGTATACACTTAAAGAATTTCAGAGAAAATAATAAGCACCTCAAACCTTCATTGAATGTCACTGAGCTTGTAAGAAAAAGCTGACCTATTAAATTTTTAAGCTCATCTATTAAAAATGTCATCAAATCATTAAATCATGAGATTTTCATTTAGAATACATTTATTTTTGTTTAAAATATAGAATGAACAAAGTGAATTCCAACTGTTGGAATCTTTCAAGATAAATCTTTTAGCTTAAAAGAGGTTCATTTAAAATATAAAAACTATAACAAATAACAATGAAAATAATAAAACAAGTACCTGCTTTCAGTTTTATAGTCCCTTGGCTAATTCATGCATGCATAAGATAGGAGACTTCAGCTTATTAACACATAGATCAAAAAATTCACTTTTTTATATTTTCCATTAGACATTACTTATCAATATATGCCTATTTATCTGTATTGCTTCTTAACAAACATTTCTTTTACCATCTTCTTTAGGAGTTTATTAATCTTCTTGTTAATGCATAACATCAAATAATTTATTTACGAACAAGAAAAGGACTAGACCAAATGCTAGAAAACCAAGGACTAGACCAAATGCTGCAACACAGGTATGTTTTTGGCCTCATGCCTATAGCAACAGAATACTTTTTAAAGATAACTTTAAACCATTGACAGGGAAGGGAAAATAAAGAGGATATAACCAAAGGTAAGACCCTTTGTTTTACTTGGGATAAGACAGACATCTAGAAATGGTCAAGGAGTAGTTTATGATTAATTATAAAATACTTGAGGATAGAAACTGTATTGATAACTCTCTCCTCTTGTGGTTCTTTAGCCACTAGAATGAGATGTATTGAGACAACAGGCACGCAATAATACTTGATCAATTGGCCAAATGATTTGAAGTTGTCCTAAAATTACCTTGGAACAAGAACATGGTGGGGAATACTTAGGAACATACCAAGTACCTGATGGTAGTACAAAACACATCGATAAAATGCATTTACCTGTTTTCTCTTTGGCACCCATAAACACTGTATTTTAATAGTATTCCTAAGACACTTAAAAGACAATATAATTTTCCAGGAACATAGATAACACGTCCAAAAGCGAGGACAAGTTCTGTTAACTGCCAGAGAGCCACACTTACCCGATGCAATGATGCTAGCAACTAAAGAAAAAAAAGGGAAAGAATTACAAAAATAAAAATATTTTAAAGCATTGATTTGCTAGCAATTTAACAAATATATAAATTTATCAACAACTGTACTTGAAAGTTCAAAAGTAACTCAGATTTTCATAACTAAAAGAAATAATTTTAAATAAATTGATGAAAACAATTATACATTATTAACTTAATCAAGTAACATATAAAGCAGTGCTATCTCTATTAAACAGAGTCAACACAATAAACATAAAATACGATAAAGAGTTATTGAATACTGAAACAAACACCATGTAAATTTGGTTGTATGACTTGATGGCAAGTCAAGGTTATTGTAAGGAATAATACTAACAAATGGAAGGTGCATGGTACATGACACTATGGAACACACTCAGTAAGTAGTAGCTACTATTATTTTTTCAATAAGAGCAAAAAAAGTAAATAATATTTAAAGGGTAAATTAATTGTATATGAGAGAAATTTGATCCCAAATATTTGTTTGCATTTTTATCATAATAATTGATTCAGGTTTAGGTTAAATTTGTTAAATTATCTTGTACTCTTGCAGAAAAAAATATTACAAAGTTAGCTCTATAACAAATTAATATAAAGTGAAACTTGTTTCTCTTTGCCTTGCCCTATTAAAAATTGGATGTATTCAACCTAAAACTTTTAGGCCCAGAGATGCCATAAAATTTTAAGAAGTCAGTAACCACGTATGTGTTAAAATTAATGAACTGAATCTAAGTATATCAATATAAGCCACAAAAGCAATGCTGAGTGCAAGAAGTCAAGTTAAGTAATGAAATATATGACATACTGTTTAAATTATAAAAAATATACAAAACAATAATATGTACTACTTATGGTGACGTACATGTAGCATAAGAACAAAAACAGAGAGGAAACTTGCACAATGAGGTATTACCTCACACCAGTCAGAATGGCCATCATCAAAAAATCTACAAACGATAAATGCTGGAGAGGGTGTGGAGAAAAGGGAACCCTTCTACACTGTTGGTGGGAATGTAAATTGGTACAGCCACTCTGGAGAACAGTATGGAGGTTCCTTAAAAAACTAAAAACAGAGTTACCATATGATCCAGCAGTCCTGGGTATAGATCCAGAAAAGATGAAAACTCTAATTCGAAAAGATACATGCACCCCAATGTTCACTGCAGCACTATTTGCAGCCAAGACATGGAAGCAACCTAAAGGTCCATCAAAAGATGGATGGATAAAGAAGATGTGGTACATATATATAATGGAATATTACTCAGCCATAAAAAAGAATGAAATAATGCCATTTGCAGCAATATGGCTGGACCTAGAGATTCTCATACTGAGTGAAGTAAATCAGACAGAGAAAGAGAACTATCGCATGATATCACTTATATGTGGAATCTAAAAAAATGATACAAATGAACTTATTTACAAAACAGAAACAAACTCACAGACTTAGAACATAAAACTTATGGTTACCAAAGGGGAAAGGTTTGGGGGGAGGGATAAATTAGGAAGTTGAGATTAACATATACACACTACTATATATAAAATAGATAATCAACAAGGACCTACTGTATAGCACAGGGAACTCTACTCAGTATTCTATAATAACCTATATGGGAAAGGAATCTGAAAAAGAATAGATATATGTATGTATATAACTGAAGCACTTTGCACCTGAAACTAACACAACACTGTAAATCAACTATACTCCAATATAAAATAAAAATTTTAAAAAAACAATAATATATACTACTTATGGTGACATACATGTAGCATAAGAATAAAAACACAGAGAGGAAGCTTGCAGTGATTGCCTTAGAGCAAGAGAAATGGGAGCAGGGAAATGTGCAAGGAAACTTTAACAGTAAGATCTGTAATGTTTAAGTTCCTAAAAATATTCAGGTAATGGCAAAATAGGCCTCAAGATAACCATTATTAAATGTATGAAATCATTATGAAAGTATGGTCATAATATATAAAACACGATTCTAAAAAACACAACTATCTGATGCCACTGAAGAGTGATCAAAAGCAGGCAGGTTCTGTGACAAACCATAATGGAAAAGAATATGAAAAAGATATATATATGCATATATATATATAAAACTGAGTCACTTTGCTGTACAGAAGAAATTAACACAACATTGTAAATCAACTATTCTTCAATAAAAATTTTTTTAAGAAAGAAGGCAGGAATTGAAGTTCCCCTTTTAAAGAAGGGAACTCAATGGAGTGAGAGTTTGTGTATTTGTGGGTATTTGGCCTTTTACCTAAAGGAAAAAAGAAACATACAAAGGAAATTTCAACAATAATACCTGTAATGTTTTAAGTTCTTAAAGATTCTGGGTAATAGCCAAATGAACTTGAGCATGGCAATTATGAAATCTGGACAAAATATTAAAAAAACAACAATAACAATGATTTGAAGGCATGGAAGAGCAAAGTAACTCAGACAGAAACTAATCAAAGCTGAAGAGCTCAGGCAGGGGGTAAGCTGCAGGGAGTGAGATTTGCATGGATGCAGCAGGGGGAAATCCCTAGGCCACTTGGTGCAGGGAGCAGAAAGCCACAGTCTCACTGGTTGGAGAAGTCAGAGAATAGAGTTCAGAATCGACAGGGCATCTGGAAAGTGAGGGGCTGCCGATGCTCTATTTCTTGACATATGTGGTGGTTATACCAGTATTTGCTTTAGAAAAGTTATTAAGCCTTATATGTATATTTTACACAGTTTTCTGTGTGTTGACATCAATGAAAAATTAAAATAATTCAAAAAATTATCTCTTGGCTCAGTCCTATTGAGATTTTCCAAAAAACTAAACAAACAAACAAACAAAAAGCACATATCTCTATTAGAGAACAAGAATGTCTATTAATATAGATATACATTAAGCAAGTTATAAAACAAGAAGACATCCAGGTGGTCTGAAACAGCATTAATTAGTAAGAGGGGTTTCATTCACTCAACAGGTTTTTCTGAAATCTACAGCATATTTTACTCTGCTTTCATGAAAACTGTCATTTAAAGAGTTAATATGAACTATTTCAAAGAACTCTGTTTTTAATTACTTAGAAGACACTATTAAGGTGCTTTACCAAATTAGCAACTCTAGGGAATCTGGAGAGTTCCTTTAGCATGCTTGAGGGATGGGTCTCTGTCAATGAATCAGACCCAGAAATAAACCTTAAGGATTATACTATTTGGTTCTTTGAGGGGTCTTGAGGAATTCAGTGACTCCCTAAAGCTAACATAAAAAACAGAATTTCTTCACCGACCTTAATTTAGCATTGCTTTTATGGAGCCACAACATTTTTCTATATTACTGCAAACTGTTTCTTTCTTAAAGGTGTGCCCTAGCACAATCCAAGTCTGCCTCTGAAGAAAGTCAGAACATCAGTATGAAGAAACTCTGCCTACAATAAACCAGAGACTATATAATCTTATAATCCCAATCAATTTGAAATTTCCACCATAGCACATAAAATCCATACTTGGAAACCTGAACAGAGTAGTCAACTGACCTGAAGGAGAGCTTCCTCCTCCTTTAGGTGGGCTTGTTGCATGAAAACGTGTTGTTGCCCTGGGAACAGCTGGACTCCTTGTTGCTGTAACATGAGCAGAGGTCAATCTTTGTGTTGCATGGAGACTCTTGGTCACTGGGGTATGTAGAGCAGTGGACTTTTGTGTTGCTCTAAGATTCTGTGTAAGTGAAGATTTTGCCATGGTGAATCTTTGGGTTGTTGGTGTGGCCTGTGATGCAGAAGCATTTGCCATGATGGGATTCTGAGCTGCTGTAGAGACAGTGTTTGATATGGGGGAATTTGGGGCTGTTGTGGCTGAATCATTTGCTGTGGAAGGTTTCTGAGGAGCTGATGAGACTTCTGTAGCTGGAACATTTACAGTGGTGGGTTTCTGAGAAACTAGTGGGGACTTTGTAGCTGAAGAATTTATTTTGATGAGTTTCTGAGGAGTTGGTGGGGCTTCTGTAGCTGAAACATTTATGGTGGTGGGTTTCTGAGGAGTTGGTGGGGCTTCTGTAGCTGAAACATTTACAGTGGTAGGTTTCTGAGAAACTATTGGGGACTTTGTAGCTGAAGAATTTATTTTGATGAGTTTCTGAGGAGTTGGTGGGGCTTCTGTAGCTGAAACATTTACAGTGGTGGGTTTCTGAGGAGTTGGTGGGGCTTCTGTACCTGAAACATTTACAGTGCTGGGTTTCTGAGGAGTTGGTGGGACCTTTGTAGCTGGAACATGTACTCTGGTGGGTTTCTGAACTGCTGGTGTGACTTTGTAAATTTGAAAAGTTTCTGTGGAGGAAAAATGTTATTTAAAAAATTAGCTAAATAATGCTGTCCAAGTTAAAATTTAGGAACCAATTGTTTGCTCTATGACTCTTCTCTTTCCCCACAAACAACTAAATATGATTTTTAGGAAACCAAGTATTCTCATGTATTTCCCAAAGAATTGAAATGCTATATTGTCTTTGCTTTGAAATAAATTATACCTTTAGGCAACTAAAGTGAATTTACACCCAAGTAGTGTTGAGGTTCTTAAAACTGTTTTCTATGTGAAGAAGGAAACCAAAGTCAGAGTTGGCAGTGATCTCATTCTGTGACACAACCCAAATAAAGATACTTTTTCTCATAAATTGTCTTCTTTCCCTCATGCCAAGACCAAAGAACGGCAGGATGCTACCTTGAACCAACAAAGATAATCACAACATAGTTACTTTTTCCAAAGCTTTCAGGACATGTTAGTGACCTTGGGAACTTGTTTTGTTTCACTTCTTTTTTAAAGCAATAAATTCAATTAGAAAAAAATAACGCCCTTTTTCTCCTCTTGTGTTGGTTACCAACTTTACATAGGTTAGTTTAGTTCCTCTTTGGATTTTAGGTGAGATAATAAATATCTGAAGTGAAAATTCTGTGAAGATCCTATTCTGAGAGTCACAAATCTAACATTAAAATTTTAGGTCTTCAGTGCCTGTTTGACTTTGGGTTGCTTATGCAATCTCCATCATAAGGCAGTAGTGAGCAGTGCCTAAGCCTGTTTGACCACATACTAGAGACTGTTGTCAACTTCTCTAAGCTTGTTTTCTCATTTGTAAAACGAGAATTGAAAACAATGTCTCTTAGTGCTTTTATCATTGCTTTAAGTTGCCAAAGTTTTGCTATGAGGTGCCTGGAAGTGGTTTTGGTTTTATTCTGCTTAGAGTCTTGAGAGCTTTTGGAATCTGTTGGTTGATGTATTTCATCAGTTTGGGAAAATTCTCAGTCATTATCTCTTAGAGTATTTCTTCTTTTTCCCTCCCTCTCTCTCTCTCTCCCCTCTTTTTTTATCATATGTTAGAAAAGTTTAACATGTCTCAAATGTCTCTTAAATTTGATCTATATTTTACATTCATTTTTCTCTTTGTTCTCCAGTTTTAATTAACCTTTCTTTCAGTTCCCAATACTGTCTCCTGCTACATCCAAATCACTGTTAAACCTATCTATTGCGCTCTTAATTTTAGATATTATATTTTCCCATTGCAGAATGTCTATTTTACACTATTTTTATAGATTCCAATTCTCTGTTGAAGTTCTCTATTTATCTTTTCCATTAGCATCTTAAATATATTAATCACTTATTTTAAAGTCCTTGTCTGCTGACTCAATTATCCAGATCTTTTTTATTTGATTTTCATTTCTCCTAATTTGGTTATAATTTCTTGCTTCTTTCCATATCTAATAATTTTTTATTATATGCCATACAATTCAGATGATATGATCCACCAAAGGGAGGGTCTCCTTTTCTGATAGGCAGATTGGTTTGAAGTGATCACATCCTCAGCCTATGAGGGACTCAGCCTATGAGGGACTGATTCTGTAAGACTCAGTCTACTTCTGCTCTTGTCTCTGCTCCTTGGAAGTGGACCTTCTGGGTTTTTGATTTGACAGCCTGGTGGATCTTTGTTTCCTCAGCCCTGAGAGACTGCAGGAGAGCCAAGTCTGTCCTTCAGCAGTGCCCCAGTCCAGCAACGTAGCCTCCTTCCCCACACAGCTTCAAAATGAGCTTAAATGTCGTAAGGAGGACACTGGCTGTATGCTTGATACAAGCCTCTTCCTGTGATGGGTTTGTTGTCCAAATACCATAAGCTTGGGGTCTAGCTCCCCAGTCTCACCTGCACTCCCAGAAATCAGCAAATGGCTCTTGGGAAAAACTGGGTCAGCATTTGAGGACTTCCAATTTCCAGTGCATTATCCTAGCTCACCACAACTATTGAAAGCTTTGCTAGAGTCTCTCTTTCCTGGCAATGGTCTTTTATCTGGGTCAAGATGGATCCTCAGCCCAGATGGGCCTCAGAATGGTTTGCCTTCACTCCCTACCCCCAGGAATTTTAGTTCATTCAGCCCTAGTTGTTCCCCTGAGGGAACAACCTATGCCTTTAAAATATGATTTAAAAAAAAAAATCTACCCAGGTTTTGTAGTTATTGTCATGGGAGCACTGGCCTGCCATGACTTCCTTGGGCATTACCATAGAGCTGTAAGCTCTAAATAACTGATGATTTAATAAAACAGGGGAAAGTAAACATGAAGTGGATCAAATGGCTAAATTTTAAAATATCAAAATTTACTCTCAATTAAATGAAATTTTCACCACTTATACTATCACATCTTCATATCATAATAACCATTTTCATTAATGGTGCAGAGAACAAGGATACAGTATTGGTGGGACAGTAAATTGGGTTGGTACAGTTTCTTTGGAAACAATATTGTTAATGTTTCAAAAGTTTAGTTGCATATACCTTTGATATACAGTAATTACACTGCAAGGAATTTATTGTAAAAAATGTACTTGCACACATGTACAATGAACAGATATACAATAATATTTACTGTAGCACCTTTTGTAAAATAATTTTTTAAAAAACTAGAACAGAAACTAAATTCCCTTCAATAGGAGACTGGTTAAATAAATAATATATCCATACAATGAATATGGTTTAAAAAAAGAAATATGTGTATGTATATTTATTTTCTAGAATAAAACACAAAAATTTGTAAACAGTGGCTACTTCTGAGAGTAGGACTGGAGGAGACTTTTACTTCTCATTTTATACAATCATCGACATGGTTTTAATATTACTTCACTATATTTATGTATACCATTTATATGAAAAAACTATTATTAATAAGCAATAGTATTTAAAAATTCATGCTAATAGAATTCAAGTATAATTATAAAAGTAGTATTTGCTTGAATTATATTGGCATTCAAACATGACACTGCTTAAATAAATGCCACCTCCTGGTCCTGTGCAATGTTATAACCCAGCTTCATTGATCTTCTAAATATCTCTTCAAAAATATACTTAAAAAGCAGTTCTAAAGATTCTGAGAGTACAGCCTAAGTATCAAAAAGCACTGAGGGAAGAAGAGGTCTAGAAAGATGAAGAAGAGAGCATTCTCAATAAGACAGAAATTCTGGAGGCAGAAAACAAATATAATATAATTCAATGAAGTCAACAGGTAGGCAAGAGTTTCTCTGCGTTGTCACACATATATAATCATTATCTAGATCCCTTAGTTCAATCTAAGATTCTCTCCCAATTAAATAAAATAAACCACTTTATACACTCTTTGTATAAACAAAGAGATATCTATATTAACTTACTGAAAGTAACATGGTAAGAAACAGCAAATTTAAGCTAATTCACTAAAAACATGAGACATATAATGTGTATGTGTGTGTGTGTGTGTATATACATATTCATAAAGGTCATGTGTATATTTATTTATTTATATGTTACCATATGTTCTCCACATCAGTGGTTCGTCCTTTTTGGAAGTCATAGACCCCTTGTAGAGTCTGATGAAAAACTGTATCCCCCAGAAGAATGCAAATACGCATATGTATAACATTTTACATTCATTTCTCAGGGAGTTCATAGATTCTCAGATGCCCATATATAGACCTAAGGGCAAGAATAAATCAGAAATATAACTCTGCAAACTGATTACCTTTGCATTCAGGTGGGGGGCCACTCCACTCTCCTTGGTCATCTTTTACAGTACAATAGATAGAGCTCTCTCCATGCAGGGTGAAGCCTTTCATACATTTATATGTTACAGAGTGTCTATATGCGTAACTGTTTTGTTTCTCTTCAATCATTCCATGGTCAACTTCTGGTGGTTCTGGACATAAAATTTCTTTAAAAAAATCCCAACATATTTTAAATTAATTAAACTGGCAAAGTATTTTTATAAACAAGTAAGACTAAAATTTGTTAAAGATTTTATTTACAGAAAAAACTTATTCTTCTAAATTAAACATTTCATTTCAGAGGTGAGATGAAAGCAAGGCAGAGATTTCCATTTAGGGAGTAAATGGTCTTGAGTTTAAACCTAAGATGTACCCTTCTTCTTAGAGCAGAGAAGAGGGCTCTGCTTTTCATTCCAAGGAGAAACGATGCTAAATGAAAGGAGTTGGGAATGTAAGTGGCAAGCTTGGGAAACAGGAATTTTGGATAGAGCAAAAGATTTTAAATGTCAGGATTAGACTTTGACTTTCAGGGTAAAATTTTTTAAGCATGTGTTAACTCTTGGCCTTTTATTTAAAGTAAATCTTACTAAGCAGCTGAATTTGTAAAACAAATACAAGCAGAGTATTGCTTGTTATATTATAAAAAGAAGCCTCTCCCTGGCAGTTGCCCTGATAAAAAATTAAATGGTTCCACATTCTCTGGAGCCATGAAGTTGTTTTCCTTTCTCTCTTTTTTTTCCTAAGCAGGAAAGCAATGTGATCACATGTGAACATCAAATTATATTACACAAATACTCTTAAGTACCCAGAGAATACTAGCAATTTACGAATTACTTTTAGGCCATTGATCAAAGCAAGGAACAAGAACAAGTTAATCTGATTTACACTGGGCTGGGTGGGCGATGACAACACATATTACCATCAGTTCAGTTCCAACATTTTCTGAGCACCTAATACATACCCGGCATTGTTCTATAAATAGAAGTGCAAAACCGAATAAGGTACAGTTCTTCTGTCTTAAAATACAGTGGAAAAAGACATTCAAAGAGATCATTTCAATACAAAATGGTGAGGATTATCACAAAAGCATGCACAGTGGTGTGGAAAGAGAGAAGAGGGACAGTTAACCAGCCTGGGGGGTCAGGGAAATCTTCTAAGAGAACTACAAGAATAGACCCTTAAGAAAAAAAAAAAAAAAACCTAAGCCAAAAAGGCGCTGAAGGACATTCCAGGCAGAGGCAGTGTCACAAGGAATGATGGGGGGCATGAAGAAGTCTGAGGTATCTGGACAGCTACAGAAGTTTGCAAAGGATAAGGGCAAGACATAAGCATGGAGAAGCAGGTAGACCATGTCTAGCCTTGTACACTATATGAAGGAGTTTAGACTTTGTACACGATGAAGAGACACTAATAAGCTTTAAGAAGGAAAGAGACAAGTCACATTCGTGTTTTAGATGGATCACTGGGTAGAGTATAGATGAAACATTAATGGAGTGTAAGAATGGAGGCTGGAGGCCACTGCAATCAGTATCACTTTTGAACTTGAGCAAATGGGACTCCTGCCTTAGCTCCCACATCTTAAAAGGCCATGCTCTGGCCCTCCTCTGGCTGGGCCTCTCTCTACTAGATGGGGAATCTGCAGGCTGAGGGGATATGTTCAATGAGAGCTCCTCCCCCACCCCATTCTAAATCATGCTCCAGGAACTGGCACCCAGAACTCCCTGTGCCAACACCCCTTTCAAGTCTTCTCCTGGTCCATATTCTTGAGGATGGTCTATACTGTGGATGTGTTCACCTTTAGGCCAAAGTTCAGTGGAGTAGGGATAAGGGTTACAGGGGACGTGACTTGGGTGTGTAGGCCGAGCTATCCATTTACACGCATCAGAGACCCCTCACAGTGCAAGAAGGGGGCGCTGACTTGAGAAAGGCTGGGTCTTAGGCCAGCGACTTCCATTTATACCCTTGTCCTGGGCCCTGAAAATGTTAGGCGTGGCCCTTATTGCAATAGTCCAGATAATGGATTATAAACTATATTAAAAGTGTTATAGGTGGAAGATAAAACACAGGTTTGAGAAATAGATTAAGGAGTAAAGGAAAATGATTTAGTGATTAGAAGTGAGAAGATAAAGAGAGGGGCCCAGGACGACAGATATTATATAGCAGGGATTGATTCCAGGCTAGCATGTACTAGCAGTCTACTAAAATTATTTTTGAAAAAGAAAATACTGGCAGAGAGAGAGGAAAACAGATCTTTCTGATACTGAAGCTTTGTTCAGACATGAACAACTATCACTCTTGATTGATGTATAACCAAGGATAATTTTTGAGTATGTCCATTGTTCATTCATTCTTTATATCCACACCTCCATATCCACATCCACACATGGACATCAATGCTGTCTCATGTGTTGATAGAGGCCAGGGATGCATACTTGAGGTAAAACAGCTCATTGCTTAAGAATTTATACTTTCCACTTGATGTTTTTGGTATTGTCAAAACAGAAAAGTTATGTGGAAAATCAACCCTAGGAGAAGTAGGGCTTTAATAGGGATAATTGAAGACACTGGGGTTGCTGAGGAAAAAGGGCTCTTTCCTGCAGGGTTCAGATGTCAGTGGTTGCTGAGTTGCAGAGACAGATAAAAGAATCAAAGAGGAAAGTATGAACATCAGTATGTTCACCACAGAGCTGAAGATACCAGACAGAGAGTAGGACCCGGCCTAGCCGTGGGCAAGCACAAAAAGAAAGTGGGTTTGCAGTGCAAAAGCTCTTCTGTGCTGGAATATGTGCTTGGTGTCCACATTTCTGACACTCATGACAGCAATTGCTTGTAAAGATATTGGCCTCAACTGGGAGACCGCTTGTCCAGGCTTTGTGACAAGTTGTTGCCTGTGTTAGAAAAAGATATGGTCCAGCTCCTGCTTGCTTTCCATATTTGGTTCAGTATCATTTACAGCATCCCTTACTGGATGGTGGAAATAGGAAAGGTGATGGTGGGTAGTAATGACGGATATTTGAAAATAATAATGAGAAAAAGGGAGAAATAGTAGCTATAGGAGGGCGGGGCGCCAGATGGGTGTGGCTGGAGTAAACTCCTGGTTGGCAAGGCTTCATTTTATTTGTCTTCATATCAGTTGACTCCACACATTCCCTACCATAGAGTGTCAGTCAATAAATGCTTGATAAATTACACTGCATCTACTCTAGTTTCCTGCTCCTAATAACCCCCAAAACTTGCACTTAGCAATAACTTTAATGACAATGAGAGAAATAAAGCCTACTTTTTAGAATATTACATATATTTACTCCTCTCAATTTTCAGGTAGACATATGTCTCTAATGCACATACATTTAACTTGATATATCCATTTAGGAAATTATCTCTGTGTCCTATTCCCCCCTTGAGAAGATAAGATTTTCAAGTGCAGAAACCATACTTCTTCTTTATTATATAAGGTTATTTCTCTAATGATAAAAAAAATACCACTTTAAAACACTTCTACATAACTACCTCAGTTAATAATCCTTAAAGGAACACATAAGTAACACTAGGTGTTAGAAGACTTATGGGTTTGAAATCAAGAGATCTGGGTTAAATGCCTTCTTTTGCCACTTATTTTGGCATACGGGATCAAGTCATACACACACTCTGGTCAACAGTATTTTAATCCATAAAATTAAAAATTATGGGGGAAAAAAACCCATACTTATTTTACTTGACTGTTAGAAGGAATGGTAAGATGACCAAGCACAATATAAACCTTAGTTTGTTTTTAATCCTTTATCTGCACAGTTAATAAATTAAGAAGCATTACTAATAGAGATCTTTAAATTAGATAAAACACACACACATTGGAAGGTGAGGGTACTACAAATACATACTGTGGGTTATTCTTAAAGAGCAGAAAGCAATTTATTATTAATTATTCAGTCCCACACCTGAGTGCTTAGAATTTTTCAGTCTTACCTTGGCATTCTGGAAACGGATCACTCCACTCAACAGTACTTCCCGCAAGAGAACAGTAACTAGAAGTTGCACCAACTAATTTGTACCTAAAACAATGAGGGAAGAAAAAAAGTTAAGTTCCATTCACACATATTTGACTTCCCTTAAATTCTCCAGAATATCATCTTAAAATATTTATGACACCAGTAGATAGAGACAAAACAATAGTTGATAAAAGTCCATGTGGCAGTTTAAAGGAAAAGAAAAAATTATATCTAAAAGGGTGACATTAAAGAATAAAAAAGGGCGGCTTTGGAGGCGGCTGCGACGCTAGGGTGAATGCCCCTCCCACTTTCGAGTCGTTCTTGCTCTTTGAGGGCAAAAAGAAGATCACCATTAACAAGGACACCAAGGTACCCAATGCCTGTTTGTTCACCGTCAACAAGGAAGACCACTCTAGGAAACATCATTAAATCGCAGCTGCTTATGGACCCACAGGTGCTGTTTGCTGGCTACAAAGCACACCCTTCCCCCCACCTTGGAACACAAGATCATCATCCGCATGCAGAGGGACTAGAGCCCCCAGGAGGCCTTCGCCAATGCCATCACAGATCTCATTAGTGAGCTCTCCCTGCTGGAAGAGTGATTCCAGGTGGCCATCAAAGACAAGCAAGAAGGAATTGAGTAGTGGGCCGCACCTGGCCCTTTTCCAGGCACCAGGTGGACAAGAGAACTTCTTCCAGCTGTGGGCCTCCTTGTAGAAATTCCAGTGAGCCCCTCACCCCCGACACCGACGTGGCCTGTACATAGTTTTATCTTCCTAATAAAATGTGGCAGGAAAAGACCCAGCTGTGGGCTGAAGCAGAGGTGACTTCAAAGCAAATGGACCATCAGTTCAGTGGAGGTTGCGGACCTGTTCCAAAGCCACTCAGGGGCCTCATTTCAGGACTGGCCCAGAGACCCAGATTTCTGTCTGAGAAGGTGGCAGGAACAAACTCATTCTGGACAAAACCTGGGAACCTGGGGCTGCCAGGCAGCGTCTCAAGCAGAAGGAAACTGAAAACCCATGTGCTTCCGGGAGTCTCTACTCTAGAAGCCTCAGCTGCCGGGCCTGCCTCCCGGCAGCTCTCCCCAGGCTTCTCTTACATAGTAGAGTTTAATAAAAATATTCACCGACTAAAAAGAAAAAAAAGAATAAAAAAGTATAAGGCAAAATATTTTTGATTTGGGTAGGGCACATGTTAGAAAATAGTAAAGTGTTTTAAAACATTTTTAAAAGATACAGATGCTTAAATATTTTATATTTCTGAGTTCTAAAAGATCACTACAGATGCCATAGAATAATAGAATGGGTTTAAAGGGTTCAAAGTACCCCCAGATTTAATATTAATGATACTAGTGATCCAAACATCTATGTTTAGTACAGGAGACAAGTGATACTGATAGTTTTATAAAGAACAGGGATACACATACAGAATAAAATATCATAATTCAATTTGCAGATATTAAATGAGAGAATGAGTATACAGGTTTTAGCAGCACCTGAGACATTGACAATACTCAATGAGTAAGTTCCTTTTCCCTGCATAGAGAACTTATAAAAGATCTTAGGTCAGAATGATATTTTCACACTAGGAATAATTGTTTTTAACCCATGATATTTTATAACAGATTGTTCGCATACAGAAAAAGCAAATGCAAATTCATTATTTAGGTAAAGATTGGTTTCATATTTAACACTGAAAGGATTTAATTTCTCCAAGGATCATCAACTTATCACAAGTTTTGTCCTATACAAATCACACTTAAAATTTTATAATGAATCACATATGTACTGAAATCTAACCATTGAGAGAATTTTGGTGGTATTATAAGAAATCTTCCTTTCTTGCCCCATTTTACTAAATTTAACTGTGATGAGTTCATGATAAAGGATCTTTGAACAGAGGGGTGGTTTTATTGCTACTAGCTTGTAAACACTGGCCACAAATCTAAAAGCTTCCATCTTAAATCCTAATTTGTTTTTCCATTTGTTAAATATAGTGTTTCATATATCCAAACTTACCCTGTATTACATGAAAAATGGATGGACGATCCAAATAATAGGTCATGTGTTATATTGACATGACCATTTTTTATTTCTCTAGGGTTAGCACATGATTTTTCTAGAAGAGAATACAAATTGATTTTTTTAATTAAATTTTCAGGCACATCTATGCAAATTCATCATCTGAACCATTGATATTACTTATCTTTAGACTATTTAAATCATACCTTCATTTTATCAGTTTCAAGAAAGCAACATATTTAGACTATACACTATTTCATTTTAGGTAACCTTAAACTAATTAAATGTGAAATCAGTGAGTAAAGTAATATTTGTAGCTCACAAGTATTTAGTTTCCCTAATTTAAAATAAAATGGTTCCAATGGTTCATTTAAGAATCATTCTAAATAATAACATGTACACATAGACTTCCACTATGAGTGAAGGAAGAAACACTATTTTCCCCAAACACCATATGATTAAGAATACTCTTTAAAAATTATACTCACTTTTACAAAATTCATCAGGTTTGGACCACGTAAAATTCTGAAGGCAAGTTAGTTTTCCTGAGAGAGAATGGTCCCTTATGTAGCCCAAACGGCAATCATATTCTACAGTGGAACCTTCTGGGAAATAATTCTGTTTGGTATAAGACTTTTTGAGAGATGCAAAAAGTAGCCTGGTTGGAACATCACAGCTACCTAAAATTATTAACAAAAGCAACAACAAAAAAATTAATATCACTTTATTTTATAACCTATGTTTAATTATCTGGTCCTATATCACTCCTTTTTCTATACTTCTTTGTACATATTTGGTATTTATATTAATGTCACTATGGCATTGACAGTGTATCAAGCATATTCACATATAAATTTTCATTTCCTAGTTACTAGAGGCCTGTGAAGTAGATTTGGTACATAGAAGTCACTATGCCCACAATTTAGAAAATATAACTCATTTAAGTTACCTGGCATAGTTCTGGAACTGACTCAGTTAATGCCAGTTCCCTTACCCTGCCCCATGTAGCACAGGGGTAGATGAGAACTGGTATTTCCAGATCCCTGGGCTAGTGTCCTAGACAACGATAATAGTTAACAATAATAGCTAATATTTATTGAGTGCTTCTAAATGTTTTACACATATAAACTCATTTAATCCTCAGAACAACCTATGGGGACAAGGATCAGATGAGCCAATGGTGTACCTGAAAGTATTTACAAACTGTAAACATCCAGGCAAATGTGAATTTATAGTGGCATGGTATAGTGGAAGGGGCACTGGATTTATAGTCAAAAGACTCAAGTTTCCACCCTGCATAAGGGAGCTCCTGATCTCAAGGAAGTTGTTTAACTGGGGGCTGCTTTCTCAACTGTAAGATGTGGATAAGTCCCTAACTCACCTCAGGGAGTTGTCGGAAGGATTAGATGAAGTACTATATGCAGAAGAGTCATAAACTCTAAAACATGATACATGTGCAAAGACTTATGTACTTCAACCTCCTGCCTTGTATCATGGATAGATAAAAAGTTAAAGCTGATCTCACACCTGATTTCAAAAAATACTTGTGGCAGTTTCTATCTTTACTGTAGCTTCCATTGCTCCAAGTTGTTCAAAGGCAGGAATCAAGTCTTACCTTTATCTTTACTTGTATATGTCAAAGTTAATCTAGGGCTATGCCTATAATGATAGATTTTGAGATAAAAATTGATAATTTAAAAAAATATCACTACAGAGTTATATTGGGTAAGTCCTACTTTACAAAATGAAATTCAAGAAAACAGAGGATCTCTGTTATGTGTCTCAAGGTAATTGCCAAACATAGTTATATATAATTTACTCCCTAAACAGTACCTATTGTTTACTTTTGCTATTAATCAGTTCAAGAGTTACAGTGTTAAGGGAAAAAAAAAAAAAAAAAAGTTAACGAAGGGCAGGACCTATTCCAGAAAGCAATGCCGTCAATTAGCTAGATTGTGAAGTGCCAACAGGTATAACCTGGCGATTAATAATGCTAGAAAACTATCAATTACCAGTCACTGCAAAGAAGGATAAAATTAAACTTAAGAAACATTCCATTCCCATAACTTTTCTAAAATGAAACGAAAAACTTACGATTACAAAATTCTGCAACCTCTGACCATTTATTATTCAGACAGACCACTGAGTCTGCCTTGCCAGGAACTTTTACAAAGCCTTCGTTGCATTTGTATGTTACTGTGCTTTGTTTGGGAAAACTTGTAAGAGCTCCCAAAGCTGGTTGGGCATTAGGTACATCTGGGGGAAGGCCGCAGTCACCTAGGGAGGAAAAAACAGAACTGAAGGAAATACCACTTTTCAATTCATTGCAGCATTCCTTTCCCAAGACGAATAAGGGAAGCAGCAATGGCTTTCTATGCCCACATAACATTTCCATCCAATGCTCAGCTGACATACCGAGAACTTGCTAGGCTTCCTGTCTGTCAATTAATTCAAAACTAAAATAGTCGAAAATAAATTCCTGCCCTTCGTTATCTAATATATATATATATACACACACACACACATATATATACATATATAAAATATATATAGTGTTTTAGACTTTCACATACATAATGTTGCGAGGCACACAATAAAGACAGACGCCCCCTTGGAACGTTACACCTGGAGGAGATGACGCGCAAACTTGTAGCGCCACGTCTGTACACGACTGGACCCTGTTGAGAGGTGAGAGTGGTCAACTATTTGGCCTTCCACCCTTAAGGAGATGCTGAGGATTCACTCTATTCGAGCCCTACCTTTCGGCTTCCGGGTGTTTGCTCCCTCTACCCTCCACGCCTCACTCCTAAAACCCTGCCAGCTGGGGTCCCGCACAGCAAGCTTCCTAACTGCCGGCTAGCAGCGGAGAGCTTCTTCCCGTCCCCAGGGATCGTGCCAGTAGGAGCGCTGATCCTTAAAGGTAGAGGATTACGGAAACAATTAGGGATGCCGACACTCCTCAGCTACCCTGGTCCGCCGACTTTTCGGTTGTTGTAGAGACGGGCCCTGCCCCTCCCACACTGCCTAAAGGTTTAGCCTGAGGGGTGGGGTGGGGGGTCCCCGTGGGGGGGGTCCCCGACCCCCACTCACCCGACGCAGCCGGAGGACGCAGGAGAAGCAGCAGCAGCGGCGGGGCCAGCCCGCCCAGTAGGCGCAGCACGGCGGGGGCGCTCCGCCGCGCGGGACTCATAGCGCGCGGGGACGGGGATCCTGCTTCGGGGCTCCGCGGTCTCTGAGGTTAAGACCAAGCAGGCTCGAGCCAGGAGCTGGAAGTAGGAGCAGCGCCCGGTAGTTCTGCAATTCGAGTTAAATTAGCGCCTTGGGCGGGGCCAGGGCTCTGAATCTCCAAAAGAGGTGGGTGGAGAAGGGCTTTGCTCACACCAGGTGCTGGGCCGGGTAAGGGCGGGGGCTCCATCGTCACTGGCCTCAGGGGACCCAAGCAGAGGAAAGAGGGATCCTGGGCAAGGAGAGGAGCTCTCCGGCGCTGGACGCTGCGGGGGGGGGAGGGGCGGGGGGGCTGCAATGAGCCGCCAAGTGGAAATGTAAATATCTGCTTTCTTAAGTAAACAAAAAAATGGGGGGAACAGAAGAGAGAGCAGAATGGTTAAGTGGCGCAGGCTTTGCTCCCCGGCAATCTGAATTAGTTTAAGTGGAAATTAAGCGCACTTGAGTGCTGCAAAGCTGGGCTGTAGGTGCGGTGGAATTTGTTTGCTCCCGGAGCTGAGAAATAGGGCCCACCCAGGGAAGTGGTGTCTTCAACTAGGAGGTCTGTCAAATGCCAACAGGAGGATGGAAGAATAAACACCACAGTGTGATGTCTCCTAGGAAACTCTGTAATACGAAAACAGCAAGTGGGAAACGACCCCAGAAAACAGGTCAAGAAACACAGCAGGGAGTGAATATTGTTTTTACCATGTTTGCATGAGAATCGCTTTCGTCTCCAGGGTTCTTCTTATATACCAAGGACACCTCTTGAATTCTACTTAGGGACTATTGTAGTGTGACTGCAGATAGAAAGTCACCATCCTGTGGAGTATGCCTGTGTGTCGGGCCGGGAGAAAGATGACAAAACAAAAACCGAGCGCCAGAAAGCTAAAAAGCTAAATGGTAGGATGGTGGATTTTAAGAGGAAGGTTTGTTAGAAGACCTTAAGTATATGCCAGGGGTTTGCCAGGCTGGCCATACCTTAGAATCGCATGGGGTGTATGGGGGGGTGGGGTGGGCAGGGGAGGCAGTGTTTTTAAAATCCAGATGTCAAGCTAAACCTGACAAGTTAAATTAGAATCTCTGGAGATAGGACCGGGCATCAGGATTATTTAAAGCGCTCCAGGTAATTCTACTTTGCAGCCAGGTTGAGAACCACAGAGCTATATGGTGCTGGTCAGAGTGAAGATCCACGCAGCCCAGGACTGTCTCTGTCAAAAACACTAAAGGACATTGATGAGAAGGCCACTTACTCATCTTCAAGGAGAGTGACTCAAAGTACATGTTTCCCTTAAGCAATTTACCTGATCTGGTTAGCAGAGTCCTAGCCTAGGTTTCCTATGCCCTCAAACACTTTACCTAATTAAATGGAATCCCTAACTTGGAATTATGCCTTGGTCCACAGACCAGCTGTGGAATCCATGCCTCCTATCCTTTCCAAAATGCTTCCTGATCACTCTTTATTGGTTTGTATGAGCTTTATAAGGAGGAAAACAACAGTTTTGATGACAGCATTTTCTCTAACTCATGCTTACTGTACTGAACGGAACCTTGTGTCACCCAGTGCTGGAACCAGTCCTGTACGGATTCCAGGAAAGGAACTCCTATAGGCTTTCATGACCTATCAGTATTAAAACATTCTAGAGTTTAGAAGGGGGGTAGGGGAGGTGCTTTTAAAACCATCTAATATGATCTTCATATTTGATATTAAAACACCTTATTTTTACTCCCATATTTGACATAAAAACACAAAGTATATCAGGGCCCAGCAGTGTTTTAGAAGTAATACCAGGTCTTCATTTATTCTTCCAAAGAGCCTCCCATGACCTTAACTACCACTCCCTTCTGCCACACCATCATAGGCAGGTAGTGTACATTCCTGCTTGAGCTCACAGAATTGGTGTGAAAGGCAAGGTGGCATCATAAAAAATAGTTGAAGGCCAAGTCCAGTTATGGAACTGTTAGAAGACTTCACTTTGAGGCCTAAGACTTAACTTAGAGCTCTCTAAGTTTTTATTAAGTGAATATAATAGCTTTTTATCCAAAGAAAACAATGAGGTCTGCAAATATTAAAAAAAAAAAAATTATGTCTCTCACCCAGCTTAGCCACACTAAATGCTCTAAGCATTTACCTTCCAAACTACTTAGTTGATAATACGTTATTTAAAGGAACTTTTATGAGCAATAACTGGGTGGACTCTTTAGTAACACTTTTAGTAATACCACTCCCAGGAAATTTCAACATTTCCTCAGAATGTTGCAAAAAGAAAAAAAAAAGAAATCCAGTATCCATTTATTCAATTTAGAAAAAGGTTCTATGACAAAAATCTATACATGATTAAGAAAAATTAAATATACAAACATAATTTACTGAAGATTGTTTTGGCCTCAATTTGTTGTGTTCCAGTCACTTCATATACATTATATACAATTTTTCCAATACAACTTCATGAAGTGGAGATAACTGTCCACATTTTATAGATGAGGAAACAAGCTGTGTAAGTAAGCAATTTACCCACATCTGTGCAGCTACTAAGTGACCAGGCCAGAATCTAAATCCAGTTTGTCTGATTCCCAAAAGTACACTTACCTATCTTACCCTACCACACTACATTCTTTTTGTTGGAATCAGTCAGCAAAGGTTTCTTCTGTGTGGAGGACACTGAATTAGGCAATTTGGGGAGGTGATTTGAGACCCAGCTGCATTTGGTGTCAGCAGTGGTGCTGAGCCTTCATACTTGACCTACCAAAAACCAGCTATGTATTCTCAGGGACTCATGTACCCATTGATTAAGAAAGAGTTTGGGACTAAAATAGTCTCTATAGAGCTCTCCAATTCCAAAACAATGTTTATATAATTAAATTGAAAAACATTCAACAAAATAGATCTATGATTTTGGCAGAGGTTAGGAAACACGGCTCCCACCTCTGTCCCAGGAACCATCCAATGACTACATCAAAGGTTTTTAATAAATTGAGGACCACTTAGTACTCAGAAGCACACTAAAAAAGGGCCAATACTTGTGTTCCAGAATCTGTAACCTAGGAGAGAGGTTTTACATGATAAATACTGTGAGCATGCCACAATCAATGTAGTATGGAGGTTCAGAAAAGAGAAAAAGGAACATGTCAATTGGGGTGGAGGAGGCTAACGGCCTAGTGATTCAGCTAAATATGACAAATGAATATCAATGCAATAGGGAAAATATGAGAAAAGATAAGAATGGTATGAGCAAAGGTTTGGGGTCAGGAAAAGCTCATTTGATTCCACGAATAGTAAGGAGTTTCCTTTAGGGAGAGCTTGGGGAAATGAATTGGACTAATGGAAAAAAAGGCTGAAAGATAGGCTGGCAACAGACTTGAGAGAGCCTTAAACAGAAGGCTTCCACATTTTATGCTATTCAGAAGCATTGGAGGCCAGTTGAAGATTTTAAGCAGGAAGTATGAGGTTAATTTGGCAGTTGTGTATAAGATGTTGCAGTGGGAATGACTGTGAGTAAAGACTCAATTTAGCTCACTATGCAATGGTCCAGTGACTGACTTCATATTGGAGGACAGAAACATCTTTAATTTTAAAATAATAAATCTATATTAAGGAAGCAATCTTGTTCCTCTGAAAAACCACTGACACAATTATTATAGCCATTTCAGTTTCTATGTTTGCTCCAACCAAATACATTTCAATGGAAGAACTCAGAATTTGGTGACTGATAAGGAACAAGGAAAAAAAGCGTTAAAGCCGGCTCAGTGGTTTGGTGTCTGTGAGACTAGAGGCCCTATTTGAAAGAATTATCTATTCCAAAGTCAAGAGGTAATTTAGGGAAGAAATAAAAATTTGGCTGAGCACTTGTTGAATACAAAATGCCTGGGCACGGTGTCCATTTGGAGATGTACAGCATGAGATGAAAATGTAGGAGAGATTAGGCTGGAGCGTGGATGAGACATGGCTTGAAGGCGAGGTAACCAAGGGAAGGAGTGTAAACAGAAACTCAAAGAGGCCAGAGGAGTGAGCCTTGCTACCCGCCCTCCCTGCCACCCCCCACATTAGAGTACAAGTAATAAAGGGGAAGGAGAGGATAGTGGAAAGAGAAGAGGAGAACGTAATTTCCCGAAAGCCTAGAGACACAAAACCATGAGCCAAATATTATCACCCTAGTTATAAGTGAGACAGTTGGTGTTTAGGGAAGTAACTAGCCTCAAATCACTTGGCTTATGAGGGGTGGAGCTGGGGCTTAGGATCTTAACTCTTTGTTACACTGCTCAGCATCACCTCCTCTGGGAAACCTCCCTGACCACGACGTCAGACCTAGTACCAAAGTACCCCAGTCTTTCAGTGTCTTTCAGTTCCTCAATTCTAGGAAATCAGTCTGTTTCATATTTGCATTCATAACTCAGCCTAGAATTATCCCCAAGCAGTCTTAAGATGGCCAACACAAATAAAAACTTTTTATTGAGGTATTTTGTCATGCAGCTGCAAACCAGAGCAGCTGTGCTGTGCAGAATAAGTAAAGTGTATTCTTAAAAAGTAAGTGAAAACAAATGAGCAGACTTCCATTTCTTATAAAGGGAGTTTATTCTCCAGGAATTCACTAATCAAGGCATCAGTCTACTACATCAGATATAGCTTTCTTTTTTTCCACTGGGTACAGGTTTAGCAGTACCCAGTAAAAGTGGCCTAATACCGTGAGACATTTTCACCTGGCACAATGGCATCCTGCCCTGCCTCTGGCTTCCTTGTGTGTGAGGAAGGGCTCAGCAGCCAAATGGAAGTGTGATGCTTGACTCACATAAGCAAATGTTTCTTTGCCGAGCCCTAATTTTGTGAGACAGCATGAATTTTTGCCAAAGTGGAGGTCGTGGCAGGAGCCAGAAACTTGTGTGAGGTGTGTGTGTGTTTGAGTATATGTCTATGTGCATGTATTTATGTGTATTAATGTGTGTGTGGCTGTGCATCTGAGAGGATGTGGATGTGTGAGTATGTGTGGTGTATGTACATCCATGTGTAGGTATGTAAGTATGTTCATGTGTGTGTGAGTATATGTGTATGTGTATTAGCGTGTGTGTATGAGTGTGTGACGGGAGACAACATAGCACAAAGACTGAGTGGGCAGGCTTGGAAGTCATACTGACTTAGTCTCAAATACTGACTCTATTGCTCCCTTACTTTCTGTGTGGGCTGGTATCCAACCGCTCTGTGACACAAATTGCTCATTTATAACTCAGGTGTGATAATGTTGCCTACCTCATAGGGTTTTTGTGATGGACAAATGAGATGATGTATGTAAAGCATTTGGTATATTGTTTGACCCACAATAAATACTCAATAAATATTGGCAACAATTGAGGGCAATGACAGGCATGAATGAACACTTCATATACCAGGATGTGCCCACTTTTCATGTAATTTATAAAAAAGAGCATGTCATGACAGACAGTTTGAAAAATCTATAAAAGAAATATAAAGGAGATGCTAATAGTGTTGAGATCATTCAGTTATCCTCCTTATTCTTTTCCCACCCAGTAGAATTTCTTCTTTGGCAAAGATTAGGTCATTTACAAAGATCCAGATTTGTTTAAACATTGTCCTCCTTCCCTTCCTCCCCTGTAGTCCCATCTGTGTTTTGTTTGCCTTGATTTATGATCTTGCAAATTAAAAAGCAGAACTTCAATCTGAGCTCATTAGAATTGCACAAGGGTAAGAAGAGAAGAAAGAAATTTGTATTTAAGGATCACATAATGTGCTACTCTTAGTTTGAGGCTTAACCTCACTGCTTAACCATCACAGCAGTGCCATGAGTAAACTACTATTACGTCCATTTTCACATGATAAAACTGAGGCTCAGAGGAGAAAATGATCAGACCAAAGGATACAGACGGCAAAGCCAAGGTTTGAATCCAGGTCTAAGTAGCTTTAAAATTATGCTACTTCCACTACACATTACTTTATATTTGTTGGTATATAATTAAAGCTAACTGTTCCTTGATATTTCTCAGAAGTATTCATTAGTGGGTAAATATTTTCCTACCACTTCTCTTTTAGTTGTCAAATAAAACCCAATTACCTAAAGATGAGCATTTCCTTGGGATAAATTGCACTTTTTCGTATAAAGCCAAATAGTTTGCTATAAAGAAGGCAATTTACCTCAAACAAGCATTAACTGCAATCAGTCAATGCTCTTTCCTCAAGGTCTCCATCTATTACCACCTCCTCTAAGACTTCCATGGTATCCTTTCTTCCCCTCTCCTACACATTAATCCTTGTGGTTCGAAGCACTTGGCCTCTCCCTGCTGGTACTTTCTTAGTCCGTTCTGCCACATATGGGCTAATTGAAGGACAAGTCTAAACTGCAAGGAGATTTGAACTTACTGAGGGCAAGTATAAGATCTAATTTATCATTTTATCTTTTATTCCCTAGTGCAATTCCATGCACAGAATAGGCACTGAATAAATTGTAGTTAAGTTGTATTTACCGGTCTATCTTCTTTATGACCCTGGAATTTATTGACTTGTTTAATAAGTACTGCAGATATAGTAAGTAAGATGAGGACTGAAAACATTATTTCAACCTTTGGCCATTTCTCCCTCGTAATTCATAGTTTAGGTAAATCTTCCCTGACCTCTGTATCAGATTAGAACTTCACTAGGTAGAAAAGAGAGGAAAGAATTTTCCAGGATAAAAGAACTATAAAGAAGATTTTGAGTTTATTTGAGAACTATACGGAAGTGAGCTCAGTTTTATATTCAATCAATCACCTCTCTTTCTACTTCAAACCTGCTTCATTCAAAGAATGGTATCTTTATCCACCCAGGTTTAGGTGTCTCGCCATCTATTGCTTTCATCACTTGAAGACATTTTACAAAAAAAAAAGGTATTGGAATGGCCAAAATAAGCACAGGGGGAAAAAAAGCTCAATATCATTATTCATCAAGGAAATGAAAAGCAAAAGCAAAAAAGCAATAAGCTACTACTAAACACCCATGAGAATGATTAAAGTTTAAAAAGACCTTTTATTGGTGAGGATAGAACACCTGGAATTCTCATACACTGTTAATGAGTATGTAAAATAGTACAACCACTTTGGGAAGCACTTTGGTCACTTCTTATAAAGTTAAACAGATACCTTATGACCCTGCAATTCCAATTCTAAGTATTGACCCAGGGAAAATAAAAACATGTCTACAAAAGACTTGCACATAAATGTTCTTAGCAGCTTTATTCTTAATTAGCCACAACTGGAAACAGTTCAAATGTCCATCAACAGCGGAATGGATAAACAAATTGTAGTGCCTGCATACATTGGTACTTCCATATTTACTCAATATTGAAAAGGAACAAATTAGTGATACAAACAACAACATGAATGAATCTCAAAAACATGGTGAGCCAAGAGAAGCTAGACACGTAAGAGTACATACTATATGATTCCATTTGTGCGAGGTTCTAGAACATACAAAATCAATTTACTGTGATAGAAATCAAATTGGTGGCTGTCTAGAGTGGGCACTGCAAAGGGGTAGGAGGACTGATTGTAAAAGGGCAACAGGGAACTTCTGAGGGCAACAAAAATGCTCTGTGTATCGATCAGGGTGGTGGTTATGCATGTTTGCATTTGTCAAAACTCATCAAACTGAATACTTTAAATGTTTCCATTTGGCTTATGTAAATTGCACCTCCATAAAGTTGATTAAGAACCATAAAATGAGATCAAAGTTTTCAGTTCTGGAGTTGGTGGGCTTTAGCAACAAAAGACCAAGTAAGTCATTATATCGAGGACAGCACAATCAAATGTACCTCTTCCCTTTTTGCCCCCTAATTTAGTAGATCAGTTTTAATTAAGTAGAGTTAACCTTGGCTGTGCAATAATCTTAGCCTATAATGAACAACAGTAGTGGCCTCTGCTGACTTCCAAAAAACTGAGTTATTATATATGAGAAAATTGACAACATGACAAAAAAATTTTAAGCATGTTGGATCAATCTTCTGATTTGGGTAGTATAATCCTGGTTGTTTACTATATTCTGAGAGGTCCAGGGTCAAATCAGAGGGCTCACCATTACCAGAACATCCGTGGGAACTTCCAGCGTGACTTACCATCAAAGGGAAACCAGGAAGATTCCATTAACTGTACAGTTTTGACCCCTGCTTGTTCTTACTGTTCCATCTGAGGAGCTGTGAGAACAAGCCACTAACTTGATTTCTCAGAGCTAGTGAGGAGAGTTTCTGGCTCTCCTCCAATGACTTCTCCCATGTAGTGAATCCCCACTAAACCCTGTGCCAGCATAATGTGGGGGACAGATGTGATGACAGCAACAATTCAGATGCTTGGAGGGTCTCGTTGCCTCTAGGGTGCTCTTCACTGGTATCTCAGTTAGTCCTCCATCCACTCCTTGAGATAGGTGTTATGATCCTCCCCTAAGTGAGTTTCAAGGATTACCTAACTAGTCCAAAATCATACATGTGGTAATGATCAGGGCGAAACTTGAACCCAAATCATCTGACTACAGATTTTTCACTTGGTCCATCACACCACTCACAGGTCACAATATACGTCCTGCAAAATGAAACGGCAACTCCTGCAGGCACCACTCCAAGCACATGATTTTCACTCTAAGCGTCAGTGAGTACTAACTGGATCAGATATCTCTTTTCCATAATCTTTACTGTTTCCATGAATTCAGGATTTTTAAACAACAGTAGGATGAATTAGGAGAATAATTATACCCACACTTAAGAACGTACATGTTCATTTTCCCAGTTAACTTAGTAAATACCTGTAAATGTAAATGCAATATAAAAACACATAAATATAGGCACAACTAGAGTGTGCTTCTGATGTTAATTATCAGACCATAGTTGTGCCTACTTGGATGTTTTCTATGAGCTATTTCCCATGTGTCATTATCAGTTGTCCTTCAGGGGCAGCAGTGTGGTTAAAACAAACGGTCATTTTGTTGTCTCACTAAGGTTTTGCAGTTTAACTCTTTCACCTCCACCTAAATAGAAGTTATGTTTAAACTGGCTGCTCATTTCATACTCTCTTGTTTCTCCTAAAGATCTTTATCTGGAAAACTAGCCTAAGGAAGTAATTCACAATTCAGAAAAAAAGACTTTAAGCAAAAAGATACTATACTTATATATAAAAAATTTATTTTAAAGTACTTAAATATCCAATGATATTTGGTTATATACCTTTTGGTATGTATACCCACAATACTGAATGTTATGTAGTGATTCAGTTATATATACAAATAAATTTGTAACAGAATATGAAATGTTTTATTACAATGTTATTCAAGCAAGATAAAAATTATAAATTCTATACATATTATGATCATCAATCTGACTATGTATCAACATGAAAACAAAGTTATATATAAAAGAGATTGAAAAAATAAACCAAAATGTCAGCTAAGGATATATCTGTGGGGTATGCTTACTGATTTTTTCTTCTTTCTATTTTAATTTATTTTCTCTGTTGAGCATACATTACTATTAATTCTAGAAATCCTTACACTCATTTTAAAAGAAATCCTATCAACTGATTCAAGATCATAATTGCTCAGTATTTGATTGTTCTGGGTTGTAACTTGTTTGAATCTAGTGATCTGAACTTATTTACTTGAACTTCTTGCAATTTAATTCCATTTGAATCATATCAGTTCCATCCTTTCTAGTTTGAAAAAATTTCTCCTTGGTAGAGAAGACAAAATCCAACATTTTTTGGCAAGTCTTGATGGTTTTTCCCATCCAGAATCCAGCCCTTTCTTAGCACTCTCACTAACCCCAGTCTGATCTTGAAAACTCTCATCCAGCCTGTCACAATAAGCCCTTCCCTGTTCTTCCCACTTCCTCTTCTCCTATCCATTGATTATGGGTACCATGTCCAGATTAAGCTCCCACCTGCTCAATGATGACTACCCATTTCTACAGGATCAAGTTCAGTTTTCTTAGCCTGCCGTCAAGGCCCTTTGTAATT
The DNA here is from genome assembly GCF_965194805.1 of Balaenoptera borealis. NCBI lineage: Eukaryota > Metazoa > Chordata > Mammalia > Artiodactyla > Balaenopteridae > Balaenoptera > Balaenoptera borealis. Next base: position 36,200,501 of record NC_138860.1, on the reverse strand, counting down.
TGACATTAGGTCCTTCCTGCCTTGTTCTCACTGGTCTCGTGTGTGGATGAACAAAACTTGCAATGCCCTGGTCAAATCACCTTCCTTGCTGACCTCTGGCATCCAGTTCCCACCTCCACATCCTGACTCATTCACAGGGAATGCCCTCCCTGCCCAGCTTGATCCAAGTAAATTCTTCCTTGACCATTAGCCTGAAGGGTTCTCACTCTCCTCTGAATCTTACAGTAATACACTTATTTTCCCTAAAATATGCTTACATGCATTTGAGACATCTCTTCTAGCATTATGTTGAACTCTTTTAAATCTCATAAGGTCATTTAGTTCTGTTTGTTCTTCTCAACTAGGACATAAAGCAGTGTGACACAGTGGATAACAACATCAACTCTCAAGCCTTCTACTTGGGTTTGAATTCTGGCACCATCTCTTACGAGCTCTATGACCTGGATAAGTTACTTCATTTTACTGGGCCTCAGTTTTCTCATCTATAAAGTGTAGATAATAATAGTATCTAACTCATAGAATTTAGTGAGTTAATTTAAAGTACTTGGAACAATGCTTGGTGTGCATTTTACACCAATTAAAAATTAGCTGTCATGGCTATTATTTTAGTGTGAGGATTATGTTTCATAGTTCTTTATATCTTCCACAACTCTTAGTAAAAAAATATTTTACTAGAGAATGATGAGTAAAGATGTACATGTATTTGCTGATTATTCTGTTAATGAGACCGCCTTTATATTTTCATTCACTCTGCTGGACAAGTCAATTTAGAAATTCATATCCTCCAGTTTTGGGAAGTATTCTTATATTATTCTTTTGATAATTTTTTTCTGTATTCTCTTCCTTGAACTCCTATTAGTTAGACTATTAGTCCTAAGATTCCTATTAGTTCTCTAAACTTTGTGTCTTTTTTTTCTATCTTTTATCTCTTTGTCCTTTTGTTATATTTCCTTAAAGATGTCCTCAATTTTATCATTTAGTCCTTCTATTGAACTTTTATTACTGCTATGATCTTTTCAGTTACCATTAGCTCTTACTTAGTCTCTGAATATTCTTTTGCTTTTACCAGCATCCTTTTCTCGTTTCATAGATATAATATCTTTTTTTATAGATGATGATATTAATTATGCAGGTTTTGTTTTGTTTTGGTGGTGGGTAACTCTTCCACTGCTTGCACTGTCTGCATGTGTCTTCTGAGTTGCTTTTTTTTTTTGTCTCTGTTTTTTTAGTTTTGGCCTCTGTTTCTCATGCTGGAGGCTTTTCTCAGCTCTCTTATGATTCATAATTTTCCTTTAATATTGAAGATTAAGGCTCCAAAAAGTTGGTACAGAATTCTGTGTGTGTGTATGGTCCAGGTTGGTTTCCTTGTTGGCTTGACTGTAGAGTTATTGAGAGTAGGAAGTAGCTCCATATATTATTGTCTGAAAATATTTTCTCTTAGGTCTATCTGTTTCTCTAGAAAGAAATCCTACAAAGCCTTGCCTGGGATGGAACAGAGAGGTATAAGCCTGGCTACTAACATCCTGGGATCTTAATATTTGTCTTTCCTACCCCTCTTCTTTCGCTTTCTGTTATCTTAGAATCGAGAATTACTCTGCCTTGATTTTTCCACTTAATACCCGCTTCCTCCTGCCAAGGTAGTCACTTGGATGCTCTGGATATGAGAAGGATCCTTGGAGGTCTATATACTTCACGTATATTTTCAACCCATTCTCCTAATTTCAGTCCAAACCCTCATTCCCCCATCTTCAGAGGTTCTTGGTGCCTCCAGTTTCTCAGCTTTTGTGAGGTTCTTCAGCATAAACAGGCCAGCTTCTCCCTCTGCAGGCAGTTAGGTTTTAGCTTCCTACTCTCTGCTAAATTAGTTACCGTTCGGACACCCGTGTGCATCTCCTCACCCATTGTCATTCTCTTGTGTTTTTCTGCCTTAAAAAAAATTCCTTTCCTGGGCTTCCCTGGTGGTGCAGTGGTTAAGATTCCACCTGCCAATGCAGGGAACACGGGTTCCATCCCTGGTCTGGGAAGATCCCACATGCCGCGGAGCAACTAAGCCCGTGCGCCACAACTACTGAGCCTGGGCTCTAGAGCCCGCGTGCTGCAACTACTGAAGCCCACGTGCCTAAAGCCCATGCTCCACAGCAAGAGAAGCCACCACAATGAGAAGCCCACGCACTGCAACGAAGAGTAGCCCCTGCCCGCGGCAACTAGAGAAAGCCCGCGCGCAGCAATGAAGACCCGACCCAGCCAAAAATAAATCATTCATAAATAAATAAATTTATTTTTAAAAATTCCTTTCCTGTCACTTTAGTGGCATTTTGGGAAAGAGTAGTAATAAACATGAATATTCATTTTTCATCATTTTAAACCAGAAGTCATTGTGTGCGTATATATCTTTTTTTTTCTTTTACTGCTTAACTATTTCGTGTGATGCTATTATCACTTAAAGAACAGAAACATCTTTATCAGCCAATATTTATTTAGCATCTGGGTAGGAACTTTGAGAAAACTGGATATATCAATTAAAAATAGAGAAAATAGGCAAGAGTTTAAAAATCTTCTTTGTTTTTAGGACAGAAACATCCGGCAAGTAAGGCAAACTGGATTAGTTGTTTCCTTTTAAATGGCTTAGAGAGTAGGCTCTTCTTATCCAAAATATTACCTCAAATGCAACAAAGTGTGTCAATACATGTCCTCCAAAGCCAATTAACTTGTGAGTTATTAAAGAAAATCTTCAGGTTCTAGTCACGTTTCCTAATAAAATCATTTGACAAAGTGCTATTCACCATGGATAAAGTAATGGGGCATGTTGACCCAAGGAGAGCCTTCCTTCTCAAAGCAGCCAATACAGAAGGGCTGCCAAGGATCACAGGTGCTCAATCTGCGCACAGAGCACTAATGTTTTTACTTCTAACTGAAGTACTGTTTCAGAAATAAAGTTTTTATCATTTCAAATATGTGACAAGTCCAAGCTTCCAAGAGGAGGTCCCCAAACTTAGAATTTTTCTGTGATGATATCAACATGCATTTAAAAGACAAATCAGATTCTTGGAGAGATGTCAGTGGTTTTAATCTAGGGGCTGAAATTATGTGGCTATCTGTTCCTGGTGGACTAAGACCAAAATGTTAAAAAGAAATGTAAGTAGTTCTAGTGTGGATGATGCAATTTGAAATCACTTCAAGCTTTATTTCTTCATTTCGAACCCAAATTCAGCTATTTCCAGAGCACATGATTCCCTCAAAGTCCCACTAATTATGGGCAGCAGCTTTATCTTGGCAATGTTTACAATGAGGAAAATCTGAACGTTGGTGATGTTTCCAAAGAAAGCCTTTTCTGCTGTGAAGGACCCACAATGTCCAGTATATTTTCAGGATAAGCAGATAAAATGTGCTGATGTTGCAAACTGGCGGCCTGCATGCTGGACCCAGGACTCAGTGCGCATTGTTGTCTAGGCTCCAAGCCTCCACTCAGGCCCTGTATCCCATCTTTACCTCTCCTACTCTAGGACATTCTTCCAGCAATTGTCTCCCCTCTCACCTGCATCATCAGTTTTTTCTCTCAGTTGGATCTTTCCTGCAAACATACACACATACTGTTAATTCTCTGATTTTCAAAGAAACAGAAGTCCTCTCTGGACCCACTTCTCCCTTCAGCCACTGCCCCATTTTTATTTATTTATTTATTTATTTATTTATTTATTTATTTATGTGGCTGCGTTGGGTCTTTGTTGCTGTGCGGGCTTTCTCTAGTTGCGTCGAGCAGGGGCTACTCTTCATTGTGGTGTGGGCTTCTCATTGCAGAGGGTTCTCTTGTTGCAGAGCACGGGCTCTAGGTGTGTAGTCTTCAGTAGTTGCAGCATGCAGGCTCAGTAGTTGCAGCATGTGGGCTCAGTAGTTGTGGCATACTTGGGCTTAGTTGCTCCATGGTATGTGGGATCTTCCCAGACCAGGGATCGAACCTGTGTCCCCTTGCATTGGCAGGTGGGTTCTTAACCACTGTGCCACCTGGGAAGTCCCACTGCCTCATTTTTTATTTCCCTTAGGGCTCTTCAAAAGATTTGTAAGTAATTTCTGGGTCTAATTTTTCTCCTCCTTGAACTTATTTCAATGAGGATTTTGCCCCTCCCCCCATCGCTTTACTAAAACTGCTTTTATCCAGGTCATTAGTGATGCTCACATTTCTTAATGGTTGTTTCTTGGCACTGGCAGCAGCACGTGGCACAGTTGACCACTTGTTTCTTCTTAATGCACTTTCTTCTCTGGGATACCACATTCTCTTGGTTTTTCTTCTATTTCTCTGGTTGTGTCTTCCCAGTTGGCTTTGCTGCCTCCTTTGAATTTCCCCCAGTCCTAAAGACATTGATTTAGTGCTCAGTCCTTTGACCTGTTCCCTTCTCTATCAACACTTACTTCCTTGATGACATCTAGTCTAAATGGTATGATTCCTGAAATTATATGTCCAGTCTGAATCACTCCCATGAATTCTAAATATATCTACCCAATTGTCTAATTGACAAGTCTGCTTGGAGATCTAATGGGCATTTCAAACCTACCAGGTAAAAAACCGAGCTCCTATTTTTCATCCCACCTCCAACATCACAGTTTTCCCTATCGTAGTTAATGACAACCACATCCTTCCAGATCAGGCCAAAAATCCTGGGAGTCTTATTTGATGCTTCACTTTTTTGCACATCCTGCGTAGAATCTATCAGCAAATTTTGTTGTCTCTACATCCAAATACATCTCAAATCTAACTCCATCTCCCCACCTCCACCCTTTATAGTCTTGTCCGAGCAGGCTTCATTTCTAGCTTGGGTGACTGCTTCCTCTCAGGTCTCCTGGTCTGTCCTGACTCTGTAGAAGTATGTTCTCAGCATAGCAAGCACAGACTCTCTCAGCTTAGACATACCAGTGGTTTCCTGTCTCTCCCAGGATAAGAGCTCAGACCCTGACGATGGCCAGACAGACCTTGTAGGGTTCATGGATTCAACCATTCGCAGACTCAACCATCATGTACTACTGTAGTGTTTTTTTTTTTTATTTTTAACATCTTTATTGGAGCATAATTGCTTTACAATGGTGTGTTAGTTTCTGCTGTATAACAAACTGAATCGGCTATACATATACATATACCATCATATCTCCTCCCTCTTGCATCTCCCTCCCACCCTCCCTATCCCACCCCTCTAGGTGGTCACCGAGCACCAAGCTGATCTCCCTGTGCTATGAGGCTGCTTCCCACTAGCTATCTATTTTACATTTGGTAGTGTATATATGTCCATGTCACTCTCTCACTTCGTCCCAGCTTACCCTTCCCGCTCCCCTTGTCCTCAAGTCCATTCTCTACGTCTGCATCTTTATTCCTGTTCTGCCCCTAGGTTCTTCAGAAACATTTTTTTTTTTTTTTTAGATACCATATATATGTCTTAGCATACGATATTTGTTTTCCCCTTTCTGACTTACTTCACTCTCTATGACAGATTCTAGGTCCATCCATCTCACTACAAATAACTCAATTTTGTTTCTTTATATGGCTGAGTAATATTCCATTGTATATATGTGCCACATCTTCTTTATCCATTCATCTGTTGATGGACACTTAGGTTGCTTCCATGTCCTGTCTATTGTAAATAGAGCTGCAATGAACATTGTGGTACATGACTCTTTTTGAACTATGGTTTTCTCAGGGTATATGCCCAGTAGTGGGATTGCTGGGTCGTATGGTAGTTTTATTTTTAGATTTTAAGGAACCTCCATACTGTTCTCCATAGTGGCTGTATCAATTTACATTCCCACCAATAGTGCAAGAGGGTTCCCTTTTCTCCATACCCTCTGCGGCATTTATTGTTTGTAGATTTTTTGATGATGGCCATTCTGACCGGTGTGAGGTGATACCTCATTGTAGTTTTGATTTGCATTTCTCTAATGATTAGTGATGTTGAGCATCCTTTCATGTGTTTGTTGACAATATGTATATCTTCTTTGGAGAAATGTCTATTTAGATCTTCTGCCCATTTTTGGATTGGGTTTTTTGTTTTTTTGATATTGAGCTGCATAAGTTGCTTGTAAATTTTGGAGATTAATCCTTTGTCAGTTGCTTCATTTGCAAATATTTCTCCCATTCTGAGGGTTGTCTTTTCATCTTGTTTATGTTTTCCTTTGCTGTGCAAAAGCTTTTAAGTTTCAATAGGTCCCATTTGTTTATTTTTCTTTTTATTTCCATTTCTCTAGAGGTGGGTCAAAAAGGATCTTGCTGTGATTTATGTCATGGAGTGTTCTGCTTATGTTTTCCTCTAAGAGTTTTATAGTGTCTAGCCTTACACTATGGTCTTTAATCCATTTTGAGTTTATTTTTGTGTATGGCATTAGGGAGTGTTCTAATTTCATTCTTTTACATGTAGCTGTCCAGTTTTCCCAGCACCACTTATTGAAGAGGTTGTCTTTCCTCCATTGTATATTCTTGCCTCCTTTATCAAAAATAAGGTGACCATTTGTGTGTGGGTTTATCATCTCTGGGCTTTCTATCCTGTTCCATTGATCTATATTTCTGTTTTTGTGCCAGTACCGTACTGTCTTGATTACCGTAGCTTTGAAGTATAGTGTGAAGTCCAGGGGCCTGATTCCTCCAGCTCTGTTTTTCTTTCTCAAGACTGCTTTGGCTATTTGGCGTCTTTTGTTTTTCCATACAAATTGTGAAATTTTTTGTTCTAGTTCTGTGAAAAATGTCATTGGTAGTTTGATAGGGATTACATTGAATCTGTAGATTGCCTTGTTTAGTATAGTCATTTTTACATGGTTGATTCTTCCAATCAAAGAAAATGGTATATCTCTCCATCTGTTTGTATCATCTTTAATTTCTTCCATCAGTGTCTTATTGTTTTCGACATACAGGTCTTTTGTCTCCTTAGGTAGGTTTTTTCCTAGGTATTTTATTCTTTATGTTGCAGTGGTAAATGGGAGTGTTTCCTTAATTTTTCTTTCAGATTTTCCATCATTAGTGTATAGGAATGCCAGAGATTTCTGTGCATTAATTTTGTATCCTGCTACTTTACCAAATTCATTGATTAGCTCTAGTCATTTTCTAGTAGTATCTTTAGGATTCTCTATGTATAGTATCATGTCACCTGCAAACAGTGACAGCTTTGCTTCTTCTTTTCTGATTTGGATTCCTTTTATTTCTTTTTCTGCTCTGATTGCTGTGGCTAAAACTTCTGAAACTAGGTTGAATAATAGTGGTGAGAGTGGACAACTTTGTCTTGTTCCTGATCTCAGTGGAAATGGTTTCAGTTTTTCACCATTGAGAACAATGTTGGCTGTGGGTTTGTCATATATGGCCTTTATTATGTTGAGGTAAGTTCCCTTTATGCCTACTTTCTGGAGGGTTTTTATCACAAATGGTGCTGAATTTTCTTGAAGGCTTTTTCTGCATCTATTGAGATGATCATATGGTTTTTCTCCTTTAATTTGTTAATATGCTGTATCATGTTGATTGATTTGCATATATTGAAGAATCCTTGCATTCCTGGGATAAACTCCACTTGATCATGCTGTATGATCCTTTTAATGTGCTGTTGGATTCTGTTTGCTCTTGTTTCTGTTTGTTGAGGATTTTTGCATCTATGTTCATCAGTGATATTGGCCTGTAGTGTTCTTTCTTTGTGACATCTTTGTTTGGTTTTGGTATCAGGGTGATGGTGGCCTTGTAGAATGAGTTTGGGAGTGTTCCTCCCTATGCTATATTTTGGAAGGGTTTGAGAAGGATAGGTGTTAGCTCTTCTCTAAATGTTTGATAGAATTCACCTGTGAAGCCATCTGGTTCTGGGCTTTTGTTTGTTGGAAGATTTTCAATCACAGTCTCAATTTCAGTGCTTGGGATTTGTCTGTTTATATTTTCTTTTTCTTCCTGGTTCAGTCTCGGAAGGTTGTGCTTTTCTAAGAATTTGTCCATTTCTTCCATGTTGTCCATTTCATTGGCATATGGTTGCTTGTAGCAATCTCTCATGATCCTTTGTATTTCTGCAGTATCAGTTGTTACTTCTCCTTTTTCATTTCTAATTCTATTGATTTGAGTCTTCTCCATTTTCTTCTTGATGAGTCTGGCTAATGGTTTATCCATTTTGTTTATCTTCTCAAAGAACCAGCTTTTAGTTTTAGTGATCTTTGCTATTGTTTCCTTCATTTCTTTTTCATTTATTTCAGCTCTGATCTTTATGATTTCTTTCCTTCTGCTAACTTTGGGGTTTTTTTGTTCTTCTTTCGCTAATTGATTTAGATGTAAGGTTAGGTTGTTTATTAAGTTCTTTTTTCTTCCTTGAGGTCAGATTGTATTGCTATAAACTTCCCTCTTAGAACTGCTTTTGCCATATCTCATAGGTTTTGGGTCGTTGTGTTTTCATTGTCATTTGTTTCTTGGTATTTTGATTTCCTCTTTGATTTCTTCTGTGATCTCTTGGTTATTTAGTAGTGTATTGTTTAGCCTCCATGTGTTTGTATTTTTTACAGATATTTTCCTGTAATTGATATCTAGTCTCATAGCGTTGTGGTCTGAAAAGATACTTGATACGATTTCAATTTTCTTAAATTTACCAAGGCTTGATTTGTGACCCAAGTTATGATCTATCCTGGAGAAAGTTCCATGAGCACTTGTGAAGAAAGTGTATTCTGTTGTTTTCGAATGGAATGTCCTATAAATATCAATTAAGTCCATTTGTTTAATGTATCATTTAAAGCTTGTGTTTCCTTATTTATTTTCATTTTGGATGATCTATCCATTGGTGAAAGTGGGGTGTTAAAGTCCCCTACTATGTTTGTGTTTCTGTCGATTTCCCCTTTTATGGCTGTTAGCATTTGCCTTATGTATTGAGGTGCTCCTATGTTGGGTGCATAAATATTTACAATTGTTATATCTTCTTCTTGGATTGATCCCTTGATCATTATGTGGTGTCCTTCTTTGTCTCTTGTAATAGTCTTAATTTAAAGTCTATTTTGTCTGATATGAGAATTGCTACTCCAGCTTTCTTTTGATTTTCATGGAATATCTTTTTCCATCCCCTTACTTTCAGTCTGTATGTGTCCCTAGGTCTGAAGTGGGTCTCTTCTAGACAGCATATATACGGGTCTTGTTTTTGTATCCATTCAGCCAGTCTGTGTCTTTTGGTTGGAGCATTTAATACATTTACATTTAAGGTGATTAGTGATATGTATGTTCCTATTACCATTTTGTTAATTGTTTTGGGTTTGCTATTGTAGGTCTTTTCCTTCTCTTGTGTTTCCTGCCTAGAGAAGTTCTTTTAGCATTTGTTGTAAAGCTGGTTTGGTGGTGCTGAATTCTCTTAGATTTTCTTGCCTGTAAAGTTTTTAATTTCTCCTTCAAATCTGAATCAGATCCTTGTTGGGTAGAGTAATCTTGGTTGTAGGTTTTTCCATTTCATCACTTTAAATATGTCCTACCACTCCCTTCTGGCTTGCAGAGTTTCTGCTGAAAGATCTCCTGTTAACCTTATGGGGATTCCCTTGTATGTTATTTGTTGCTTTTCCGTTGCTGCTTCTAATATTTTTTCTTTTATTTAATTTTTGATAGTTTGATTAATATGTGTCTTGGCATGCTTCTCCTTGGATTTATCCTGTACGGGACTCTCTGTGCTTCCTTGACTTGATTGACAATTTCCTTTCCCATATTAGGGAAGTTTTCAACTATAATCTCTTCAAATATTTTCTCAGTCCCTTTCTTTCTCTCTTCTTCTTCTGGGACCCCTATAATTCGAATGTTGGTGCATTTAATATTGTCCCAACGGTCTCTGAGATTGTCCTGAATTCTTTTCATTCTTTTTTCTTTATTCTGCTCTGTGGTAGTTATTTCCACTCTTTTATCTTCTGGGTCACTTATCCGTTCTTCTGCCTCAGTTATTCTGCTATTGATTCCTTGTAGAGAAGTTTTAATTTCATTAATTGTGTTGTTCATCATTGTTTGTTTGCTCTTTAGTTCTTCTAGGTCCTCATTAAACGTTTCATGTATTTTCTCCATTCTATTTCCAAGGTTTTGGATCATCTTTACTATCATACTGTGAATTCTTTTTCAGGTAGACTGCCTATTTCCTCTTCATTTGTTTGGTCTGGTGGGTTTTTACCTTGCTCCTTCGTCTGCTGTGTGTTTCTCTGTCTTCTCATTTTTCTTAACTTACTGTGTTTGGGGTCTCTTTTTTGCAGGCTGCAGGTTCATAGTTCCCGTTCTTTTTGGTGTCTGCCCCCAGTGGCTAAGTTGGTTCAGTGGGTTGTGTAGGCTTCCTGGTGGAGGGGACTGGTGACTGTGTTCCAATGGATGAGGCTGGATCTTGTCTTGCTGGTGGGCAGGACCGCATCCGGTGGTGTGTTGTGGGGTGTCTGTGGCCTTATTATGATTTTAGGCAGCCTCTCTGCTAATGGGTGGGTTTGTGTTCCTGTCTTGCTAGTTGTTTGGCATAGGGTGTCCAGCAGTGTTAGCTTGCTGGTCGTTTAATAGAACTGGGTCTTACCTTTGAGAGGGAGATCTCTGGGAGAACTTTTGCCATTTGATATTACGTGGAGCCAGGAGGTCTCTTGTGGACCAATGTCCTGAACTTGGCTCTCCCACCTAAGAGGCTCAGGCCTGACACCTGGGCCAAGCACCAAAACCCTGTTGGCCACACAGCTCAGAAGAAAAGGGAGGAAAAAAGAAATAAATAAAATAAAATAAAGTTATTTAAATAAAAAATTTTTTTAAATTATTAAAAATAAAAAAATTTTAAATTAATAAAAGAAAGAAAGAAAGAAAAAAGAGAGCAATCAAACCAAAAAACATATCCACCAATGATAACAAGCACTAAAAATTATATTAAAAAAAAATGGACAGACAGAACCCTAGGACAAATGGTAAAAGCAAAGCTATACAGACAAAATCACACAAAGAAGCATATACATACACACTCACAAAAAAGAGGAAAAGGAAAAAATATATATATCTATATATTAAAAAAAAGGAAGAGAGCAACCAAATCAATAAACAAATCTACCAATGATAATAAACTCTAAATACTAAACTAAGATAAACCTAAAACCAGAAACAAATTAGATGCAGAAAGCAAACCCCAAGTCTACAGTTGCTCCCAAAGTCCACCGCCTCACTTTGGGATGATTCATTGTCTATTCAGGTATTCCACAGATGCAGGGTACATGAAGTTGATTGTGGAGATTTAATCTGCTGCTCCTGAGGCTGCTGGGAGAAATTTCCCTTTCTCTTCTTTGTTCGCACAGCTCCTGGGGTTCAGCTTTGGACGTGGCCCCACCTCTGTGTGTAGGTCGCCTGAGGGGGTTTGTTCTTCACTCAGACAGGACGGGATTAAAGTAGCAGCTGATTCAGGGGCTCTGGCTCACTCAGGCTGGGGGAGAGAGGGGTATGGAATGTGGAGCGAGCCTGCGGCAGCAGAGGCCAACATGATGTTAGAACAGCCTGAGGCGTGCCTTGTGTTCTCCCGGGGAAGTTGTCCCTGGATCACGGGACCCTAGCAGCGGCGGGCTGTACAGGCTCCTGGGAGGGGAGGTGTGAATAGTGACCTGTGCTTGCACACAGGCTTCCTGGTGGCTTCAGCAGCAGCCTTAGCGTTTCATGCCCATCTCTGGTGTCCACACTGATAACTGCAGCTCACGCCCATCTCTGGAGCTCACTCTGAATCCTCTCTCCTTGTGCACCCTGAAACAATGGTCTCTTGCCTCTTAAGCAGTTCCAGACTTTTTCCCAGAATCCCCCATGGCTAGCTGTGGCGCACTAGCCCCCTTCAGGCTGTGTTCACGCAGCCAACCCCAGTCCTCTCCCTGGGATCTGACCTCCAAAGCCGGAGCCTCAGCTCCCAGCCCCCACCTGTCCCGGCGGGTAAGCAGACAAGCCTCTCAGGCTGGTGAGTGCTGGTCGGCACCAACCCTCTGTGCGGGAATCTCTCCACTTTGCCCTCTGCACCCCTGTTGCTGCGCTCTCCTCCGTGGTTCCAAAGCTTTCCCCCCACCCACCCCCGCCTCCTCCAGTGAAGGGACTTCCTACTGTGTGGAAACTTTTCCTCCTTCACAGGTCCCTCCCAGAGGTGCAGGCCCCATCCCCACTGTTTTGTCTCTGTTTTTTCTTTTTTCTTTTGCCCTACCCAGGTACATGGGGAGTTTCTTGCCTTTTGGGAAGTCTGACGTCATCTGCCAGCGTTCAGTAGGTGTTCTGTAGGAGTTGTTCCACATGTAGATGTATTTCTGATGTATTTGTGGGGAGGAAGGTGATCTCTACGTCTTACTCCTCTGCCATCTTGAAGGTATCCTACCAGTACTGTAGCATTTATTGAAAAAATCCACATATAATTGGACCCACAAGGTTCAAACCCATGCTGCTATATGGTCAACTATATTTGCTGATGCCACCAAACCATGGTCTCTCAAGAATAAAGATTAGGAACTAAACACCTTTATGTTTCTAGCAACTAACTTTATGTTTGTCTAGCGGTGTATGACGTAGAAGATACATTCAATAGACATGTGAATAAATGGATAAATGAGTGAAGTTGCCAAGGACAGAGATTTGATTCAATTCTCTTTCCTTTCATTAACTCTCTTTGTCAGGGGCTGTGCACATAGTAGCCACCATCTCATGGACTTATAATAATAAAGTATCAAATCACTTAGCTGCAAATGAGTGATTAAATATCTCTCAATCTTTCCTAGGAATTGTGAGTCACAGGGATCTGGGTGTGGTACATGATGCGCTCTGTCATAATATACTACAGGGCTGTTTACTTTGCAAACAAGTCAACTCTTCTACCAGACACAGAGCAGAACAGATCCGTTTTAAGATAGCCTAAACTAGGATAAACTCAAGAGGCAGAAAACATGACACAGAAAATATACAAGCAAGAGAACAAAATACATGCCATTTACAAGATGCTATTTCATTTCCTATTTAAAATTTTCTAAAAGAAAAAGTTAAAAATGCCAACTCAGCCTTGCCAATTCTGTGGTTTCTATTAGTAAATAATATTTTTGTTCCACACTGTCAATTTCAGATTCTTTCTCTTCCACCATCTCTTTAAAAAATATCCAGCCTCTATGGAAACAGTTCCATTGAGCAATACTATTCCATGCCTTCTGCTTGCTGTCAGCTCCTGACCTCTCTTCACCACTGCTCTTTATTTATTGAAGCCTTTGGCATCCTCAGAGGTTTTCTCTCCATCCAACATCCACCCATTTTTCAGGATGTCATCATATCCATGTTTAACATCCTAGACACTTATTTCCTTATTTTAAATAACTTCCCCTATTTCAGCCACCCATTTCCATAGACACAGCCTGGAGCTTTTCACCTAGAATTGTTCTAGCTCCAAAAATATTTTGTTAGACATCAGACTCTGAACATAACCTTTAATCAATTACTCTCAATCTACCATTCTTTGTCCTCAGTGAGACCTCCAATACATAGATTCCTCTACTTTCTATCCCTCTCTCAACTCATATTTTCATTTCTTCCTTTCTGATTGAGATTTTCTGACCCATCACTTCTCCATTTTTCTTTTCAATACCCTTAACTTTCTTACCCTGTTCTACCATTGTACCTGCCTGATCAAATACCAAGGGGATGAACCCCTGTGCAGCCCATTTCTAAATCCTCAGGCAATCTACTAGAGAAAATAAAGACAACCCAATGGCCACTAAATCATCTGGACTGTGTTTCTCCATCAAATCTCTCTGACATCCTCTATCTCACCTATTTCACACTTTTCCCACTTTTCTCAAGTATCTACCCTCTTCCCAACATATCTCTCTCTAAATCTCAGTGGAGGAGTTTCCCTAATTAGAGAAACACACTTTAAGGTTCACTTCACCAGTGTTTCAGGAGAAGGCAGGCTTTGTCTCTTGAGCCCTTGGAAGGTGCTTCACTCCACTGTCTGCTTCTCCTCACCTCTCCTAAACCCACCAGGAGAAAACCTTTCTTTGCTGCCAATCACCACCTGGAACACATGGACACAGCCTCTTCAAAGTCATGCTGGATTTCAGCAGAGGGGTAAATATAGGACAGGCCACACTTTTTAAAAAAATTCTCCATCCATTTATTCTTTGCAACATTATCATGTAAAGTTATCCTGATACATCAAATTTTCTGACAAGTTGGTGGTAGGTAAAGAGGTCCTACTGTGTAAAGGGAAATTAAAAAGATAAGCAAATCAAAACAATAACAACCAAAACTCTTGGCTAAACATAAATGTAACCATAATCCAAGAGAAAACAAGGGAAAAGGTCAAAGTATTCACAAGAAGTGCTCTCATTGACAGACCCCATTTAATGGCTTTGGCCCCTTGTCCTATAGGGCTGCGAGTCAGTCCTCTCCCTACTTTTGGGCTTTGGTCTGGCCATGGGATCCAGTCTCCAGCTTCCAGGCAATACATAGGTGGAAATGACGAGAAGGAGCAACTGTCAGGTCCAGGAAGGAAGGGGCCATGTCTGTCTTGCTTGCTCTTGAAATCTAAGACCTAGCACAGAGCTCGAGAGATAATAAGATTTCAATAAATATTTGAGGTAACAGAGGAGAGAAAAGAAGAAGAAGATGTAAACAAAGACCATCTTGATATTGACTTTGCCTAAGTTGTGTACTGGGTATTTTTGTATTTTCTTCTGACAAACTCAGGCAATCTCTGACCATCACCTTTTCCTTAGTCTCTCATATAGTCCCTTTGGAGTTCTAGTGGACTTTCTATAATGTCCATTTATTCTTAGACTTGAAGTCCTTGGTCTACTTATGACTAGCAGAATAAGTGTGGATTATGTCATGTATCTAGCATCTTGATAGATATGTCATATTGCTCTTAACATTTATGTGGATCACACATTATGTAGCATCCCTTCTGTACCAATTTCTATTCTAGGTCCTTGATGAGGGCAGTAACAACAAGTTCCACATATCAAGATGCTTATCATCTAATAGTTATAATAAAGTAATGAATTTTGTAAAAGATGACATAGCACACCCAAAAGCAATTTTTACCTTTAATGCAAATGTAATTTATCCATTTAAAAAAGTTAGTCATGTATATTTTCCTTTATCCACATAATAAGGAGGTACAACATACATCCTTGTTGACAGACTCATTGAACAAAAGCAGTCAGAACCAAATTATAGAGACGCTGTACTTATTTCAAATCCAGTGCCTGCTAAACCTTGCCAGGGATACCTTGGTCTCTGTGGAAGTCTCTGTAACCAGGCAAACATGATATTGCTATGGCATTGTCTCTTGGAACAAAATAAAGCCCCAAGGTCTTTGGGGAGTTGAGGCCACTTTGGACTTTAGATCAAATTGGAGTCTAAAGAAGTCAACCATAAAGTACACCAGAAACATAGTATATGTTCATATATACACTGATGCACCCACAAATATAAATCCTGGGTTCCTACTGTTAGTACTCTAAACATGTGGTTGGTTCTTCTACTAGGATGTCTATTTTGTCTTTTGACAGAAGAATAGAACTTCAACTTAAATATTTATTTTTGGAAAGCAAGATTGACTTATTTTAATAGAGTAAACAACTAAAAAGAAAGGAAGTAAGACCAAGAAGTAGAAAACTTTGTTTCTTTTGGTATGGGGAAAGCTTGAGTGTGGAGGAGTTTGAAAGAGAACTGAACAAACATGATCATATAGGAAGAAGGTGTAATTACAACAGAGTGAAAGTTCTTTGATGTCCGAAGATGGAAATTGTTATTCAGGCATGAGCACACTTAAACACACATTGCCAGAGTCATTGTATTGAGATTTTAAGCCTATATGAAAATGATGTCAGTAGAAAAGGAAAAAGGACATTTCTCCACAGCTGGAATTTTAATTTTCCTTTGAAGCAAGATTCTCCTACTTCCCAAGCACTTCTGGTTTAGGTACAAAGTCCTGGGCTTAGAATCAAGAAATGTGAGTGCCAGTATCAAATCTCCTAGTAACGAGCAGTCTTACTTTAGGAAAGACAAAGAATAGTAGAAATACAGCCTTGGAAAAAACTTCAGAATTTTCTTAATCCATCACAAATGCAGCCGGGACTTGCCTGTGCTTCAGTTTTCCATTCTGTCAAACACATTTATCACTTCCCTGCCTCCATAACAGAACTGTACTGAGGGTCAAATGAACTGGGAGGTTGGAGAGTGGCTCATCCCTATCATCTCTTTTATCCTTGGATCCCCATGTTATTTACTGTTATTCAATCACTTTTTTTTTTTTTAATTTTATTTACTTATTTATTTATTGGCTGTGTTGGGTCTTCGTTTCTGTATGAGGGCTCTCTCTGGTTGTGGCAAGCAGGGGCCACCCTTCATCGCGGTGCGCGGGCCTCTCACCATCGTGGCCTCTCTTGTTGCGGAGCACAGGCTCCAGACGCGCAGGCTCAGTAATTGTGGCTCACGGGCCCAGTTGCTCCGCGGCATGTGGGATCCTCCCAGACCAGGACCCGAACCCGCGTCCCCCGCGTTGGCAGGTGGACTCTCAACCACTGCGCCACCAGGGAAGCCCCTCAATCACTTTTTTAAATTGCCTAGGCTTGTTTGTTGCACTGCATTTTTCTACCTTGATTTTGAAAGCAAGGACCTATATGTTAAGTATATAGCATATATTAAGTAAATAAAGAGCCTGAAATATATTATTTTGTTGAGCAGATACTAACAACTGAAATTCACTATGTGGTTACTATGGCACCAGGCACTGGGCTACTGTATAGTCCTTAGAAGTGGGCAGCATTGATCCTCCTTTTCCATCCAAGGAGACTGAGAATCAGAGAGGTTAAGCAACTTCCCAAGAACACACAATTAGGAAGTAGTGGAGGAGAACCAGACTCAAATTTTTCTGGCTCCAAGGCCTTTATTCTTTCCATGCAAACAGGATTGATTAAGTTAAAAGTGGTTTGGAAGTGTTAGACATAATTATGACAAACACTGCATTTGTCTCAGGGACCTAGGAGATAAGTGCAGGAAAAATCAGGAGGAAGTAAAGGAGGAAAGATCCTTTTGATATTATTGAAACCAAAAGTGAGAGAAGTAGGAAACTATCGTGCATCTTATACCTCCAAGGATACTCCACAGGAAATTTCATTCAGCCTTATCTTCTACCCCTTTCCTCAGCCTAGCTACTGCTCTGCCATATGTTCTACTGTTCTTCTCTTCATATCCAAATGAGGCATAAATCTTTTTAACAATTAGATTCCTTAAATTTAATAACTGTCCAAATGTCTTCCATTTTCTACTTTTCAGATCCTCTTACCTCTTCTTTCTCTCTGGCGGGGCAGTGCAGTGGGCTCAGCTTGGGCACTGGCTTTCAAGGTTTGATTCCATAATGAGTGGAAAACTACAAGCCATGCCCTCAGGGAGCGCTTGAACCCTGCTTTATGCAGCTTCTAAGCTTTCACGAGGCACTGGCCACCAAGGATACCTGGCAATAAAAACAATTGCAGTTTTAAATGGCAAATCCTCCAGGAAAAGACTCTTTATACCTTTCTCAGATTTTTCTACAATTTTAACTCCTTTTTAGCTGCTGCTTTTTAAATTACAGGCAAACTTCACCTGAAGAAACCTCTACAGAACAAATAGTCTGAGTAGGTGAAATATGAACCTCCTACACTTTTAATTAATTCAATACTTGTTGATTGTCTACTATGTGCAAAGCTTTGTGCAGTGAACTTTGAATTGATGGGAATTCAGATTCCCAAATAGATTGCCAGAGCTACAACATCACATGCACAACAACACCTGGACTTGCCCAAACTTCTCTTTCTCCCACTTGCTATCTTCTTTTTCTTCTGCTCTACGTCCTACACAAATACTGACCACTTTTTTTTTAATCTGCTGGGCAGAAAGCAATCAAAGTTTTGTTATAAAAAGATATGAAGATGCATACAAAGCATAATCTATGAGTGTTTGGCTTTCTAGAAGTTTGACAATTGTCCTGTTAGTCAGAATTACCTCTAAAAAAGAGAAAATAATTAGTGTCAAATCACATATTACATACTAATATAGATTTCATATTATTGACATTGAGTAAAATATAAATTAAAGACAAAAAACTTCTAACTGAACGATCGGAAGTCACCACTCAGTATCTTGGTGTATTCCCTCCTGACTTTTTTCTCTCATATTATTTTTACTTAATATTATATTGTGAACATTCTTATATGAATAAAAACTTTTAAAATATAGTCCATTTCTAAGTTGTCAGTAACTTATTAATCATTCTCCTATTGTTGAATGCTTAGGTTGTTTCCAGTTTTTCACTATTGTAAATAAGGCAAAGATAAAACATCCTTTATGTACATTTTCCCAGTATTTTTATTATTTTACTGGTGGACAATTTATCTTATACCATACACAAAAATCTATTCAAAATTGATTAAAGACTTTGGCAAAGATTTTGGATATGACACCAAAAGCAAAGGCAACAAAAGCAAAAATAGACATGCGGTATTGCATCAAACTAAAAAGCTTCTGCACAGCAAAGGAAACCATCAGCAAAATGAAAGGGCTTCTATGAAAGGGGAGAAAATATTTGCAAACCATATATCTGATAAGGGGTTAATACCCCAAATAAATAAGGAACCCCCTCAAGTCAATAGTAAAAAATCAAATAACTCAATTTAAAAATGGACAAAGGAATTGAATAGAAATTTATTTAAAGAAAACATACAAACGGCCAACAGGTGTATGAAAAGGTGCTCAATACTGCTAATTATCAAAGAAATGCAAATCAAAACCATGATGAGATATTACCTCATACCTCCTAGAATGACTGTAGAGTTACTGTGTGATTCAGCAATCCTGCATCTAGGTATATATCCAAAGGAAACGAAATCATTATCTTGAAGAGATATCTGTTCTCCATGTTCATCGAAGCATTATATACAATAGCCAAGACATGGAAGCAATATAGATGTCTGTACATGCAATGGAATATTATTCAGCTTTAAAAAAGAAGGAAATACTGCCATTTGCTATGGATGAACCTTGAGGACGTTATGCTAAGGGAAATAAGCGAGACACAGAAGAACAATTACTACATGATACCACTTACATGAGGGATCTAAAATAGTCAGACTCTTAAAAGCAGAGAGTAGAATGGTAGTTGCCAGGGGCTGGGGGGAGGGGAAAACAGGAAGGCAGTAGTCAAAGGGTACAAAGTTTCAGTTATACAAGATGAATAAGTTCTAGAGATGTAGTGTATAGCATAGTGCCTGTTGTAAATGATACTGTATTATATACTTAAAACTTTGCTGAGGGGGTAGATCTTATGTTAGGTGATCTTATCACTTTCCCACTGCCTGGGATAAAACTCACTGTTTTCCTCTACTCATACTCATAACACTTCTGACACCAGATAGGTGGGTTTTCCACACCAAGAAATTCTGACACTGCCTGGAGTTAATGCAGAATCCACAGGTCAAGGGCTCAATTACAAAAGACTGTCCCTACCCCTTCAGATGCCAATATCAAGTAGTGGTTACCCACAACTTCTGACTTAGCTACAAATCTGAGGTTCCCAGGACCCTCTCTGTGGGTTCAATAATTTGCTAGAGTGGCTCAAAGAACACAGGAAAAGAATTTACTTACTATTACTGATTTATCACAAAAAATATTTTAATGGATACAAATGAACAGACAGAAGAAGAGATACCTAAGGCAAGGTTTGGAAGGGCCCAAGCACAGGAATTTCTGTCCCTGTGGAGTTGTGGTGGCCCACCCACCTGATACAAAGATGTGTTCATCAACCTGGAAGCTCCCTGAACACCATACTATAAGGATTTTTATGGAGACTTCATCAGGTAGGCATGATTGATTATTAAGTCAATTTCCAGTCCCCTCCTCTCTCTGGTGAATGGTGGGTGGAGCTAAAAGTTCCAAGTTTCTAATCATGGCTTGGTCTTTTTGGTGACCAGCCCCCATTCAGGAGCCCACCAAGAGTCACCTCATTAGAACAAAAGATGCTCCTATCACTCAGGCAATCCAAGGGAGTCAGGACCTCTGTGTCAGTTGCTCCTATCACTCAGGAAATTACAAGACTTTTACAAGCTCTATGTCAGAAACTGGAGTCAAAGACCAAATGTCAGCAGGAACTAGTAGGAGAAACCAGTATATGTATTGCTTATTATTTCATACTCATGAAAATTCTTAAAAGTTTGAGTGGCCAATATTTAGAGATTTTGTAATTAGAGATGAGAGATCCAATTTGCTAAGCATGAGGAAAGGGGACATTTTCTAGGTTATAGTTAACATTCTTTGAACATCAACTATTTTCAGAGCATCTTCTGTAAAATGTGACCTAGAATAGGGTAAAGAAAAGAAAAATGCTGAATATTAAGATATCTAAATCTATGAATTTTTTTGGTTATAGATAGAATAATTATATGTCCCAACTTACCTGGGCAGTCCCAGTTTGCACCTGTTTTCTTGGTGCATGGTTATCGATATTATGAGTTCTCTATTTTACTCTCAAAGTGTTGCAGTTGGGATGATAAATTATATGGTCACCTTACTGATGACAAATTGAAATTATAATGGAGTAATCACACTTCAGGCATACAAAAATGGACTCTGAAGGACCATTGGAGACCTGGTCTCAGACACATCTCTGCACCATTGAGAACTTGAACTTTCTTTGAACTGTACCAGACCCAAGGACACCACCAGCCGTATTCAGAACAACACTTGCCAGCTGCAGCCTTAAGATCTCAAAGTCTTCCCTTGGAACCATGTTGTATGCCAACCAATACTTACTTAACAAGCACCCTTAATTCTTACCAGCTCCAATTATAATTCTTGATAAGCAAACCATATAACTAACTGTAACCTTGCAGATTTTGCCTTTTATAAGCCTCCCCCACTTTGTAGTCTGGCAGAACACAGTTCAAGTGTGTCTTGAATCTGAGTCTCCCAGCCTGCAGTCCCAACAAACCCCAAACCAACACCTTTTTATTTCAATCAAGTCTAAATTTCTCAAATTTTGGTTAACACTACCTATAGTCTCAGTTCCTCCTTCCCAATTGAAACTTTGTAGATGGGCAAAACAAAAGCCTTCTAAATGCAGATTTCCTGAAGTCAGCTTCGCCCAGGTCTCATTCAGGTCTATGTGCTCAAAGACTATAAAATTGTTCCCCACATTTTTACTTACTTGCCAACTTACTTATGGCAAAGTTCCACATGTGATCTTGGACTTAAGTAATTCTCTTAAGGATGAACAGTCAAGAGACAACACTTTAACTAGAATGCAGAAATATATGAAATGACTTAAGGTGACATAAACTACATCAAGTGCTTGCATATGTTTATCTTCTGATCAACAGGTTTCCACGAGTGTGATAAGGAAAAAGAGGCTTGACATTGAAAGAAATGCAGAAATAGAAATATTTAGAGGAAAGAGAACTGATCTGGGAGTCAGACTATGTGAGTTTTTGCTAGTTTAGCCATTATGTATGAACCTGGGTTCCCGCTTTTTATGTCTTGTCCCTATAGATTTCAGTTATCTAGAGGGAAAAATTATGATGTAAATTTAAATCATTCTTCATTTGAGCCAATCTGAACTTCTGAACATCCTTCATCTCCTTAAATATATTAGTCTCTCTCTCACTTTCTGACCCTTGCACATGCAATTTCTTTATTCTTGAATTCTCAGCATATCACTTCCTCATGGAAATCTCAAATTCCCTGAATCAGGTCAAGTGATCTCATGGCTTCTAAACCTCGTCAAAGCACTGAGGTTTAATTTCCTATTAAATTGTCAAAATTCTTCCTTTGAGACCTTAAGCTCTATGAGAATAAAAGCCATGTCTATTTAATTTGCTTTATACCCTCAGCCCTAGAACAGAATACACATAATTGATGCTCAGTTATATTTGCCAAATGAGTGAGTAAATGAATGAGCAAGGCTGTGTTCAAGTCTTCGTATCCAAGGATACAGAGCCAAGGAAAACATGGTTCCTACCCCGAAGGAGCACACAGTTAAAGCCAAACTGGAATGACTTTAATAGAAGGCAAAATAAGTTTCATAGAAGAGGTACAAGAAAGATTCTATAGGAGGTCAGAGGGAAAGGACAGCACATCAGAGTTAAGAAAAGGCTTCTTGAAAAAGGGAGTATTAGTGATAGGCCTTAAAAGAAGGCTAGAAATTCAATAGGCAGAGATAATTATATGCAGTTAACATGCAATTTACTGTAAACTTATTATGTACAGGAAGATAGTTTTGGGCACTAAATTAGTAAGAAGACAAATAGGACAAAAGTCCTGCCTGAAAGAAGCCAGTGATCTAATTGGAAAACATATAGACGTACTAAAAGCTATGGCACAAGGCAAAAATGTATTCAGTGCTAAAATAAACAGTGTGAACAGAGAGCTGTGGGAGCTCAGAGGAGGGGGTGGAGAGGGCAGAGAGAGAGAAAAGGGATCGGTTCTGACTGGGTCTATCCCTTCCACTAGGGTGGAGAACAGTAGAGCAAAGCCCGGCAGCTGTGGATTTTAATGAACTTGGAACTTGCCTTTGTTTCTCTTGTTGCTTGGCAACGCTCCTTCTGGCTCACGAGACAGTCACCAGTGGGAACAATTTTTTAAAAGGCTAAACTTTAAATCCCCCATTTACAAACAGACCACACTTGTAAAACTTTCCTCCAGATAACTGCCTATTTGGGCAATGACCTTGGCTGTGTTAAGAGCATTTCACCCAAATTTTACCTTCCCTTCATGTTTGCCACACCCTCATGGGGTAATCACTAGACTCTTTTTTACTCTTTTTACTTCAGTAACTCCCAGGGACATTTTGAACTTGTTTCTTCCAAAGGGAGCTCTGACTGGTTGGAACGTACTTCAGGTGAGATCTCTTTATTTCCCCTTTCCCTCTTGGACTCTCACTTTGGGAGTTACAGGCAGCGGTGCTCTGCAGAGTCCCCTTGGTGCATGTACCAAATGGCATGCCTAACCCAGCTGGCTGCCTCAGCTCTTGGGGTGCTCCAAGGTTGCTCAGCAGTAGCCTGAGCTGGGGAGAAGAAGTTTTTTTTGTCTTCAGTTAAGCTGAGGCTGATACATGGATTCTAGTTCCTGCCATGGACACAAATGCACCGTATCTGTGTATAAGTGTCCAGGGGGATTGAAGCAGCAATGTTAATACAACTGCTGACCTCACAAATGTGAGAATCCTCTTAATCTTCAGCATCATGGCATTTAGCTGATGATCAGAGACCTCTACTCCAGACCACTGAAGATATAAGGCCGGTATTAACTAACAGTTTCTAAAAAGTCCTTGGATACATCATAGCCTATACACTGTTCTGTGGTTTATAGGATCCTCCCACCCCCTAGATTTCTGGAAATATGGGAAAGTTGGCAGGGAACTTATTTTTTTCTTGGAAGGGGATGTCTTCTCGGGAGAAGGAATATAGCAATTACTCTGGGACCACAGGATGGTACAATGCGACGATGAGATCATCTTGTAATGCCCAAATCCATCTAGTCCTTACCAAAGAGAGAAATGCAATTTATACGAACACCAGGTGACAACACCAATGCTATCATCCATACTATTGACACTAAATGACTTTGGAAACTCTCTCCATTCCACAAAAAAACACGTCTGCCTTGCAGATGAAAGTTTTTGCAAAATCTGGAGGCGTTATTTGTTTAGAGCAGGAAAAAAGTTATAGACGCTAAAGACACTAAAACATTCATTTTCCTGTTAATTTAAGCATAGCTGATGCAGAGTCAAAATACAATATATTTCAGAGCAGAAATAGCATCCTCTTCCTGTCTCTGGCATCCCTGAATGTGACCAGCCCACCCAAAGACAACAATTATGCTGAGCAAGTCCTTTGTCATTTGTAAACCAGATGAAAATCTGTGGGAAAAAAATCCTTCCCATTAAAAAAAAAAAAAAACTGCGAATTTTATGTTTAATTCATGGGGAGGGTTTGATTTTTAATTTATAGTTTTTTAAAATAGATACACCAGTATTCATGGTGGAAACATTTCCCTCTACCCTTCCTGGTTCTTCTGGCTGGTATAATGATTAAAACAGATTATCAGGAGAAAATCAAATTTAATCTTGTACAGAAGGGGCTCCTTAAGAATATGAGGCCCCAAAGGACAATGAGGCAATTGAGGCTTATATGCTATTCTGAGCTAAGGAGATGTGGGTAGGGATCTGGGACTTCAAAGGGGAGGAAAACAGTTCACTGGGAGATGGGAAGAGCATGCAGTTTGGTAAACAAATGTTTGCCATGCCACTTGGAGAAGTCTTTCTTATGTACAACAAAGTTATCTTTGGTGATGGCTCTCTTCTGGTTCAGGCTCCTCATCTAAAGTTTTTTAGGCAGTTAAGGGGGAGGTAAAACAGACAAACAACTTCCTGAGTCTTCTGTTTCTTAAAAATAATCAGCCTAAAATAATCATCATGCCAAAGAGACACATTTTGGGGTGGCAAATTTTGCTCCCCTGTATCCAAAAGAGGATGAGTAAGGAAAAATAAGCACTCTGTAGGAGGGAATTTAAAGAAAGAGATGCACACCCATGTTGTGTGTGTATTAAATGTTTTATGAAGTTATATTTTAGAATCAACAGTCTTACTGCTAGAAAGCTGAAAACTGCTATTGACTCTGAGCCACAAAAACCCTACTGACCAAGGGCCACATCCTTCCATTTCACTGATTCAGTTAACGTTTTTCTCTCAACTGGAAACATCTTACTGTGTGTCTGGGAAATTCCTTACCACAATATTTACAATGCAAAGCTCTAGGGAGGGCAGATTCTGGCTAGAATCTGTAAACCAGGCATCTCATAGTGGCTCAGTCGATGTTAAAGCTGGTGAGTTCTGGGCACACACACGCCTCTGGGGCATGCCAGTAACAGTACAGGAAAGAAATACGAGTTGCTGGTGAAGGTGGAGAGGGAGATTCCCCCTGCTTACGGGAAAATGATTACAAAATGTACCATGCTGGGTACATATCACACCCATCTGAATAACTCAAACCTTTATGTGGTTTCTTTATTAAAGCTAAGAGAAAGTTAAAAGGGAAGTTAAAAGACACGTACACAGATAAGAACTAAGATACATCTGACAGCCTTACCTGCAATCATTGTCCTAGGAGTAAGAGGTAATTCACAGTCATTCCCCACTGGACTAGTCATCATTCTGGTGTTTCAAATTCCTTTCATGCTCTACATCCTTATAATTTCCAATCCCTGTGCCCACCACATTTTGAAATTTTGTGTGGTAGAAATGTTCCTTTTCTGCATATTTTTTTCCAACATCTGAAGAGTTTGACTTTTGTTCTTGTTTGCAGGCTTGATCCTGTCACAGCTTCACATGAGGCAGGATCCTGAAAAGAATGGAGAGAAATGTCTGAACTCAGTTCCCAACTATGGCACTAGACACTTGTGAGTGTCTTCACATGCCTTTGGCTGAGCTCCAGGCATGGCTGGATAAAGCAGAGATGGAAAAGCTTCAGCTGTATTATATTCCCAGAGTCACAAAGACAGGTTTTTGCTTTGTTCTGAATCCCTCTCAGAAGAAAAATCCGTTTTTCTCCTGAGGTTGAGCCTCAACAGAACTCAATAAATGTAAAACACTCATGTCAGTTCTGGTTAATTCTCTTCTCCCAATCCTACTGACCTGTGGGAGTACCATGTGGCTTCTGTTCCATCCTGAACTTGGTTAATATGTGTCTTGAAAAATTGCAACATTCAAAATGCTTAGGCAAGCTCAATGGACAGAGGCAATTACTAAGTGTAAATTTCATGGCTGAAATACCACGACCTCCGCAAAGCCTCCCAGCTAAAATGGTCTCTCTCTCTGTCTCAGCCCTGAATTCCTATACATGGCACTGACATTTAACCAAAACAGCTCTGACCTTCTACTTAGTTATTCTGCTACTGACGTCTTATCTCTCCAGGTGGAGTTTGAATTGTTAAAGGGAGGAGGCCTTGTTTTAACTTTCCCTTTATTTCCTAGTAACACATGCTCCAATAACCCTGTATTAGGCACTCATTAAATATTTGCTTGATGAATAAAGGATTCTTCCTCCCTTCTCCTCTTGCAGCAGTCCCATTAGACTAAATTGATTCCCCCAACATTTTACACTCTAGAGTCTGTTAAAAAGAAAAACTACAGGCCCCAAATGGTGTCAATGGTGCTAAAATCCATGATACCAAACTTAGAATTAATACCTGACTCAATTGCAGTTTCAACCTTACCCAGTAATATAATCTTGATCAGCCATTCTGGAATTTTCTGGTCCACCAATGGGGTAATCTGTTGCCTGGGCCCTCTTCATTCCCATCCCCCCACCCTCCAATCCCCCACTTCCCCATCCCCCCCAACCCTGCCCGGTAAGAAGCAATCTACATGATAAAACCCCTCCCATCTCTTCACCCCAAAAACATGTCCTGGAATAAAAATAATTATTTTCTTTTGCTTATAGCTCCCTTGCCCCATCTTTTTTCCTATAAAAACCTTCTGTTTTGTACAACCCCTCAGAGCACCCTTCCAGTTGCTGGATAGGATGCTGCCTGATTCATTAATCACCTAATAAAGTCAATTAGATCTTTAAGTTTACTCAGTTGAATTTTGTTTTTTAACAAGTACAGCACTAGTAAGCTGTTTGTATGGTTCTGGCTATCAGTCTTCATGAGACTCACTGCAGTAAAATCAAACAGTCATCATCTGGGAAGGGCTGGCCAGTAATATTCTTAACATAAAACACTCAGTTTGCTCTCGCCACTCTCATCCTTCAACCTGGCAACAACCCTCAGAGGAAGGAGGGCACAGAACATATTTTCCAGCTACAGTGTCATTGAATACAAAGTAAAACAGATAATACAGTGAAGTTACATAAATTATGATGAAAATTGGGATTAAAAGTTTGTTAACTGATACTCACCCTATGACATTTCGATTACAATCCTAAAGGTCATGCCTATTTACAAACTGAAAGGAAATCTGGCCAGAAAAAACAACTATGACCAATTGTAAGCAGAAAAGACATAGGTCATTTGTCCTAAGTGTGCCTCCTGTGCTCATGTTTCCATATCTCCCCCTCTCCTCGCCCCCTGCCCTGATTGATTCCATTGCATTCTCCACCACAAATTGGCCAGTTGCTTACTATTATTCCTGACTTCAGAAAACATGTTACAAACAAATGGAGCTTAATAACTTTTCTCTGTGCGAAAAAATCCTTTTAAGAAGATGCAGAAAAGCAGTGATGATCAACACAAATGCATTGTTAATGACAGAAATTCCAGCATTAGCCCAGTCCAGGTGAAAAATAAAATGTATTTTTAAATTTAAGGTAAGCAACTACTGACCATAAGTATTAATAAGACCAGCTCTGTCATAAATGTCTCCTGCAGATCTAAGAGGTCAAATATTTCTGCACAAATCACTTAGGGTTGTTTTTAAAGGGCGAGATCATCTCACCCAGCTGTTTGGTGATCTAGTATCCTGGAATGAAAACAACTAAAGGTCAGTAATAAGTCTTGCCTAAGGCTGTGATGATATTTTCACTTTAGAGTTCTGGGTTTGCCTAGAAAGGAGCTGCCAAATCCATTAGTAAAAGGAAATGCAGTACTTCTAACCTTTCGTTTTATAAGAGAATTTTCAAATGAGTCCAACAGCTAGGCAAGTGGCTCTGCTCCTCCCAATCTACCTTCTGCTCTAGGCTCTCAGCTTTTGGTTGTTTCTATCACCCTACACTGACCCCTACTTGAACTCTGTGCCATTTCATTTTGGCCAAAGTGTGGACACAAACTCATTTCTCTGTTTCCCCCTTAGCACAGCTAAGACAGAGTGGAACTTTCACAAAAGTCTTTTCTAAATGCCAATTAAAACCAAAACAGTAAAGGAACCTAAAATACATGAAAACTCTGTGGCATATAGACTACAATTTTCTAATTTTATATGTGCGGGTGTGCATCCAGGAATTATAGAACTTGTCCTATTTTATACCCTATCTGAGACGGTTTTACTTAACCCTAAATGGCTGACACAAATTTATAGCCTTCTACCTGTGTTCTGACTTACAAAGTTCTGGCTCAGCTTCCTATGGACGAAATCATTTGAACATGCTGATAACCTTCTAGATACCTTGACTACATTGTGGTCAAGATCAAGAGAGATGGGTTTCCACTCCGTCCCCAGGGCTTCTGCCTCCCCTCTCTACCAGCACCAGCAGGGCCTCCTTCTATGTTCTGATCCTTGTAGGCAGCAAAATTTGCCACCCCAAAATGTTCTCTTTGGCATGAGGATTACTTTAGACTGATTATTTTTAAGAAATAGAAGATTCAGGAAGTTTTTCTTGTTACCTCTTCCCCTTTAACTGCCTAAAAGAATTTAGATAAAGGACCTGTTCTTGGAATAGAGCTATTACCAGAGATATCTGCAAAGAATATGGGCTAGGTGTGGTGGGAGAGATCAGAGTCCACTCTGTGTCCCATTGTCTCTGCAAAGCCCAGCAAACATTTGTTTATCAAATGTTTGCTTTTCCGTCTCCATATAAATTGCCTTTGTCCCCTTTGAAGTCCCAAACCACTACCTCCAACATTCTCTTTTGTCTTTAGCTGAAGATGGTATCTAAATTGAGGGCTTAGGCCCTTTTGATGAGTTACTCAGTTTTCCTGTGTCTCTTCCATGTATACATGTTATTAAACTTTTGTTTGATTTTCTCTTATTGAGCTGTCTCACGTCAATTTAATTCGCAGACCAGCCAGAAAAACCTAGAAGGGTAGAGGAAAATCTTTCCACCCCTACACCAGAGAAACACTATTTTAGTCAAGTGATTGATGGCCATGAAGGACTCCATTCCTTAGGTGAGAGACTCCTACTCCCACACACCAGAAGATGCCTTCATCCTGTAGAAGTCCAATAATATAAGATACCATAAATGATTAATTAATATAGCATTCCCCTGTCCATACAATGAGAGTGGGTGAGGAGATAGGGGCAGTTCAAGAGCTGTACTTCCCCCATAAAAATCAAATAAGCTATCCCCAACCCCTGAATTAACATTGAAAACTACCAAGTTTTTTCTGTCCCAGTAGCTTATCATTGGGTTCATGTCATTAGAGTGTTTATTGAAGCAAAGAGGCTTGATGACTTTTCCAACACTATACTGTTTATATACAATGACAACTACTGATTTATCTGCATAAGATTTCCATCAATAAAGTTTTTCCTTTACGCTGGTCTCATGTGATCAGCTTGCCCAAACCTACACAGACCCTGAATATATTTGATAAGGTTGCATGAGTCTTTGCAATGACAAGATATGTGGTGATAGTTGGGAGAAACTGGGCTTGCCATGGACAAGCTCAAGTTCCCAAAATAGAGGATTAGATATTTGGTCATTAATGTTTGTCATTATAAGTTCAGTCATTCTAACCTCATGATGAATGTCAGGAAGCTAATGAATAGGAAAAGGAACCTGCTGACTTATGGCCAGAACTTCCTCTTCTTTAAAAAGAATGGTGAATGAGCTGAAACTAAAGGCTCCACTTTTATCATTTGGCCTCTGAAGCCTGAGAAAAGCAGGATATGGACTTCTGACCTATTGATTCCACCGAGTTCATAAACATGAATTCAGACAAAAACAAAATGTTTTCTATTTATTGGAAAAGGAAACAGGTCTAGAAAACATTTTTTGCTCAGCTCTTGAATGTCTAATTAAATTCAGGAGTGTTTATTTGGAATAAACTATGCCTACATGAATAAAGCTATCAATTTGGTACCTTCCTGCCACCCACCTCAGCCCCCTTTACCAATAAGATGTGCTCTAGCTTGTTCCTCCCTGCCCTTGTGCCGAATTTTGTTCCCGGCCTACTACTTAAGCCTTCAATTTCCTTCATCCTTGCTATTTACTTCTACTACCCAACCTAAAACAAACAAACAAACCAAAACCATCACCTCTGCTTTCCCGTCAAAATAATCCAACTCTGCTCTCCATCGTCAGACTTTCCTACTAGGCCTATACCCACAGCTGGCCTTGTTAGGCTCACCTTGATTGCCTCTTATCTTAACAGAAACGTAGCTATCTTGATATTACTTCATGCCCAGCTTGCCTTTCTTTGTGAAATCCCCATCTTCCACTCCCACTTGTTTTTTGATGGAAGAGAAATTTCTATCCTTTTGTGCCTTTCAACCCATTAATCTATTTTTATTAGAAGTCTTTCCAACCCTTGATCATTACACTTACTAACTTCCAGAATGTTAACCCACTGTTTACATGGTTTTGTTTTCTTTTGGTTTTGGTTTTTTTGGCTGCCCCCCTGCACAATATGTGGGATGCAGGTTCTTAGTTTCCCAACCAGGGATTGAGTCCCCTGCAGTGGAAGCACAGAGTCCTATCCACTGGACCACCAGGGAATTCCCCCACATGGCTTTTATTGATGATATTTGCTCTCCCATTTTTATTTTCCATCCAAATTCCTGCTACTATCATTCATTTCGTGAGCTAACCTTTTTAAAACATTTATGTGTCAGGTCTATTTGTATCTACTGCTTTGGCCTCTTTGACATCTTTATGCCCCAATTCCTGTTTCTCCAGCTCTGCTGATCTTCATCGGCTCTGCACTTCCCACCAGCATGTCTCCACTCTGACCCTAATCATCTCAAAACCCCTGAACTCCATCTCCATACTCTCCTATTGAACAATTGCCTTGCTGTCTTCTATCTTTATCCACACATGTTCCATTTTCCTATAACCACTGAACCAACTTTTGACTCTCACCAGAATCTTTCAATCAAAATTTTTTTCATTCAGTCTGTTATAATTGCACAATTCCCAATTTAACCCTGAATCCGGGTAGTTCAATAGTTTCCCATAATCCGCCTATTCATTCATTCTTCCAACAAATATGTTTTAAACATTCTCTATGCACTAAATGCTGAGATATGATTGAGGAAGAAAATAGACATGACCTCGGCCTTCATGGAATTTGCAGTCTATCAGGAGAGACATATTAAACAAGTAAATGAACAAATTTGTAATTACAAAATAACAAATTAAGATTTATGAAAAGTGCTAAGAGAAAATAATGGGGGAAGGCCCACTTTAGATTGGGAGGGTAATGAAAGTGCTCTCTGAGGAAGTGGCATTTAAGCTAATGTATGATGAATGAGGAAGAATAACATGAATGTAGGGCCTGAGATAGGAAAGTGTTGGGTATATCTGGGGAAAGGCCAGTGTGGCAGGAGCAAGCAAGAAAGTGGCTCCAAATGAGGTTGGAGGACTAGATAGGATTCTAATCATGCAAGATTTTGTAGACCATGTTATGGTGTTTGAAATATGTTCTAGGACTTCCCTGGTGGTGCAGTGGTTAAGAACCCACCTGACAGTGCAGGGGACACGGGTTCGTGCCCTGGTCCCAGAAAATCCCACATGCAGCGGAGCAACTAAACCCGTGTGCCACAGCTACTGAGCCTGCGCTCTAGAGCCCTTGAGCCACAACTACTGAAGCCCATGTGCCTAGAGCCCGTGCTCCACAACAAGAGGAGCCACTGCAACAAGAAGCCCTTGCACCGCAACGAAGAGTAGCCCCTGCTCGCCGCAACTAGAGAAAGCCCGCAGGCAGCAACGAAGCCCCAACACAGCCAAAAATAAATAAATAAATAAATTTATGAAATATGTTCTAGGTGCAATGGAAAGTCATTAGCAGTTTTAAGCAGATTAATAGAATAAAATTTGCATTTTAAAAAGGTCTCTGGGTTTTTCAGTGGAAAATGAGTTAAAGAGAGCAAGAGTAGAAGTAGGAAGAACAGTTAGGAGGTTATTGTAGTTATTATAAATCAGAGATAATGATGGTTTGGACTAGAGAAATGGCGGAAGAGATAGAAATGTACTTTGGAAGTAGACTCAACAGAATATAAGACTAGATTAAATTGAGAATCTGAAAGCAGGGAAGAAATCAAGGGTGGTTCCTGAGATTCTTACTTGGGCCCTGGGCAAGTGATAATATTACATTCGTATATAATATTATAGTCATGATGGGAAGGGGAGAGATTCGGTAGTGTTAACAAAATTCAACTGAGTAAATTTGTATATCTAATTGACTTTATTCAACAATTCATGAATCGGGCAGCATCCCATCTATTAAACAGAAAGACGCTCTGAGGAGCTGTACAAAATGGAAGTCTTTTATAGTCAAAAGGTGCATGAGACAAGGAAATCATAAGGAAAAGAACGGACTATTTCAGACAAGGTCACCTTCCTTTGGGGGAAGGCAGATTACCTCACTAGTACTGACCAGGAAATTCAAGACTAACTGGTTAAAAGTCACATTCCTGGACGGGGCTGAAAATGCAGTTAGGTTAAGTATTAAGACTTGGTTTACTGACACAGAGCTTAGCACAGCTGACTCCATTTGGGGCCTGTTGTTTCTTTTTAACAATATCTACGGGTCAGGCATGGGAGACAGAGGAGGTAAAGAACTCCTCTTGGTACACATTAAATTTGAGATGCCTATGAGATTTCCAAGTGGAGATGTCAAGTAGGCAGTCCTGCCCACCCTCTGCCATAACTGCCCTGCCATTTTCCAACTCTGGAACACTTTTAGTATCATCTATGTACTTTGCAATTGGGCCCAGGCTTCAGTACTCCTCAGGAAAGATCCAGAACCATGAAAATCTGACTCACTGGAAGTGTGGCAGAGAAGGCTCACTGCCCACCAAAGATCTGTAATCCTCTTTCTTAGAAAACAGTTTTAGCTATGAAGCAGCTGCTCAGACAGCTTTAAAGACAAGGGAATATGAGCATAGGTGAGGTATAATTCTTCCAAGAAAAGGTGGTTAAGACGTGAGCCTACTTTCTTTATATTCTCTCTTTTCCCTCCTGACAGTTTGATGCAGATAAATAGGGTGACTTTGGAAACTACCTGTTGAAGATGATGGAGACACAAGAGCAAGAGCCCAAGTCCCCAAATCACTGCCTGGAGGAAAGCTGACCAGGAATGACCTTTTAGGAATTTACAAAATGAAGAAAGAAGCTTCAACTTATTAAACTACTGAAATTTAAGAGCTTATTTGTCATAGCCATTAGCATACCTTAACATACTTAATTAACATCCATTTCCCATTGGACTTTGATTGTTGCTTAAATATCTTTTGTATCAGGAGTTATAGTGGGACCTGATTTATATATTTTTGTAGGAACTCTGGGACATCCAGACAAACCATTTAGTCCTTTTATGGTCAATGCCATAAGAATTGATGGAAACTGAGCGTAAGGTTCCTGGATGCCTAGGTTTACTATCTACATTAAAAAAAGATTAACACTGCCCGGAACATTGCTCATAGGTAGGAGGAAAGTTCAAGTTCTATCACAAGGGGGTATATCACAAAGATCCCTCACTCAGACTCAGTCTGTAGGAGAATTTGGTCATAGACAGAAGGGGCTAGATGTTTTTAAAAAGCTAGGCTCCCTTTCAGGGATCAAAAGAAATATGATTGCTTAGAGGCTGGATTATCTAAATTGGGCTACAAGATGTGACACTTCCTGTGGAAATGTTCATCCACTTGGAGTGAAGAGAACTGCAGATCTCAGTGGTGGGGTTGTTGATGAGAAACTGTATGGAGCAGGAGCCTCTAGCAGGATGGAAACTGAGAGCTGTGACCAGAGCAGTACTGTAGTGGAATCAACATAATGGTGACCATCCAGGAAGGAAATCGGAGCTAACACTGGGTGGGTAGTGGTCAGTATGTAACAACAGGAAAGTAAGGCCAAGGAAAACAGCAACACAAGGAAGGTCAATCAGAACCCCTGGGTGTATTCTCCCCTCTGTCCTGACTGCCATCTTACAGTTCCTTATCAGAGATGGTCGGAGCCAATGGAAGAGGGAGAGAGAAGGGTTAGAAGGAAAACCACTTTTATGGAGCAAAAAACTAAAAATATGCGTCTGTTTTTTCTAGAATTGTAATATAAATCCTTTGTTTTTTCTTCATCTTTTCCCCCCTTTTAGAGACAGAGGTTATGCATTTTCTAGAGTCATCTGCTCGGTTTCTAAGGTAGTGTCCACAGCAGCCATCTCATGACTTCTTGTTGGAGAATGTAGAGATGGCATAGCTCCACACCAGTCACTTGACCCACCCTTGGATAACCTCCCATCCCACTTGACCTAGGTGGAAGGCATTCAGTGTAACCCCAACGTATTCCTCTTCAGATTATTCCTGTCTATAACCATATTCTTATATGGCACTCTTAGCTCTTGTGGACATACTTCTCTTATTTCCCTTCTCTGTCTTCCTCTTGGACCTTGTCCCTCCATTATAACCTGTCACTAACTACCTTTTCTTAACTTTAAAACTCTCAATGACCTGAAATCAATTTTGCTTGACTCTGGTGCCCACTCATCTATCATCCTATTTTTCTTCCTATTTACTTGCTTATTGTGCTTATTCTCTATTTTTTCTTTCCAGAATATAAATTCCACAAGGCAGCAACATTTGTCTGCTTTTTTCACTTCATTATAAAAGTGCAGAATAGGTGGTCTATAAATATTTGTTTCTTTAGTAGCCACAACTCTATAAGGTAAATAATTTTTAAATCCTCATTTTATGAATAAGGAAATTGAGACAGAAAAATGTTAGGACACACAGCAGGTAGATGGAGGACCCATAATTTGAATTGACAGTGGATTCCAGATTCTGTATTCTTAACATTACATTGAATGTAGCACAGCAATTTATTTGAAATTACAGTATTGTTTATTTAAAAATTATCATCAGTCATACTTACAAAGGTCAATTTTGTGGATATAGTCATCAACTATTGTTTGAAATATTTTTAGGAGACTTTATTTTTCCAGGATCTGTTCATACATTTTGTCTGACCCTGTTTAGTGAACACAGATGTGGAGAGCCCTGAAGAGAGATTTTAAAATGAATTTTGATGTAGATTTTGAGCAGTGGGAGCTGAAGTCATCCAAATGGCAAGGTGGCCCCTGGAAGCAGAATGAACTATGCCTGGAAAAGCTGGAAGTTTGGTTTTAAGTTAGAAGTGTACCACTCTGCAAAGTGCATCTCTAAGGATACATCAAACATACATTTTGCGCTAATGCCAAATGGCCAAGTATTAAAGTATAATATTTGAACAAATGGGAGACGAACACTTACTAGCAGTATCATGGAATGCATTGGATGCTGCAGGAAAAAATTAGACTTTAACCCAAATCAGTTTCATAATTATTTCAAATACATTATGAATATTTAATAGTCAAATTTGTTAAGTTTGATATTCTCATGTAGGAACAAGAATTTATCAGCACTGCCAGCTGCTCGATTGCTCCTATCTATGCTGACTGAACCACTTCTTTGTGATACTTCGTAGGTCTTCACTTTCAACTGACATCAGAAGAAGAGCAAGATATTTGGGGGCTACTTCATTTTTCCTTAACAATTTCTTCTCCCCTTCATATGTCTTATAATAAGTGATTATATACAGATTGATGATAATATATCATGAATGTTACATATGATTTAGAATTTTTCTTTTTTTGTCACATTTGAAGTGGCCAGCTTTGACATTCTCCTCTCTATTTGTTTTGGTGAGCTCCTTATAGAACTTGCTCTTTAAAATGTAGTGGACTAAATGAAATAAAATAATTCAATTCAGCTATTAAAAGTCATTTTGTTTAACACAATGAGTGCCACTGTATCAAGCAATTTTATAAAAAGGATCACTTTGATACAATTTAATCTATTATTCTGCCTTGTATTCTGCCCATATATTAATTACTTAATTTATGAGATGTTTGTTGGATGAAAAATTATGTTTTCCATAAAGTCATCTGTATAATGTACTCTCAATATTTATATTAACTATCAAACTATTCCTCTACTTATTTAAATGTTAAAAAAAATTTTAATAAACAATCAATAGCTTTAACAATCATCAATAATCACAGGGTGTATTTGTGATAATACCTCTATGGTATATATATATATATATTCTTCAACTGACTGATAGGATCTTAGTATAAAGCACACAAGCAGACTTTTCACCCTGAGTTACATCTAGAATACCTACCTATACTTAGGAGAGAATGTTCTGTAGTGCCTATAAATCTGAATGACATTCTTTTTAGACATTACCACCACTGTTACTCTGATTAGCTGTGATTAGATATGGCCTTCAGGAATGCCAGGAATTACATTGCAAGAGACATTCAGCTATTTGGCCTTCCACATGACAAAGCTGAATAGCAAACTGTGGTCAAGTACTGAGGCTACTGGGTGCATCTCTGGTAGCTACACCACTAAAATGGTATTGTAGGCTGGAGGGGTATTTGTTCTACTGTGAAATCTAATGTGATGGTTTTCCTGGGACACATGGGTAGGGGTAGGCAAATGCATTCCTGGCCTGGGTGCACGTGTCACAAGTTAATGTGAATTGAAGGATGTCAGTAGTAAGTACATCACCAGAGACCCACTGGGTCCTGCTCAGCATTTTCGAAGCGCACCCTAATTGCTTGGATTATCCCTAGATGGGTTCTGGCAAGCAGTCATCAAATATGGCTTACCATGATCCTCTTTACTTTGGTAGAAAAAAGCAATAATAGCATTAGCTAAGACGCCTTGGTTAGACATGCTCCCAAATAGTATTCAGAACCATTCTGTGGTCTTTAGCAGCAGGAATGTTTGGTTCCACGTGGATAACCACTAATTTCTTCCACCTTCCCCACCAGGCTGGACACTAAAAATATCATATCTTCTAATCATCCCAAGAACCCATATTACTCACAAAAGATAGAAATTGCATAGCAAGCCTTACAATGACTTTAGATTACGCTCTCGTACAAATTCTGAAGTTTGGAACAGGGGCAGCCCTGGGACGGTTGGGAGGGCTGTGAAAAGCAGAACCCGTGAGAGAGGGAAAACATGTCCAGCAGAACCTCTGCTAATCGGTCCTCAAGTGTTGCTACCTCCTGGAGGGAGTAGGCTTGATCCTCTCTTGGTACCCCATTGTAAATACACTATGGCCACAAACTAGACCTAGTAAATGGCATGATAAAGGAAACAGAGTTGTAGCAAAATATCTGAGCCCTCGCCTTTGGAGGACCTGGAGCAATGATCAATCAGGCCAGTGATGGAATTTCAGGTCCCAGGAGGCAGGATCTAAGGCAGAGAACCCTGATCTCCAGGGGACCAGTGATCTCATTATTAGAGACCACACAGGGATTGAGTGGCAATAAATAGCAGTATGTCCAGGGGACTCAGGAATACCTGAATTATGCTTTGCCAAATATGCCTCACCTTCCTTCCCTGCCATCACTCTATCTCCACCTCTGCTCCCTGGCCCTGGCTCCCAAATTGGGAGATATAAGGTCAGGAAATGACGTGAGCCAGGACCTGGCCTCTCAGTTCCTCAAGCTCTGTATCTGCAGTGACATGCTCCTCACTCAGTGACATTCAGCACCCTCTCCAATGGCCATCCTAGACTTGGTCATTACTCAGAACTGTTTCACCTAAAGAATGAAGAATTCAAATATGCCATTCTGTGACCACAACCTTTTGTCTTTCTGGTTTGTTCATTCTGAATAGTCTCCTGCTATTGAGATCTTTTAGCAACATCCTCAACCCCTCTTCAGATGGAGAGTCAGTGGTGCACATTTCAATTTTTTATCAGTATCTTAAACTGTTTGCCCCTTTGTCCTTTCATCACATGCATCTAACAAAATCCTATGCTTAAATGAATCAGGGCTCAGTTGTTCTATGCCAACAGAGCTCTGGGGAAAAACAAAAACATAAAATTAAGCAGAATGGTGCCACTATAAATTTATGACACCAACTTCACCCGGGCCTTCAACTCTGACTCTCTGGAAATTCCCTCTTCAATAAGGTCGCTCTTACATTTTCTACAATATTTTTAATCCTCCTCTACCTTTCTTGAAATGCAGACCTCCCTACTTCTTCCCTCTGTTTGAGGAGGTGGGCTTACTTCTTACTTCAGTGGGAAAACAGAAGCTGTAATAAAGGACGTCTCATATACAACCAAGCAGCATCCCCATCTATTCTTTCCTTTTTCCCCTCATTAAATGGAGATGTCCACCTTCCTATCTGAGGTTACTTTCTCTGCCTGAGCTCTGAATCTCATCTTCTATGGCTTTATCACAGAGAAACTTGGGCTACTCTCCCATCCCAGTCTCCTCTATGCCACCTCTGTCTATCAGCAATTTATCCCTTAACCTGACGTCCTGCTTCAGCTACTGCCTTCTCTTTGTCTTTACTTTCTTTAGCAGCCAAGTGTAATTTTTGTTGGTCTTTGGAATTATACTGTTTTCTATTACTATTATTTTATAAGCTTATATAAAAATTATGATTATTGTTATATATTATATATATAAACATGCTCACATTACCTAAATACAAAATGTCAAATAACTGCTTTCTCTTCCTAACCATCTCCCAAATACATACCCCAGAGATAATCGCTATAAGATTGTTTGTGTATATATGTATGCAATATATATAGATGTATAAGAATTTCTTACACAAATGGAATCCTATGATACATGCTGTCCTGCAACATGCTTTTTTCATTTTATACATTTTAGATATCTTTCCACATCAGTGCATATGAGTACACCTCTTTCTTTTTAATAGCTACATTTAACTTTAATGGCTTTTTGATATTCACTGCTCTATCTTCATAGCCTGGGACAGTGTCTGGCACATAGTTGGCATTCTATGAATATTCGGAGAATAAGTGAATGAATAAAGTACACTGTTTATAAGTGCACTATAGTTGAAATGAGTCCTCTATTGATAAACATTTGAATTATCTTCAGTTTATTGCTTTTACAGATAAACTTGGCCTAAACAGCAGTTCACACCCTTCCTGTTGAATCTTCTTGTCCATACATCCTCCTGACTCCCTTTGACTGTGCTTCTCCATCTATTTTTGTTAAAATTGTCTCTGCTTCATGTGTGACCAGCTAAGAAATTGCCCTTGATTGGCATGCACAAGAAACCCAAAAAGAATGAGCATATGTGATTTACAGAATTTGCTGGAAATTTCTGTAGTCCTACTAAGGTAGTCATTAGTGTGGTTCACCAATGATTCTGACTCTTCTCCTTCCAGACACAGAGTAGGATAGTTCTTTTTTCCCTTTAAAGGTCCCTTAAAGTGTCTTTCTTCTGCCAGTAAAATGTGCACTCTTAACGAGTCAGCGTGATTGTCCTGTTCCTTCCCCCTACAGCAGAAGTTTCTTTTGCTTAGGTCCCAGAGCAGAGCTCTCCCTGCCAACCCAAGATGGGTATGCAGTGATAGCAAGAAATAAATCTTGTTTGTAAAGCCCCTGAAATTTGGCGATTGTTTGCTATGAAAGCCAACCTAGCTCCTCCCAACTTCCCTGTGGTCCAGGGAAGGACCACATCAAATTCTTGCAGCTGCTTCTTCTATTTTTATAAAGGATTTTAAAAATTGAGTTATAATTAACATACAATATTATATTAGTTTCATGTGTGCAACATAGTTATTTAATACTTTTATAAATTATGAAATGATCAATAAGACCAGTTACGATCCGTCATCATACAAAGTTATTAGTGTTACTGACTATATTTGTCTTGTTTTTTAGATTCCACATATAACTGAAAGCATATGGTATTTGTTTTTCTCTGTCTGAATTATTTCACTTAGCATAGTACCCTGCAGATCCATTCCTGTTGCTGCAGATCCATTCCTGTTGCTGCAATGGCAAGATTTCATTTTTTTTTGTGGCTTAATTATATATATTATATATATATATATAATATATATATATATATATATACACACATATATATATATATCTCACATCTTTATCCATTCATCATTTGATGGACCCTTAGGTTGCTTCCATATCTTGGCTATTGCAAATATTGCTGCAATGAACATATGGATGCATATATCTTTTTCTAATTAGCGTTTTCATTTTCTTTGAATAAATACCCAGAAGTGAAATTGCCGAATCGTATGGTCATTCTATTTTTAATTTTTCAAGGAACTTCTATACTGTTTTTTATAATGGCTGAACCAATTTACATTCCCACCAACAGTGTACAAGGGTTCCCTTTTCTCCACATCCTTGCCAACACTTGTTTCTTTTCTTTTTAAAATAGCCATTCTGAGAGGTCTGAGGTGGTATCTCATTGTGGTTTTGATTTGCATTTCCCTGATGATTAGTGAGGTTGAGCACATTTTCATGTACCTATTGGCCATTTGTATGTCTTCTTTGGAAAAATGTCTATTCAAGTCCTCTGCCCATTTTTTAATCGGATTGGGTGTTTTTGTTCTGTTTTGTTCTTTTGAAATTGAGTTGTATGAGTTATTTATATATTTTGGATATCAACCCCTTATCAAATATATCATTTGCAAATATCTTCTCCCATTCAGTAGGTTGCCTCTTAATTTTGTTAGTGGTTTTCTTTGCTGTGCAAAAGCTTTTTAGTTTGATGTAGTCCCATTTGCTTATTTTTGCTTTTGTTTTCCTTACTTAAGGAGACATATACAAAAAAAAATTGCCAAGACTGATGTCAAAGAGGTTACTGCCTATGTTTTCTTCTAGGAATTTTATGGTTTCAGGTCTTACATTTCAGTCCTTAATCCATCTTGAGTTTATTTTGGTATATAGTATAAGAAAATGGTCTAGCTTCATTCTTTTGCATGTAGCTGTTCAGTTTTCCCAACACCATTTATTAAAGAGACTGTCTTTTCTCCATTGTATATTCTTGCCTCCTTTGTCATAGATTAATTGATCCTATGAGCATGGCTTTATTTCTGGACTCTATTCTGTTGCATTGACCCATGGGTCTGTTTTTGTGCCAGGATCATACTGTTTTGATTACTACAGTTTTGTAGTATAGTTCCAAGTCTGGGAGCATGATACCTCCAGTTTTGTTCTTCTTTCTCAAGAGTACTTTGGCTACTCATGGTCTTCTGTTGTTCCACACAATTTTTAAAATTATTTGTTCTAGTTCTGTGAAAATGCCATGGTTATTTTGATAAGGATTGCATTGAATCTGTAGATTGCTTTGGGTAGTATAGACATTTTAATACTGATTCTTCTAATCCATGAGCACCATATATCCTTCCATTTATTTGTGTTGTCTTCCATTTCTTTCCTCAAAGTCTTATAGTTTTCAGAGTACAGGTCTTTCACCTCCTTGGTTAAATTTATTCCTATGCTGCACAGCTTCAAAGGCATCATGTGGACTCCCTGGTTCATTCCTCCCCCAAGGCTGGGCTGGGCACTCTGGGCCCCTTCCAAAGGCCCGTGCTTCAGAGATATGATCCTTGTAAGTGCAGTCCACATCTCGTCTGACTGACTTTTTCTGATAAAATTTTTCTCTATCCATGGCTACCTCCCTCCAAAAAATTATTCGTTATTCAACAAATCTAGTACACAGTCTCTCTCAGAGAAATTGGAAGAAGACAAAATGTAATTGTTGGTTTTTTTGTGGGTTTTTTTGCCTTATAACTGAAGAGTTTTATTTATCTGTTTATTTTTGCAATTGTTTTTTAAATAGGACTATGGCTTTTTTAAAATGTTTTATTTTATATTGGAATATAGTTGATTAACAATGTTGTGATATTTTCAGGTGTACAGCAAAGTGATTCAGTTATACATATACATGTATCTATTCTTTTTCAAATTCTTTTCCCATTTAGGTTTTTACAAGGAGCAGAGTTCCCCTGTTGGTTATCCACTTTAAACATAGCAGTGTGTACATGTCAATCCCAAACTCCCTAACTATCCCTTACCCCACATTTCCCCACTGGTAACCATAAATTCGTTCTCTAAGTCTCTGACTCTGTTTCTGTTTTGTGAGTAAGTTCATTTGCATCATTTCTTTTTAGATTCTGCTTATAAGTGATATCATATGATATTTCTCTTTCTCTGTCTGACTTACTTCAATCAGTATGACAATCTCTAGGTCCGTCCATGTTGCTTCAAATGACATTACTTCATTCTTTTTAATGGCTGAGTAATATTCCATCATATATATATGTGCCACAACTTCTTTATCCATTCCTCTGTCAATGGACATTTAGGTTACTTCCATGTCTTGGCGATTGTAAACAGTGCTGTAATGAACATTGGGGTACACTTATCTTTTCGGACAATGTTTTTCTCCAGATATATGTCCAGGAGTGGGATTGCAGGATCATATGGTAGCTCTATTTTTAGTTTTTTTAAGGAACCTCCATACTGTTCTCCATAGAGACTGTACCAATTTACATTCCCACCAACAGTGTAGGAAGGTTCCCTTCTCTCCACACCCTCTGCAACATTTATTGTCTGTGGATTTTTTGATGATAGCCATTCTGACTGGTGTGAGGTGATATCTCATTGTAATTTTGATTTGCATTTCTCTAATAATTAACGATGTTGAACATCTTTTCATGTGCCTCTTAGCCATCTGTATGTCTTCTTTGGTGAAATGTCTATTTAGGTCTTCTGCCACTTTTTTTAAATTAATCTTTATTGGAGTATAGTTGCTTGCCCATTTTTTGATTGGGTTGTTTGTTTTGATGATATTAAGTTGCATGAGCTATTTGTAAATTTTGGAGACTAATCCCTTGTTGGTCACATCATTTGTAAATATTTTCTCCCAATCTGCAGGTTGTCTTTTCATTTTGTTTATGGTTTCCTTTGATGTGCAAAAGCTTTTGAGTTTAATTAGGTCCCATTTGTTAATTTTGTTTTTATTTCCATTATTCTGGGAGACAGATTGAAAAAAATATTGCTATGATTTATGTCAGAGAGTGTTCTGCCTATGTTTTCCTCTAAGAGTTTTAGAGTGTCTGGTCTCACATTTACGTCTTTAGTCCATTTTGGTCTTATTTTTGCATATGGTGTTAAAGGGTGCTCTAATTTCATTTTTTTACATGTAGCTGTCAAGTTTTCCTAGCATCATTTGTTAAGGAGACTGTCTTTGCACCATTGTATAGTCTCACCTCATTTATTGTAGATTAATTGACCATAGGTGTGTGGGTTTATTTCTGTGCTTTCTATCCTGTTCCATTGATCTATATGTCTGTTTTTGTGCCAGTACCCTACTGTTTTGATGACTATAGCTTTGTAGTATAGCCTGAAGTCAGGGAGCCTGATTCCTCCTTTTTTCTTTCTTAAGATTGCTTTCAGCGTCTTTTGTGTCTCCATACAAATTTTAAGATTTTTCTTTCTAGTTCTGTGAAAAATGCCATTGGTAATTTGATAGGGATTACATTGAATCTGCAGATTGCCTTGGGTAGTATAGTCATTTTGACAATATTGATTCTTCCAATCCAAGAACATAGTATGTTTCTCCATCTGTTTGTGTCATCTTCAGTTTCTTTCAGCAGCGTCTTATAGTTTTCAGAGTACAGGTCTTTTGTCTCCTTAGATAAGTTTATTTCTAGGTATTTTATTCTTTTTGATGCGGTGGTAAATGGCATTGTTTCTTGAATTTCTCTTTCTGACCTTTCATTGTTAGTGTATAGATATGCAACAGATTTTTGTATATTAATTTTGTAACCTGCAACTTTACCAAATTCATGGATGAGCTCTAGTAGTTTTCTGGTAGTGTCTTTAGGATTTTCTATGTACAGTATCATGTCATCTGCAAACAGTGACAGTTTAACTTCTTCTTTTCCAATTTGGACTCTTTTTATTTCTTTTCCTTCTCTGATTGCCATAACTGGGACTTTCAAAACTATGTGGAATAAAA
Organism: Balaenoptera borealis; assembly: GCF_965194805.1. Taxonomy (NCBI): domain Eukaryota; kingdom Metazoa; phylum Chordata; class Mammalia; order Artiodactyla; family Balaenopteridae; genus Balaenoptera; species Balaenoptera borealis. Next base: position 36,156,792 of record NC_138860.1, on the reverse strand, counting down.
GTGGTGAGAGTGGACATCCTTGTCTTGTTCCTGATGTTAGAGGAAATGTTTTCAGCTTTTCACCATTGATAATGATGTTTGCTGTGGGTTTGTCATATATGGCCTTTATTATGCTGAGGTAGGTTCTCTCTATGCCCACTTTCTGGAGAGTTTTGAGCATAAATGTGTGCTGAATTTTGTCAAAAGCTTTTTCTGCAGCTATTGAGATGTTCACATTGTTTTTATTCTTCATTTTGTCGATGTGGTGTATCACACTGATTGATTTGCAGATATTGGAAAAATCCTTGCATCCTTGGAATAAATCCTACTTGATCATTGTGTATGATCCTTTTAATGTACTGTTGGGTTGGCATTGCTAGTATTTTGTTGAGGATTTTTGCATCTATGTTCATCAGTGATATTGACCTGTCATTTTTTTGTGGTATCTTTGTCGGGTTTTGGTATCAGGGTGATTGTGTCCTCATGAAATGAGTTTGGGGGTTTTCCTTCATCTGCAATTTTTTGGGAACAATTTCAGAAGGATAGGTGTTTTCTCTTCTCTAAATGTTTGATAGAATTTGCCTGTGAAGCCATCAGGTCCTGGACTTTTGTTTGTTGGGAGTTTTTTAATCACAGTTTCAATTTCAGTGCTTGTGATTGGTCTGTTCATATTTTCTGTTTCTTCCTGGTTCAGTGTTGGGAGATTTTCCCTTTCTAAGAATTTGTCCATTTCTTCCAGGTTGTCCATTTTATTGGCATACAGTTGTTTGTAGTAGTCTCATATGATGTTTTGTATTTCTGTGGTGTCCATTGTAAGTTCTCCTTTTTCATTTCTAATTTTATTGATTTGAGTCCTCTTCCTTTTTTTCTTGATGTGTCTGGCTAAAGGTTTATCAATTTTGTTTATCTTCACAAAGAACAAGCTTTTAGTTTCATTGATCTTTGCTATTGTTCTTTTTGTCTCTATTTTATTTATTTCTGCTCGGATCTTTATGATTTTTTCCTTCTACTAACTTTCGGTTTTGTTTGTCTTCTTTCTCTAGTTGCTTTACGTGTTGTTTATTTGAGATTTTTCATGTTTCCTGAGGTAAGATTGTATTGCTATAAACTTCCCTCTTAGCACTGCTCTTGCTGCATTCCATGGGCTTTGGATCATTGTGCTTTCATTTTTATTTGTCTCTAGGCATTTTATCATTTCCTTTTTGATTTCTTCAGTGATCCATTGGTTATTTAGTAGCATATTGTTTAGCCTCCATGTGTTTGTGTTTTTTTCAGTTTTTTCCTTGTAGTTGGTTTCTAATCTCATAACGTTGTGGTCAGAAAAGATGCTTAATATGATTTCAATTTTCTTAAATTTACAGAGGCTTGCTTTGTGACCCAGCATGTGGTCAATCCTGGAGAATGTTCCCTGTGCACTTGAGAAGAATGTGTATTCTGCTGCTTTTGGATGGAATACTCTATAAATATCATTTAAGCCTATCTGGTCTAACGTGTCATTTAAGGTCTGTGTTTCCTTATTGATTTTCTACCTGGATGATCTGTCCATTGATGAAAGTGGGGTGTTAAAATCCTCCACTCTTATTGTGTTACTGTCAATTTCTCCCTTTATGGCTGTTAGTATTTGCCTTGTATATTGAGGTACTCCTATGTTGGGTGCATATATATTTACAATTGTTATATCTTCTTCTTGGATTGATCCCTTGATCATTATGTAGTGTCCTTCTTTGTCTCTTGCAACAATCTTTATTTTAAAGCCTATTTTTTTCTGATATGAGTATTGCTACTCCAGCTTTCCTTTGATTTCCATTTGCATGAAATAGCTTCTTCCATCCCCTCACTTTCAGTCTGTATGTGTCCCTAGGTCTGAAGTGTGTCTCTTGTAGACAGCATATATATGGGTCTTGTTTTGTATTCATTCAGCCAGTTTATGTCTTATGGTCATCCATTTACATTTAAGATAATAGTCAATATGTATATTCCTACTGCCATTTTCTTAATTGTTTTGGGTTTGTTTTTGTAGGTTATTTTTTCTTCTCTTCCTCTTTTGTTTTTTTCTCTTGTGGTTTGATGACCATCTTTAGTGATGTGTTTGGGTTGCTTTTTCATTTTTGTGTGTGTATCTATTGTAGTTTTTGGGTTTGCTGTTCCCATGAGGTTTTGATAGAGCAGTCTATATGTGTACAAGATTGTTTTAAGTTGGTGGTCTCTTCCCTGCCTAGAGGAGTTCCTTTAGCATTTGTTGCAAAGCTGGTCTGATGGTGCTGAATTCTCTTAACTTTTGCTTGTCTGTAAAACTTTTGATTTCTCTGTCAAATTTGAATGAGAGCCTTGATGGGTAGAATATTCCTGGTTATAGATTCTTCCCTTTCATCACTTTAAATATATTGTGCCACTTCCTTCTGGCCTGTAGAGTTTATGCTGAGAAATCAGCTGATAACCTAATGGAAGTTCCCTTGTATATTATTTGTTATTTTTCCTTTGTTGCTTTTAATAGTTTTTCTTTGTCTTTAATTTTTGTCAATTTGATTACTATGTGTCTCGGTGTGTTCCTCCTTGGGTTTTTCCTGCCTGGGACTCTCTGTGCTTCCTGGTCTTGGGTGACTCTTTCCTTTGCCATGTTGAGGAAGTTTTCAGCTATTAACTCTTCAAATATTTTCTCAGGACTTTCACACTCTATTCTCCTTCTCGGACCCCTATAATGGGAATGTTGGTGCATTTAATGTTGTCCCAGAGGTCTCTCAGACTGTCTTCATTTCTTTTCATTCTTTTATCTTTATTCTGTTCGGTGGCAGTGATTTCCACCATTCTGTCTTCCAGGTTACTTATCCGTTCTGCCTCAGTTATTCTGCTATTGATTCCTTCTAGTGTATTTTTCATTTCAGTTATTATGTTATTCATCACTGATTGTTTGTTCTTTAGTTCTTCTAGGTCTTTATTGAACATTTCTTGCATCTTCCTGATCCTTGCCTCCATTCTTTCTCCAAGATCCTGGATCATCTTCACTATCATTATTCTGAATTCTTTTTCTGGAAAAAGAATTAGTTTTTCTGGGGTTTTATCTTCTTCTTTTATCTGGGGCATAATCCTCTGCCAATTCATTTTGTCTAACTTGCTGTGATTGTGGTTTTCATTCCACAGGCTGAAGGATTGTAGTTCTTCTTGCTTCTGCTGTTTGTCCTCTGGTGGATGAGGTTATCTAAGGGTTTGTGCAATCTTCTTGATGGGAGGGACTGGTGGTGGGTAGAGCTGGGTCTTGTCCCTCTGGTGGGCAGAGGCATGCTCAGTAAAACTTCAGTCCACCTGACTGCTGATGGGTGGGTCTGTGTTCCTTCCTGTTCATTATTTGGCCTGAGGTGACTTGGCAATGGAGCCTACAGGCCGTTTGGCAGGGCTAATGGCAGCCTCTGTGAGGGTTCATGGCAATGAGTACTTCCCAGAACTGCTGCTGCCAGAGTCTTTGTCCCCACAGTGAGCCACAGCTGCCTCCTTCCTCTGCAGGAGATCCTCCAATACTAGCAGGTAGGTCTGGCCCACTCTCCTATGGGGTCACTGCTTTTTTCCTCTGGGTCCTGGTGCACACAAGTATTTGTGTGTACCCTCAAAGAGTGGAGTTTTTGTTTCCACCAGTCCTATGGAAGTCCTGCAATTAAATCCTGCTGGCCTTCAAAGCCAGACTCTCTGGTGACTCCTCCTCCCATTGCCAGACCAGGCTGGGAAACCCAACATGGGGCTCAGAACCTTCACTCCAGTGGGAGAACTTCTGTGGTATAATTGTTTTCCAGTTTGTTGGTCACCCACCTGGTGGGTATGGGATTTGATTCTATCATGATATTGACCTTGCTACTGTCTCGCTGTGGTCTTTCCTTTGTCTTGGGGTGCAGGGTATCATTTTTGGTAGGTTCCAGCGTTTTTCTGTCAATGGTTGCTCAGCAGTTAGTTGTGATTCCGGTGCTCTCACAAGAAGAGGTGAGCACATACCCTTCTACTCTGTCATCTTGAGCTAATATTTCTATAATTGTTATTTTGAGACATAGCCTTATCTCCCTCGTCCTCACCCTGAACCACTGCTCTCCCAAGGTATTGCATGTAGCATCTATGAAACCCTTCTTGTTTCCTACTTCCTTGCTTGACCTGATTTGTTAGGACCATGGAGAAGTCTGCACTCTCACTGTGGCATTTCTCTCACACCCTTACAGAGAGAAGCTCTTGGTATCAGAGGGTATGTAGCAGCATTAGGAGAACAAGCCTTCTGTCACCCTTCTTTTCCATCCCCACTCAAGTCCTGCGTTGGGGTTTACTCCCATGTGTTGGAAAGAATGCATCAGGTGAGTACTTCAGCCTCTTCCTCCAAGGTCTGTCGTTTTTCCTTGAGTAGTCTATCACAAAGGCCAGACCAAGGGCCACCTCATCAAAACAACAAAAAGTGAATTACTTCATGTGTCAAAGCCTAGATCAGTCCTTTGTAAGCTGAATCTGTCCCACATATAATAAGCCCTGCAAGATGCCTTGGGTTGACAAATTGACATAACTGCCAAGTTGATAACTTTAATCCTTTCTGTGGTTTAGCTTAACAAACTGCAGGCACATTAGAAGAGTATTTTGATTGGCTTTTTCTGCAAAACAATCCCAAAATGTAGTTGCCTAAAACAACTATTTATAAGCAAGGATTCTTCTGGGCAGTTTTTCTGGTATGGCTCAAGCTCAGCTGATTTCAGTTAGACTAGCTCCCATGTGCCTGTGGTCAGTTGGTGAGTTGGCTGGAGACTGACTAGTTGCCATGGCCTCACATGTCTGCTATCAGCTGAGGCAAAGAAGAAGCATATATCTTACAACAGCCAGCAAGTTAGCCTGGACTTATTCACCCAGTGGTGGACACAGTGATCCAAGAACAGCAACAGGGGGTTCCTAATGCACAAAATGATTTGCAAGCCTCTGCTTATATCATATTTGCTATTTTTTGTCCCATTGGTCAAAGCAAATGACAAAGCAGCCCAAACTCAAGGGATGAAGAAAGCCTCTACCTCCAATGGGAGGGATTATTAAAGATATAGATACAAGGACAGAAAACACCTGTGGCCATTTTTTGCCATCTGTTACAAGAGGCTTCCTCTAAATAGCTGTCTGATCAGAGGTGGTGTACTCACTTAATATACTCATCCCACTCCTACCAGGACCCTTCAGAAGCCTGAGTCATGTCCTGCAACATCTCTAGTTCCCCAAATCTGCACTGGTGTCTATAGCACAAAACAGCTGTTCCGTATGGCTTGGGATAAAAGTCTGCCACTTTTGTACAAAATTATAGAAATGGTTTCCGAATCAGGAACTCAGTATTTAAAATCTGGGTAACACACCATTACGGTGTGAATTTTCAAGAGCTGGAGGAATTAGAGCATTGAGTTATTTTAATCTCGATTACTCCTTAACTTCAAGTATTAGCATTCGTGTAATATTTCATAACTTACTCACAGGTAAACATCCTCCTCTCTTGTACCTGGCATTGCATTCTTGCAATTTTCTTCTTTATGGCTTCCAGATTCTAAGGTATACTTAAAAAAGGTCAAATACAATCACTAGAATTATGAAACACAAACACATATTTTATTTTAATATTTGTTAACATCCACATTGTGGAAAATCTGGAATTGCATTGTATAATATGACAGTTATTAGCCACATGTGGTTATTGAGCACTTCAAATGCATTTTACATTGATTACATGTCAAAATGAGAATATTTCACAAACTTGGGTTAAATAAAATATATTGCTGAAATTAATTTCAAATTTTTACTTTTTAAGTGTAGCTAGTGAAAATTACACACTTTTGTCTCTCAGAATTTATTCCAGAAATTTACAGAAAAATAAAGTTTAAGTGGTTATATTAATATCAGACAAATTATGTTTGAATGTATTTGAGAACAAAGAACATAATGAAAGATAAAGAAGTTTATTGCATAATAATAAAAGAATCAATTTATCAAGAATACATACAAATTCTAAACATTTATACCCCTAATAACAGTACTTCAAAATACATGAAGCAAAAACTAAAAGATGCAAGGAACAATAGACAAACCTACAATGAGAATTTTGATACCCCTTCTCCCAATAATTGATAGAAAAAGTAGACAGCAAATCAGCAAGGAAAGAGAAGACTGGAACCATATTAACAACGAACTTTACCTAACTGACATTTATAGGAAGTGCCTCTCAGCAGCAAAACACACAATCTTTACAAGAACACATGAAACATTTAACAAGTGTCACATTCTAAGCCATAAAATACGTATCAATAAAATTGATAAATCCAAGCCAGACTGGTCAGGAAGCAAAAAGAGAGACGATATGAATTATCAGCATCAGGAATGAGCATCACTACAGATTCTACAGCTATTCAAAGGATAATAAGAAAGACACAACTGTAAAAGTTAGCAAGGTAAAAGATACTGTATTTTGTGCAAGTGTGGCAAGAACTCTCCTGTATAGTGAAGTATGTTGATACTGAAACTTGTTTCTTGAGTGTGTATCCAAGAGAAAGCCTCAAGAAATTTTCTATTTGTTTCTTTGTCGCTCCAGTTTTTCAATCTCCAAAGACAATTTATGTAACTCCAGGGTTGCTTTTGAGTCCTGGGGACTTGAAAGACACTGTAAGAGTTTTTGGCCTTTCAAGACTATCTCACAATCTTCAGTGCCTACCTGAAAGAAGAAACCAATAGTGTGATTTCAGAAAGTTTCCCCATCCTTGTAAAGGGTGTGCTTCTTCAGGAAGTCTTGTGGCAGAAGGAAGACTGGAAGATGAAGGATAACCCCAGGACTTATTGATGGGCAGGAAATTCCAGAAAAATACTTTGGATCCTAGCAAAATATTTCCCTGAGACGTGAATCCATATCTGTACTTAAGTAATAATCAATATCAGTGTCAAGCATAGAGAGAGTGTAAGCAGCAAGGGAATCCCAAAAAAACATCCAAAAGAACAACGAGTATGTTAGTTCAGCTGACCAACCAGAAATGGAGCAAAAGCACATCATTTATTGGAGAAAAAAACCAAAGGCTAGATATCTGGTGAATAAGACTCTCATGTTCACATACCTGGAAAGACCTGTTATAAGGTGGAAAGAGCCAGTAAACACTTTATAAATTAACCCCACAACTGAGATAGTTCTTTAGGACATATTATTTCTTTCCTATTTTATGAGCCATCCCATTTTCCTATCATTTATTTTGAAGTGTCATACAACATAAAATTCATTGAATATTATTCACCTTCTCACACTTGGGCACATCCAGACTCCAAGATTTTTTCTCTGAGCAAGAGATATTCTGGGAACCAACCATCTTATAGCCAGGGTCACACTTGATGGTGACAGTTTCAGGACTGATCCTTCTCCACAGACAGCTTTCCATTTATTATTTCTGGTTTTAGGCACAGAGCTGTAATCAAGACATATTTTCTTAGCATCTTGAGTGTCTCAGAGAGAACACATTTTAACACTGATAATATCATTAAAAAGGGATAAAAAAATATTGTTGAATTCTATCTTTTCTTTCTACACTATTGATCCACTACTACTACTACTTCTACCAACGCTGGCAACTATTTGAGCTCTGGCTGCAGTCGCCTACATGCTGAACACATTACACACATTATTTCATGTAAGCTTTCAGCAACTCTGTGAGGGAGGCACTATCTCCATCTTAGAGATGAGGCAACTGAGACACAGAGAAGCTTAATGCTTTGCCCCAAGTCGCACAGCAGCTTTTAAGTGGCAGAGCCAGAGTGAAAACCCAGGGGTTGTTCTGAGCTCTTTATTTCTGCACTAAAGGACCCCTCTTCTGGCCTCAGTTTTCCCCTTTGTAAAATGAAAACAGTGACAGCAACTCAGCTCCTAGAGTTATTATGAGTGAAATGATGTAAGTAACCTTTAGGAACACTTTCCTTATTCTGCTATAATAGCTGCTCTCCCAATAAAGAGGTCAACCCCATCGGTCAACTTTCTCATGAAAGGTTCCAGGCTGTATAAGAATCTGAGGGGGCTATTTCTTGGATATTTGGAATTAAACCCCAGTGGACCTCACTCAGGCTCAAGCACATGCTCATGACAACTCTGCCTCTGCCTGGGAGGATGCTTTCTCTCAGAATCACTTCTGAACCGCTCCACAGTTGTTCTATCAGCTTAGTGCTATTCTGTCCCAGGGAACTGGGATTACCTTTACACTGAGGAGCCAGTGATGACCATTGTAAAAGAGTGCAGGAGATTTTAGCCTCTCCAACCAGAATATATCCTTTCTGACATTCATACTCGACCACAGCATTGAACAATTTTTGTTCACTAGTATATCTAAAGTGTCCATGTTTAATTCCACATGATGAACTGCAATCTTCGATGGTAAAAGAGAGAGAGAGAAGAAGAGAGAGTGTTTTTCTGACTCATTAAACAAAACAGCATTGAACTAAGGTAATCTATTGGAAGACTTTCATCCTTCCCAATCAATTTCATTGACCATAAGATAACTTGGAATAATTCACAAAGTAGGAGTGTGCCCCTCTATCACCATGTGGCTGGAAATTAAGGAAAGTGGGTATATGTATGGGTATCTGGGGGAAAGAGAATTGACTCCTCACCTTGTATAGAACTATTTTTTTTTCAATAAATTTAAATATTTAATGGAATGTGTGTATAAGCATTTACTATAGTGTCAGGCAATACTTTAACTCATTTAATTCTCCTAAACAACCTTATGAGGTAGGCATTATTATTATACGCGTTTTATAGATGAGGAAACACAAAGAGGTGAAGTAGCTTGACCAAGGTCACACAATGAGGGAGGGGTTGAGTCAGTGCAGTTCTACGCAGACTCACACTTGCTAAAATGCAGACACACAAGTATTCATGATGCCTGTGTCCAATTATTTCTCCTGCCATTGCCTACTTCACTTCTGGATTATATGAACAATTCACTGTCTTCATTTTCCCTCCTCCAAGAATTCCTTTCTCCCTAAGGGGCACCTGGGAAACCCACTTCATTTTTCAAAACTCAGTTTACATATTATGTCTTCTGTGCAGTCTTCTTTTTAGTGTTGTGATCACACGCTCCTTTTTGCTACCCTTGCACTTCTGCATGCCTGATTGTTGCACTCGCTACACTGTATTGTAATTGTATTTTTTACATATCTCTGTCGTCTCCTGGGCAACATTCCTTGGGGCCAGGGACTACGTTTTTCATCTATTGATGTTGCCTTAGCATGTTACTTGTTGTGAAGTAGTTAGTTATAAAAATGAGATTTGATTAAATTGAAAATTGTTTTGTACATATTACTTATTATCACTTTACAGATATAACAGGAAAAAATATTAATGTTGGTGCTGAAAGTTCACTTCTAGTAAATGGTGGTGGTACTTGACTTTACTTATATTATTTTCCCCACTATTTTATATCTTTCTACCTGATATCTCTTCTTTATTTCCAATCTATGTTTCTGTATTACTAAACCAAGAAAAACAGGTATGAGGGTAGGGCTAGGCCATACTTGGCTGGAATAGTAAAGAAATTGTGTGGGGTTTTGGTGAGAAAATCCTGAAGCATACAGGTCTGCATCTTCCCTTTGAGGCATGTGGAGGGGTCTGCTTCTAAAGAGTTTTATTAGCAACTAATCAAGATGCTTTTGCACAAGGCTCCTGATTAGCTGTTGGTATACTAAGAGTGAATCAGAGTTAGCGTAGTTTCTGATTTCTTTTACAGTGTCAATGTGGATGATCATTTTTTACTGCTGGGAGTGGTGGTGGTGGGGAGTGAGGGAATATTCCTTTCCTGCTCCTGATGTTTCAGTCCTGTCAAGAGAGCTCTTAGGGTCATTTCAGCCCTGCTTCTTTACTGACTCTGCCCCAGGGTGATCAAGTGACTTATATAGAAAGCTTGAAAAGAATTAAGTGAGCATGCTTGCCTTGACTAATTCTGTTCTCTCCCTTGAGATTGTGAGTGAGTGTCTTCTGTTTCTCTCATTCTGTGTATTACTAGTTAGTAAATCTGCCCAATTCTGAGGTTCCGTTATGTGATCATTTCATTGAAACTGGATTATCAAGCCAGGGTTCTCAACAGTAACAGGAATATTCGGCCCTCCATCTTTTCTCTTTTATCTTATTTCCTAATTTATTCCAAACCAAATGGAATTAAGGCATTGTACTTGCTGGAAGGTAATTAAAAGACCCTAACATTTAGTGCATTACCTGGGAACACTGAGAAATAAAAAGAAAGGAGCAGACATTTTGGAGAGGAAAATGTCCATGTGGAAAATATTTTGGTACTGCCAAGGAAAGTAGTCTAGTGCCTCGGTCTTTAATGTATGGTGGGATGTTGAGACCTTTGACTGTTTGAAAATATTTAGCTTTGTGCAGTAAACTGCTGAAGCCTAGAAAAGGTTTAATGCATGCTGTATAAGTGTCCTCCGTGCTTGCTGGGAGACTAATTAACTTGGAGGCTTAACACAATAGAAATTTACTATCTCACAGTTGTAGAGGCCAGAAGTGTGATATCAAGGTGTCAGCAAGGCTGCTCTCCCTACAGATGCTCTAGGGGAGATTCTATCCCTTGCCTCTTTCAGCTTCTGGTGGTTGCCAGCTTCCTTGGCTTGAGGCCACATCACTCAGTTTTTGTCTCTGTCTTCACATCACCCCCTTTCTGTGTCTGTATCTTCTCTTTTGTCTGTCTCAAATGTCCCTCTGCCCTTCTTGTATAAAAAGGGCAATTGTCATTCTATTTAGGACCCATCCAGATAATATAGGATGGAAATCCCATCTTAAGATCCTTAATGACATTTGCAAAACCTTTTTTTTTCAAATGAGGTAACAGTCAAGGATTAGGACATGGATATATCCTTTGGGGGGCCACCATCCAAGCCACTACACCAGCCTTAAGATGTTTTGATTTTGGCTGATGGCTGCAGCTTATGGCGTGGGAGAGTGGCTGTTTCTTTAGAGCCACTTAAGTAAAGATCTGACATAAAGAAAAGGGGCATTAGGGAGTTGCAGGTGACTGAGCAATACCTGGAGTGGAATGAATAAGGCACCTGGAGGGTCTTTAGTATACAGAGACCTTTACCTGGCACTTGACTTGAGAGTGTGCAAGAGTTTACAGGGCAAGAAAGTCTCAGGCAGCCGTCCACCTTGCCTTACTCTTCAGGTACAGTTTTTCCCAAGCAGGCTTGACTGAGACAAAGACTCAATTGTAAGGAAAACGTGTTTTGTAGAACTTGTCGGCATTGACACATATGGTCTACCGTAGGCTCAAGTGACTCCCTTTACATGTGGACCCAAGCTGACACTGGATTTGTCAATTATGTTGGAGAAAGAAATGTTCTCTTAAAGGCAGCCGCCTTTGGTCTATGCAGTTCCATAGCAGGAGGCAGTGAAAATGGCCATGGCGGCATAGGACTGTCAAATCTACGCATCAGAACTGGAGGTGTAATGTCACTCGACAGAAGCCATGATCAGTTCAGTACTGCAGTGTGAACCACAAGGTCATCAAGGAGGAAAGGTAACTCAAGAGTCCATGTGTGACAGATGCTCAGGGCTGTGCACTGCACATGGCAAATTCATAGTGACAAATCAACGTCAGGCTAAAAGATTCCTCCTGGTTAGAAGTTCTCAGGTCATAAATTTCAAATAAATGGCATAGACTAATGGACATCCTAGTGAGGCTAAAATGAAAGAGACTATCTTTCTCTCAAATGCCATTGAGTTTCTGCTATGTTCTTTGGTCAAATTCTGTACTGGATTCTGGGAACAAAAATGTGCCTAGTTTCACTCTTCTAGGAGTGGGGGATTGGCTTGCTTTTGAGATTGTTTTCAAATTTTGGGGATAGTGCTGTAAAATCAAATTGTATCTTAGTAACTCTTTAGACTCTTTAAAAGCATGGTTGATGAGAGGCTTGATAAACTGATAAAACAGCCAAGGCCCTGAGAGACCCACACCCGTGTCAATGACAGAAGTCCAAGCTACAGATACTGAAGGAGCCCTCAGTCCCATTCAGGCAATGAAAGCCCTGTCACTGAGAATGAACCAAATGTACATTTGGGAGGATGGTTTATGGACATTTAGGACTTTGGATTTTTAACCCACAGTACCAAGGACACTTGATTTCAAAATTGGGCTTTAATACTTTGGGACCTTAATTCATAAGAGCGTTTAATGTGTGCCCTTTTAATTTCTCTGTGAAGAATTTGATACTGGCAAAGGTGTACTTTTAAATTTGCAACATTTCTATGATTTCTGAATTGTATTACTGGATGCTTTTATGTATTTAATCTTAGTTTGTCATTTAACCTCATCAAATTTTTATGGTTAGCTGTGCTGTGGATGGCTGGTAGAACAAAAAGTTGTTTCTGATCTTTGGATGTGAGTTAATTTAAATTAATGCAATTTCTCACCCATATCAGAGACTTCTGGGATGAAACTCTAAGTCATCCACCAGCAGTTCCCGGAAGCCACTCAAATGAGTAGCCCCATAAAAGTGTGAGCAGGACTGTCCTGGTAAAGGTCTATTTTTCCTGAAGGGAGAGCCATATTCCATTAATTATAGGCTTAAAGGCATAGTTGAGTGGGTTAAGAGATTGAAAAAAACAGGGGAGCATTAGTGACAATTTCCCTTCTCATTCCTAATGGTACCAGCATGTGAAGGGAATTTGATTAGTATAACTTTTAACCTCCCTGCTCTTATATTCACTGACACTGGCTGGGTGAGGTGACCTACTTGACTGGCAAAGTTAGGAAGAATAACTGGCCATGCTTTGCTAAGCTCTTTTCTTCATCTTGGGAGTGAGTCTGGCGATATAGAGAGTGAAGTTCTCTGCTCCACTGTGGACATGCCCCTTTCACATGGGTTTGCCTGAAACCAACTTGCTGCAACAAAGTGGGTAAGTCTGGATAATTCTAGAATTCAGTTGACAGACTCACTTGGCTATGTCATGAAGCCCCATTTTCCAACATGGGCTCTAACAGTAAAAAGTGACATAATGTGTGGGCTCCAGTGCAAAATGAAAATATAGTGCCTCTTGTTCAAACTGCAAAGAAAAAGTGTTGTTGAAAGTATTTGTACTGGGGTGCATAGTGTCCTCCCCAAATTCATGTTCACCTGGAACCTGTGAATGTGCCCAAGTAAATTCTTTTTCCAGATAGAATTGAGATAAGATGACATCATACTAGATTAGGGTGAGCCCTAAATGGGTTCTGTGGGTTGTTTTCTCTTCTCTTTTTCATATATGTCATCTTTTTCAGGAGAACTGTTTGGCTAATATTGGGAAGTAAAACGAGTAAGAAAGGATATGATAAGATTCCTTGGACGTTCTTGTTTCTTAAAAAACAGCTACTTTCTTTCTATGTTAGAAGTAAGTTCAGATTCAAATGGAAAGCGTGGCCCCCCAGAGCTGTTAACACCTTCACTTAGTCTTGGATGTGACCAGTAGCACAGAGTTCTGGTGGAACTCAGTAAGACTCCAAATGGGTACCAAAAAAGCGTGTCATGGAAAGCACTCCATAAGCAGGGTGAAAACTAGATGTGAATGGGGCAGCAGGAATGGTGGCAGACACACATTGCACATGTCTCCTCTGCTCATGCATATATTTTATTGTCCCATAAACTTTACTTACAAAACGTAAGTTCAGGAGTAGGGGCAAGATGGCGGAAGAGTAAGACGCGGAGATCACCTTCCTTCCCACAGATACAGTAGAAATACATCTACACGTGGAACTGCTCCTACAGAACACCCACTGAACACTGGCAGAAGACGTCAGACCTCCCAAAAGGCAAGAAAATCCCCACGCACTTGGGTAGGGTAAAAGAAAAAAGAAATAACAGAGACAAAAGAATAGGGACGGGACCTGCGCCAGTGGGAGGGAGCCGTGAAGGAGGAAAGGTTTCCAGGCACTAGGAAGCCCCTTTGCGGGCAGAGACTGCGGGTGGCAGAGGGGGGAAGCTTCGGAGCCGCGGAGGAGAGCGCAGCCACAGGGGTGCGGAGGGCAAAGCGGAGAGACTCCCGCACAGAGGCTCGGCGCCGAGCAGCACTCACCAGCCCAAGAGGCTTGTCTGCTCACCCGCCGGGGAGGGCGGGGGCTGGGAGCTGAGGCTCGGGCTTTGGTGCTAGCCGGGAGGGAGTCCAGGAAAAAGTCTGCAGCTGCCGAAGAGGCAAGAGACTTTTTCTTGCCTCTTTGTTTCGTGACGCGCAAGGCGAGGGGATTCAGAGCGCTGCCTAAACGAAATCCAGAGACGGGTGCGAGCCGCGGCTATCAGCGCGGATCCCACAGCAACAGGGGAGCAGAGGGAAAAACGGAGAGATTCCCGCACAGAGGCTCAGCGCCGAGCAGCGCTCACCAGCCCGAGAGGCTTGTCTGCTCACCCGCCGGGGCGGGCGGGGCTGGGAGCTGAGGCGTGGGCTTCGGTCGGATCGCAGGGAGAGGACTGGGGTTGGCGGCGTGAACACAGCCTGAAGGGGTTGGCGTGCTGCGGCGAGCCGGGAGGGAGCCGAAGAGGAGGTCTGCAGCCGCCGAAGAGGCAAGAGACTTTTTCTTGCCTCTTTGTTTAGTGGCGTGCAAGGAGAGGGGATTCAGAGCGCCGCCTAGAGGAACTCCAGAGGCGGGCGCGAGCCGCAGCCATCAGCGCGGACCCCAGAGACTGGTAGGAGATGCTAAGGCTGCTGCTGCCGCCACCAAGAAGCCTGTGTGCGAGCACAGGTCACTCTCCACACCGCCCCTCCCGGGAGAACACACGGTGCGCCTCAGGCTGCTGCAAAGTCACGATGCCTCTGACTCCGCAGGCTCGCCCCGCCTCCTCCGTACCACTCCCTCCCCCGGCCTGAGTGAGCCAGAGCCCCCGAAGCAGCTGCTCCTTTAACCCTGTTCTGTCTGGGCGGGGAACGGACGCCCTCAGGCGACGTACATGCAGATGCGGGTCCAAATGCAAAGCTGAATGCTGGGAGCTGTACGAACAAAGAAGAGAAAGGTAAATCTCTCCCAGCAGCCTCAGAAGCAGCAGATTAAAGCTCCACAAACAACTTGATGTGCCTGCATCTGTTGAATACCTGAATAGACAACGAATCATCCCAAATTCAAAAGGTGGACTTTAGGAGCAGGATATATTAATTTCCCCTTTTCCTTTTTTTTTGTGAGTGTATATGTGTATGCTTCTGGGTGAGATTTTGTCTGTATAGCTTTGCTTTCACCATTAGACCTTGGGTTAGGTCCGTCCATTTTTTTTTTTTTTTTTTTTTTTTTTACTTAAAAAAAAATTTTTTTCCTAATATATGTTTTCTTAATAATTTTTTCCATATTTTCTATTTTTAGAAATTAAAAATTTTTTTAATAAGTTTTTTCATATTTTTTATTTTAAAAAATTAAAATTTTTTTTTCTTAATAAATTTTTTTCTTAAAAATTTTTTTCTAATTTTTTACTATAAAAAATTAATAAATCTATTTTTAAAAAAAATTTTTTCTGAATACATTTACTCTTAATAATTTTTTTTCTTATTTTTTATTATAATAGCTTTATTTTATTTTATTTTATCCTCTTTCTTTCTTTCTATTTTTTTCTCCCTTATATTCTGAGCTGTGTGGATGAAAGGCTCTTGGTGCTCCTGCCAGGCATCAGGGCTGTGCCTCTGAGGTGGGAGAGCCAACTTCAGGACACTGGTCCACAAGAGACCTACCAGCTCCACGTAATACCAAACGGCAAAAATCTCTCAGAGATCTCCATCTCAACATCAAGACCCAGCTTCACTCAACGACCAGCAAGCTACAGGGCTGGACACCCTATGCCAAACAACTAGCAAGACAGGAACACAGCCCCATCCATTAGCAGGGAGGCTGCCTAAAATCATAAGGCCACAGACACCCCAAAACACACCACCAGACGTGGACGTGCCCACCAGAAAGACAAGATTCAACCTCATCCACCAGAACAGAGGCAATAGTCCCCTCCACCAGGAAGCCTACACAACCCACTGAACCAACCTTACCCACTGGGGACAGATACCAAAAACAACGGGAACTACGAACCTGCAGCCTGTGAAAAGGAGACCCCAAACACAGTAAGATAAGCAAAATGAGACGACAGAAAAACACACAGCACATGAAGGAGCAGGGTCAAAACACACCAGACCTAAGAAATGAAGAGGAAATAGGTAGTCTACCTGAAAAAGAATTCAGAATAATGATAGTAAGGATGATCCAAAATCTTGGAAATAGAATAGACAAAATGCAAGAAACATTTAACAAGGACGTAGAAGAACTAAAGAGGAACCAAGCAACGATGAAAAACACAATAAATGAAATTAAAAATACTCTAGATGGGATCAATAGCAGAATAACTGAGGCAGAAGAAAGGATAAGTGACCTGGAAGATAAAATGGTGGAAATAACTACTGCAGAGCAGGATAAAGAAAAAAGAATGAAAAGAACTGAGGACAGTCTCAGAGACCTCTGGGACAACATTAAATGCACCAACATTCGAATTATAGGGGTCCCAGAGGAAGAAGAGAAAAAGAAAGGGACTGAGAAATTATTTGAAGAGATTATAGTTGAAAACTTCCCTAATATGGGAAAGGAAATAGTTAATCAAGTCCAGGAAGCACAGAGAGTCCCATACAGGATAAACCCAAGGAGAAACACACCAAGACACATATTAATCAAACTGTCAAAAATTAAATATAAAGAAAACATATTAAAAGCAGCAAGGGAAAAACAACAAATAACACACAAGGGAATCCCCATAAGGTTAACATCTGATCTTTCAGCAGAAACTCTGCAAGCCAGAAGGGAGTGGCAGGATATACTTACAGTGATGAAGGAGAAAAACCTACAACCAAGATTACTCTACCCAGCAAGGATCTTATTCAGATGTGATGGAGAAATTAAAACCTTTACAGACAAGCAAAAGCTGAGAGAGTACAGCACCACCAAACCAGCTTTACAACAAATGCTAAAGGAACTTCTCTAGGCAAGAAACACAAGAGAAGGAAAACACCTACAATAACAAACCCAAAACATTTAAGAAAATGGGAATAGGAACATACATATCTATAATTACCTTGAATGTAAATGGATTAAATGCTCCCACCAAAAGACACAGACTGGCTGAATGGATACAAAAACAAGACCCATATATATGCTGTCTACAAGAGACCCACTTCAGACCTAGAGACACATACAGACTGAAAGTGAGGGGATGGAAAAAGATATTCCATGCAAACGGAAATCAAAAGAAAGCTGGAGTAGCAATTCTCATATCAGACAAAATAGACTTTAAAATAAAGACTATTATAAGAGACAAAGAAGGACACTATATAATGATCAAGGGATCGATCCAAGAGGAAGGTATAACAATTGTAAATATTTATGCACCCAACATAGGAGCACCTCAATACATAAGGCAAATACTAACAGCCATAAAAGGGGAAATCGACAGCAACACAATCATAGTAGGGGACTTTAACACCCCACTTTCACCAATGGACAGATCATCCAAAATGAAAATAAATAAGGAAACACAAGCTTTAAATGATACATTAAACAAGATGGACTTAATTGATATTTATAGGACATTCCACCCAAAAACAACAGAATACACATTTTTCTCAAGTGCTCATGGAACATTCTCCAGGATAGATCATATCTTGGGTCACAGATCAATCCTTGGTAAATTTAAGAAAATTGAAATCGTATCAAGTATCTTTTCCGACCACAACACTATGAGACTAGATATCAATTACAGGAAAAGATGTGTAAAAAATACAAACACATGGAGGCTACACAATACACTACTTAATAACGAAGTGATCACTGAAGAAATCAAAAAATACCTAGAAACAAATGACAATGGAGAAACGACGACCCAAAACCTATGGGACGCAGCAAAAGCAGTGCTAAGAGGGAAGTTTATAGCAATACAAGCCTACCTCAAGAAACAGGAAACATCTCGAATAAACAACCTAACCTTGCACCTAAAGCAATTAGAGAAAGAAGAACCAAAAAACCCCAAAGCTAGCAGAAGGAAAGAAATCATAAAGATCAGATCAGAAATAAATGAAAAAGAAATGAAGGAAACAATAGCAAAGATCAATAAAACTAAAAGCTGGTTCTTTGAGAAGATAAACAAAATTGATAAACCATTAGCCAGACTCATCAAGAGAAAAAGGGAGAAGACTCAAATCAATAGAATTAGAAATGAAAAAGGAGAAGTAACCACTGACACTGCAGAAATACAAAAGATCATGAGAGATTACTACAAGCAGCTCTACGCCAATAAAATGGACAACCTGGAAGAAATGGACAGATTCTTAGAAATGCACAAACTGCCGAGACTGAACCAGGAAGAAATAGAAAATATGAACAGACCAATCACAAGCACTGAAATTGAAACTGTGATTAAAAACCTTCCAACAAACAAAAGCCCAGGACCAGATGGCTTCACAGGTGAATTCTATCAAACATTTAGAGAAGAGCTAACACCTATCCTTCTCAAACTCTCCCAAAATATTGCAGAGGGAGGAACACTCCCAAACTCATTCTACGAGGCCACCATCACCCTGATACCAAAACCAGACAAAGATGTCACAAAGAAAGAAAACTACAGGCCAATATCACTGATGAACATAGATGCAAAAATCCTCAACAAAATACTCGCAAACAGAATCCAACAGCACATTAAAAGGATCATACACCATGATCAAGTGGGGTTTATCCCAGGAATGCAAGGATTCTTCAATATACGCAAATCAATCAATGTGATACACCATATTAACAAATTGAAGGAGAAAAACCATATGATCATCTCAATAGATGCAGAGAAAGCTTTCGACAAAATTCAACACCCATTTATGATAAAAGCCCTGCAGAAAGTAGGCATAGAGGGAACTTTCCTCAACATAATAAAGGCCATATATGACACACCCACAGCCAACATTGTCCTCAATGGTGAAAAACTGAAACCATTTCCACTAAGATCAGGAACAAGACAAGGTTGCCCACTCTCACCACTATTATTCAACATAGTTTTGGAAGTGTTAGCCAAAGCAATCAGAGAAGACAAAGAAATAAAAGGAATCCAAATCGGAAAAGAAGAAGTAAAGCTGTCACTGTTTGCAGATGACATATACTATATATAGAGAATCCTAAAGATGCTACCAGAAAACTCCTAGAGCTAATCAATGAATTTGGTAAAGTAGCAGGATACAAAATTAATGCACAGAAATCTCTTGCATTTCTATACACTAATGACGAAAAATCTGAAAGTGAAATTAAGAAAACACTCCCGTTTACCATTGCAACAAAAAGAATAAAATATCTAGGAATAAACCTACCTAAGGAGACAAAAGACCTGTATGGAGAAAATTATAAGACACTGATGAAAGAAATTAAAGATGATACAAATAGATGGAAAGATATACCATGTTCCTGGATTGGAAGAATCAACATTGTGAAAATGACTCTACTACCCAAAGCAATCTACAGATTCAATGCAATCCCTATCAAACTACCACTGGCATTTTTCACAGAACTAGAACAAAAAATTTCACAATTTGTATGGAAACACAAAAGACCCCGAATAGCCAAAGCAATCTTGAGAACGAAAAATGGAGCTGGAGGAATCAGGCTCCCTGACTTCAGACTATATTACAAAGCTACAGTAATCAAGACAGTTTGGTACTGGCACAAAAACAGAAATATAGATCAATGGAACAGGATAGAAAGCTCAGAGATAAACCCACGCACATATGGTCACCTTATATTTGATAAAGGAGGCAAGCATATACAGTGGAGAAAAGACAGCCTCTTCAATAAGTGGTGCTGGGAAAATTGGACAGGTACATGTAAAAGTATGAAATTAGAACACTCCCTGACACCATGCACAAAAATAAACTCAAAATGGATTAAAGACCTAAGTGTAAGACCAGACACTATCAAACTCTTAGAGGAAAACATAGGCAGAACACTCTATGACATACATCACAGCAAGATTCTTTTTGACCCAGCTCCCAGAGAAATGGAAATAAGAACACAAATAAACAAATGGGACCTAATGAAACTTAAAAGCTTTTGCACAGCAAAGGAAACCATAAACAAGACCAAAAGACAACCATCAGAATGGGAGAAAATATTTGCAAATGAAGCAACTGACAAAGGATTAATCTCCAAGATTTACAAGCAGCTCATGCAGCTCAATAATAAAAAAACGAACAACCCAATCCAAAAATGGGCAGAAGACTTAAATAGACATTTCTCCAAAGAAGATATACAGATGGCCTACAGACACATGAAAGAATGCTCAACATCATTAATCATTAGAGAAATGCAAATCAAAACTACAATGAGATATCATCTCACACCAGTCAGAATGGCCATCATCAAAAAATCTAGAAACAATAAATGCTGGAGAGGGTGTGGAGGAAAGGGAACTCTCTTGCACTGTTGGTGGGAATGTAAATTGATACAGCCACTATGGAGAACAGTATGGAGGTTCCTTAAAAAACTACAAATAGAACTACCATACGATCCAGCAATCCCATTACTGGGCATATACCCTGAGAAAACCATAGTTCAAAAAGAGTCATGTACCAAAATGTTCATTGCAGCTCTATTTACAATAGCCAGGACATGGAAGCAACCTAAATGTCCATCGACAGATGAATGGATAAAGAAGATGTGGCACATATATACAATGGAATATTACTCAGCCATAAAAAGAAATGAAATGGAGGTATTTGTAATGAGGTGGATGGAGTTAGAGTCTGTCATACAGAGTGAAGTAAGTCAGAAAGAGAAAAACAAATACATTATGCTAACACATATATACGGAATCTAAGGGGCAAAAAAAAAAAAAAAAAGGCCATGAAGAACCTAGTGGCAAGACGGGAATAAAGACACAGACCTACTAGAGAATGGACTTGAGGATATGGGGAGGGGGTGGGGTGAGATGTGACCGGGTGAGAGAGTGTCATGGACATATATACACTACCAAATGTAAAATAGATAGCTAGTGGGAAGCAGCCGCATAGCACAGGGAGATCAGCTCGGTGCTTTGTGACCACCTAGAGGGGTGGGATGGGGAGGGTGGGAGGGAGGGAGATGCAAGAGGGAAGAGAAATGGGAACATATTGTATATGTATAACTGATTAACTTTGTTATAAAGCAGAAGCTAACACACCATTGTAAGGCAATTATACTTCAATAAAGATGTTTAAAAAAAAACAAAAAAACAAAAAACAAAAAACAAAAAACAAAAAAACAAAAAAAAACAAAAAAAAAACGTAAGTTCAAAGATAAAATCAGTAAGAATTTCAAGACAGCAATAGCAGAGCATGACACCAAGCAAGCGTGGGGCCCTTCTGAGCATGGTTCATGCGGGACTTGATCAACTGGTGAAACAGCCAAGGCTCTGAGATACCCACACCATGTCAGTGACAGGAGTCCAAGCTAGAGATATTGAAGGAACCCCAATGCCACTCAGGTACTGAAAGCCCTGTCACTGAGAATGAACCAAAATATCAATTTAGGAGGATAATTTATGGACACTTAGGACTTTGGATTTTTAACCCACAATAACAAGAAAACTTCATTTCAAAAGAAAGTGTGAGGTCTTCAAGTTTGCTTTGATTATTGAGGGTCCTTTGTGGTTACATATCAATTTTGGAGTAGTTTCTTCTATTTCTGCAAAAATAGGGGATTTTTGATAGGCATTGCATTAAATCTGTAGATAGCTTTGTGTAACATGGACATTTTAACAATAGTTCATGAACATGAGATGTCTTTCCATTTATTTATGTCTTCCTTAATTTCTTTCAATAATGCTATAGTTTTCAGTGTACAAGTCTTTCATGTCTTTGGTTAAGCTTATATCCTAAGTATTTTATTCTTTTTGATGGTATTGTAAATGGAATTGTTCTCCTAATTTCTTTTTCAGATTGTTCATTGTTAATGTACAGAAATGCAAGTGATGCGTGTATATTGATTTCATATTCTGCAAATAAACTTTGCTAAGTTGGTTTATTCTAATAGATTTTTTGTTCTAATAATTTTTTTGTGAAATACTTAGCATTTTCTACATCTTTTTCAATAGTTTCCCTTTTAGCCTAAGTGTATACTTCAATCTAGGGGACATTTTGACCTCCATCTTAGGCTTTCATCTTATTTCTAAACTTATTGAGAGCCTTAGTTGGTTAGTGTTCTCCTTATTGTTTGCCACTTTGGAGAATACAACAAAATGTTCTACTCAAGGTGAGACCTCTTTTCTCTTCCACCTCTGAACCTGAATATCACTTATTACTTACTTCATTCTCTTAGAACTTAGCATTCGAAGTTTCAATGGTGATCTTTCTTAAAGGAAGTCAATATGCTCACCGAATTCAAGACCTCTGGTGAGTTGTGTCAAGTGTGTAGGAATCATATTAACTTGATGGCTGTTAGCACCCCTGGAAACATTTCTAAAGTGGTGTTTGAGCTTGATATTCAGGTTTATTGGACACCGCATTAAAGAGTTTAACAGAATAAGAGTAGGCTGCTCTTTCCTAAAGCAGAGTTTATCCAAGGGTGACCTTGTAGCCACCTGCATCAGGCTCATCCCCGTTGAGTCATTGAGTGCCCTCAAGCCCTCTAAACTGTAAACTCCTTATAGACAAGAATTATGTTTTATAGCTCTTGTTCCCCTTCCCTATACCTAAACATGCCTGGAATAGAAGGTGCCTCTAAGAACAGGTGTTGCTTTATTTTAAACTACGTTAAGTACATGTATATGTTCATTTCTGTGTGGGAAAGGAGGCTACTTTCCACAGGATTCAAATATCAAGCCTTTAAACTTCCTTGAACCCATAGATATATAAATAGTTGCATAACTATCCTCCCTCTATACAACTCTAAGATGATCATATCAAAGTATGGTCATTAATTGTTTTTCATTGCAAACAGATAATAAGCAAAGTGAAAGGAACTTCTTCCACCAAAGTAAAGGCCAAAGTTCAAAAAGTCAAATTAATATGGGATTTGTTACTATTCTATATAGTAAAGAACACTGACAAGAAATATCACAGTGCTGGTTGCTATTATCATCTTTTCATTTTCCATTACAGTTGTTTATATTATCTTCATGGGATTTCACTGAAGTTATCAAGGTTTTTTAATAGTCAAATTAAAAAACGAAATCCCTTGAAATGCCAATACAAAGAAAAATGAGTCAGAACATGAAAAAATGTTTTAGACAAGTTGACAACATATATTCTTTGCTCATTTCTCTTTTTCAGACAAGTTCCAGCTTACTCACACCCACATGTACAATAGACTGAATAAAATACAACCCCATCACTCGATGGTGATAAAAAAAGGAAAGACAAGCTGGTTCCAGAAAATTCCTCTATTTATTCCTAGTGTCTTGTTGCATCTGGCAAAAAAGAGCATTTTGAAATATTCTCTAAAATTTTGTATTTTATTTTATAATAATTTGCTTATTTATCTCAATGTAAATATTTAAAACGCATGAGAAATATTTTAACATTTGGCATTTGACTATTCTTATCTATTTCCTTAATGTTTCCTTTGCCTTGTATGATGATCTTTTGGGATAGACAGCACATACCACTCTCATACTCCCCAGACTCTACAGCCCCATACACATGCAAAATAGCTCGTGGGGATGTGTTAACATACACTTGGTTGAGGCAGGAAGGCTGTAGAATACATCGTTTTTACACCTCAACATTTTAAGTGTTTTTGGAAAGTAACCCTAGTTTGAGTGCAAGTTCCATCGATTTATCAAATGCATTTCAGGTATACCTAGGTATGTCCAGTCAAATGGTAAGGCCATATTACTGGGAGACTATTTACATGAGCAAGTGAAAAGAAATCAGTGAAAGAATATATTATAACCAAGAGTCAGATATAATACGTCAGTCAAATAGAATGTAGATCCCAGAAACATATCCACACATATAAGGACAATTGATTTTTCAACAGAGGTGCAAAGCCAATTTTGAGGAGAAAGGATAGTCTTCTTGACAAATGGTGCTAGAAGCACGTAGTACATGGATATTGTGCCTAGATAGCCATATGCAAAAGTATGAACTTTGATTCCTACTTAACACCATATAAAGAATTAACTAAATGTAGAACAAAACATAAATCTCTAAAACTTGGACAAAATCTTTTTGACCTTGGGTTAAGCAAAGATTTCCTAGAGATGACACCAAAAACAAGATCCATAAAAGAAAAAAAGTGATAAATTGGGTTTCATCTTTGGAAGCCATTATTAATAAAAGAAAAGCCACAGGTTGGAAGAAAATACTTACAAATTATATACCTGAAAAGACTTGTGTCTCTAACACGTATAGAACTCTCAAAACTCAGTAATTAGAAAAAATTTTTAAATTAACAATATGGGTAACAATATTTTAAAAGAGATCCTTCCAAGGAAGTGTACGGATGCAAATAAGCACATGAAGTTGCTCAATGTAATCAATTATTAGCTAAATGAAAATGAAAGCCCCAGGAGTTACCACTACACACCTATTGAATGGCTAAAATTAGAAAAGTCCAAGCACACCAAGTATTGGTGAGGCAGTGTAGGAACTGGAAGTCTTTTACACTGCTAGTGGGAAGGAAAATAGTAAAGTCACTTCAGTCAACAGTTTGGCTGTTTCTTTATAAGTTGAACATACACCTACCGTATGATCCAGCCTTTCTGCACCTAGATATTTATGCAAGAAAAATGAAAGCATATGTTCATACAAAGACTTGTATGTGGATCGTCATAGCATCTTTATTTTTAATAGACAGAATTGTAACAACCTCGGGCACCCATCAACAGGCGAATGAATAAATATACTGTGGTATACTCATACAATGAAACACTATCAGCAAAGCAAAGTGATAAACTATTGATACCCACAAAAATATGAATTACTCTCAAAATAATTACATTGAGTGAAAGAAGCCAGATAAAAGAGTCCTCACTGTGTGAATCCATTTATATAAATTTCTAGAAAAATGCAAACACATCTCTAACGATAGAAAGCATATCAGTGGTCACTTGGGGATGTGGAGGGGTGGAATGTGAGGGAAAAAAAGGAGCTTTATGAATGAGACATAAAAACACTTGCAAGTGATGGATATGTTCCCTTTCTTGATTGTGTTGACAGTTCCATGGGTATATGCATATTTCAGAACTTAAATTGTGTTCTTTAAGTATGTGCAGTGTACTGTGTGTCCGTTCTATTTAACAGAGCCATTACAAAAAGGCTAAGAACAGATGTTTGTCTCAACAAATAAATGTAGCAAAGAACAGAAAAGTCAAATACAGTATGATCTCTGTCAGTTGAATTTTCCTATAGTTTATTTCCCTCAAAAAATATATCCCAGTTCTTAAAAGAGATGGGACTCTTAATAAAAGGTAAAAAAAACCCGGAAAAGCCATCAGCAGAGTGAGCTCCAGCTACTTTTCAATTGTGAGACCCTAGGTGCACGGTGCAGACATGCTAGGATGTTTGTTCTTCCTGCCCAATATTTTAGAGAGGATATTAAACACCCCCGTCAAATGCCTGCTAGTGATGGCCAGAAGGGAGTTTGGAGGATGATGGCTGTGATCTTTAATATGGTTGTGCCTTTGTAAAGAGTCTCACTCAGAATTTCCAGGGTAATTTTGGAGTCAACTTTTTTTCGTTTTTTGGATGATATATATGTCTAACTCACCTCAAGAATATATCCACGTAGACTTGAAGTTAGGGACCAGCTGGTGTAAATTTGTGTGATTATCTCCTGACATAACCTTGTAGCTTCTTTTTGTTCCTCGATTGTAGTTAAGCTTCATCTTGCCTCAGGGCCCTTGTATTTGTTGTTCCCATGTTTTAGAAATATTATTTCCAGAAAAATTTTCCATAAATGATTCCTTTCTATTCTTTGACACTCATCGCTTAAAAATATTTTTTCCTTGATTGTCCTACTAGCCTAACTTAGTCCCAGTTTATCAGATTACCTTACATCTTTCACAGAATAATAATAAAAACAAATATTATCTTTGGTGTCTCTTTGTATTTAGATGAACTTCTTCCCAAAGAACTCAAGCCCCACAGTGACAGAGGTTGTTACCTTTCTTATCCCTTATTCTGTATCTTAGAACTGTGTCTGGCATGTAGTAATCACTCGAGGTCTGTTGACTGTGTAAAGAATATGTGAGTAGATGAACAGATTTGGAGTTATTTGAGGTTGCTCTTAATGATGGCTGGTGTTTGTGATTAAATTAAAATTGTAGGTTTTAGAGTTGGAAGTGATCTTGCTGAGTCTCACAGCTATGGCAAAACTCTCCCTACTGTAGCATCCCTGACAGATGATCAAGTCTGAGCTTGAATAACTGTATATGAAAGACCCTAGCCAGGGCAACCTCCTAGCTTTCTTCAAGCAGATCACAACCTTCCATGGGAGTTTGCTCCCTATTATTCAGCCGTAATTAGGAGAAAACGGTTTGATTTACCCAGAATCATCTTCTCTCCGTCTCCTTGTTCTAGTTCCTAGAGAATAGACAGGACAGAGTTTCCTCTAAATTACATCCTTTGGGTTTGCATTCCTGCTTGCAACAAAATAAGCACCGTGCTATGGCAAAATTCCCCTTGATTGTCTGCCACTTGTTGCTACATTGCTTGTTAGTGTTTAGAAATAATTTGTCTTAATGTTCCACATTATAATTGATGTAGTACAGAAATAAAAGAGATCTCGGGGTTATGTCAGAAGCAATCAGACAGATATTTTTACTTACCCTTTTAATGTACTTAATGCTGACACTGTGAGGAATTGAGCAGTATAGTAAAGGTGTTATTGCCATTGCTGAAAAAATGTATTTATGGTGAAATTTATGGTAATTTTGAAAGCATTAGCTGATGGGGGAATTGTCAGCTACATCTTAGAGCTCTGAGCATTTTTCAAAAAGTTGTGATACGAAACACCTCTGCCTTTTCTTGTATTTCTGTTATGTTCATCTACTTCACAAAAAGCATTCTTCATATTCCTGAAATAATGATGGGCTTAGTTGAGATTCTTTTGGGTCCTAAAGGACCAACATGTGTGCATAATAGTGTCAAGTTACACAGAACCTGGATGTTTGGCTCCAGACTGAAAGCCCCATGGAGTCCTTTTTTTCACATCTGTTCACCAATGTGTATGAATGGGAGAAAACCAAAGTTCTGGTTTGTTCAATCAAGGGGAGCCACACTCCTTTTACTTTTGCTGTGACAAACAAGTAAAGAGGTGTAAAATATCTGAAAAGAGCCTTTTAGGGTTTGGTAGAACGCTTAAGTGGGATGTAGAGAATATACAACAAAAAGAAAAGCAAGTGAGTACTGCTGGCAAACTTTTTCAAGGACGGCTAACAAAATAATAATAGTAGCAACAACAATAGTAAGATTGATTTTAAAGACGTAAGAGTGGCATGGATTCCTAACCACTGTACGTGTATTAACTCCACGCCACAGCTCTGTAAAATGGGTGAGGTTATTAAGCCCTTGTTTTTCAACGAGGAAGTGAAACACAAAGAAGTAACGCTCCTGAAGTCCCACCACTAATAAATGGTGGAGCTGGGGAAAAAAGATCCAGGCAAATTAATTTCAGAGTTAGTGCTCTTAACCAGTAGGTTATGTACCACAGGTAATATTTGCACATTTTGAAATCACTTTACAAATACTATTTTTACCCCTAAAGTACACAGGGAATACCCAGGGAAATTGGCATTATAATTATTTTTATTTCTTTGCCAATAATCTGTTAACTTTTGGCAGTTCAGTATCCTTCCCCAACTTCTTAAAAATTCAGCCTACAATGCAAAAAAATAAGGGCTAATGAAAATAAATGTCTTGTAAATCCAGTTCAAGAGAGCAACTTAAAACTAAGGTCCCCAAGGATGTAAAAGAGAAAGCAAAAGAAAAGAAGAGAGAAGAAGCCCAAACCCTATGATTAAGCTCCACGTTGTTAGGTAAAGGGGCATTTAATTAATGCTTCTTTAACACCTTGTGCACAGAGGCATGGCTCTACAGAAGCCAAGGAGTCTCCCTTTCATCACTGATTCATGGTATGCTTCTGGCAGGGTCACTTCCTTCTTTGAGCCTCAAAGCTTTTCATCAAGACAGTGAGGCAATTGGAACAAGGTTAGCTCTCACAAGCCAGCTCTCATGTTCTCTCATGTTACCTGTGAGTCTAGGTAAGTGCCGAATGTCTTTAACATGACAGATTATATTTTTTCTTAACCATTTCTCTTCTCCTGATTTTTACGTAATTTCTAATACATAGTAGAATAGTAGAAAAGAAAAAATACCACACTGAAAAATAACTGATACACTAACTTTCCATTCTCATTTCACTGCCAATTCAGCCAAAAGCCTTCTGTAGAATTCTGATGCAGACCATGAAAACACACTGTAAGTGTTCCAAAGTCTTTTCCATATTTGGTAGTCCTGTGATTTCCATTGGCAGAACTATCTTGGACTGTCATCTGAAAATCTATCAAAAAGAAATTAAGTAATAGGAATTCATATCAATAGTATTGGAGAAAGAAATCCTTGAATTTATCTTACTGTGTGAACCTTCATCCATGTACAAAATCAACAAGAAAGGTTAAAAGTTAAAGGCAACATATTCCCATGAATAGAAGGGAGAACATAACACAAATAATATACAATGCTAACATTATGTATATACACATATATACACGTGGTCTTGAAATATATTCCCAGATATTAATTGGATTAAAGTTTGGGGCAATAAAGCATTTTTTCTCATAGAGAACATTATTCTTTAAGACACATACAGACACACATATCTGCCCTGCTGGCCTCTCACAGTTTCAGTTGATTCCAGTCACGTCCCCAGTTCATTTCCCCATATATTTATTCTCGAATTAGTGATTTTTGAACAGGTGTTCATCTCTTTAGAAATACCTGTGCCACAACCGCAGAGTACTCAGATTTCTTTTTGGCCTTTGGTGCCATATGATGGGGAAAGTGACAAGTTGTGTGACAAGAGAGGTACAAGGTGAACCTTAGAGTAAGTAAGACTTTATGCATAGTTCTTAATCCCAAAAAGAAAAGAGAAGGATAGCAGTGAAAGTCATTGGAATAAAGGACCTGTCAGATGAATCAGCATTAGGATAATTCATTGGTTACTGACTGTCCAGTCGGTTTAGGTTATAAAGTATTCCTGAGTGACTGCATCACTTTATGAAAGGATCTACCTAACTATAGCTTTCTTTGCTGGAATTAGTTTATATGGCAATAATATGAATAGAGAATGGCAATTGTGAATTCATGTCTTCCCCAAATTGAAGACACTCGTTAAGGTACAAGTTTCCCCAAGACTGCAAATGATTTATCCGTACTATACTAACTGAGACTGTCTTAGCATTCTTGTTTGTTAAAGGAGATAACAAGGCTAACTTTGAGTAGAGTAATAGCAGGCTACTTAGAAAATACTTTCAGGTTAAGTTTTGTAAACAAAGTTCAGTGTTTACCCACCAAAAGCAAATCAGCTCATTTAGTATTGCAGGAAATGCCTTCATACTTTTTCACTGCCACTAAAGGAATTTAAAACACCTGTTGGATATCTTCCCTCCTAGAATGCCATTTGTACACTTATTCCTAATAGGACTTGTTATTTTAAATGCAAAGTCATATTAGAAAGCTCAGAATTGATACTCAGTATTTTTAGTGATCACATGGTTTAGGGTTCTCAGATTTGGGCTCAGACTTGCATTTCAAGCATTGCAATCTGGGCTTGTTAAATGATTTCCTTGCAACCAGGAAAAATTGTTTATCTGAATCTAAAGTCCAATTAAAGAAATGTGATAGTGGTGATAGTGGTTGATGAAGCAGACTAGCATAGCAGCTAGGGCAATTATGGACGTTACATTTAACCTCTCTGTGCCTCAGTGTCTTCCTGTTTCTTCATCAATGGTGATAAATACTGGTACCAATCTGACAGAGGTATTGTAAGAAATGAAGGAGTTCACAAATTTCCTAAAGGCTTAATGTTTGGCTTGTCGTTACTAAATGCTGGTAATTATTAGTAAAACAATATCCCTCTATTATTTATTATATCAAAATAATAATGATAAGGGCCTGTTATTTTAGTAGTTCTATTTTTTGGTCATATAGTTTAGACTAACTCATATTGTTTAAATGTGAAACCAAGAAGAAAAAGTTTTGTTTTTGTTTTTTTAACCTGGGCATGGAACCCAAATCACCTAATTCAGAAATGTTTCTAACTTGGCATCTGCTTTGAATCTGTCCCAGCCAGAGAAAGTTTATTGTCTCAGAAAGTGACAACCTTGTATTTGTGTAGCATAAAAAAGAAGATACATGCTAGATAAGATATAGACCCCTTATCATAGTCATGCCACATAGAGTGCAAAACTATTCCTGCTGGGTTCAAACATTGTGATCCAGAACCTGCCATTGCCTATTATCAGGAGCAGGAAAGCATAAGAACCATATGTGTTTGCCCTTAAGTTGGTCTACAACACAGATACTGTCAATCAGCCTCTGATAGTACCCTCCCCGTGGACAACCTTCTGTGCCCTTTTGAGCATGCTCAGATGGAGTCTACCATCAGTGTGGTGGGAGTTCACTTCGCTTCAAGTGTGTCCACGTTGAAGGGTGAAATGAACAAATACTTACCAAATTTCTGGCTGTCCAATCTAGGAAAATAGTTAAAGAATCAGGACATGAAGAGTCAGGCAAATACTCATTTGGCGTCAACCCAATAAAAAAGCTTCTTGGTGAGAAAAAAGTTGCCAAAGATGAAAGCCCAGAATAGTGCTACTTTAGCCTAACCACAGTGTCAAAGCAAATAACACACATACACACAAACGCAAAAGGAAAGCCTCTTCACACTAATGCCCCAAAGTCCTTTATGGGTCTTCAAATTGAGCAGATTAGGTAGGTTGATGGTTGTCCTTTACGGACTGGGTCCACCTAACAAGACTGCTTACTAACGGAATATCTCTGTTTTGTCATTTAATAGACATCCCAAACTTAATATACCTTGCCATCAAATACACACTTAGTCACTCATGCTTTCCCTGTATACTTTCCAAAACAGAAAAAGGCAGCTCCATTCTTCCTGGTGCTCAGTTACAAAATGTGATTCATCTTTGAATTTTCTTTCTCTCTCCTTTCACATCCAATACAGAAGCAAAATGTGTCAACCCTATCTTTGAGATAGAACCAGAATTTGACAATTTCTTGATTTTTCCACTGTTACCACTCAGGATTAAGATTTCATTGTCTGTCATCTTAATTATTATCCCTCTGAAATGTGTCCTTAACACAGTGGCCGGAGAACCCTTTGAGAATCTAAGTCAGAAGAATTATGTGACTTCAGTGTCTTCCCCTTCATCATAGTTGAAGCTGAAGTTCTTAAAATGTTGGAAAGTTGCTACATGATTACCCTCCACATTATATATTTGATCTCATCTCCTCCACCTCTACTCCTTGCTCACTCTTTTCCAAACACCTTATACTCTTTAGTCCTTGATGTTCAACAAGTATAGTAGGCAGACATTTTCACTTGCTCTTCCCTTTACCTGAATTGCTGTTCTCTTTACTATCTACAGTACTCATCCACTCACTTTTTAAGGTCTTTTCTCAAATATCACCGTCTCCATTATGAGGCCTTGCTTGGATTCCCTGTAACAACCTGCAGCCCCACTAATACACCCTATCTCCTTAGAAGCCTCCCTTCTGCTGTAGAATCTGTTGAATGAATGAATGGAGTGAGCTATGTCTAATTTCCAAAAAAGTAAACATCAGCCATAAACACTTGTTGAGAGACGGGATCAGGGTATAAAGAATAAAAGAAGTGTAAATTCAGGCCTTACCATTCACCATCCATTCCCTCAGGGTTCTGCTATGGTGTATCTTTGAATAAAAAGCACAATTTGATAAGACTAATTAATAGCTTAAATTCGTTAGAATCCCAAACCTTTTATAGTAGAAATGTGATAAAAATTGTGTCAGAGATTCTCAACAAAATGTTAGCAAATTGAAGCCAAAAAAGTATAAAAACAATTATATTGCATGACCAAACGGGATTTGTGTCAGGTATGTAAGGCTGGTTCAACATTTGAAAATTAATTAATATAATCCATCCAAGACAAAAAAGGAAAAAAAAACATATAAATACATTCAGAAGAAGCATTTGACAAAATCCAGCATGCACTCATGAGAAGAACTCTCAGTAAACTAGGAATAGAGAGGGACTTTCTTAACTTGATAAATACGATCTACAAAAAAACCAATAGCTAACATCATACTTACTGGAGAGAAACTCAATGCTTTCCCACTAAGGTTAAGCACAAGGCAAGGATGTCCTCCTTTATTATAACTTTTCAGTATTGTGCTGCAAGTCCTTGCTAATGCAATAAGGCAAGAAAAGGAAATAAACGGTATACAGATTGAGAAGGAAGACATAAAGTTGTCTTTGTTCACGGGTGACATGATCATCTATGTAGAAAATCTTAAAGAGTTGACACAAAACTCCTGTAACTAATAAGTGATTATAGGAAGGTTGCAGGATCCAAGGTTAATATACAAAAGGCAATTGCTTTCCTATATACCAATAATGAGCAAGTGGAATAGGTTTAAAAAAACCCCACACTATTTACATTAGCATTGCCAAAAATGTAATACTTCAGTATAAATCTAATAAAATAAGTACAACCTCTATAGGAGGAAAACTACAAAACCGTGATGAATGAAGTCAAAGAATAACTAAATAAGTGGAGAGATATTGCATGTTCATGAATAGGAAGACTCGGTATTATCAAAATGTCAGTTCTTTCCGACTTAATCTATAGAAATTCAGTGCGATCCCAATCAAAATCCCAGCAAGTTATTTTATGGATATTGGCAACCTGATTCTAAAGTCCATATGAAGAGGCAAGAGACCCAGATTAGCTGTGACCTCAATGAAGAAGGACAAAGTTGAAGGAATGACACTACCCAGCTTGAAGACTTATTATGAAGGTGCAGTAATCAAGACAGGGTTGTATTGGTGAAAGAACAAATAGATCAATGGAACAGAATAAAGAGCCCCAAAATAGACTCACATAAATACAGTCAACTGATCTTTGGCAAAAGAACAAAGGCAATACAATGGAGCAAAGATAGTCTTTTCATCAAATAGTGCTGAAACAACTGGATGCCCATAGTAAAAAAAAAAAAACCAAAAAAAACTAGACACAGACTTTATATCCTTCATAAAAATTAAGTCAAAATGAACCACAGACCTAAATGTAAAACACAAAACTGTAAAACTCCCAGAAGATAACATAGGAGAAAACCTAGATGACCTTGGGTATGGCAATGACTTTTAAAATATAACACCAAAGGCATAATCCATGAAAGAAAGAATTGATAAGCTAGACTTCATTAAAATAGAAAATTTCTGCTCTGTGAAAATCACTAAGAAGATAATGAAAAGACAAGCCACAGAGCAGGAGAAAACATTTGTAAAAGACACATCTTGTTAGGGTAAAATGGCAATTTGCAAGCTTCTTACATGTGCAACTGGTGTAATTTATTTTGGTATGTACTGTGAGGTACAGACTTTAGTTTTCAATGGGTGTGTACTTTTCTAGGCATCAGTTTTAAAGATTATAACTTGACTTTATCACAATCAAACTTCCCAGACATACTTAGAACTATTTGTGGATATTCTTTTCTGTTTAATTTGTATATGTGTTCATTCATGTAGTAATGCTACAATGTTTGAATTGTAGTGGCTTTATACTTAAGTTATATAGCTGCCTGCTAATTAACAGATACTCAACTTCTAATAAAATTTATGACTTGTACCTGAATGCCTCCAGATTATGTTCTTCATTCAGACTCTTTACTATTCACTCAATATAAATTCAGAGCTGATATACATTAAAAACTGAACTAAGGTGGCTAACATTTTTTAGTTTTCATCTATATTCCTAGATTTAAAATTTGAGAAAGTAATAGAATGCAACATTTTTAAAAACCTCTAATGACTCACATTTTCTATCTCTAACTAAAACAGAATACCTTGTGGAATATCTTTGCATCATTTACACGGTTTCATTAATTCTGGCTGCTGAAGTTAATTTAAATTCACTCTGGTAAAATGAGAGCTCAGTATAAGCTTTTAGCACACTCAGTGAGACTTACAAATAGTCATCTGCTAGGTGGTAAACAGTAAACAGTCTTGTTTATTGCAAATAATCTTAGCCAATAAATGTTATTTATGCTCCATTTAAGAATAAAGATGTTAATCTGAGATCACAAAACGATCTTTTTGTTAAATCTAGAAGCAATTCTGCTTTGATTAGTTGCAAATGCAAATATTACCCAACTTCTTTCTCTTTCTTTGATAGTTGTATAGAAATAAAGCTAAATATAAGAATGTAAGCCAAACCCACTACAAATAAAACTGCACTACGGGCCCAGTATCTTCAGTGATTTCTAGATGATTTCTATGCTCAAACCTTCATTCTATCCTCTCTTCCTAAACAGAATTGGTTTTTTTTTTGTTTTTGTTTTGAGTAACTTTTATTACACAAGGGATTCATATTCTTTATAGAGAAATCATGTAATCAAATAATCCAAAAATAGATTAAAAAGCAGCCAAAATTCTACCTCTCAGATATATTATCACTGTATCTATTTTATAGTATAGTTTTCATATATATATATTTTTAACATGTTTATTGGAGTATAATTGCTTTACCATGTTGTGTTAGTCTCTGCTGTATACAGTGCATCAGCTATACGTATATATATATATATCCCCATATCCCCTCCTTTTTGCATCTCCCTCCCACCCTCCCTATCCCACCCCTCTAGGTGGTCACAAAGCCCCGAGCTGATCTCCCTGTGCAATTTGGCTGCTTCCCACTAGCTATCTAGTTTACATTGGTACTGTATATATGTCCATGCCACTCTCTCACTTCATCCCAGCTTACCCTTCCCCCTCCCCATGTCCCTGAACAGAATTTTAAGAAGTTAGCCAAGATAAAATGAGAAACTGATTTAGACTTAGGTCCCAAATTTACAGCTTCAATGATTTAGGAAAATTTCTTGACAGCTATACTGAGCCTCAGTTTTCACATTTGTAAAAGGGTGAGGATTAAAAAAACTGATACTTCTGGAAATGCCTGTCATTCTGATTGGATATTTTTAAAATGTTAACTGAAATTTAAATGTATAAATTATAAAAAGAAGATGACAAAAAGGCCTATTATCATTTTATTACCCAGATAAACCCTGGTGGTCCACTGATAGGAGAAGGGGCTTCTCTAAGTAGTTTTCTTCATCCTGATTTCTGGACACTCCCTTCTTTAATCTGCTTTTGGAGGCAGCGGGTGACATTTTGGCAAGTTTTATTCAATTTCTTTATGCCTTGATTTTAGGAAAGAAGAATAGTAGCTGTGCTGAGCTCTGCCAGGTCAGATAGAATTTTGGAGTACTCTTTATCTCTCTTGTAGACAGCCACTGTCATTTGGTAAGCCATAAGCCTTTCTTTGCTTTGACTGTGGTTAGTGTGTTTGCTGGATTTCTAAAATATATTTTTAGTGTTTACTTGTTTAGATTGAAAAGATTGGGCTATATTTTTAAAAGTTTATCCCTTCATTTTGGAAGGGCTTTTAAGTTGTGATATTGCACGCAAGAGAGCTAACGGAATTCTGGACTCCATATTTTTGTTTCTACCTTTTTTTTTTCTCAGACTTTGAACCAACAATGGCTAAGAATGAAAGGAACTCAGACACAAATATTTTTTTCCCTTGTAAAGCACAGAGAATATGGGAAAAAATGAAATTGGGAAATTGTTTTGCTCGCTTCCTCCTCCTTTTTGGTCAGTTACCTTAGTCGTCCACCTCACTTTGTATTTCTAGCCTGGCTTCAGAAAGACCTGAATTTGATGAACTACACACTGTTGGAGTAGTGGATTGCTAGAAGGAACTAAGATCCAGACAACCTTCAATGGTGGCTTCATGGAATTATATTCAAGAAGGATGGTCCAGCCAATTTCCTCACTTCCATTGTGAAAGGAGTTCCCTATTCCTAAGAAAATGGACCTATGTCCGACTGACACAGAAGATGGAGATTTATCCCAGTGCATTTATACATGTATATATATTAAAATTATGTATATATATGTATATATATTTATATATATATAATGCCTAATGGAAATATCTCAGATGGTCTATTTTGTGTTTTTTCTTTAATTTTACTTATAAAATTGTGACCATTTTTTAACTCAAAAGAGGAGAACCTTAAAAATTAATTAAAAAAACATTCTCAGTAGTCTAAGGTTCAGAGTGACTTGGCAGAGAAAATTGCTGAATGGTTAGATAACAGTGCTGGTATGCTTGGCTATTGTAACACTTTACATTTGAGTTTCTCTTCCTTGAAATTACAAGAACTATTTGACTCAAGAGAAAGATTGATAATTAGGAATATTCTGCTTGCTTTTTGTATAGCCGATTGAAGAACATTCTGATTAATTATTTGGAGGTCATAGGAAGGAACCTTCATGATCTAACTTTTGAACAAGCAGTGTTGCAACACAAAGCTATGACTTCAAATTAAAAAGGAAATTTGAAATGACCTATTTCTTTTGGCATCTCAATCCAGATATCTGTCAGTAAAATGAGTCACTTTTCAGTCAAATGGGTGGTCAGCAATATAATTCTTTATTGGGAAGCTGAAAGACACCATTGCCAAACAGAGCATCTGCAGTGTTAACATCTATATTTGAGCATCTTTCGTTTTCCCAAGGGGTGCAGATGAGAAGAAGGAAGGCAGAGAAATGCACTTGAATAAAGCTTTTCAAGATGGATAGAACAGAGAGCATTCCCAGAGGCAGGTCAAGTTCAACCCAAGAACAACTCTCTCAGTGCTTTCACACTATTTAAAATACAAGACCAGTAGTAACTCAGCTCTCAAATCAATGCTGAAATCAAGCAGAAGGTTGTTAACATTGATACGGTTAACATACATCAAATAGGATTACTGAATTTTCTGAATCCAAAAGTTCTCCACAGTGTTGACATTTCCTTACTGAACTCCCAGGATTGTTTGGTTTCAAAGGCTGTTGGGCTCAAGACGCATTTTGTTTTAAATAATCCTTCATAAAAAGTTCAGCTTTCAGTCTAATATGATTGAAACCCAGCTTGAGTGTGTTTTATAATGCACTGAACTGAAAAGACTATGGGCATTGAATTATTCAAAATATGGTAGGCGAAGGAGTGATATGTGGGGAGGAGGTGATCAAAGAAATCAGTGAGACTTGATATGTCTTGTTATCTCATTTTATTTACCTTTTAGAACTCTTCCAAATATCAGAGGAAAGAAATCAATATCAATTTTCACCTGTCACGTTCCACACTTCAATTATTAATGAATGTCAAATTTGACCACAGTTTTCTGTACCACCTGCTCTGCAATAATATTTCTGAGCCTTTATTAAAAATGTAAAATTGTCATTGAATTTCCAAATATGATTCTGCAGTGGCTAATTCAGCTTGTTTTATTAATAAGCAAGTTCTGATGAGTAATACTTATTTAATACGCCTGCATGTAAGGTTAAAGTGTAAATTATTCCTGCCAAAGGTGATGAGATATGACTGCGATGTGGTGGTAGGGCACTCACCTTCCTGAACAAACCCTGCGAGCACACAGTTCTTGGGAGAAACCAGTACTTCATATAGTAGCAAATCTGATATTATTTTGCATGTCTCCTGTAGCAGTGGAATGCATGCACACACACACACACACACACACACACACACAAACATGATCATGGGTGAAAAAACACACATGCGCACCTTAGATGCTTGCATTAATTTCTGAATATAGTTCCCCGGAAAGAAAAAGCTTTACTGATTATTTGTATTTTTATAGTTTATTATTTTATCCATACTAAAACACTTCATGAATCACTTACTGTTTTGTTGTCCATGGAATCCTTTCAATTTTGAGATGCTAAATAGAAATCGAAATAATGATTATAGTCCTTGGTTACAGAGAACCTGGTGACTGGAGGTCAGAGCTGCCACGGAATTATTCCCTGCTCCAGAGACCATTAGAATATCACTGTGTACCCACTTAAGGATAGAATGCTGCTATTGAGAAACTAGCTCTCTTTTATTTATGTTAAAATGAGAGAACAGTAGGGGACCTTGGCTGTGTGAGTGTATGAGACTTTCTCTGTTTTGTACAATAAGCCAAAAACTATACATGAAATAGCCTCGGGCCTTTTGTCTTTTGTCCCCAGCTCTCTCCTGTATTGCTCCTGATCAATTACACTTAAATCAACAAGAGTTGCTTGAACATTTTGACAGTTATGTTCCCCATACCCTGAAGCATTTTTAAAGGGTTACTGAGATAAAGCTATTTCAAAAAATACTCCCTCCAAATTTTTTCAGGGTGGCATCAATGAAAGTAACTTAGAGGAAGAAAACTCCACCTTGAGTTCCTGGCCTACCACTCTAAGGCCAGGCAAGCATAAACCTTCATAGCAAAACCTAAGTTTGCTCCCAGTTGAGAATTTGGTTTCCATGGTCTTATATAAAAAGTATATGGAGACTTTAATTCTCTATAAGCCCTTTCCAAAGAGTAAATACAGTTCATCATTCGTAAGAGATGATGAAAATTACAATTTTGTTGAATAGGTGGAATATATATTATATATAATATATATATTTATTTTTAATATATATATAAAATATATAAAGTTACTATTCAGAGTCCTAAAACATGGATTTTTCTTACTTACTAAGAATGAACAGTAACTTGATCTCTAAACACAATGAAGCACCTGGTCATAGCAGAATCATAACAAATATTTGATATCAGAATGAATTCACTGTTCAGGTGTAAAGAGGGAATACCTTCAGTTTTCCTCTTTCTGGTACCCCATTATTGCATCCTGGACAGAGGGGATTTTCTTGATTTTAATCTAAAGGAGAAATGTTCACTTTTGTTAAGATGGAAATTGACAGCCTCAGTAGGCAGAGGCACTGTTTTTATTTGGCTGAATTCATGTTTCTAGAGATAATTCAAGGTGTAATAGGGTTTTCTCTGCCACTCCAAAATCTGAAAATGATAAGCATCTCACCAGAGTTTCAGGATGGCCCTATTCTGTGGAAAGGATATTCAAAATACCATGCTTCATCTATGTCTTCTTTGACTTATTCATCAATGGACAACCACTGAGTTAAGACAGTGTCTTATCCTTGCTTCATAAAAATAAAAAAACCCTACAAACACAAAAAAACTGTTAACGATGAAAACTTATTATGCCAGGCCTTAGTATGGCCTGACGTGAAAATTTAGTTTCAGAGGCTTTTCTGAATATACCAAGGAAAGAGGACCTAGGTGTATCTTATTCCCACAGGCCGCCAATAAATATTTGCTAAATGGAGAAAAAATTAATATATAGTATAGGAGAGAACCTGACAGATCCTTAACATTATTGAGTGATAGCAATGCCCAAACTCATCTGTGATCAAACACTATGAAGTATCCTCCTAAGGATAAACTGATTACAAATAAGAAGTGAAAATTCAATTATGGAGATACTTTCAGTTTCAGCTCTGATATGCAAAAAGCTTGGAAGTTGTCACTGTATCTTGTCCTTACAAGATAATGCTGTACAAAATGAAAATCAAGGACTTTTCTCAGACATGATTAATAAAACATGTAACTATGAAAGAATTTTAAAACTGTAATTATGTATGTGTATATATGTGTCTCTGAAAAAACTGTGTCAAAGAAAACTGAGGCTATAAGTATAAACTCATTTAACTTCTATGTCTTCTTACCTTTATTTCCTCACAAACTTACCAGTATCCATCCAACTCAAAGGATACAAGTGAGTTTTATATACTGTGCAAGGTTTTTTTCTTATTCATATGTCCATGTTTCCCCAGTTCTCTAAATTATTATCTACATCTTCAGGATCTCCTTTATCGGTTCCTTCATTTCAACATATAAAATATAAGTCCTTCTCATTCTAAAAAATTCTTTTTTGCTAATTATTTTCTCTTTTCATCCAAACTCCTTCAGAGCAGCCTATTCCCACTGTCTTCACTAGCCCCACCTGGCCCCTACAGGCAGCCCTACACCCTCAATTTATTGCAATCTGGCTTTCTTGTCCACCACTTCACTGAACTGCTCTAAGGTCACTGGAGACCTAACTGCCCAAATCCAATGGACACTTACATTCTCTGAAGGATGACACTGTCATCTACTTCCTCCTTCTTGAAACTCTATCACCTCTCTCCTTCTCAGAATTCTTTCTCTGCTTATTACTTAAACGTTGTCAGTACTCACAATTCTCTGAAATCTCATCCATTTTCATGATTTTAATGACTGCTAAGTGCTGATGACATTCAAATTTTTATCTTTCCATGTCTTCACGTGCAGTTCCAGTTATCTACCAGTTTGTCTCCTGAATTCTACAGGTGCTTTAAAATTCAACATGTCCAGAACTAAAGTCTTTTCCCCAATTCAGTTCTTTATCCCCTATTTCCAAACTCAATGATACCACCACCCAACCTTAGTCACACAGATGGGGGTTCAGCCTCCGCCTCCTACTTCTTCCTTACTTCCCAAGATCAAGTCTTGCTTGTAATTTCCTAAATAAAATTAGAACTTCTTTCCTCCCTTCATCTATACCTTATTTCAGACCCCTTTCTATTACCTGGTCTAGAAGTTACCAAATTGCTGTTTGCTGGAACCAGTTGTTACACACGTCTATTAAAAAAGGACTCTAGAGTCAAATAGCTTTGAGGATGGCTGTGTACCATACGCCTGCTGTGACGATCCAGAATGAACATTAGCCTACAGCAGCCCCGAGAAGCTGTACAGTAAAGAAACCTGATTAACTTTACTTAGGCTAGGTTCTCCCTTCTGCCGGCCTATAAACCTTTCAGTAGGGACAGGAGAGGAGGTGGCAGCATGAAAGTCCCACTCGAAAATAAAAAACTGCTCCTCAGAAGAGTGGGGCATAATTGTCTCCAGGCTTCTTCAGATTCCTCATCCATACTGACGTCAGTGGTCTAAAATGCCACCTGAACTTGTCCTTTCCATTCTTAGCTATTTTCTGAGGAAACCAGCTCCACACACATGGATGGCTAAGACCCGCTCTCCTCCTCGCTGCCTCCTTTAGGGGCGCTTGCCACTGCCTGGTGACACTGCACTGATGCTCCAGAGCCTGTGCCTGTGGCTCCGTAACACACCCCTCGCACACTCACGGCTCTGGACATCCGCTGTCTTCTCTGCCTTGAGTGTCCTTGCCCTTCACCGGCTGACTCACCAGTTATTCACGAGTCCTTTAAGACTTAGCTTAGGGACTGCCTCTTTCGATGACTTTTCTTTGCCTCACAGCTCCCCCTCTTCTTCCACAAACACTGACGAAACGCCCTGAATATGCCCGTCACAGCATGTCACGTGCAGGATGAGACATCTGCTGTGCGTCTTCCCCTCTCACTCCACTGCTAAAGGGCCAACGCTACATCTTGCTCATTGTTTCACTCCTCTAACACTCAATCCATGACTAACGAACTAACTAGTACTCTAGCAGTCCTCTTAGTAACAATCAGGCAGGACCTTTTAGAAGAAATCTGACACTCTAGCTTTTCTCTGATCTCACCTTTCAGTCTGATTGAACTAAAGACTTATCTGTGCATGTTTTACCAGGGAGACATAATTTAATCCAGAGATGTGTCATCACATGCTCTTACATACTCTGCTGTTTAAAAATTCTGCTCAGATGGGGGAAGGAGACAGGTGTGCTTTCTGACAGCCCCACTGTTTTGTACTTCTACTGCTCACTGCTCACTGGCTTCTCTCCCGGTGCCTTCCTTAAACCCTTCTTCTCTTAACAAGGAAACATGATAACAAAGTAATTAAGAGCCTGGGTTCTGCCTATCCGTGAAACAGAAACATAACCAAGGACATAGAGAATAGACTGGTGGTTGCCAAGGGGGGAGGGCGTGGGAGAGGGTTGCATTGGGAGTTTAGGATTAGCAGATGCAAACTGGTGTATATACAGGATGGATAAACAAAAAGGTCCTACATGTGACTTCCGTGGTGGTGCAGTGGTTAAGAATATGCCGGCCAATACAGGGGACACGGGTTCGAGCCCTGGTCCGGGAAGATCCCACATGCCGCAGACCAACTAAGCCCATGCACCACAACTACTGAGCCTGTGCTCTAGAGCCTGTGAGTCACAATTACTGAAGCCCGTGTGCCACAACTACTGAAGTCCATGCACCTAGAGCCCGTGCTCCGCAACAAGAGAAGCCACCACAATGAGAGGCCCACGCACTGCAAAGAAGAGTAGCCCCCGCTCACGGCAACTAGAGAAAACCCGCGTGTAGCAACGAAGACCCAATGCAGCCAAAAATAAAAAATTAAATAAATACATTTATTTTTAAAAAGTGGATGTATTTAAAGAAAACCAAAAAGGTCCTACTGTATAGCACAGGGAACTATATTCAGTATCCTGTGATAAACCGTAATGGAAAAGAATATGAAAAAGAATGTATATAAATGTATAACTGAGTCACTTTCCTGTACAGCAGTAATTAACACAGCACTGTAATTCTACTATATGTTAATAAAAAATAAAATTTAAAAAAAGTGCCATAAAAATAATCACATAAGGGGGACTTCCCTGGTGGTCCAGCGGTTAAGACTTCGCCTTCCAATGGAGGGGGTGAGGGTTCGATCCCTGGTCGGGGAGCTAAGATCCCACATGCCTTGCGGCCAAAAAACCAAAACAAAAAACAGAAGCAATACTGTAACAAATTCAATAAAGACTT
The DNA here is from genome assembly GCF_965194805.1 of Balaenoptera borealis. Classification (NCBI taxonomy): domain Eukaryota; kingdom Metazoa; phylum Chordata; class Mammalia; order Artiodactyla; family Balaenopteridae; genus Balaenoptera; species Balaenoptera borealis. The sequence continues at coordinate 36,113,946 of NC_138860.1, read as the reverse complement.
TAAAAATAGTCAACATCAAAAAAAATCTTTAAAAAAAAAAATCACATAAATCAGAAACAAATGAAACATAATAAAGTCCATACATTAGGGATTCCCTGGTGGCGCAGTTGTTGAGAATCTGCCTGCCAATGCAGGGGACACAGGTTCGATCCCTGGTCTGGGAAGATCCCACATGCCGCAGAGCAACTGGGCCCGTGAGCCACAATTACTGAGCCTGCGCGTCTGGAGCCTGTGCTCCGCAACAAGAGAGGCCGCGATAGTGAGAAGCCCGCGCACCGCAATGAAGAGTGGCCCCCGCTTGCCACAACTAGAGAAAGCCCGTGCGCAGCAACGAAGACCCAACACAGCCATAAATAAATAAATAAAAAGTCCATACATTAAAAAAAAAGAGCATGGGTTCTGGTCACATCCCAGCTTACCACTTACTTATAGCTGTGTAATTCTGGGTAACTCACATAATGTCTCCTCAGACTCCTCATCTATAAAATGGGGATGGTAATAGTTCCCTACCTCATAGTGTTGCTGTAATCCATAAACACGGTTAAGTGCCTTGGTAAATGTTTGATGCTCTCTGGTTATTGTGAATTAAAATATGTCAATGGCTTCTGGCCATATGATTCATAATAGTTTGACATTTAACCAAATGGTAAAACTATTCCATTTATTATTCCCATCTCTTTTTACCCCTTACCCTGTTTTGTTGTTTATGTTTTCTCCCACCACAGAGTGTTAGGTCCAGGAGAGTAAAGGCTTTATTTTGTTCACTGTTGAAAGCAATAACACCCAGAAAAGTATGGTACATATGAAGCCCTCAGTAAACACTAGCTGAATGAATGGTGCAAAGTGTCACAAGGAAAAATACACCAAAACTTTCAATTTAATAAAAAGTATAGATAAATCTTTCTCTAATGGCTTCCAGTCAAGTATTTTAAAACACCATATGCTATAATAAAAACATGTCATTTATTAAAATTTGAAGGCAAAAACATAATTTTAAAAGATTTTAAAAGATTTATACCTATGTTAGGTGTGATGGAGTATGGATGCTTTCTTGAAATTCACAATCAGATCCAAGAGTATCACTTTCAGAATGTTCTAGTAGATTGAGTTTACTTTTAGTTGTCTTTGATGAAACAGTCACTATTCTACTCTCTTTCTTAACAAAAATGTGTTTTTTTGAAGACTCACTTCTAATTGGTTCATTAAGCAAAGAATTATTTTGCCCAATTCCTTTGATTTTCTGCTTTACAGGTGAGTCAGAGCAGGAATGCAGGTCCTTCCCAGGTTGTTTCTTAGCAGAGTATTTTTTGGTATATTCACCTGCTTTGCTCATTTTCTCTGAAGAAGACCTGCTATTTCTAGATAATTCCTCTTCTTTTCTTTGACTTCCAGTTCCAGAAATGACATCTGCTGAAGGAGAACATGTTCTAGCAATGAAATCTTCAAAAGACTCCTGCCGCTGCTCTGTGACTGGGACCCCCAGGTTGTCTTTGGAAGTTTCTAAGGCCTCCTGAGTAGAGACTGGGACATGGAAGGAGTCGAGAGGCAAAGGAAGCCCAGCATCACCTGTAATTTTCTGAAACTGGAGGGAAAGACAAAAGACAAGACAAAAATTCAGTGATGAACAAAGCCAACCATTAAACAGTAGAGTTCAAAACTTCAATGTTATTCTGTGATCTTATTATTAACACAGTAATTGATTATTCAGAAGATTTCAGAGCCAGTTTTTTTCTAATTCTATCTTGCCAAGTGATTCTCAACTTAACCTAGCTATATATCCAAGGCTATGTCCGCTACATTTTCAGACTTTGGTGATTGGGGTAGTTATTACCCATTTCCTTTCCCTCACTAAAAATGAAACCCTACTCTGTAAGAAAATTAATTTCTTTTCTATCCTCCAGGCATATGTAAACAGTATATAGTTTGTGACCAGACTGTGTTCTCAAGCTGTCAGTTCCCAAGACCAGTCTGAGATTGGCTGAGGTGGGCGAAGGGTGCTCCAAGTAAGGCTAGAGGAAAAGCTGACATGTTTCCCCTCTCATTCCCATGACCAGGTGAGTCACTATAATATCTTACGCATTAGCTATGTCAAGATTACTTATTTTAAAAATTCTGTCAATACGTGTACCTTCATTAGTGTTCCTTCATTGTAAGCTGACTGCATACAAATAGAAACCTAGATAAAATATGAATAGAATAGACATTTATTCAATTTAAAATTTGGAATATTTTCTGTAATGTTTTCTTTCTTCATTAAGGAGAGTTTGCTTTAACTCATAAATTTTCTAAAGAACTTCCAGTTTTCTTATGTACAACAATACAGTATCATGAAATGGGCCCACATTTACTAATCTCAGATTTGGAGAGGACTCCACAGTCTTCTAGCTCCCGAGCATGTGAACTATTAGAGACTGACCATTATTATTTTCTCTCTGACTTGGTCATTTCCTTTTTGCTAATCACTCTTAGAATCATTAAGTGCTGTCCTGTCCACTTACTTGGAGATTTTGCGTTTGTACTGGGGCACTCTGCTTTGATTCTGATTTTTCTTCTTCAAGTGCCTTCTTTTCTTCTTTAGGTGGACTACTAACAGTAGAATTCATCTGGGGACGACCTAGTAAACGAAAATCTGACTGATCTATACCAGCCATTGTGGCCAGCTGCCCAAGCCTGGACCAGAGGAGGAAAGGAGAAAAGACAAAGGTTATTATAATCACATAAGAGCAGTTTAGATTTCCCCAGACCTACAATCATGAAATACTTCTAAAATCTTAAAAGCCAACATCCTACTCCGGACTACAAGCCTCTCTCTCCCCCAAATTCTCAACCCTTTCCAGATTCATCCTCTAGGAGACATCCCACTGTCTCACTAGCAGCTTCAACAAGTACCACGCACCTCGTCCACTGCCTGTCACACCTCCATTCCCACACTTCTTTACCACCTTTCCTCCAGTTTCCAAGAATGTGTTTGTTCCTTCCTTCCCAACACCAATTCATTCACTGACAAAACACCACTCCATCAACTAGTAATCTCTACTTCCCTCTTTCAGCAAAATTGCTCCCGGTTGAGAACCACTGACCTATATCTTCCCTGAAGATTAATAATAATTTTTATGTCTAAGACAAAAATAACTTTAATTCAAACTTATCAAACAAGCAAAATAAATGAAAGATAGGAAAATTCTTATCCATTCCCGAATATTTTCAATGAAAACTGCCTTCAATTTAGTCTTTACAAAAAACTATACCTACTAATTACTCTGTCTACAGGTTACTCTTTTATAATGGGCTCCCCACTCTACCAAAGCAGGCTCCCCTATTTGCATTTCTTAAAAAATTTAATTCCTCATTTTAAAACGTCAACTATATTACCTATAATTCCCCTAAATTTGGCTAAATATGGCCACGTAAGTGATGAAAATTGCTCCAGTTCCTCAGCAAACTACCGTTATAGTCGCAAAGAGAAGAACGCCATGAAGAGAAATGAACTAACCCAGCATCTTTAAGGAGATCCAAGAAAGCATGGAACTTCTGAAAAGAATTCTCAGTGCTGCCCAAAACACCTTCATCATCCAGGATCATGCTTGTCAATGAGTGGGCATGAAGGCCTTCAGACAAAGAGAAATTTATATTTCTTAACTGGGCATTTTCATGTTCCAGCTATAAAAGAAGACTGAAAATGCCTGACATGATTTTTCTCATTGTCATCAAAAGTAGTTTTGTCTAGTTTCAAGGAACAAAACTAAAACACTCAAAATGTAATTAATCTGTAATTAACCTAACTCTCCACCAGTAAAGACAGAGACCATATCACATAATAACCAAAACCCCCAGGCACCCAACAAAGTTTCCTATATAACACTTAGGTGGTATATAAATAAACCAAAGTTACCGTTTTATTAATGATCTTTCACAAAAGATCCCATTTCTAACTGGTTAAATTCATAATGGAGCCTCATTCCACATTAGAAAATTACCTGCTTTAAGTTTCCCTTAAATTAGAAAGTGAATTATAGAATCTGATTTGAACAAAACATATTACAACTCTGATGAATGTTAAGAATTAACTTTAGTGAGCAAAATATCTAATGCTTACGTTTAAAAGTCCTAAATCATACCCAACCCAATTTATTAAATGTACGATCACCAATATTTTCTTTGGCTTCTTGAAAATATTCACTCCCGTGCACTCTTCCCCTTCCGCTCACCACCTATGCACTTAAAACCCCCTATAAGCTCAACTCTAGTATTTCTCAGAAAGGCTGTTATGTTCATGATGCCCCTTTTGCCTTAGATAAGCAGGTGCTCAACATTTATTGAATGAGTGTCCGCCAATCCAGTGGATGCACTTTGAAAAATTTCTCCCTACGCTCAACCTATGATAAAGTATATTTATATAGAACTTTCTAGATTATGCCCTGCTTTCATGCACATTACCTAATGAAATTCTTATAGTATATATTTTTATCTTTCATTGCGTTCTTAGAAGTTTTCCAATATCTTAAATTTATTTAAATGATTCACTTTCCTAATTCATTGCCAGGAGAGTCTCATCATGTCTTTTATGCTACTGTATATACAGTATATGCACAAAAAGTGCTTTCTTGAATCAAAGAATCATGAACAGAAAATAAGCTAATGTAATAAGAAAGCACACACACACACACACACAAAACGAGATTTTCACATTTTTAAAAACATGCTTTCTGGAATATAGATCATATGATCACTAAATACCAGTAAATGCAAAAGTCCATATGATACAACCAATTTGCAACATATTACAGTTTTAAAGTTTACAAACTATGTGTGTATGGCTTAAAATCAAATCAAAATAAAACGAAAACACTCTCAAAAGTATAAGAAATTGTTTGCCTCATTGACTCATTTATCAGCCTTAAGTCTTATTACTCTTTCCTCCTTTAACTGCTTTAGGCACTCCTCCAGTTTTTCCTAAACAAACAGAGTAAATATTATAACTAATTCGTAGTATAATATCCAAAAGCCTTTCCAGCTATAGGACTCATCAAGATTTAGGGGGCAGAGCCAGAAGTGAACTCAGGTTTTAGTCTGCTACTGGTAATATCATACCATGCTAGTGAAATGAATTATCAAAATCTATCAAATTAGCATAATAAAGATTTATTTAAATTCCACTTTTTCCAACATAAATTTGTGGCAGCACACCATAAAAGGCATATGCATATAACATAGCAAGTCAGAAATAAATAGTTAAGACCAAGAAAGAAAACTTCTATTTGTATTTGTGAGTCTCTTTATAGTAGGAAGTCCTATTAATGAACATGCTTAATATACCTGAATTGCATAATTGCAGATTCAAAAGCATTTTTTTAAAAAGTAATCACTTTTAAAGCAATTTACAGTCAAGCACTGTTCCTGGAGTTCCCTGGGCATTAAATAATCCAATCATCAAAACCCTAAGAGGGGGGCTTCCCTGGTGGCGCAGTGGTTGAGAATCCGTCTGCCAGTGCAGGGAACACGGGTTCGAGCCCTGGTCCGGGAAGATCCCACGTGCCGCAGAGCAACCAAGCCCATGCGCCACGACCACTGAGCCTACACTCTAGAGCCCCCGTGTCACAACTACTGAAGCCTGCGTGCCTAGAGCCCGTGCTCCGCAACAAGAGAAACCACCGCAATGAGAAACCCGCACGCCACCACGAAGAGTAGCCCCTGCTCGATGCAACTAGAGAAAGCCCGTGAGCAGTATCAAACACCCAGCGCAGCCAAAAATAAATAAATAAAATAATTTATTAAAAAAAAAAACCTACGAGGAAAGAACAATCACTAACTCCATGTTATTTTACAGATGAGGGAAACGGAGGCAGAGAAGTAGAGTAAGTAGAGCAGCACAGCCGAGGTGACACCACTAAGTAGCAGAGCCACACTGTGGACTCAGGAAGCTGGGTGCCATTCCTGTTCACGGAGGTGGTAGTCTTCCCACTCACCAAGGTCAATCAAATAAAATGAACACTGATAAACTCTCTTAGGAGTTTTAGGAACTAAGACACTTTGGTCCTTGAAGTGGGGACACTGCTTGCAATAGGCTGAATTCTAACAGAGCCCCTAAGACTCCTACTTACTGAAGTACACAAACCTTCCACTTAAACAATCAAACCCTAAATCTGGGTGCTGTAGTGAAGGGATTTTGCAGACGGAATTAAGATTCAAAATCAGTTGATTTTTTAAGATAGGGAGATTATTCTAGGTGGATGTGACCTACTCGGGCACCCCATGAAAAGGACTTGAACTCTTCCTGAATTGAAGTACAAAAGGGACAAGAGGGAGACTCTCCATTGCTGGCTCTGAAGAAGTCCAATGCTGCGGCAGGGAAGGCAAGCGAGAGGCCTCTAGGAGCTGAGACCGTCCCCCGACTGACAGCCAGCAAGGAATTGGGGACCTCTGTCCTGCAACTGCAGAATCTGAATTATGCCAACAAGCCAAAGAAGCTTGGAGGCATTCTTTCCCAGAGCCTCTGGATGCTAACACAGCCAGACTGACATCTTGATTTCAGCTCTGTGACCCACACAAACTATGGTGAACATCCAACGTTTGGGGCTCAATGTTTACACTTAAATTTCACGTGCTTTAACACTCTCAGGAGGGAACCCACATGTTCCCATGTGTATCTGAGCAGGAAACCCAGTCACGCTGTGCCTGGACTTCTGACCTGCAGAACTGTGAGCTAGTCAAATAGGTATTGTTTTCAGTCAGTGAGAGTGTAGTAAAAGAATTAATATTCTACTCAACCTCCAGGTTCATGGACAAAATAAATGATTGTCATTGTTTTGGGCCACTGTTTCGGGGTGGTTTCTTATGCAGCGATAAACAATCAGAATATCTATACTTATGAAAACAGTAAGGTATATTTATACATTTTAACTGCTTTGAACAATCACTTAAAGAATGAGGAACTCTATTATATGCCATCATTGGGAGAGGAACTGGTATCACTTTCTGGAGAGTAGCTTTTGGTACCTAACAACAATCCTACATCAGGAGTTTACCCTAAGAAAATTAAAGATGTGGGCAAAGATTTATCTACCAACATGATGTCATAAGATTGTTTATAACCAAACCCTAGAAGAAAGCTAAGAGCCTCCAAATTGGGATTGGTTTCAATAAAAATAGCTCACCGTATGAAGGAATGCGCTGTGAAGCCACTAAGAAAAGAATGACAAGAGGTCTCAACCAGAGTTAATGAACGGGCTTCAGGAGTTCTACATTCAAAATATATCTGTGCGTTTCTCCTGGGAGATGATGCATAAGCTTAATCAAATTCTCTGATGTAGAAGAGTATTTAGTGACATGGCAAAATATTTTTGATACTTTTTTAAGACAAAAGAGCAGATTAGGTGTGTGTACATGCAGAGGTGGCTTTTATTTCCTTCAATAAGTTGTTCACTGTTTTCAAAGATTTGCTCAATGAACATATATTTTTATATTCAGAACATGTTTAAAAAATTGAGAGTCTAAGAACTTCAAATTCTTTAATGTTTCACTACTAAAGCCAGTCAAGTTTTCAATGGGGAAAAAGGGAAAAAAATTGCAAAATTCCTCTACTTTTAATATAATGGTTTAATCAATCTTCTAAAACTGATTTCAAAGAAATTCTAAACAAATAAGCAAACAAACAAAAAACCCTCACCACAGTCAGAGGAAAGTAGACTAAAATTCCTGACTGGTTCTAAATAGCACATCAAAGTGCAATTACATGAAATAGTTTCTCCCTTTAATGGAGGGAATTAGAACACATTGTGAAATTTTTGTGAAAAAGTGTACCCCTCTCCTACAAAGTATTAATAATTCATGTCCCTTACATGGAAATATGGAACCAAAAAAGTTAGAAAGTAAAATTGCTTGATATTCTATTACTTAAGTAAGACTAATGATAAGGCTTTGGAATAATTTTCCTTCCTGTCATCTGCTCTCCTTCCTCCCTTCTGTACACTGGCTAGGGTGATTTTTCTGGGACAAAGCTCCCATCATATTGGATATCAAATTTTATGTTCAACTTTTCTCCATTTAACATTGAAATCAATCATTTCTCATATAATCAGGGAATTCATAACCTTGATTTTTTTTTTTGTGGGCTACAAAATATTGCACTGAGTGGGTTTACTGGTTAACCATTTTACACATTTAAATTCTTGCCAACTTTTCAATATTATAAGACAAAATAACTGTTTTTATGCATGAAGGCTTTTTTCCATATTGAGACTAACATTCTTACAATAAATGCATAAAAATGAGTTTGAGATCAAAGCAAATGAATATTTTTAAGGCTCTGAGGTACCTATCTCCAAACCGCTTTCCAAAAGATTTCTGAGATTTTATACTGCCATCAGCGATGTATCACTTGGTATATAACCTCTACTATAACTGTTGGCTTACTTCCTCACCTAGAGTGCAAGTTATTTGAAGATAGGGGGTGTATTTTATTAAGTGTTTATCCCCAGCACCTGTGCCTAGCACAACGTAGACGGTCAATAAATAATTGCTTAATAAGGAAAATCCCTGCCAATACAAGATATACGTGTGTGAAAGACAGACTGTGTGTTTTTCTCTAACTGGATAGATGAAAACTTGTCATCTTCTTTAATGTGCAACTTTTTTGCTTATAATTAGTAATTAAATTTCTCTTTTAGATTATATTGTAAAAGTTCAGATTCTCTGAGGCAAATGGGCCTGGCACTACCCATTAGCTAGATAACCTTGGACAAGTTCTATAACTCTAGGCCTCAACTTCCTCATCTATAAAATGGAGATAAGCTCCCATATCACAGAGCTCTTGTGAGGATTACATGAGTTAAATCACATATAAAATTAGAAGAGTGCTTGGTACACAGCATATGTTCAATTAATGCTGAATGAATGAACATGTGAACGCAAGCAGTAGTGAAGGGCTTAAAATAAAATAGTCTCATCCCACTCCCACATCCAGCACTCAAGAAGCAACCGATTCTGTATGCAGGTTTTTAATTGTAAAATACGATATGTGTACTGAGAAGTGCACAGGACAAAACTGTCAATGTGACAAATCAAAAGAGAATACTTACATAACCACTACTCGAATCTGAAAGTACTGATACTTGTCAGCATCTCAAAAACCCCCCATATCATTTTCTCATCACAAGCTCCTTCCCTCTTCCCGGTTAAACACCATCCTCATTTCTCGACAATCATTTCCTTTAACCTGCATGCATCCCTAACAAAAGAGTTTAGTTTTGTCAACATCTAACTTTATGTAGAGGATCATAGTATATGAAGTCTTTTCTATCTTATTTCTTTCACTCAACATTGGTTTAAAAAATTCATCCACATTGCAGCCTGTAGCTCTAGTTCATTCAATTTTATTGCTTGATAGTGTTCCCACTGTACGAATACACATAATTTATTTAATTTTTGACTCTTAATGGACATTTGGGTTGTTTTCAGTTTGTGCTAATGCAAATCATGGACAGGAATCCTGCTGTACCGGTTATTATGGTGCATTTACACAGGGCAGCAGTGAGGGCTGCTGGGTCACAGGCTATTTATATACCTTCAGTTGATGGAGAGTGCTAAATGCTTTCCAAAGTAGTTGTGTCGATTTATACTCCAGTATAAGCAGGGTAGAAGATTCCCATAGTACTCCAGGTCTACAATACCTGATACTACCAGACTTTATTTATGTATTTGTCAATCTGATTGGCATGTAGTTTCATTGGTTTTGGCTCACTTTTCTCTTATTACTTAATGAAGTTGTACACTTTTCTGTGTTTACTGGCTGTTTGGATTTCCTTTTTTATGAGGTTTACGTCAACTATTGTTATTTTTTATTCTTATTTTTTTAATTATTATTTATTTATTTTTGGCTGTGTTGGGTCTTCGTTGCTGTGTGCAGGCTTTCTCTAGTTGCGGCGAGCGGGGGCTACTCTTCATTGCAGTGGCTTCTCTTGTCGTGGAGCACAGGATCTAGGCACGTGGGTTTCAGTAGCTGTGGCACGTGGGCTCAGTAGTTGTGGCTCGCAGGCTCTAGAGCGCAGGCTCCGTACTTGTGGCGCATGGGCTTTGTTGCTCCGCGGCATGTGGGATCTTCCTGGACCAGGGCTCGAACCCATGTCCCCTGCCTTGGCAGGCAGATTCTTAACACTGCGCCACCAGGGAGGTCCAACTATTGTTATTTTGAATTCTTCTCCATTTCCAAGTAATATTCTTACATGACTATTTTCTGACTAAATTTGAGGCATTATCTGTTCACTTTCTAATTTACTAAGTAAGGGTTTAGTTCCTTTACACTCTTTCCTATGTCCACACTGCTCAGTAAAGTTATGTCATCATTAGTTATTCCACTGCTCATGATCTCTTTGACTTGTAGTGATATACTTAAAAACCTACACTGTTGATCCAGTATAAACTCTCTCAACATCACGCTTTGTAAAATGAGGACATTCATACCATCTTCCCTTTTTTCTACCTCCTGTCTACCTTCCAAACCTAGCTTTTACGTTGTCAAAGTTGAAATTTATATTCTGTTCTATGTGCAGTTAAGTCTTCTGTTATTTGAGAGTCAGTACGGAGTAAGGTTTAAGAGAACAGGCAGAGAGCCTAAACTCAAAGCCTCGATCCAACCCTAAATTCGGTACAGCCTGGGCAAGTTCCTTCCCTGTCTTAGCATCCTTTTCTCAAAAGTGGGTATGATATTAGCACCAACCTCATAAGGCTATTCAGAGGATTAAATGAGTTAATATATGCAAAAACACTTAGAGCCTAACATATACTAAGTACATACTAGTACACAATACATTTCAGTACATACCAAGTTAATACTAATACATACTAAGTATAGTTTAGGTTAGTTATTTGTTATTACAGGCAAGTTGACAATAAAAGCTGCAAACCAAGACAGTATTGCCATTTTTACAATTAAATTAATATTGCCCACTGCAGATGTACTGTGACTCTGTGTACAGACTACACCTCATTCCATACTGTGTCAGTGTCACTGCCCTTGTGCGGGTGACCACATACCCCAAGCCACCGTGGGCTGTTCCAGTTTATACCTGTTGTCCTGATGTTACAGCATTAGAGCGCCTCCTTACACTATTGAAGTGTAAGGAGTTTGGACAAGTTCTGGTTTGGACAACAAATTAGATAGGTGGTCATTACCCCTGTGTGTCACTGAAAACGGGGGCATCTATAGTGTCAAGTTTAAGTGGATTCTTCTCTTCCTCACCAATAGTAGGTGAAAAATCAACCATAGTTTAGTTTGCTTCATGTTTATGTCAGTATAGCTTTTCTCCTCTGGAGTTCAAGTTCCTTCTCCTCTTCCTCTCCCTCTTCCCTTCCAACAGTGCCTAATACCTAGTAAGTACAATATGCCTCAAGGTGTTTCTAAGCTCTCAATCACACAATCAATAGAAGCCTCTCCAATCTAGACTAGCTGCTCTCTGCACTGAATCCCCTATTACCTTCCTTCTTGGTTTATTGCCTTATTTTGCTGGATTATTTCTATAAATAGCTTAAGGTGTAGCACAGGAGGTAAATTTTTCAAATTTCTTTGTGTACAAAATATCTCATTCAGCCTCCACTTATGACTGATAGTTTGGCTGGATACAAAACCCTAGGGTGAAAATTATGTGCTGGAAAAGTTTGGAGGTATCTTTCTAATGCCTTCCAGCATCCATGGTGCTGATGACAACTATGATAAAGTCAGATTTTAACTTTTTTTTTTAGGTGACCAGTATTTTTCTCTCTGGAATGGATGTATCCTCTCAGTATTTTATTCTATTTTAATTTATTTTTTCAGTATTTTAAAGTGTCACAATGAAGGGTGCCTAGGTATGAGTCTATTCTTGTTCATCTTGCTCAAAACTTGAGTAACTATTTTCAATCTGAGGCCTGATGTCTACTTTCAGCTGTGGGGAATTTTGTTGCCCTTTGACAGCTTCCCTCCATTTTTTGTCTGGGTCTGGAGTTTCTAATAGTAACATGTTGGATCTCCCAGATGCAGCCTCTCTAACATATTGCTATCACATTTTCCATGTGTTGTTCTTTTTTATATACTGAGAAATTTTTAAAATTCCTACTGAATTTGTTTCTGCAACCATATTTTCATTTCCAAGACACCTCTCTTGCTTTCTGACCATTCTCTTTTTAATTAACACCCTAGTCTTATTTTATAGTTGCTAGCTCTTTTTAAACCTCTCTCAGGATACTAATTAGGGTTTTTTCTTAAATTATTTTGTTCCCTAAATTGTCCCTGGTCCTACCAGGATATGTTTTCACTCTTTTTCCCCCTCTCTCATGTTGTAAGCTTTACTCAGCTATCAGGCAAATGACAGTTATTTTCTATTTAAGAATGAGCGCAGAAAGCTCCCTGAAGTCAACGATTGATTGGCTTCTTATGCAGGAAGAAGTGGGGAGTGACTGTAATAGGATCCCCCCCAAACACTCTTTTCTAGGGTGTAAAAACTCACACTAGCTGCCCTAGTTCTCCCCAGTTTCACTGTTTTCAAAATGAAATCATCTCATTTCAGGAGCGTGAGGGCGGGGCTGGGAGTCCACTCCTCCAAACACAACCCTTCAATGAGCTCCCCTATTTCAGTCACACTTTTAACTAACTCCACCCTCTCTCCTACATGCGCACCTGAGCATGGGGCTACTTCTGCAGGTGGGGTCAGAATCCTCCTCAGTTGCAGGTGGTCCCTGTGCATATTCTAGGTGATGCTTTTCCTCTGTTCTACTGCTTCAGTTTCACACTCTTCCACTTGTCTTCTGTCTTTCAAAACTATGTTGAAATCTCTTGACTGTTGTTGGCTTATGTACTTAAACACTTTGATACCATCCTTGTAGTGTCTTGTCAAAACGGAGAAGAGCTGCAAGGGTTCTCAGTGCATTCTGAATCTGCTATTCTGTGGTCCCAGTGTTTAAAGTTCTTGGTCTTCCCCAGTCTATCACTGCTTTTAGAAATACAATCTCCTGTTCTACTCATGAAGGAAATGAATACAACACATCTAAAATAACAAGGAATGCGGCTTAGATGCTCTAGGGTCTTGTTGTACTCTGCAATTTACTAAGAAACCACTTATGTGCTACAAATTGTAGGTGCTCATTTATAAAACGAAAGGGGGTAACTCTACATGAACTATAGATTTCTCCTACTGTAACATTTCATAATTTTCTAAGTTTTCTTAAAATTTCTCTATATTATCATTAATTTTAATTAAAAACATAAAAATCTAACTTTCTCTTTTGAAAATCAAAGAGTAATTACCATAGTCCTACAGTAATGGGATAATTAGTTCTGAAAACTGTCAAGTTTCATGTTTCATATGAAAAGAGAATCATATTAAATAATTTTTAAAAATTAAACATGGACTTTGTAGCACAAAGACAAGGTCCCCCAAATGGTATTCCCTTATTTACTAGAAATGTTCAGCTCTGCATTAAAGTTGAAATAAAACAAATATATTATTTTTGAGGTGCAAAAGTTTCTTATGAAAATCAATTTTTCTTTTCTGTCCATACAAACAAAAGTATGGAATCACATTAGATGCCAGGTTTATTAGGGAATATAATGTAGCTTCTTGATGTTTTTTATTTTAGGAAAGGAGAATATTAACATCAAAACTTTTTTCAACCTTACTTTTATTTAAAATGAGGCCATATTTTCCTCTTATAAAAAGAGAGTTCAACTAGAACTGTCAATTTTCTCATTTGTAAAACAAGAGCACTGAATCAGCTGACTATATTCATTCAGAACTCAATTTCTTTATCTTATGATCACTAAGGTTCTCCCTAAATTGAATATCCTAAGGTTCTAAGGAAAGGAAACTATATTACTAACGACATGTTTTGATTTTTATTCCTTAGAGTTCAAATGTCCACCATTCACCTTGGTCTAAGCTTAAGGAACCATTCAAGGGGATACAATGCAGATGGGAGGAGAAAACAGAACCCTCACTCAAGCTGTGCAGTGTTGCAATCAGGCTTCCATTTGAAAAATAATCTCCTCTATAGCTTTAAAGTGATAACTTTGTACCTGCAATGCTTCTTGTTTCAAACTAATTTTCTCTGGCTCTTCCTGAACACTTTCTGAGGAATCTTCGACCTCTTCGATTTCTGAAGAGGAAGGACTCTCTACTGCCACAGTCACAGGAAATTCTGATGGACCTGAGTGTCACAAGAAGAAGATAGGAAACCACAGAGTTGTTAAACTGAAGTGCAAAGAAAGAAGACAAGATTGTATAAAAGATAACACAAGCCAGATACCAAATATCCAAATATTAGAGGACATTTAACAAAAGTGATCTGAGGTATCATTATTTATAAATATCTCTCACTGCTCCTTAGTCTAAAACAGGCAATGACTAAGTAAAAGTACAGTAACTTATTTTTGCTATGTTACTGTACAGACCTCTGTTGTACATGGTTAGGATTAGTAATGGGAACTGCCCATATTATTTTATTAAGTTTCTTTCACAGAAGCCAAGTGAAGAGCCAAGGTAAACATTTTTTCTCAGATCAACTTTATACTGCAAATGAAAAATGTATTCTTTACCATCAGACGAAAACAGTCTGGAAGAAAATGTAGTTCTTCGGAGGAAAATACATCAGTAAAGGGACTGATGAATAATCAGAAAGTCAACATATCTAAGCTGTGAATAACAGACGTTAGAATTTTAAAAAATAAATCACATACACATACACAACTAAAACTGACCCATCAAAAATTTCATCTTCTCGTCACCCGTAAGCCAAAACTAGGGTAAGAGTAATACAATTCTCCTGTCAAGCGTCACTGCCACTGCAATGTTGTTCCATAGGACATTTCCAAACATTTAAAAATTGACCTGGCCACAACCCCATAAAAGTCTACAGATCATACAGAAGTGTGCTGGGATTATATAACTACGCAGAAGACAAGTCACTAGGACATCATTTTCACAACAAGCAGCAAACCTGCAGCATGGGAAATTCCCAACAGGAGAACGAGGCGCACACCCCTCCCTCTGGGCATGCAAGGGCAGGACTGACACCCAAGGTGCTCTTCTCTCAATCTCAGCAGTGGTGCCTTTCACAGAGCAACTATGCAGTCTCCCAAGACCACTGGGAAGGAGAATCTGATACTGACAGTATTAGCTTGCCATGAGGCCATAAGCGAGGGAATGTGTGTGGCCTTGGTGAGAGAGCAGAGGTTTGGGAGATGTTGCTTTATATTGGCTTTCGGATCAGGAATTTGTACATATAGCCTGCAAACAACATTTCTTGAAAACATATGAACGTTCTTGAGTATGACAGCTCCATGTGAGGGGTCAGAAATGGCAGTCAAGTTCGTTTCACTGGGTAACAGCTGATTTGCGGACTGAAGAACAGGCTTCCTTGTTTACAGACATAACCACAAGGCTGCCAGTTGTGTGCGAAATCCACACAACTACACAGTTGCATTGGGAGAGCAACCAGACAAGTTTTACATGGATTTATTTCAGAGAGGGAAATGCTTCTTGTAAGGCTCTGTCAGTTTAAAAAGCAAAAAGAATGACCACCCACCTTTCCCAATTCGACCCCTACATGTCATAAATATGATAGCTACATACCTGCACCTGATTACATACATCACGAGTTTGATGAATGGAAAGCCCCTAAAAGGATATCAACAAAACCAAGTTAGATCTTGATGTAAATACATCACCAGTTAAATCCAGTTAATACAACTATTTAGTATTATGTACAGTATCCATACAGAATTGTGTATAAAAATAAATAAGCTCAAAAGAAGGACCTGGAGGGCTCTGCTACAGAGAAAACTGAACAGAATTCAGCCGACTGGCTTGGTGATAACTCTCTGAACTGCTGAGAGGCCCCTTCAGTTCCTATGTTCAGGATGGTTGAGATTTCAGTCTCACTTCTTTAAATGGTGATATTAATCGTTCTCTAATTTACCACTCTGTGTGACGAGGATGGACCTGAGATTAAGTGTCTCACCAAGAAGATAGGAAACCACAGAGTTGTTAAACTCAAGTGCAAAGACTGGGGATTCAACACTATAGTTTATGCAACAGCAATTCACATTACCATTTGCAAAAAATTAGTTGGTTGTCCAACATGGATTATAAACATCCATTTAACATGAGCTACTGAACAGATACTTTACACAGTAACTCCTTCAAGTACTATTTAAAATCAATTCTCTTTGTTTTCTGAAGCAACTGTTAACCCCCAATTTCATGAATACTACCAAGTAAGTCACTTGAAAATCATCTAGAGCAATCTATTTCACTTAGCAAGCCTAAAGCTATAATTCAACAATTTTATTGACTGTTCTATGACAAAAATTACTATGAACAGCTATCCCTTGGATAAGTAATCAGCTAAAGCTAGTTTGAATCACTAAATCTGATTTACTGAGTTAATAAGCCAGTTGATTTAGAATAGGTCTAATGCAGATTTCTCATCCGTTCTGCATTAAACTACTTCCCATGTCTAAAATATCTTTTTCCCATTCGTACATATCCAAATTCCTACTTCTGTGCTGTAGGGCTTGGCTCAACTACACCTGCCTTTAGTGAAACTTTTCTCACCTGCACAATTGGAGATAATTTTAGTCTCCTCATGACTCCCACGGGGTTACCTCTGTTGTGACACTTGAGAAACAACTTGAAACTCCCAATTACTTTTTGTTTTTCTTCCTTAGAGGGCTCATTAGGCAGAAGCCATGTGTGAGTTATCTTTTTACCTCTGTAGAAAGCACCAGAGACCGCCCACGTAATAGAAGTTCCAAAATAAAGAAATCTGAGCGACTATAAAGACAGGGAATGCAAACATATTACCTGTTGCTTTTTGCACGTTCTGCAGTACGCCACGGCAGGAAACCAGACACACCAGGTGGTAGAGGTTCAGGACCATAACATTCTTTACCAGCAGAGTGTTTCCTTCCATTACTTACAGGTTTCTTTGTGGCCAATCCTATGTTTGACAAAGCACGAAAGAAGGAATCAAGATGCACCAAAGGTCTACAGAGCAACTCTCAAACGTGTACAGTTTGAAAGGAATCAAACAGGCACTGTACAATGATGCCAAGGCCATTAAAAAAAGATCGTTTTGTAAAAAGGTTTTACATAAGCCAGCATTTTTTAAAAATATAAGTTCTCTACAGTAACAAGTTATTTTAACTAAAAGAAAAGTATTGAGATGTGCAGAAATGGAAAAATAAATTTTTTAAATATCCCAAAGTATGATACATTTTATGTATCATACAGAAACACTCAAGTTTATTGAATCTTAGAACACCTTTGGCATTTCTGAATCTCAAGGATAGCGAAACACAGGTATACCCATGACTTCTGCCAAACAGAATCTTCAGAATTAGACCAAAATTTCAATTTAAGATGAATTTTTCTATGTAAAAACAATAAAAGTTATAAGACTGCAAGTTGCTGGGTGGTAGGTGAGTCAATGTTACTCTCCTATAAGCCTGTCAACCTTCACTGCTCCTTTGATTTCATATAGAAAACACACAAAAAAACAAATGAAACCCACTGGATAAAAGAGTGAAATGTGGAGACTTATCCTATATTTCAGTAGTAAAGAGGTAAGTATCTTTATATGAAATATTTGGTTGCAAAAACTAGACCTATGTGTTAATATTTTATTTAGAACAAGCCATATATTAAAATTCACATTTAAATATTTAATTTGAATTTACTGAAAACAAACATCATAGGTTAAAATGGTTATATTTATCCTTCAAATCTATTATATTTCATGTTATTTAATTTATTTATTTTAATAGATCTTTATTGGAGTATAATTGCTTCACAATTCTGCGTTAGTTCTGTTGCACAACAAAACGAATCAGCCATATGCATACACATGTCCCCATATCCCCTCCCTCTTGAACCTCCCTCCCACCCTCCCTATCCCACACCTCTATGTCATCGCAAAGCACCGAGCTGATCTCCCTGTGCTATGCTGCTGCTTTCTACTACATTTTAGCAGCATTAGGATGGAGTGTAAAATGGAGTGTATGTGGTAATATAGGATAACTATTTCATAGAGTGTAGCTTATTGATAATCAACACATGATCCTGTGTGATTTAACATGCCTCTTAAAAATATATAGGAGCTCAGTTCATTTTGTGCTATTTTATTTAGTTTTTTAACTTAATTACCCTCCCAAAAAAATGTCTGTATGCATGTGGTTTGTATGTGTATACCCTTCCTTTACTTTCAGAAACTAATGCAAATACATTTGTATTAAAATTTTTTTTAATTACACTTTTCGTGTTAGGAGATAAAAAAAATTTCTAATAAAAGTTCCCATCTTTTTTAGGCATACATAATTACAATATAAATGTGACACAATTCACACCATTATGTTACCCCTATACTCACCTGGATCTAAGTATATACCCAGCTATTGATTTGGCTTACCTCTATGTCTCCAAATAACTGAGGCAAATACAAAAAATAGCCCAAGAAATAAAATTACTCTTAAAATAGCTCAATCAGCTTGTATACTTCACTTACATTTCCACTTTGTTTAATCACACTAAATAAAAAAAAAATTTTAATTGTTTTATTCTCATTCCATGATGCCGTATTATATACCACCAGGTACTAATATTACAGAATTCCTAATATGTTTTACATATACATGTTTTATTTATACATATTTCCATTTCTAATATTATAGCAAAAGGCAACTTAGCTATTGTAAGAATGCTTTACATATCATATAAATTTTTAATGATAATATGTAATTAGTGTAATACCACAAATCTTAACTTCTTTGTATGTACTATTTGATTATTAAAATATCACTGTCTTGAAATAACAATTGGCAGACAAATCATAAGCTTTTTTTTGACTTCATAAACACTCTTAACAACTTCTATTTAATACACTATTGTCCAAGCAAGTTGATTAATGGAGAATCAAAAACATACATCTTTAAGAAGAAAAAGAAAAGTTGTATTTATGAAGATGTTTACAATAGTTTATTTTAGGTTATTTCCAATGTTTCACCAATTTAAAAACTGGACCAACTCAATGAAATCTTCTGAATCCAATGTTAAAAAGTATAACTATGAATCATAAAATTTAAATTTAGTATGAAAAGATAAGAATGGCAAATTATATTGAAGCTATATGGAATGATGTTTATAGACAACAGGAAGAGAAAATAAAAATGTAAACAATGCTTGATAGGATAATGAGATTAGAGATGGTCTTTTAAATTTTTCATTGTTATGCTAATACAATACCTTTATAAAACCTAAAAATCTTGAAACAACACATTTTTAAAAAATTGTGGTAAAATACACAAAACAGAAAATTTATCATTTCAAACATTTTAAAGTGGACAGTTCAGTGATATTATGTCAACAAACTTTTAAAACTTTCAGATGGCACCTGAGTAAAATATGTGCTGTCCATTGGTGATTTTAATATATCTGGTATATAACTAAAGTCACCACAAAACTTTTTCTGGGAAATTGGCAGATCATAAACATAAAAAATTTATTTTGCTTTATATTAAACCTTATTGTTTTACTATTTCAAAATTCAAATTTACTCACAAGAAAGAGTCAGTTTCATATTAGATTTGGTTTAACAAATGCTGCTCCTGCTATTCATTCTTATCACCAAAAAAAAAAAAAAAAAGGACTATTTGTGACTTAACGATAATATATTCCAGAAAATTAAAAGTTAAGGTCTCTTAGAAACAATACAAACGTTATCAGGAGAAGTGAAGTATACCAAATTTATATATTCAGGAGAATGTGAAACTTATACCATTGATTGTTAGAGGGTTTTAAAAGCTTTTTATTACATTTGGTAACAAAATTCTAGGCTTAGTTGTAAAATCCTGGGTTAACTATCATTTGGAAATTTAAATATACATTACAGTAAACATTTAGAAAATGTTTTTCCAAAATGTACCATCTAGGTCAATAAACTTGTCTGTAGAAGTCTTTTATAAGGGTAATACATATTTCAAGTTTTTTTTATCATTGAGAGAAACAAGATATTATCTGATTCAAAAATTTAGGTAAGAATTCCTAAGAAAGAAGCAGGGAACAATGGGAAGTTTGGAACTGGGAAGAAATTTTGTTTCATACAGCACAAAAGGTAATTCTTCATATAAAAAAAAAAATCATCCCTCAAAAGCACCACTACTAAAATTATCATCAAAGTGCACCCCAAGTTTCAATTGCAAAGTATTAGAAGTAATCATCAACCAGGAAATATTTTCAAAATAACGAACTTTTTATGAAATTCAAACAATAATGTTGGTTAATATGGTTAATATTAACATCTCTTTAAATTCATTTATTATATCTATATTCTATAAATTCTCATAAGTATCAAAATAATTCTAGGCCTCCTAATATGCATGCGGTTAATATTGGCTGTTTTAATTTTAGCACACCGGAAAACATAAGGGGTATAAGTTCTAGTAGCATTAAAAACAAGAGTTACCAATTCTAATAGTAACTTTTCCTTTTCAACCACTTCCCAAAATTATAGTTTTCTTTTTCTGTCTAGCAGCTTTGGATGGTTCCTTCACGATGGAGAAGTTATCCACTAGTACTGAGACAGAAATGATAAATATGCCATTTCAGTTACAGGTAACTTATGAGGGTTTGATCTTAATTGGAAATTAAGATACTTTAAGTTAATAAAAGGTTTTCAATCTGCATTTCTGGGAACCTAAATTAAAGCATCACACAATATTTTCAAAAACAGAAAAGCCATTTGATTTGACTAAAAACTTAGTTTTAAGATGGCAGAAATTACCTTGATAATTTTCTTTTAAGAAAGAAAGAAAAACAACAAGCCATTAAAGAGAAATTCTTCTGAGAGAACTAAAACACGTTATATACCTCTGACTTGGCACTCCTTCCATTCTGGAGACCTTTTTTGATAACTGCTTTCATCACAGAATGATCTAAAGTAAAATAAATTGAAATTAGAGTAATTATTTCCCAATGAGTGGCTATTTCCGTTTAAAACCAAAAGCCAACTAATTATTGCTTTTCCCATAAAATTAAACATGAAATCTTCATTATGTAATTATACACTTATTTCCCCCTTTGTGTATTCTAATTTCTTCCTCAGAAACCTACCATGCCATCTTGCAGACTGCCCCCAGTGGCTACTATTTTGGCAGCAGCAAAGGTCAACTTTAAACATTTTGCATCTAAAGTGGCTTTGGATACCTCTGGATAGAAAGTACAGTCTGAGCACTGTCCAGACACTTAGATGCCTAAAGGGCATCTAAGATATCAAACCAAAGTCCTGATATTCCCTCAAAAGCTGCTCCTCCCATCAGCCCCCTTCTTCTAAGTGATACCACCCAGTTGCACACATAATCATCAACAACTTGTCTCCTTGTTACTATTTCCTTCATACCTCACATCTAATCTATCCACAATTCTTGTTAGCTACACTCTCAAAACACAACCTGAATTCAACCACTTTTCACTTGCTCCAAACTTCCAACCTAAGCTAAGCCATAAACAT
This sequence comes from Balaenoptera borealis, assembly GCF_965194805.1. Taxonomy (NCBI): domain Eukaryota; kingdom Metazoa; phylum Chordata; class Mammalia; order Artiodactyla; family Balaenopteridae; genus Balaenoptera; species Balaenoptera borealis. Next base: position 36,092,415 of record NC_138860.1, on the reverse strand, counting down.
CTCTTATTTGGGCCACTGTGACAGTCTACTAACTGGTCTCCCTGTTTCTCTTCTTTAACCCTCCCCCCCACCCCGAGTCTATTCTCTATAACAGGTCATCTTATTCAGATACTATTTGGATCATGCCTTTTTCCAGTTCAAAACCCTCTACTCATTTAGTATAATCCACATCTTTACTCTGGCCTTCAAGACTTTACAAGATCAGACCCCTGGCTAGCTCCTTGAACTCATGTCATACCACACTCTTCTTCACTCAGTACTCTGGCCACGATGGCCTCCTTGCTTTTCCTTAAATACTCCACCCGCCTACATGCCTGCATACGCATTGCCTCCTTGTCCTGAAATGTGCTTACCCCAGATCTTCCATGGCTTGCTCCTCTCTTCATTCAGGTCTCTGTTCAACTGCCACTTCTCCAGTGAAGCTGTCCCCTAACAAACCTATCCAATGGAGTCCTACCTGCTCCCCCCCCACTCTCCTTACATTAAGATATCTTTGCACTTCCTACTATCTAAAATTATATTACTTATCTGTTTACTCATTTCTATCTGAACTCCTTCACTAGAATGTAAGCTCCATGAGGGCAAGACTTTTGCCTGTCTGGGTCACTGCTTTATCCCTAGTGCCTGAGCCGTATCTGGCACACAGAAGGTATTAAAAAAATTACTTGTGAAACTGACAAATGAATAAAGTACTCCTTGCAAGAAGTCACAGGTTGCACGAGAAGGAAATAATGCTCTTGGTGGAAGCAGGCTTAGTATCTAGGCTCACCTCTATTCAGAGTAGAGATAAGAACAATTTAAAGGTATAACTCCCTTTAATTAGTACATCATCTGCTAAAAACATAAGGGAAGTGCAACATTAGAAAAGTACAGTTGACGCTTGAACAACATGGGTTTGAACCTCGCGGGTCCATTGACACACGGATATTTTTCAATAACTATGTACTATCGTCCTACACGATCCAAGGTTGGTTGAATCCACAGATGCAGAACCACTGACTATAAACTTATATCCAGATTTTCAACTGCGTAGGGGTTGGCACCCCTGACCCCCACGTTGTTCAAGGGACAACTGTATATGATGAGGAAAGTTAAACACATTAAGTTTTAAAAACTGTCAATACGTGGACAAACTCTTTTTGTTTTGCTATGTGTTCATCAATTAAAAAAAAAAAAAAGTGACCACATACCAACAAGTGGATTTTTTCTTATATCCAGAATGACCAGAGTTCTGTTGGTTTCAAGGGCCTTTAGTAAAGCCTTTACTCCTTCACTGCTGAGGCCACACTGCTGCAGGTCAAGTGCTTTCGATGAAAGACAAAAGGTCACTTGCGAAGTCTATACAGATTTCACATATAGACAACACTCATTTTCTCACGTGTGGAAGAGCCCTGCACAAGACCAGCCATGGCAGGTTTGTAATTTTGGGTATGCAAAAAAACAGAAACGTATATGCACACACACAATGCATAATCCAATCTAAAACCTCTTTTTGGATGTGCAATGATAACCCTGCCTTTAGTACCATTAAATCATCCAACATATTTTACAATTATAGAACTGAAAAATAACTGTATATAACCTATGAGCAAAAAACATCACAAAATGAATCTCAGTTCATAATTAGGAAGGGCGGCAGTGGCATGTAAACCTCACAAGCAAAAACTGGTGGAGCTCAGAAATGCACTGCATTCTTTTGATCATGATCATGAGCTTCAAATCACACTTGAAACTAGTTAAAAGGGGAAAACGAAAGAGAAGAAATGTAATAACTGTTAGTTTAGTACAAAAAAGACAAGTCTAAGGGGATACAAATAATAACAAATTCTAACAATGTGTGAATACACAATACATACTAAAAACCTATCATGAAAGTATGATGGTCAAGAACTCTCTCAGTAAAAGGTCAGACAAAAACTAGAACAAATGATCATGAATTCTAGTAGTTCTGAGGCGGAACAACCTACTCATTTAAACAAAAGGGATCATCACAAAAGCACAGGTATTAAAACATATTACATGAAAGGCAAGTATCATGAGTCATTTTTTAAAGTGTTGTGTGGACCATCACATTAAAATAACTGGAGACTTTCAACACCCCACGACACACAGAAATCGAAAGTCAGAAATATGGATCTGACAAGATAGGATACAACCGTTACAAACTCTCACTACAGAAGAATGGACACAGGGTATAATTAACCAAGTAGCCAAATTAATACAAACAGCCAGTAAACCCACCAGTAAATCAAACGAATACAAAATAAAACAAAATGTGGTTATTCTCCTATCAGATTAAGCCAAGCCTTTAAAATGTGTACACCCTTTTGATCCAACAACTCTCTTTCTAAGTATTTAACCAAAAGAAATAGTCAGAGATATAGGCAAGGATACATATCAGAATACTATTTGGAACTGAAAAACTGGACATAGCTTATATACAAGAATGGATAAGCTATGTGTACTGTGGCATATTCATATAATGGAACACTGAACAGTCACAAAAAATCATGCAGTAGATGCAAATTTACTGACTTGCTAAGGTGCTCACACTAAATTAACTGAAAAAAGTTATGACATTTGGAGTAATCCCACTTGCATGAAAAAGGGAGAGGTACTCACTTTTGTAGTGTTACACTTTTTTTAAAGTGTTACAAGCCAGTGTTTGTGTGAGGCAGGCTTCACATCCATTGTTGGGGTGGACTACAAATTGGCATAGCATTTCTGGATGGTAATTTGGCAATGTGTATCAAAAGTCTTAAAAAGGCAGAAGCAAGAAGAACTACAATCCTGCAGCCTGTGGAACAAAAACCACATTCACAGAAAGATAGAAAATATGAAAAGGCAGAGGGCTAGGTACCAGATGAAGGAACAAGCTAAAACCCCAGAAAAACAACACAATGAAATGGAGATAGGCAACTTTCCAGAAAAAGAATTCAGAATAATGATAGTGAAGATGATCCAGGACCTCAGAAAAACAATAGAGGCAAAGATCGAGAAGATGCAAGAAATGTTTAACAAAGACCTAGAAGAATTAAAGAACAAACAAACAGAGCTGAACAATACAATAACTGAAATGAAAACAATACTAGAAGGAATCAATAGCAGAATAACTGAGGCAGAAGAACGGATAACTGACCTGGAAGACAGAATGGTGGAATTCACTGCTGCAGAACAGACTAAAGAAAAAAGAATGAAAAGAAATGAAGACAGCCTAAGAGACCTCTGGGACAACATTAAATGCAACAACATTCGCATTAGGGGTCCCAGAAGGAGAAGAGAGAGAGAAAGGACCAGAGAAAATATTTGAAGAGATTATAGTCGAAAACTTCCCTAGCATGGGAAAGGAAATAGCCACCCACGTCCAGGAAGCGCAGCAAGTCCCATACAGGATAAACCCAAGGATTAACACGGTGAGACACATAGTAATCAAATTGGCAAAAATTAAAGACAAAGAAAAATTACTGAAAGCAGTGAGGGAAAAACGACAAAAAACATACAAGAGAACTCCCTTAAGGTTAACAGCTGATTTCTCAGCAGAAACTCTACAAGCCAGAAGGCAGTGGCATGATATACTTAAAGTGATGAAAGGGAAGAACCTACAACCAAGATTACTCTACCCAGCAAGGATCTCATTCAGATTCGATGCAGAAATCAAAAGCTTTACAGACAAGCAAAAGCTAAGAGAATTCAGCACCACCAAACCAGCTCTACAACAAATGCTAAAGGAACTTCTCTAAGTGAGAAACACAAGAGAAGAAAAGGATCTACAAAAACAACCCCAAAACAATTAAGAAAATGGTCATAGGAACATACATATCGATAATTACCTTAAACGTGAATGGATTAAATGCTCCAACCAAAAGACACAGGCTTGCTGAATGGATACAAAAACAAGACACAAAAATATGCTGTTTACAAGAGACCCACTTCAGACCTAGGGACACATAGAGACTGAAAGTGAGGGGATGGAAAAAGATAGTCCATGCAAATGGAAATCAAAAGAAAGCTGGAGTAGCTATACCCATATCACATAAAATAGACTTTAAAATAAAGAATGTTACAAGAGACAAGGAAGGACACTACATAATGATCAAGGGATCAATCCAAGAAGAAGATATAACAATTATAAATATATATGCACCCAACATAGGAGCACCTCAATACATAAGGCAACTGCTAACAGCTATAACAGAGGAAATCGACAGTAACACAATAATAGTGGGGGACTTTAACACCTCACTTACACGAATGGACAGATCATCCAAAATGAAAATAAATAAGGAAACAGAAGCTCTAAATGACACAATAGACCAGATAGATTTAACTGATATTTATAGGAGATTCCATCCAAAAACTGCAGATTAAACTTTCTTCTTAAGTGCGCACGGAACACTCTCCAGGATAGATCACATCTTGGGTCACAAATCAAGCCTCAGTAAAGTTAAGAAAATTGAAATCATATCAAGCATCTTTTCTGACCACAGCACTATGAGATTAGAAATCAATTACAGGGGAAAAAAAACGTAAAAAACACAAACACATGGAGGCTAAACAATACGTTACTAAATAACCAAGAGATCACTGAAGAAATCAAAGAGGAAATCAAAAAATACCTAGAGACAAATGACAATGAAAACACGATGATCCAAAACCTGCGGGATGCAGCAAAAGCAGTTCTAAGAGGGAAGTTTATAACTATACAAGCCTACCTCAAGAAACAAGAAAAGTCTCAAGTAAACAATCTAACCTTACACCTAAAGGAACTAGAGAAAGAAGAACAAACAAAACCCAAAGTTAGCAGGAGGAAAGAAATCATAAAGATCAGAGCAGAAATAAGTGAAATAGAAACAAAGAAAACAATAGCAAAGATCAATAAAACTAAAAGCTGGTTCTTTGAGAAGATAAACAAAATTGATAAACCATTAGCCAGACTCATCAAGAAAAAGAGGGAGAGGACTCAAATCAATAAAATTAGAAATGAAAAAGGAGAACTTACAACAGACACTGCAGAAATACAGAGCATCCTAAGAGACTACTACAAGCAACTTTATGCCAATAAAATGGACAACCTGGAAGAAATGGACAAATTCTTAGAAAGGTATAACCTTCCAAGACTGAACCAGGAAGAAACAGAAAATATGAACAGACCAATCACAAGTAATGAAATTGAAACTGTGATTAAAAATCTTCCAACAAACAAAAGTGCAGGACCAGATGGCTTCACAGGTGAATTCTATCAAACATTTAGAGAAGGGCTAACACCCATCCTTCTCAAACTCTTCCAAAAAATTGCAGAGGAAGGAACACTCCCAAACTCATTCTATGAAGCCATCATCACCCTGATACCAAAACCAGACAAAGATACTACAAAAAAAGAAAATTACAGACCAATATCACTGATGAATATAGATGCAAAAATCCTCAACAAAATACTAGCAAACAGAATCCAACAACACATTAAAAGGATCATACACCATGATCAAGTGGGATTTATGCCAGGGATGCAAGGATTCTTCAATATACACAAATCAATCAATGGGATACACCATATTAACAAATTGAAGAATAAAAACCATATGATCATCTCAATAGATTCAGAAAAAGCTTTTGACAAAATTCAACACCCATTTATGATAAAAACTCTCCAGAAAGTGGGTATAGAGGGAACCTACCTCAACATAATAAAGGCCATATACAACAAACCCACAGCAAACATCATTCTCAATGGTGAAAAACTGAAAGCATTTCCTCTAAGATCAGGAACGAGACAAGGATGTCCATTCTCACCACTATTATTCAACATAGTTTTGGAAGTCCTAGCCACGGCAATCAGAGAAGAAAAAGAAATAAAAGGAATACAAATTGGAAAAGAAGAAGTAAAACTGTCACTGTTTGCAGATGACATGATACTATACATAGAGAATCCTAAAGATGCCACCAGAAAACTACTAGAGCTAATCAATGAATTTGGTAAAGTTGCAGGATACAAAATTAATGCACAGAAATCTCTTGCATTCCTATACACTAATGATGAAAAATCTGAAAGAGCAATTATGGAAGCACTCCCATTTACCACTACAACCAAAAGAATAAAATACCTAGGAATAAACCTACCTAAGGAGACAAAAGACCTGTATGCAGAAAACTATAAGACACTGATGAAAGAAATTAAAGATGATACCAACAGATGGAGAGATACACCATGTTCTTGGATTGGAAGAATCAATATCGTGAAAATGACTATACTACCCAAAGCAATCTACAGATTCAATGCAATCCCTATCAAATGACCAATGGCATTTTTTACAGAACTAAAACAAATAATCTTAAGACTTGTATGGAGACACAAAAGACCCCGAAGAGCCAAAGCAGTCTTGAGGGAAAAAAACAGAGCTGGAGGAATCAGACTCCCTGACTTCAGACTATACTACAAAGCTACAGTAATCAAGACAATATGGTACTGGCACAAAAACAGAAACATAGATCAATGAAACAAGATAGAAAGCCCAGAGATAAACCCACACACCTATGGTCAACTAATCTATGACAAAGGAGGCAAAGATAGACAATGGAGAAAAGACAGTCTCTTCAATAAGTGGTGTTGGGAAAACTGGACAGCTATATGTAAAAGAATGAAATTAGAACACTCCCTAACACCATACACAAAAATAAACTCAAAATGGATTCGAGACCTAAATGTAAGACCGGACACTATAAAACTCTTAGAGCAAAACATAGGAAGAACACTCTTTGACATAAATCACAGCAAGATCTTTTTTGATCCACCTCCTAGAGTAATGGAAGTAAAAACAAAAATAAACAAATGGGACCTAATGAAACTTCAAAGCTTTTGCACAGCAAAGGAAACCATAAACAAGACGAAAAGACGACCCTCAGAATGGGAGAAAATATTTGCAAATGAATCAACGGACAAAGGATTTATCTCCAAAATAGATAAACAGCAGCTCAATATTAAAGAAACAAACAACCCAATCCAAAAATGGGCAGAAGACCTAAATAGACATTTCTCCAAAGAAGACATACAGATGGCCAAGAAGCACATGAAAAGCGGCTCAACATCACTAATTATTAGAGAAATGCAAATCAAAACTACAATGAGGTATCACCTCACACCAGTTAGAATGGGCATCATCAGAAAATCTACAAACAACAAATGCTGGAGAGGGTGTGGAGGAAAGGGAACCCTCTTGCACTGTTGGTGGGGATGTAAATTGATACAGCCACTATGGAGAACAGTATGGAGGTTCCTTAAAAAACTAAATATAGAATTACCATATGATCCAGCAATCCCACTACTGCGCATATACCCAGAGAAAACCATAATTCAAAAAGACACATGCACCACAGTGTTCATTGCAGTGCTATTTACAATAGCCAGGGCATGGAAGCAACCTAAATGCCCATCAAGAGACGAATGGATAAAGAAGTTGTGGTACATATATTCAATGGAATATTACTCAGCCATACAATGGAACGAAATCGAGTCATTTGTTGAGACGTGGATGGATCTACAGATTGTCATACAGAGTGAAGTAAGTCAGAAAGAGAAAAACAAATATTGTATATTAACACATGTATGTGGAACCTAGAAAAATGGTACAGATGAACCAGTTTGCAGGGCAGAAGTTGAGACACAGATGTAGAGAACAAACGTATGGACACCAAGGGGGGATAACCGTGGTGGGGTGGGGATGGTGCTGTGCTGAATTGGGTGATTGGGATTGACATGTATACACTGATGTGTATAAAATTGATGACTAATAAGAACTTGCAGTATTAAAAAAAAAAAGTCTTAAAAATATGTCACACTTAGTCATTCCACTTCTAGGACCTTATTCTACAGAAGTAATCCCAATGGACACAGAAACGTATATAAAACGTATTCACATTGTTTCTGACAGGGAAAAGCAAACTGTCTAAATCTAATTGCAAAGAATTGATTAAACTATGGGACATCAATATGATGGAATACTACATGATACAACATTAAGTGAAAAAAGCAGGAATATGAAATAGCAAGTATACTACAATTCTATTTTTGTAATCCCTAAGTGTACAAATATATTTATAGAAAAATAAAAGACTGAAAGTGTATGCACCAAAATGAACAGTGATTATGTCTGGGTATTAAGATTATAGGTAATTGTTCTCTTGTTACTCTGTATTTTCTGTAAAGAATATATGCAACTCTTAGAGAAAGTTTAAAAGCAAAATAAAAGCTATCAGTAAAATGAGGCTTTAAAAAAATCCTATCACAATAGTATCATGCCAAAAGCTAAGCATATATCATATTAAAAATTCAATATTTTCAATTTTAGAATTTACCTCTAAGCCATAAATCCTCACTAAGAGATTCTGCCAAAGCACTTGCACCCAGGTCACCAATGAGCGTGCTGCAGTTCAGAGTGATGCGCCTCAAACCAGCCATACAGTCAAGATCAGGTCTCCTGGAATGAAGACTCTCAGCCCAGGTTTCTTCATGCCTTCTGGTAGTCTGATACTTCAAAGATTTAATGGGATGAAATTACGATGCTTGAATAAGGAAACAGGGTGTGCCTACTGAGTATGGCTTATTATGTCAGAGATTTACACACACACATAACAAGCATATATGCCAGGAGAATCAACCTGAGAAATTAAACAGTCAGTTCTGGTTTATGAGTCCAGTGACCCAGATTCTAGTCGGTCAGTGATTAGATTCCAGCCACTGGATGACCTGCTTCTGAACAGTTATGTAAAGTTGGACAACTCAATTACAGTCTATGAATTATTTTCCTTATCTTCTAAGTCAGGGAACTGGTTCTAAATTCTATCATTGCTGAGGCTCTAAATTTCATCATTCTGTCCTCCAATGGTCTCCAAACACCTGACTGGGCAACCCCTAAGAAAACTTTTTAATATGCATCTTAGCTTTTAGCAAATTATATACATGAAGTTCTATACATATAATGTATGTACATTATAAACTACACAGATATTTTTTAAATGATACAAAGCTAAATAGGTTCTAATATTTTCTTTTCCTAACTCCTAAGGCATTATTTTATTTATTTTTAAAAAATATTTATTTATTTGTTTGTTTGTTTGGCTGTGCCGGGTCTTTAGTTGCAGCATATTTAGTTGCAGCCGGATCTTTTAGTTGTGGCATGTGGGCTCTTAGTTACGGCAGGCACGTGGGATCTAGTTCCTTGAGCAGGGATCGAACCCAGGCCCCCTTCATTGGGAGCGCAGAGTCTTAACTGCTGGACCGCCAGGGAAGTCCCAAGCGTTATTTTAAAAACTATATTTACAAAATGGATCTCACATGCTACCTAGGGTATGCACACAAACTTTAGAGGCCTGGACTATGCAGAGCCAGTTTGATGTGCCTTGGGAAAATAATGGTTTGACATTTAACCACAAGTCTTGTCTTAAAGACATTCAATTCTTTATATTCATAAAATAAATTTGGGTAACAGGGAACACTGACTTTAAATGGAAAAAGTCTTATTACATTCTTGAAAAAATAAAAGACTCAAAGTGCCTTTGATACTCTAAAAGGAAAATCATTAGTGTCATTTTTCTATTAACAATAACTTATAAAAGCTCCAAGCAGAAATAACACCAATCACTTACACAGTGCTTAGTATGTGCCAGGAACTATTTACACAAATGAGTTCATTTAAACCTCATAATGAGGCATAGACCTTAAGTGATTTGCCCATGGTCAAATGCTATGAAAAGGGAGAAAGGGAATTTGAACCTAGGCCATTTGGCTTTGGCACCTAAGTTCTTGACTGTTTTCTACCCCAGGGGTTAATGGACTTGCCTGTATAGGCTCAAAGAATTTTTCAATTTTTCAAATCTAAATCTAAACATTTCCAGCTTTCTGGGCTTTACAGTTTCTGGTGTAACTACTCTGCCCCACTGGTGTAGGGTGGAAGTACCCACAACTACCATGTATACAAAGGGTGCGACTATGTTCCAAAAACACTTTCTTTACAAAACCAGGCGACGGGCTGGATCTGGCCCACCAGCCATAGTTTACCTATCCCTGATCTGCACCATCAAACTATTAAAAAGGCTTCATGTCAAATTATTAAATAACTTTAGGCCTAAATACAGTCATTATAACCACTGTAAAGTTGTTAAGGCATTATTTTAAAAACTGTATTTACAAATTGCTGATGTAGTGATTTTTATGACTTTATAAACTACAGCAGCTAATAAACACTTGATTCATTTAAGTCTTGAAGACTATAATGGCATACTTTCTTCACAGTATCACAATCAAAGTTTTCAGTAACTAAAAATACATAAAAGTATTATTATGTATTATATATTAAATCTCTTATTTCTAAAATTAAGTGGACTATCTTTACTAAATGGTAGAATCCCAAACTGAAAACTGGTCATATTCTTTCAACAAAATGAAAGCTGCACTCACATGTATTAAAAGAGAAAAATTAACTGCCATTTGTATCAATATGTTAATGTGCTTCAATCACATATGTTTTCATGGAAGTTTAAACATAAAATCACCTTTAAGATCTTGACCTTGTGATCTGCTCCCTGCCATTTCAGATTATAGCCCGTGAAGTCTACTGTCTTAAGAGTGATAGAGTTCCTTATACCTTGACAAATAACTGAAAGGAAAAAAAAAAAAAAACCACACACACAATAAGATGAAGAGCCTATACATTTGTCAGTCTTAACTTATTTGCTTTTCTTAGGTCAATTGGAAGTTTATAGCCACATTCTTAAAATCATTAACTACAATCTTCCCAAACAGGTAATTGATGAACAGATGCATTCTAAAACTTGTCAGTAACAAAGTGTTATTCCACTTTACAGAAACAGTTTAATTCTTTTTAGATACTAAAAGTGAATACACTGAATACTGGAAACTTTATTCCCAACCACTCAGTAAAGTACTAGGTACCTTTTGAGACATAGGAAAAAAAGGAAAAACCTGAAAAGCATAAGACTCTTCCTATTTTCATTTCCAATGATACATCCCAACCTTGATGATCAATCAGTGATTTAAATGTCAACTATAAACCCAGTATGTTATGAAGTGCTATGCAGTATATTAGAGCAATATGAGAGAGAGGACCTCAAACCCTCTCTTCCCTCAAATTGAAAGGCAGGCTTCCTGACCCCTCCAGGCCACTACTGGACACAGGGAACACACACTAATGTTCCAGGACCCCAACCAACAGTCACCTGCTTTGTGATTACTTCCATGACACACCCCCACTAACACCACTGACTTTGCTGCTCCTACGGGACATTACATATATTTCCTATTTTAACACATACCACAGTGCATTATAATTATGATTGCAGATAGATGTTCTAACAATTTAAAGAGAATGATGACTTTTTTGCTCTTTACATCTTGCTATTTCCCTTCTCATAATATTTCTTGAAGAGAAACCATAAAAATATAAACAAACACAAAAAACAGAAAATATACAAAATGTGCGCTTTGCAGCTTAACACAAACTTAAGTAAAATTAATTCTGACAGTATCCAGCATGACAAACTTCCATGGTACAAATGAGAATGGACCAAGGTTTGAGCAGGTACAGGAGACAATCCAGGCATGAACACCACCAAGAAAAGGTAGACAGCAAGTAACATGGTGTGTAGGAAATCACGAGACCAGTCTGATGGGAAGAGGCTTAAACAAGACTGAAACTCACTTTCTAAACCTCCATCTCCAATTGGACAATTCGCAAGACACAGGTGCCCCAAAGTGGCCGATTTATTCAATCCCTTTAATGGGGAGGAAGAGTTTAAAATTTTAACCGTTTAGTTTGACACAAACGCAACTATCAAATGTTGGCAGGACACAATGAAGGCTTACCTTTGTTAACGTAGTTTAGTCTCTCTCACAACTAGCCCATTTAGCTCCAGGTTCCTTAGCACACCTGACGCACTTTCACAGCATTTAAGAGCTTTACACAACTGGAAGGTCACATCTTTATTTCTTATTGCAGGAACACAACTTCCAGAAACTTTATTTCTGTCAGAACCTAAAGCAAAATTATTGTAAAATGAGTGATTTAAACCATACATTTTATCACCGTTAAAAAGCATCTAAAAAGAAAAAACAGCATCTGCTGTGTGCTAAGGATTAGAAACGACCACTGCCCTTAAAGCCTCATTAAGGAGGGACATGTATAAACTCAAATTTTCAATCACATGAGATAAAGAACCATAACCTTTATGCACAGAGGTTCCTATGGAGGCAAAAAGTTATATCTAAGTGACGGCTTCATGATAACCCTGAAGCACAATCCAGAAAGATGAGGCTATGCAGAGTTGGAGGAGGAGGTGCAAAGACACTCAAGCCTGACACCTGCTGCGCACTGTAAATACTGCAGGTGGGGATAACTAAACGCCAGGGGTCCAAGTGTGAGAAGGGACAGAAAATAGAGATGTTGGTCGAATCAAGCCTGGGAGACAGCATGGCTTGTATCCCACAGGTGATGAGCCCTGGGGCTACCACTGGCTGAGTAAGGGTGCCTCCGCTGATTAGAAAAAGGTGCCCCGCTGCTGAAGGACCAATTAGATAAAGGGAGTGATCACAAAAAGCTCTCCTTCCTCAGGGCCAAAGAGCCCCAGGAGGCTTGGCAGAGCACAGTTCAGACTACACGTCTCTGTGCAGAGCACACGCTGGGGGGCTAGTATGCACTAACTCTGTGTGGGCAAGTCATTAGCAGCATTATTTTAGGCGTATCTTTTCATGATAGAAGATCACTCAACCCGAGTAGGCAGATGAACTTAGAGGAACTGAGTCCAGGGGCCACGAAACCACCCAGGAGCTTCTGCCATAGTCCAGGCAAAATGTAATGTGGATGAAGAAGCAAATTAAGGAGGAGGCCAAAATCTACAAGCTAGATCCACTGGATGAAAGACATAAAGTTCAGTGAAGGAACTCTGAAGAGAATGGGCTCTGCAATAAATTTTTCTTACAATCAAGGTTAAATATTAGGCAAAATTAAGTACAGTGGCCTTTAAGGTCCCTTCCAGCTCTAATTTCTTTTGATTTCTAACTTACTACCCTGGTTAAGTAAAGTCCCTTCAGAGGTACAGAACAGTTCTTACACCTGAATGGGATGCAAAGAATAATCTGACTTCTCTTCATCCGGGGATGAGTTGAACTGTCCTTGCAGAAGAGATAACTCATGGCGAGAACCCCAGATCCTAGAAAAGGGCCAGCCACACGATAAGTATTCAGCTTTTTGAAAACAAATAACAATCATTTCCTCTCCTAGATCTTCACACCCTTTCTCTGCTGGCTACTTTCTTTCAGCTTATAAACATCCTCAATATACCCATTTAAAAAGCCCTCAGACCTATGATTCTTTGGATCTTCTTGTGGGTAACCTAAGTCTCTCCCATGCCTTCAAACATCTGTCCTCCCAAAAAGCCCAGATCTGTACCTTGGGCCCAGACCTGTCTACCAGGTCCCTCTAAAGCACTGAAGATGAAGTAAGATCCTCTCCCCCCCGCCAATCCCTTCGTACTGTGCTCTGTATCTCACAAAAAGATGCAGCTGTAAACTGTCACCCACACTTGCTGCCCTCCCTTTTCTAACTGGTCACCAGGCCCCACCCATTCTCTCTCGGATCTGCAAAATCCAGTCCAACATTTTATAACTTAAGTGGGACCCTTAGATTACAATTCACCCTGTACCCAATCAAGTGCTTTCCACATGGAGGTCCGAGTGAGTCTCTAAACCAGAAGTCCATCTCACTGTTCTTTAGGGTTTCCCACAGCCTTCAGGATAAACATCTAAACTTCTGACAGGATAAACAAGGCCCCTTTCTGTTGGACCCCACTAGGTTTCCAGTATCAACTCTCATTTCTTTCCCAAACCCGGAGTTCCAGTCCTGTACCTTAGTATTGCCATATTTTCTTATATTTCTCAAACTTTGACACACACTGCTCCCTCCTGCCACCCCAGGAGCTTCTACATATCCTTAGAAAGGATGGCACCTCCTCCAAGAAGCCTACCCTGAACTTTCCCTTCTAAGATTCTGTGCTCTGCAAAGGGGAAAGGTGGGGGGAGGGATACATTAGGAGTTTGGGATTAACATATACACACGACTCTATATAAAATAGATAATCAACAAGGACCTACTGCATAGCACAAGGAACTCTACTCCATATCCTGTAACAACCTGTATGGGAAAAGAATCTGAAAAAGAATGGATATATGTATAACGGAATCACTTTGAATCACTTTGTGTACACCTGAAACTAACACAATATTGTAAATCAACTATACTCCAATATAAAATAAAAATTAAATTAAAAAAAAAGATTCTGTGCTCTGTAGCACCAGATCTCACTTCTTCCAGAGCACTGACTACTGTGCTTGTGTTTACCTGCCGCCCAGTAGAAGGGGAGATTACCTAGGGCAGAAGCATCGTCTCCAGCAGCCCTTGGTTCTGACAACTCATTCAAGTGCCAGGATACTATACACACATAACCTGCTTAATTAATTCTAAGAACCCACAGAAAGAGTGGTTTTTCATGTCATTTTACAAGTGTGGGGATTGTAGTTCAAAAGTAACCTGCCCAGGCCACAGAGAGCATAAGCCCTGGAATTCAAACCCTAAGCTGCCTTCACACCAGTGCTCTTTCCACTATATGATACGACTATTGAAAAAAAGATTTTTTTTTTTCCTGAGCCCTGTTTTAATGGAAAGGAAATGAAGCTGGGATATATCCATTTCCTAAACGCTTTGGCGTGTACCAGGCAAAGTCGTTCAACAGACCAGGTAACATCTGTCAAACAATTAACGATGCTCCAAACTGCGCTAAGTGTTCTACATTGTAGAGTCTACAAGCATTAACAGAATGCGACCTTGTAACCACCACAGAGAGTGAGTCCTGTTCAGCCCATGCTACAGATGAGAACACTGAGACCTAGAAGACTTAAAGCACTCGGCCGGGGTCACCGAGCTGGCAGGAGTCCTAGGCCGCACGCCCCGTCTAGTGCACGCACACCCGGGCACTGGGCACCGGTTCTAGTGCCCACCTCCACCTTGCACCATCTAAAACCCCGCTTCGCAGCGCCCACACGAAAACCCCTGGAAGCGGGAACTACAAACCTGTCTCGCCAAGTCGTGGCTGGAAGAAGCTCTGGATACAGATCGGGGACAGAGGGTGCTCAGGGGCGGCGCCCAGTCCACCCCGCGGAGGCGGTCGGCGTTGAAGTCCAGCAGGCCCTCCCGCAGGGAGGCGCGCAAGGCGGGCAGAGGCACAGAATCCTGCAATGCGCACAGGTCCTCACAGTGCCAGAAAAAGTCGGCCGCGCTGTCGTGGCGCAGCTTCACTGAGTGATTATGGGCCGAGCGTGGCCTCGGGGACGCTGGCTGCAGACACGATGCCCACACACGCCTGGAGATCCCAGCTGGCGTCCCCGCCCCTCGGGCGGCCACCGCAGTCCAGGGAGTCACAATAAGGAGCAAAGTGGTAAAAGTCCTGCATTCTTCTTCTTCTTGCATTATTTCAAAACCGGCATCGCTGGCGTCAGGCAGTCCGGTAATTGGGTACGGCGGACCGGTAATTGGGTTCATTTGCCTCGGCGTTATCTGCCTGCCATCTGCTTCCTGAAATGCAAACAGCTACACAGGGTGATTGGCTACAAGAGAGGGCAGGGAGCTTAAGCACCAGATGCAGGATGTCATTTACATAGACAGCTAGGGAGTGATAGGAACAGAATGTAATTTAGCTTTGTGAAAGATAAACCTAGTTACAGACACTACAGATTAGTAACAGTTTAAATAAAACTAGGATCGATTAACCCTTTCAGGCCAGTTTATGTGTCTTCTCTAGCCTGTTCACTGTCCCCTTTACTTTCCTTATTTTCAGGAGAGGAAAAACTTCATTTCTATTTTTGCTGCAACACTATTATGCTTACTGAAATAAGTCAAACACAGAAAGACAAATACGGTATGTTATCACTCCTATGTGGAACCTAAAAAATAAAGAATAAATGTAACAGAAAGGAAATGAACTCACAGATATAGACGTCAAAGCAGTGGTTACCAGTGGGTAGAGGAAAGGGGGGAGGGGCAAGATAGGGGTAAGGGAGGGGATTAAGAGGCACAAACTACTATGCATAAAATAAATAAGCTATAAGGATAACCAATGTTTTATAATAACTTTAAATGGAGTATAATCTATAAAAATATTGAATCACTGTGTTCTAATATATTGCTATTACAGTATAATACTGTAAATCCACTATACTTCAATTTAAAAAATGATCACCACAGTATGTCTAGTTAACATCCATTACCATACATGGTAGAAATCTTTTTTTCTTGTGATGAGGACTTTTAAGATCTTTCTTAGCAACTTTTAAATATGCAATACGATATTATTAACTATAGCCACATCCCCAGGACTTATTTTATAACTGCTAGTTTGTACATATTGACCACCTTTACCCATTTCACCCACCCTCCACCCCCTGCCTCTGGTAACCACCAGTCTATGTATCTATGAGCTTTTTTAAAATTCCATATAAAGTGAGATCATACAGGATTTTTCTTTCTCTGTCTGACATATTTTACCTAGCATAACGCCCTCACGGTCCATTCATGTCACAAATGGCAGGATTTGTTTCTTTCTCATGGCTGAATTTTATATATATATATATATATATATATATATATATATATATATATATATATAATATATATATATATTTTATATATATATATATATATATATATATATATATATATATATATATATAAAATTTGGAATATATATATGCCTAATGTCATTTATCCATTTATCCATCGATGAACACAAGGGTTTCCAAGTCTTGGATATTGTAAATAATGCTGCAACGAATATGGGGGTACAGATTTCATTTTGAATTAGTGTTTCTGTTTCCTTCATACAAATACCAAGTAGTGGAATTGCCGGATCGTATGATAGTTTTATTTTTAAGTTTTTGAGGACCTCCATACTGTTTTCCATAGTGGCTGCAACAATTTACATTCCTACCAACAGTGCACAAGGCTTCCCTGTTCTCCACACCCTTGCCAACACTTGTTAGTTCCTGTCTTTTTGATATTAGCCATTCTAACAGGTATGAGGTGACATCTCTTTGTGGTTTGATTTGCATTTCTCTGCTGATTAGTGATTTTAGGTGTCTTCTTAATTATCTGCTGGCCATCTCTGTATCTTCTCGGTAAAAAAGTCTATTCAGACTCTCTGCCCATTTCTTAGTTGGATATTTTTTCTATTTTTTTGGTATGAGTTCTTCATATAATTTGAATACTAACCCCTTATAGGATATATGATATGTAAAAATTTTCTCCCATTCGGTAGGTTGCCTTTTCATTTTGTTGTTGGTTTCCTTTGTTGTGCTTTTTAGTTGGATATAGCCCCACTTGTTTATTTTTGCTTTTGTTGCCTTTACTTGGATCAACGTCTTTGCATAAGTTCTGGAAACAACTCTTTCATAGTTTCCATGGATCGTTTTTAGGGGAGAGGGTGAGTGAGATGAACTACCAGTGAAAGGAGCGTCAATGGGTCGAACTCTAGCCTCTGTTACTGTAGGTGGCCTCAAGGCCACAACTGATAGTCATTGTCTCCCTCCTGTGCTATCCATTCTCAAGTCCCCTCATCCTTGGATATTATCTCTGCTAAAATGGATGGCTTACTTGGTGGGGTGACCCTCACCCTCGTCCCTGAGTGAGTGTTCTGAGCCCTGGTCATCATTTCTTTCTCAAACCATGGCTGCTGCACTTGACCATTTACTGTGTACTTGACCATTTACTGTCGAAATTGAGAAAGGCAGTACCAAGAAATACCCCACAGACTTCTGTTTTTAATCAATCATTTTCCAATTAAAAATTTTTTTCTTCCCACAGACATTTTTATCACCCCAAACAGAAACTCTGTACCCATTAAGAAGATACTACTTCGCTCTCTCTGCCAGGCCCTGAAGACCACCAGTCTGCTTTCTTTCTCTATCGATTTACTTATTCTGGATATTTCAGATAAATGGAATCATACAATGTGTGACCTTTGTGGCTGGCATCTTTCACTTAGCATGATGTTTGCGAGAGTCATCCACACTGTAAAATGTATTAGTATTTCATTTCTTTAAAGAATGTTTTTGGCCGTGTAATTGTTTGATATTTAATTGCTCCATTCCTTTTTATGACTGAATTACTATTCCACTGTAGGTATATACCACAATTTGTTTATTCGTTCATCCATTGATGGACATTTGGGTTATTTCCATGATTTTTCTATTGTGAATAGTGTTGCTATAAACATGTCTGTATGCAGATTTGTTTGAGTGTTTGTTTTTAATGATTTAGGAGTGGAATTGCTGAGTCATATGGTAATTCTATGTTTATCCCAAAATACACACCCCAAGAAACTTCCTGAAAGTCTGTCTTTGTCTCAGAATCAGCTTTTCAGGAAACATGCCATGCAACAGTATGGACAGTGTCCCATGAGAGCTTATTTGTGATGCCTGGGGGTCTGGAGTTGGAAAGGGCTTCCCTTAGGAAGTGGCAGCTAAACTGAGGGCAAATTCAATGTTTTTTCCTTCCTTCCTTCCTTTCTTCCCTCCTTCTTTCCTTCAGAGGGGTGACATAGATGTTTTACACAGTATATCCTTTTAAAACTTTTGCATTTGAACCCTGAACTTATTCATAAGACAAATAAATGATTATTTTAAGCAGGGTATTAGGGCTCAAATTATTAATATCATAGAACCATTATAGTGACAACATGGATTGGAAACAATTTATTAGGAAAAAATATGGAAACTTCTTTTATAACAATTTTGATAAATAAAAAAGTTGACAAATCAGAGTGTATAGACACAATATTGGTTATTTCGGAAATTGTGTCATAAAATGGATGGGCTCCACAAATTCTTTCATTTACTTGAAGAAAAGAGTGCTAAGTCAGTTTGGGCTGCTGTCACAAAGTACCATAAACGGGGCGGGGTGTGGGCTTGTAAACAACAAAAATGTATTTCTCAATCCTGGAGGCTGGAAGTCTGAGATCTAGATCTAGGTGCCGGGATCATCACCTTCTGGTGAGGATTCTTTTCTGGGTTGCAGACTGTCCACTTCTCATTGTGTCCTCACAGGGCAGAGAGCAGAGAGAAAAAGCCAGCTCTCTCATGACTCTCACAAGGGTAAGAATCTCATCCTGAGAGCTCCATCCCGATGACCTCATCAAATCCCAAAAGACCCACCTTCTAATACCATCACATTGGAGGTAGGGTGTCAACATGTGAATGCTGGGGGGACCCAAATATTCCATCTATAACAAGTACTAATGGGGAAATGAGAGCTTCTCTTGAGGATATTAAGGGCTGCTACAAAGATCAACGGTACATGTGTTTCCAGACAGAACTACAATATAGAATAAGTTCTATAAGGCGTTCACAGAATAGATTCGTCTTTCTTCCCCAAAACAGTCCTTGGTATCCAGGGACCCATTCCTGGAAATTCACTCTTGCTCAAGGAAATCCATCCTCTCATTAAAAAAAAAATCTTATGAAGCTACATGAATGACACAAAGGATTTTCCCAGCTCTAAGATTCTGTGTGTAAAACCTGTTACTCTAAATTTACTTCCAAAAGATAGACCCTCCGCGGGGTCTGCTCCTGCGGGGATGGTGGGACCCGCGCTTGTGCCGCGGCCCCCAGGTGTGGCTTCCTCAAGTTTGGGGTGAAGCCCCAGTCCCCCTGGGCTCTGCAGCGCTGCGGTGGGCTCGGGGGACAGAGCACGGTCTCTGGGGTTTCTCGGCAGGAGATGCCGGGGCTGCCGCGCAGGAACCCAGCGGCCCTGGGTGGGGCGCAGACTCGCCAGGCCTGGGTGTCCCTGCTGCGCACGGCTGCGGAGAACAGGGTCCACGATGAAGCTCTGCCTGGCAAACGGGGACTGTCGGCGGCTCCATCCTCCCCTTCTGTCGGCACAGCCCCATCGCAGCCCTCCTTTCCGACAGCCAAAGCCTGTGACCTGCGGCCAGACGGCTCCACACCCTCAGGCCCCGGTGCTCGCCCCATGCCGGGAACAGGCACAACCCCTGGGCCGGCCTTTCCGGACGGCTCGAGCGGTACGGCTTCTTCGGTGCACCCGTCACCCATCCCGAGCCCAGGGGCTGGCAGGGAGGTCTGAGGGCCGCTCGGGCCTAGGCTGGGTGGAAGCACGGGCTTCGCGGCTGGGCCGGGCCCCTAGCTGCCTCCTGCCTCTGCGCCCTGGCCCGGCGTGGGCTTCCCGTGGCCCCGTCTCCTTCCCACCCCTGTCGCGCCTCTTGCCACCCGGGCCGTGGGCTCCACCGGGAGCAGCACCGCGTCGTGAGGGTGCGGGAGGGTGCCCGCCCTCAGGGCTTCCCTGACACCTACAGGCTGTTTGGCCATATCCCAGACAGGCACCGGGCACCGGCAGGTCAGTGGAGCTGAGTCGGCCTGGGTCTCCTCACCCCTGAGGAGGGGCGAACGGCACCGCGCACAAAGTGGCCCTGGCGGGAGGGAGACCAGGGCAGAGGGGGTCGGTGGGGAGCTTGACTCGCAGTCACTTCCAAGGGGACCCTGAGCCCCCAGAGCTGGGGGCTGACTGGCCTCAGCACTCCCACGAGGGGGTGGTCAGGAAGGAGGGACCCTGTCCCTGGGGCCCAGGGCACTCCCGGGTCAGGCGGAGTCGCCAAGTGTGTCGGGTGCCTGGGACAGCTGAGGCACATTTAGTCCAAAGGAAAGTTCCAGCGCATTGCAGAGAGCAGACGAAATACCCGGTGGTGAAAACTCACTGTTGCTAAGGGTTGAAACGAACCAATAATTCCTCCTGTTTCTCAGGGTGTTCCCTTTGGCTGTTAATGAAATGTATTTCCAAGGAAGGCAGGCATGTGGCTGAAAAGGCCAGCAGTGCCTGGGGGTCACAGCGAGACCCTCCCATCTCGCCCCCCTCGGCCATCCTGTGCTCTGGGAGCAGAGCTCTCAGCTACAAGTGAGACACAGTAGCTGCCATATCCGGATTCTAAGATTTTCTAAAGCCCTTTAAAGGCCCCCTTCTCTGAGTGGTGCTTGACCTGCTGGTGTTTGGGGCGGGAAGGTGGGCTGGGTGGAGGGTCTGAGCATCATCCTGAGGGAAGGGCTTTGGAGGCCTGTGTGAGCCTGAGACCAGGGGGCCCAGTGCTCGTGTCCGAGGGGAGGCTAGCGCTGACTCCAGCCGTGCCAAACCAGACATCGCCCTCCTTCTGGACAACCCAGCAAAGCCTGTTGCTCCCATTCCTGGCTGTGCTGCTTACACTTGCCCTCTGGGAAGGCCAGCCTGGCAGAGCTCAGTTCTTGCCCTTTGGGGTGCTGGTAACTGAGTACCTAGCCTGGGTGCTGGAGGAGAGGATCCATAGATGGTGGAGGCCCAGTGCCTGCCCAGGGTGCTGCCCCTCTGCTGAGCTGAAACTTCTAATCAACGTCTTAATAAAACCAAAAGGGGGCTTCCCAGGTGGCGCAGTGGTGGAGAATCTGTCTGCCAATGCAGGGGACACGGGTTCGAGCCCTGGTCTGGGAAGATCCCACATGCCGCGGAACAACTAGGCCCGTGAGCCACAACTTCTGAGCCTGCGCATCTGGAGCTTGTGCTCTGCAACAAGAGAGGCCGCGATAGTGAGAGGCCCGCACACTGCGATGAAGAGTGGCCCCCGCTTGCCGCAACTAGAGAAAGCCCTCGCACAGAAACGAAGACCCAACACAGCCGAAAATAAAGAAATAAATTAATAAAAAAAACAAAAACAAAAACAATGATTTAAAAAAAAAAAACCAAAAGGGACGTGATATTGTTCTACCACCTGTGCCCGACCAATGTCAGCCCTTTGTCATACAGGGCAGTGCTGTCTAATGGTAAAGCTTGCAGTATCAGATCCCTAATCCCTTCTCCTACCCCCTCCCATGGGGGTTCAGTGGGTACATCTGTATTTCATAGAACCTGAAACTCTGATTTTACAAAGGAGCTGGAGGTCTGGGGAAAGAACTGGTCTGATCTCAGTTAAGAATGCAACTTTATACCTGGACGATACTAGATCACTTTAGCACCTCATGTGTTTGAAAATGAGACCTTCACGAAGACCTCATGGGCAGGAGACGCAGGCAGGAGAGGGGACAGACTGAAGCTTTGTGACTGACTGATCAAGTAGCAGAGGTCCAGCTGACTTCCAGGCCTACCGCTGATTTACTATCACCAGAGCCACATAACACACCTTCCACATAGGGAACCAGCAGAAAAATGAGTTTGAAGAGCATTTTAGTTAAATCCAAGGTCATTTTGATCATTAGTGGAAGTCATTCTGTTTCTACACGCTCCCCACACCCTGACCCCCCTTCCTAGAACCAAATGGGTTCTGAGATTAAGGTGGAAGTGACAAACCTGGAGGTGACCAGGCTTTACTTTATCATCCCTTTCTTCTTCTTCCATGTCTGTTCCTGGTCTTACTCTTCCTGGTTCTTCTGCAGGGAGTGGTCCAGCAACTCTGTCAAGCAAAATCACACACCCTAAGGATGACCTTCACAGACTCCTCCCGTGGAGGCAGTTTTCAAAAGGTCTTCCTTCCTACCCCCGCCCCCCACCAAATCAATCTTCATCTCAGGAGCCCTGAAAGGCACATATTACCTCAACATTTAATATTTAATACATCCTTTAGATCTAGTTCTGATAACTTCCAGTTGCCCCCAATTCACTCTTTGTAAGACAGTTCTACCTGAATCACAAGGTTAATAACCTGACTGCAAACCCAGCATCCTTAAGCTATCTATGGTCACCCTGGCAACTCACTATAAAGGTCTTCTTTTTAAAAGATATCAGAAAAGTAATTTCAGTCATCAAGATTACATATTGCACAGAACAAAAAGCTTTATTATTCTTACCGTTCTCTGGATGTAACTCTACGTCTCTTTTCCTCCTATGTGAAGAGAAGGGAAAAAGAGAAAAACAATCTTTCAAAAGAAGATCAAAACCAAAAGCATGAGTCAAAGTATTAAATAAATACATTTGATGTGGTTAAAAACAGGCGTTGGGGGGTAATCTGGGTTTGGGGGAGATCTGGGCAACCTTCAGTCTGGTGTTGATGTCCCACCACCCTCAAAACAAAGAGAGGCCCAGAAGCTGGCCTGGCGCATGTCTGTGCACTAGAGGTCATCTAGTGATGCTACGTAAGTCAAAGATCCACCTCATGTCAGGAATTTGTTAATACTAGAAAAAAACCAAAGTAGTAATTTGGGATTCACATCAGGAAGTGATGATGACAACCTAAACTGGACACCAGCTCTTCTCTGATGAACATCTTAGTACACTACTTCCCTAAGTTCACAACACTTGCCAACTCCAGGATATCTGTATTTATGTATTTAAGAGGGATAAAAATATTGTGGTGATGAAACCGATCTACGTCTTGTTTGAGGTGGAGGTTACAAGAATGCATGCGTGCATACACGTGACCATACATGCACAGTGAATAAAGTCTGTAGATTATGCCGATGTCCATTTTCCGGTTTTGCTATTACAGTTATGTGAGACGTCACCATTGGAGAAAGTTGGGTAAACTACACAGAACCCCTCTGTACTATATTATACGGAATTCATCTGTATGTGTATACATAAAATTCTGCCTCCAGACTGCCTTTAGACTTGAGCTACAACATCAACTCTTCCCTGGGTCTGCCTCTCTTGGCCTGTCCTGCATATTTCAGACTCGCCAGCCTGAAGTCCTGTGACTCAGTTGCTTAAATTAATCTCATATACACAGACGTCACTGGGTCTGTTTCTCTGGAGAACCCTAAGATAGATTTTATACTAATATACTACAGTAATATATACATACATATAACCTGAAACAATGCAGAAGAAACTGATAAATGCTCGCCTCCCGAAGGAAGGACAGGACGGAGAGGGGGGAGTACCACCCCTATGTACCAAACAGCCTTTTGTACTGCTGCCAGCCCGGTCGCCCCAGATTCAAGCAGATGTAATGGCATGTGGCCCAGGCAGTGGCTACACAGCTAAGGATTTTAAGGCACAATGCAGCGAGATGCCAGGGCCACAGTCACACACGTGGAACATTATAAAGCCAAGAGTGGTTGGTTGCAGGATTCCACGCATGGGCCCCCGAGGGCACTCTGGAGGCCGTCGCAGACCCTCAGGTCCCACGTGAGGAGACAGCCCACTAGAACACAGCAGGCGGCCCTCCTCCCAGACCTCACCCGGGTCAGCCTCCCGGGCAGCCGGCCTCCTCTGCACAGCACGGGGCAGGCTCACAGAGGGAAGAGCGGCCCAAACCCAAAGGTCACACCAAACCCCACGGGAGAAGAGTAAAGCAAGATGATAAGGGGAGAGGGGAGGGGTCCCTCGCGAAGCTGGCCACTCAGGATTTCCAGCCTCTTCCACAGGAAGCCAGCTCACGAAGCACCAATACCTGTCCTGGGTCACACTCAGAGGACTTGACCCCCTGACCCCACAGCCCCACTTCCCAAGCCTCCTCGATTCTGACGATGCTGACACAGATCAGCACTGAGGAATGGGGGAGCGCACGGCTTGGGGGCTGCTGGGAACTCAGGACTGGCCCACCCCGAGGCCCCGCCCCAGCAGGCGCCACACTCACCGGATGGTCTCGCTGATTTTGTGAGCAGCATCGTGGGGTTTGTCCTGAAAGACAACAGGACAGGGTTCAGAGCCGTCCCTCCCCGCTCCAGTGATTAGAGCTACCAGAGGAGGCGGGTGCTGCAGCCCCCGGGGCTCCCCGCCTCATTTCCCGACCCGCAGGACCCACCAGAGAGCTCCACCCCCAGCGCTGGGGCCATGTCCTGCCACGTGGGACACGCTGGCTCCGGGAGCGCCTGTTCCTGCAGCGCCCTGCCGCCCAGCGGGCTGCGGGGAAGGGACCGGGACGGACTCAAAGCCCCTGACTCTCCTTCCCCAGGACTTCCCCGGGCACTCCTGCAGCCTGGAAGCCACAGGCCTGCCTCTGAGTCCCTGAACCACCGCAGGCCTCGGTTTCCATCTATAAAATGGAGAAACACCACTCCTG
The DNA here is from genome assembly GCF_965194805.1 of Balaenoptera borealis. NCBI lineage: Eukaryota > Metazoa > Chordata > Mammalia > Artiodactyla > Balaenopteridae > Balaenoptera > Balaenoptera borealis. The sequence continues at coordinate 36,067,326 of NC_138860.1, read as the reverse complement.
CAACCATCGGGAGCGGGTGAGCAGCTATCCTCCCTCCCGGCCACAGCGGCACTCTCCTGGCCTCACTGCGCCCGGCGGGCTGGCCTTGCCGCTTTCCCAGAGGAGCACGTCGGAGGTCGCTCCGGCCTTTCGCCGGGGTCTTGGCGGCCAGCTAACCCAAGACCCCGCAGTAACCAAGTGAGGACGACGCATCGTGTGGACGGTCTGTAACTCCAGACTGCACCTCCGCCCCGCCGGTGAAGGTTCCTATCGCGGTGAGGAGGGGCCTCGAAGAGGACGCACAGCGAGAGGAGGGGCCACGAAGAGCAAGGGCTGAAGCCGGAGGTGAGATGGTCAGGCCCAGAGCTACCAGCCCTGCCACGGGACAGCGACTGCCCCTCTCAGACCAGGCCACCATTTCCACGCTTCACAGTGGAGGACGGCAATGCGGGCAGAGCCCCTACGGGCCAGGACACGGATGCCCGGAGGGTCCCAGGACAGGGTCCCCCCGCCCTGGCGCAGCGGTCCTAACAGGTCAAACAACTCCGGAAACACCCTTTGTGTCCTAAGCCTCATCTTTGCAACAGCAGCCCTACTGAGATATAATTCACACAGAATGGGCCCCTGCTTCAAGTATACAGTTCAGTGGGTTTTAATACATTCAGAGCTGGGCAACCATCACCTCTATCTAGTTCCAGAACATCCCATCACCCCATTATCAGACGCGCCCCAATCCCCTCCCCAGCCCCTGACAACACTAATCCACTCTCTGTTTCTGTGGATTTGCCCGTTCTGGACGTTTGTAAATAGAATTACGATATGTGACCTTTTGCCCAGAATCTTATTTTTTAAGGCAAAGGAAGAAAACAATCTTCTATCGTTCTTAATAATATCCTCCAACTTACCAAGGACGGAGTAGTAAATATCCATTGAACTCATATTGCTTAGACAAGGCCGGGGGCGGGAGATGGAGCACGCGCGGTCCAGCACAGGACAGCCCTGCAGACCAGTGGTTCCTGACACGGGGGAACCGACCTGCAACATCAGCACCACTGCTGACCCAGAAACCCTGGGGAAGAACCTCTGATGGGAACAATCGGCCCCAAGGCCTCCTGGCAAACGGCAGAAAACAGTGAGGACAGCTGGGTTTGGAAAACACTCTGGCAGCTCCTCAAAGGTTAAACAGTTAGCAAATGACCCAGTAATTCCTCTTCTGGGTGTCTGCCCAAGAGAAATGAGACTATTCGTCCACACAAAACCCTGAATATTGGGCTTCTCTGGTGGCGCAGTGGTTAAGAATCCGCCTGCCAATGTAGGGGACACAGGTTCGAGCCCTAGTCTGGGAAGATCCCACATGCCGCAGAGCAACGAAGCCCATGTGCCACAACTACAGAGCCCACGTGCTGCAACTACTGAAGCCCGCGTGCCTAGAGCCTGTGCTCCGCAACAAGAGAAGCCACCGCAATGAGAAACCCGTGCACTGCAACAAAAACTAGACCCCACTCACCACAACTAGAGAAAGCCCGCGTGTAGCAACAAAGACCCAACGCAGCCAAAAAAAACCCACACCAAAGACCCGAACATTAACGTTCACAGAGGCGTGATTCACAACCGCCAAAAGGTGGAAACCACCCAAATGTCCATCAACAGAGGAACGAATAAACAAATGTGTCCCTCCACACACTGAAATATTATCCATCCATGAAAAAGAGTGAAGCACTGACCCTCGCTACAACGTGGATGGACCCTGAGAACATGATGCTCAGTGAGAGAAGCCAGACGGACAAGGACACACAGGGTGTGATTCCACTGATGGGAAACGTCCAGAACAGGCAAGTGCACAGAGAGGAGTGGGCTCCTGGTTGTCAGGGGCTGGGGAGGGGGATAGGAGGGATGCTAATGGGGATGGGGTTTCCTCTCGGGGTGATGGAATGTTCTAAAATTGGTAGTAGTGACGACTGCACTCAACAAATACACTACAAAGCAAGGAACGGCATGCTTTAGGTGGATTATGTGAAGAGTATGGGAATTACACCTCAAAACAGCTATCAACAACAACAACAACAACAACAGGGACTTCCCTGGCGGTCCAGTGGTTAGGACTCTGAGCTTTCACTGCCGAGGGCCCAGGTTCAATCCCTGGTTGGGGAACTAAGAACCCACGAGCTGCACGACGTGGCGAAAACAAACAAACAAAAAACAACAACAAAATCTACAGGAGGAAATGCAAGGTATTGTTAAAAGCACCTCCACCTCAGCAGGAAAATACTGAGCATCTAAGACACTCACGTGGCCGACAGACTCTGTTCCTGGTCCACAACATTCAGTGATTCCAGACAGACAGTCCTGGCAGCCCAGAATTCCCTGGGTTCCTGTACCCACTGAAAGCAGAGAAGACACCACGCTGTCCCGCAGGGTCTGCTCAGAGACGAATGCACACAGCACAGTGTACAAGGTGCTGAGGTAGTCACAGGATGAGGAGGAGGGTCTAGAACTTTCCACCAACGCTCTCCCCCGTCACACTCCTCCTGAGGGGAGCCGGCCCCCGTGCACTGAGGAGCCTCAGCAGCCCTGCGGGGGCCCACGTGCAGAGGAGCCACGGGAGGGGCCTCCTGGAAGCCAGGCATCCCACCCGGTCCGGCCTTCGGATGGGGCAGCCCCGGCTGAAGCCCCTACTGCAGCCTCCTGAGGGACCCTCGGCCGGAATCCCCTAGCCTGCCTACTCTTAATCCCTGCCCTCAGAAACCATGGGAGGTCATCAGTGTGCGTCATCTCAAGCTGCTAAATTCATGTCTGCGTTTAGGCCAATACACTACCCTGCAAGCACGGCCCGTAAGAACAAGTCCTAGAGCCACAGGAGGACGTGATAGTACCCAGGAGTGTCTCATTCCGGTCACCACTGTGGAGTTACAAAACAGCGTGCGCGCTCTGAAAGGACCCCGTGAGCACGCGCGTGTGCCTGAGCATGCGCCGCGTGGCAGGCCCGTGCCGGCTCAGGCTGCGCTCCCTCCCTCGGCGCCCCCAGGAGGCTGGACGCGCCCCAGAGACGCTCCTCCTGCAGGGGCAGCAGGGGCCCTCACGGCACGCGGGCCGCAGCCCTGGCTGAGCCACCGCGTCTCAGGCTGCATCACGCTGACCTGGGAAGACAGGGGCCTGGAATGTGGTCTCATCTGTGATGAGATGAACTCAAGCTTTCCCAAGCTTTACAACCAGAACGAAAGGAAGGAAACAGTTTACGACGTGCCTCCTACGATCTGAGGATGCTGCTTTAGGGACTGGCCAGCTTCCAGCGACCGTCCTGAGTCGTATGATTTAAGATGCCCTGATCACCATCGATGATTCAGAAGCTCTCACAGCTTTCCGGCTGTGGCCTCTTCTTCTGCTTCACAGGCCTTCAGAACAGAGCGACGCCAGAAGCCGACGCAGAAAGGTCCGACTGACAACAGCCCTGAGGAAGCCCGCACTTAGGAGCACCCGCACCTCCTCCCCCGGGGGAGCCCTGGAACTCCGGGGTTTGAGGCCAGCCCTGGGCTCGCTGCACGGGACGCCCGGCCTCCCCGTCCCAGCCACAGCCCCGGCCCGCTGCTGGCTGCTTGCTGAGTCAGTGACTCACCCAGGCTCTTTTCACTAACGGTGTCAGAGCCTCCGCAGGAAGCCGCGCAGAGGCTTAGCGGAATGCTGCTCACCACAGAGCCGGCGGCCTCACTCCGGGATCCTGGGAAAACAACCGCAATAAGCACAACCGTTCCCACCTGAAAAAGCACCGTGTGCAGAAGCCGGAGGCTGTCATCAGGCCTGAGCCGCCACCAAGCCCGTCCTGTCCACCCCCTCCCCTCCCCGCGGGGCGGGGGAGCCTGGCTGTCCCACTCGGCAGGCCCCTGCCTCCTCCTTGACCGTGAGGACAGGTGTGGGAACAGGAACTCCACCCGGACGCCCGCAGGTCTGGCTCTGCCCCCGCTCATCCCCGCAGGCCCTGCGCCCGGCGTGAGGAACCTGGACAGGAGGCCTCCTGGGTGCTCACTGCCAGGGCACGGCCAACCCCTGAGCACGCAGGCTGGTTCACGGTGACAGGGGCATGACATCTGGAGACATCGTCCCTGGAGGACCCGGCGAGAGGCAGGGGGCAGAGACTAGGGAGGAGATAAGACGTGGACTACGTCCTCCTCTTCCCACTTGCAGCAGGAAGACGCTGGGACCCAGGGGGCCTCCGAGGCAGGGGCATCACACCGGGACAAGCATCAGAATCCCTGGTCACAGTGGAGTTCTGGGGCCCACCCGCAAACTTTCAGAGTCAGCAGGTCTGGGTCCCAGGAACCCGCATTCCTAACAAGTTCCAGCTGGTGGGGAAGCTGCTGGCCCAGGGGCCCCGCTCAGAGAACCACCGGCCTGAAGCAAGCAGGGACCACACTCTCTATCACCATCTGCTGAGGGCACGAGTGCCCAGGAGGTGCCGAGGGGGAGCACGCTGGGCCTCTGCCCGCGGTCCTCACTCCCCAGCAGGCTGCAGGGGGCACGGCCTGCGGGCTGGGGGTCGCTGCCTTCTTCCCCGCGGCTCTGCACACCTCCGGAGCCCTGGGGTGGGGACCAAGGCAAGTGGGACAGAGCGGCCAGGGTGGGATGCACGCACTGTTTCCCAAAGTGGAGAAGCACAGCGGGAAGGGTCAAAGGCAGGGGAGATGGAACACGGCAGGAGGTCTGCCGGCTGTCTCTCTGCCTCTCCCAGTGGCAGGGCTTTGAGAGCAGAGATCTGGCTGGAAGAGTGGAAAATCCACAGAAGGCTCTGCGTCTGGGAGGAAAGCCAGGCGGGTGAGCAGAGGGCCCCGAGGCCCAGCGAAGGCGCTCAGCCTCACCTCTCAGCCTGCGGCCCCGCTGCGGAGCACCCACTCACCAGGGAGAGGGAGCAGGGGGTGAAGGGGGAGGGGGAGGGCCAGCGCCTGCGGTGGGCCTGAGTATTCAAGAAGCGAACAGGTTTTCACTTGAAAATGAGTGCATCTCACACAGGGGCGGGGGTGGCAGAGAGACTGGCTGTGGAGCATCACACGGGTCCCGTCCACAGTCCGCCCCGGACGTCCGCAGGCCCTCAGCAAGGGGGTGCTGCCTGGCTCCAGGACCGTACCGGAGGACAAGCCAGGCCAAGGATGGGAACCGCCTGGTAAAGCGATGCAAAGGAGAGAGCCAGGAAGGAGGCTCTCCTCCCATCACGGACCCGGCCCTCTCCCCGCAGGGCCAGGCGACAAACCAGGCTGGTCTCAGGACCGAGCCGCGTCGCAAAACACTGCCCGCGAGACCGGCACTGCAAGGAACCGTCAACATGGGAAAACAGGAAGGGGCTGATGGGACTCCATGAGGCCAAAGTCCAGCTGGAGGAGGAAGAGAGAAGAGGGAGTGGGCCTGTGGCTCCCAGGGCATGGACACAGTGCAGGACACGGTGGGCCCGTGGCCCTGACCCGGGCGGGTGGGACCCGCTGTGCACACAGGGGCCCCGATGACCAGGGTCCAAGGAAGGAGCCCCCACGAGGGAGAGGGGTCTAGAGCCTCACTGTGCCCACAGCGGCCCCTGGCCACCTGGACGAGGGGCAATGGTATGCGCTGGCCCACTCCAGTGACATGTGCTGTGAGCACAAGATGCACGCAGATTTCTAAGACAGAGCGTGCGCGCACACACACACAAAGTAAAAGTGCCCTTCAGTAATTCTTTAAATGGCACATTGAAAACTCGTTTACATACAATGCTATGAAAACGTACCTCGTCCCCTCCTTTTGACTCATCACGTGGCTCCCAGGAGGGCACGCACGTGGCTCGTGTGCCACCTCACCTAGCGCCACACCTGCGGGAGCGTTTCCAGACCTGCCCCTGACCCTGAGCTCCACGCCTGGGTCCGCAGCTCACGGAAGCCAGTCTGCTCAGAGCCAGGACCGGCCGGGACATCCTGCTGTCCGGGCAGCCGTCCTTCTGCAGGATGGGCAGGGGTGTGTCCACAGGAGGACGGGGCGCCACGGGGGCTCCAGGGGTGACAAGACCATTTCTGTTGCTTCAATCCAAACAAGCCCACCTGTAAGAGCCCAGGCCACCCAGCCACCCAAGGAGCCGCTGCAAGTGCTGAGCGCCTGACGCCGGGGTCCGCGTGGAGGGGCCGTCGTGGAGTGACCCCAGTGGGACGGGGTAACACGACGACCAAAAGTTCACCACCAGAACTTTTCTCGCCCTCACCAAAGAAAATACTTTACTGCCACAGAGCAGTCCGGCCTGAGGCCGAGTCCGAGGCCGGGAAGGGAAGGGAGGGAAAGCCCAGGGACGAAGGAGGCCCTTCCGAGGGGGCACAGCTGGAGAAGGACTCTCCCGGTGCTCCCCGAGCGACAAGCGGCAGCACGGCCTCCACCCCGCGGTCTCAAAGGCCAAGGCGAGCCGCACCCTCAGCCTTCCAGCTGTCTCCCACTCCAGCAAGGGGTCCTGTTAGCACCGTATCAGTGCAACTGGCATCACCCCACCCCAGGACCAAGCCAAACGAATGCCTCTCCAGGGGCCTCGAGACCCCACGACCTGGGCCACACACACGGGAGCATCACTCAGCCATGCAAAGGGGTGAAGCCCTGCCACGCACAACAACGTGGACGGACCCTGAGAACACGATGCTCAGTGAGAGAAGCCAGACAGAGAAGGACACACAGTGTGTGATTCCATTGATGGGAAACGTCCAGAACAGGCAGATCCACAGACACAGAGAGGGGGTTCCTAGTGTCAGGGACTGGGGCAAGGCACTGCGGGCCCTTTGCGCTGATAGAATGTTCTGGAATTAGACAGAGGTGATGGCTGCACAGCTCTGTGAATATAGTAAAGGCCATTAAATTGTACACTTCATATGGGTGAGTTCTCTGGTGTGTGAATGCGATCTCAACAAAGCTGTTATTTAAAAAGACACAAAACCCACAAGACCCAGTGCGGCTCCTCCTCCCCTTGTCCCGCCCCTTCACCTGGTGTCTGTCCCAGACCAGGTGTGGGCCCAGCGTGTCCTGCGGCCCCAGCACCTCCTCCCCGGTGGGAGCCTCACTCAGCGCGCAGGGTGAGCACAGAGCAGACGCCAGGGAGCCACCTGCACACCAGAGGAAACGTGAGCCACCACCACCACGCGACGTGGAAATCCTTCCCGAGAGCTCCCCGCCCCGAGCTCCACGACTCCCACCGTCCCCATGGGCACCACCCCGTGGCGGCCCCCCACCCCCCAGCACACAGCCTGCAAAACCCCTTCCCCACCTGGGAAAAGACGCATCAGGTTTTCAAAGGACCAGCGTTCTCAGAGGTAACCTCTCTCACACACCGGCTGCCTGTGCACCTGGTGTGAGTCTGACGTGCTTTCCGGGCATCGGCCGCACACCCCATGACTAACTGAGGGGATTCAAACGGAAGCCCCTCAGAGATGAGGAGGCATCGTCATCCAAGTTCAATACTCAGTGAAGCACACAGCCTCCGACCTCCCAACTGCAGCTCACGGGAACCTGTGACTCGGCAGCCCTGCCAGGCGCCATGGACAGGAAGAGGGCCCGGTCCCACACGGGTGCGCCGAGGAACAGAGCCCCAGGCTAGGCACCGCGACAGCGGCCGTGGGTGGGGAGAGAGAGTCCGGGAAGGAAGAGAAAGGCGGGCGGTGAGGGAGGCACTACAGAGCCACGCATGAGCTGCGGAGGACCGCGGACAGACACGCGGCACGTCCTCTGTGAACAGCCTCGGCAGGAGACCCGGCTGGTGGGAACGGCAGGGACAGCTTGAAGGGACAGAGAAGATGCCAAAGAGGCCTCCAGGCAGCACCCTGAGTGGGAGGAAGGAAACAGGACTGTCATCCCACAGCCAGGGAGACAAGGCGCACGCACGGGGGAAGAGTGCCAGGACCACGAGACGAGGACACGGCAGAAAGAAAGAGGGAGGAGAGGGGTTTCCTGGGAGACGTGAGCCGGGCCTCGGACCCAGGGATGCACAGACACAGCCAGTCGCACCCTACAGGTCCCCGAATTCAAAAGGGACACCAAACACTCTGTATCTTGATTGTACCAATACCAATGGAATCATTACATCGGTGCGTAGCTTTGTAAGATGCCACCATGGGGAGAAACTGAGTAAAGAGAACGTGGGATGTGTCCGACTTATTTCTGACGGCTGTGCAAGAATCTATGATCATCTCAAAATAAAAAGTTTAATTTAATTAAGGAAAAAAGGACGCAGCTCCTAGAGGTAGACTGGGGGCGGGTCCCCTGCAGCTCTGCCGCCTCCTGCCTAGTGAATATCCAAAGGGCAGGCTGCCTCTGGCTCCTCCCACCAGGAACAAAGCATACAGGCGGCATTTGGATGTTAGAGACCAAAGTACGAAAGCTAACAGCCACGTACGTAAGGAATACCAGGCTTTTCTGGTGATCCCTTCCTCTTTAAAGAGGCTACTTCACCCACGGAACGTCATCAAAGGGTTAACCTGCCTTCCACCTGAGCTCAGATTAGGCAGGACTCACACCAGCAGAGGTCAGATCAGAAAATATTTTCTGAGTCACAGGGAGGGATGACTCACTTGGCCGCCCACTTCAGCTACTACTCACAGTCGAGTGAAGGGCGTGACTGCTCAGTGGGCATTCATCAGAGACTCGTGGGCTCTCAGGAGGAAGCCAGAAGCAGGAGGGGACAGTCACGCTGGGGCCGCTCCACGCCCACAGCCTCAGTGAGTCACGGAGGGGAAGGACCGCTGCACACCCTCGCTGGCTCCTGCCCTGCCATCAGGCAGCCGAAGATACCACCTGCTTCCTCCTGAGCTGAGACCCGGTTTTCCCACCAAAAGAAGGGCCATCCTGCTTTAGAAATGCCACCGTGAGCTATAAGTGGATATCTGGGAACTCTCAGTCACAGAAGGAACAAAACTCGCCCTGCACCCCGCCCTCCTATTTGTCAATTGCGCAAAAGCCCATCTTGGAGGCTGGACATTTCCGCGTACAGGCGGTTGTGGCTGTTTGCACTTCCTCCTGCGGGTGTCCCCTCCTCAGAGAAGCCACCCACACCTCCCCCAGGGCAAATCTGGCAGCCCCACCCTCTGGGACCTCAGCTGATCCCATATACGGGGCACTACACCTCAGCTGAACTTCTGTGTTTATAGATCACCTACCGTCCTTAGTTCATAAGTTTCTTGAGAATAAGAATACTGTCACCCTAAGAATGGGAGAAAATATTTGCAAACCAATCAACGGACAAAGGATTAATCTCCAAAATAGATAAACAGCTCATGCAGCTCAATATTAAAGAAACAAACAACCCAATCCAAAAATGGGCAGAAGACCTAAATACACATTTCTCCAAAGAAGACATACAGATGGCCAAGAAGCATGTGAAAAGCTGCTCAACATCACTAATTATTAGAGAAATGCAAATCAAAACTACAATGAGGTATCACCTCACACCAGTTAGAATGGGCATCATCAGAAAATCTACAAACAACAAATGCTGGAGAGGGTGTGGAGAAAAGGGAACCCTCTTGCACTGTTGGTGGGAATGTAAATTGATACAGCCACTATGGAGAACAGTATGGAGGTTCCTTAAAAAACTAAAAATAGAATTAACATATGATCCAGCAATCCCACTACTGGGCATATACCCAGAGAAAACCGTAATTCAAAAAGACACATGCACCCCAATGTTCACTGCAGCACTATTTACAATAGCCAGGTCATGGAAGCAACCTAAATGCCCATCGAGAGACGAATAGATAAAGAAGTTGTGGTACATATATACAATGGAATATTACTCAGCCATACAACGGAACGAAATTGAGTCATTTGTCGAGACGTGGATGGATCTAGAGACTGTCATACAGAGTGAAGTAAGTCAGAAAGAGAAAAACAAATATCGTATATTAATGCATGTATGTGGAACCTAGAAAAATGGTACAGATGAACCGGTATGCCGGGCAGAAGTAGAGACACAGCACAGATGTAGAGAACAAACGTATGGACACCAAGGGAGGAAAGCCACGGGGGAGTGGGGATGGTGGTGTGCTGAATTGGGCGATTGGGATTGACATGTATACACTGATGTGTATAAAATTGATGACTAATAAGAACGTGCTGTATAAAAAAATAAATAAAGTAAAATTCAAAAATCAAAAAAAAAAAAAAAAAAGAATACTGTCTACTGTCCTCAGCGCCCCCTGGAACACTCACTGTAAATATCCAGGAGGTGCTTGCAGAATGAATGAATCAATGAACAAACAAGCTCACTCATTTCAAACGTGCGGTCACATGAGTAATCTGACCTTCTCAGAAGTTAAACTTCTGGAAGGAGCCCATTTTCTTAATGTATTCAGCATCGAGTCATCACAAAATATGAACTCTTATAAAGTACTGCCCCCTCACTTCCCATGAGAAAGCAAAATTCCTCAGCAGGGAAATGGGAGGGTAACAGACGTTACCCACAAAACTTTAGGAAGGCTGCGGCTCGCTGAGCACTTCACTAGGGCCCCTGACCGCCTGCCTGGTAGTAGGACAGACACACCAGGAACGGCTGCTGACCGGCAGAAAGAGCGCCCGGCCAGGCAGGCAGCACACCCCGCACCCTGCCAAGCGAGGTCCGGCCAGCAAGGGAAAGACACTCTCCACTTCAGAACCACCCACCACTAGAAAGCCAGGTCCTGCCAGGGCCTGGGCACACGAGGCCTCCCTTACAAGGGTTACAAATCTGTGGCCTTGCTCTGCCTCGAATAAAAGACAGTGATGGGGACAACGTGACCATCTCCAGATGAACTTTCAACTTCGTTTCAAGTGCCTGGGTGCTGGGTCACAGTGGATTTCTAAACTCTTCCAATACTCAAAAATACCAATTTCTAAGATGCAGAAGGGTTGTTAAACATACACTTAGCACAGACCCTAGTCCCACTCCTGGGTATTTTCTCAAGTCAGGTAAAAACCCAAGTTCACATGGAAACCTGCCCTGGGATGTTTACTGCAGGTTTATTCCTGATCCCCTCAAAACTGGAAACATCCCACAAGTCCTGCCACCTGCTGGTGAATGGACAAACGGAAAATGGAATACAACATAGCAAGAAAAAGGAGTGACTTCTCATACCTGCAACAACAGGGATGACGGACTTCCCTGGTGGTCCAGTGGCTAAGACTCTGCGCTCCAAATGCAGGGGGCCCGGGGTCCAACCCTGCTCAGGGAACTAGATCCCGCACGCCACAACTAAAACATACTGCACGCGGCAATGAAGATCCCATGTGCCGCAACTAAGACACAGCACAGCCAAGTAAATAACTAAATAAATAAATATTTAAAACAACAACAACAACAACAAAAACAAACAAACCAGGGATGAACCTCGCATAGGTTTTGCTGAGCCAAAGCAGCCAGAATCTAAAAGCTACATGCTGTTATTCCGTTTATCTGACTTTCTGGAAAAGCCAAAACCTTAGGGACAGAGAGGAGATTAGTGGCCAAGAGGCTAGAGGCGCGCTGGCGCCAAAAGGCAGCAAATGGGATGACGGGATTGCTCTGCCACCTGACGGCAATCATCTGTCAAAACTCCTACAACTGTGCACTACAAGTGAACTATGCTTCACGGCTACTAAGGATAAACAAATTATTACATTTTGAAAAATGCGCCGGCCAGACAACCCGTACATGACAAGTGCAGTAAGAGGGCCGGGGAGGCGAGGCAAGTGGATCAGCTGGAGTTCTGAAGGTTGTCCCCACTTTCAGTTTCCCACCCCTGGGATGTCTCCCCGCCCTGCCCAATGCTCAGGCCGCCCACCCGGGCCACCCAGAGTTACCCAACCGGAAAAGCCAGAGCCCAGGCTCAGCCGCGCCTCCGGGCACAGGAAGAGCAAAAATAGAAAGTGCCAGTGCGCAGTGGCGGGCTGGAAACCCTCCGACCTCGGAGAACTGCGGAGAACCGGGACCAGAGTCAACAACGGCTCCCAGGTGGTCCCAGCGTCCCGACCCCGCTCCCGGCCGCGACACGGTTTCCACAAACTGACACACACGGAGCCCGCGCGAGGGGTGGGTCGCGCGGGCTTCCCCGCCGGGGCCCCTGGAGGCCAGTCCCCCGCAAGCCGAGCGCACGAAAGGGCGCCCCAAAGGCGCTGGCCCAAGGCACCCGCTGCGCTTTCCCTCCTGAAGGTGGGCTGCGGGGCCCAAACGTAAACCCTGAGACAAGAACACGCGCACCACGCCGCCACAGGGGACGAGAGGCCAGGCTCCCACCTGCCCGGACACCCTGCATTTCTGGAATCACCAGACGCCTGTGTAAATTTCTGTTTGGCGTGTCATTTTCCAAAGGCCACTCAAGATCAGGGGACAGGATGCCTCCTCTCCAAGGGTCCAGCCAGCCCACCCACTCAAATTACGGGACACAATGCCTCCGTTCCAAGGGGCCTGCCAGCCCACCCACTCAAATTAGGGGAGACAACGCCTCCTCTCCAAGGGTCCAGCCAGCCCACCCACTCAAGATCAGAGGGACAAAATGCCTAACTAAAACAAAACAAAACAAAAACACAAAAGACTGGAGAGAGGGAGGAAAGGGTGTCCTCAAAAATAAAAAAGCTAAGCACGTTGACAGCGCTAAGAATAAACTACCAGGAAAAAGAAACCCTACATGTCAGATCATAAAGTACGGAAGGGCAAGCCCGCCGGCAGTCCAGGCCCAGGGGGACCGGGGTCCCCAGCCCTACAGAGCCAACGGCAGCCCGGCTCAGGCGCCCCTCGGAAGCACGGGGTCCCCGCGGCCGAGTCTGCGCCCCCGGCTGGCCCCGGCTCCCTTCTGCCCACTATGCGCGCGGGGGCTGGAAACAGCCGCGGAGAACTACGGCGGGGCGGAAAGGGGGACTCCAAAGAAGGTCTGGCGACGCGAGTCGCTCCGTTTCTCGGTGGGCTCAGCGCGCGCCGTGGGGGAAGAGGGGCGGGGTCCGGGAAGAGGGGACGGGCGGCACTCACGTAGACCGGCAGTGGCCACGGGTAAACGGCGGGCTCGGCCCCCACAGGTGACCCCAGCCTCAGCCCCAACTTCTCCCCCATGTTTTCGCGCGCGGCCCCCGCACCAGGCTAGTCTGGCGGTTTGGGGAGGGGCGGGGCGCCGCCGGCGGGGGCGGGGCAGGTGGGCGGGTGGGAGGCTGAGGGGAGGGGGCCTGGCCTGGGCCTCAGCCGCCGCCGCCGCCGCCGCGCTCCCGTCCAGCCCCCGGCTCCCTCTTTGTGCTCACAGGCCCGGGACCTCCAGCGCTGCCGCCAACTCGGGCCAGCGTGAGGCGAGCACAATGAGCCAAGGCCCGGCTGAACCACTCACTCGCGGCGCGCGCGCCACCCGCCCCGTGGACTCGCCCGCTCTCACGCACGCACGCAAGCACGCACGCACGTCTTCGGCTGCCCCCTGCCACCCCCACCGGCCCGAAGTGGGGACCCGGGAAGACCCCTGGGGTGGCAGGTTTGGCTCCCGCCCTTGACGTACCGTGACACCTCCCCCCCCCAATAATAAGACTATAATTCCTCATTAAATATGACAGCCAGAATCCCGGCTTCTGTTCACAAAAATGCCGTGTGTTTAGCCTATGCTAGGCACCAGACCCTGGAAGCTCAGTACTGGAAAAAAAGGAAATGCCCTGCCCTCATGGCACTGCCATTTTAATTGGAATAGTAGTGACAATGGTCAAGGGAGAAAATAAAGTGTCATCATCGCCACGGGGATGGTTAATCTCATGTGCGCACTGCGTGGGGCCCCGGCAACCACAAACATTATTCCAGATGTGGCCAGGAAGGTATTTTTCAGAAGAGATGAACACTGAAATTGGTCCACTTTGCGTAAAGGAGATTGTCAATGCCGTGGCGTGGGTGGGCATCGTCCATCAGTTGAAGGACTGGAGAGAAAAATGAGGTTCCGTAGAAAGAGGGAACTGTCCCTCCAATGGCCTTGGGACATCAGCTCTTCCCAGTGTCTCCAGCCCAGAGTCCTGCCCTGACTTGCCTGCCTCACGGTCACATGAGTCAACCCCTTAAAACAAAACTATATATGTAAAAATACTGAATATATACAAGCCTATTAATTTGTATATGTGTGTATACATATTATATATATGTATACACATATGTTTATATGTGCGTGCGTTTGTAGTATATGTGTAAATACTATATACAGTATACATACAAGCTTATATATTTGTGTGTATATATTGTATATATACATGTATGTATGTGTATATATATAGTATACATATTATAAATGTGAACATGCTGTATATATACACACACCCATATATTGATATATGGGTGTGTGTATATATACAGTATATGTGCACTGTATGTATGTATGTATACAGTGTATATTTATATATAGGTGTGTATATATGTTGTATACCTGTATGTGTATATATTTCTAGGTATTATATGTATATATGTATATACTATTATATACACACTTGCGTATGTATTTATATGTGTATGTACATGCGCATATTTACATATAGGTGTGTATGTGTGTGTATACATTGTCTATATGTATGTGTATATATCTTATATATATGATATATGTATGTATATATACGATGAATTTATATATACAGTACATATATATTTTTATGTTATATGCTTTTATATGTAGGTGTATATGTGTGTCTATATGTATGTACGTGTATGTATTGCATATATTATATGTGTATGTATGTATACTGTCTGTATACACACCTAAATATCTTTGTATGTGTGTATGTATGTATGATATATATGTACCTAGGTGTGTATATTGCATATGTTATACGTATGTGTACATACTGTATATACAAACTATGCATTTTATATGTGTGTATGTATAGTGTATATGTATGTGTGTATTGTATATATTATGTGTATATGTGTGTATGCATACTGTATATATACAAACTATGCATTTTATATGTGTGTATATATGTATGTGTGTATTGTATATACTATATGTGTATATGTGTGTATGCATACTGCATATATACACAGCTGTATATTTTTGTATGCGTGTACATATGTACGTGTGTGTGTATATACACACACACACCCTATGGATTCTGTTTGTCTGGAGAACCCTCACTGATACGGACACATATGACAATTGAGCACCTGCTCTTTGCCAGCCAGGGAGCCAAAGGCTTGTCCTTTCGGTGTCTCCCTTAAGTGTCACAAGTCCCAGGAGGGAAGGGGATGCGGCTCCTACCAGTTGAGGTGCCTCAGGGTCAGTTAGGTGCACAGGGCGGGGGGCTGGAGCCTGGTGGAGCCCAGGTGGAATTCTAGCAGCAGTACAGCCTAGCAGTCCCACTTCCCCGGGTGCTTCTCACAAAGACACCGAGGCAGAGACGGGATCTGAAGGAGGGGATGAGGAAGCTTCCGTGGGTCCGCAAGCCCAGGCCAAGGCTGACTCGTCAAGGGTGTTAGAGGTCAGGACTGTGGTTACCCTGGGGGTGGGCTTACACAGAGCCATTCACATTCTGAAAAAGTATCCATTCTGCTCTTGTTAGTATGTTTACCCCCCTCCCCCAAATCTTTTAAAAACAGATTCTCTTGGTTGCTGGGAACACACACGGGGAAGCTGTGTGTGAGGGGTTATGATCCAGGGGACAGGGAGGATAAGCCCCCCACTCGTAGGGCCAGGAGTGGCTCAGCTTTGTGAGCTGAGGATGGCCCACGAGGTCCCAAAAAGAAGGGTCCCTGCTCCGTCCCTGCTCTGTGCACCCCATTCCCAGCCTGAGAAGCCCAGAGCCACCCCCCAACACACACACACACCAGGGAGGAGAGCCAGTCACCCTGGCTTCCAGGCTCCGGCTCCAAGGCTCCCGGCACTAGGAGCTATTTTCAGCTTTCATGCTCTGTCTGTCTCTCGCCCGCTCCCTCCCTCCCTCCCTCCTCCTCTTCTTCCCCTCCCGCTCCATCTGTCCTCCCCTCCACCCTGCATTTCTACACAGGATGGCTCACAGACAGCTGCTCCCCGTGCCCACCTGCCACCATTCGATGGATGTCAAAGCAAGCCCTGGGGACTTCCCTGGAGGTCCAGTGATTAGACTCCGAGCTTCCACTGCAGGGGGCGCGGGTTCGATCCCTGATCAGGGAAATAAGATCCCACATGCCGCACGGCACGGCCAAAAAAAATAAATGAATAAAAAATAAAGTTATAGTGATGAAACAGCCATAGTGGTGCAAGGATGGGACGTATAGCTCTATGGTATAGAATAAAGGTCCAGAAACACATATATGAGAACTTGATATGACAGAAAGTGGGGAAATTAAGGAGTTTTCAATAAATGGCATTAGGACAATTGCATATCCATGTGGGAAAAAGTAAATTAGAAAAAAAAAAAAAGCAAGCCCTGGTCAGGTGTGACCTTGGGCCCAGGGCCATTGGCACACGTTGTCATGTGGGACGTTCTTCCTTAGACTCCTCCCTCCCTCCTGTGTCACTGTCACTTCCTCCAGAACCTTCCTGGACTCCCCTCCACAAGCCCGGGGTGTGCCCTCACCCGCCCTGGATCACCAGAATTCCAATCCCGGCCCACCCTTCCCCGCCAGGTAGAGAACTGTGCATGGTCAATAAGACCGTAGAGGTCATTGGCCATTGCTATTGCAGCTGGAATTGTTACTGTGTTTAGATAGGGTGACCAACACCCGCCCCCAGTTTGCCCAGGACCGCTCAGGTTTGAGCGCTGGAACTCTGGGGAAACCCTTAGTCCCGGGGAACCCCAGAAGGCTGGTCAGCCTATTTAGGATGGATCTTTCACTTGATTTCCCAACCCCCGAGAGCCAGAAAGGGAATCTCCCCCCTCCTTCCATTGTAACCTTCATTCATTCATCCACTCATCCCTTTATTCAATTCCTTTATTCAGCAAGTATTCAGAAGAGTGTCTACACAGCAGACACTCTTCTAGGTGCTGGGGACATAACAGCATCCCTGTCCTCAAAGAGCTCACGTTCTAGCGAGGGCAGCAAACAGTAAACTGAGAAGGTGTGATTTATTACATGGGGATGATGTCTCGGAGACCACTGCAGGGCAGGGGAGGTGGGAGAGGAAAGGGGCAGTTCTAAATGCAGGCGCTGACGGGATTGGGGCAGACCTTGCCCTGGGCCAGGCTGGTTGCTTCAACACAGCTGTCCTTGCCCAGGGCCATCCCGCCCCCGCCTCACCCAGTTCTTCCGTGATGTGTGGGGAAAATCTGTGGTTGTCTCAACTGGGGGGGAGGGGCCCCTGGAATCAAATGGGTGCGGCCAGGGATGCTGCTAAACCCCACACAGTGCCCCGGAGGGGCCCTCAGCAGAGGATGACCCGCCCCGAATAACCCCAGTGCCGCGGGGGAGACCCTGCACTAATATTATTCAGACCCGCTGACGCCCCCAGATTCCTGCACAGGCAGGGACTCTAACCGGGTCACCTCTGTATCCCGAGGTGACCTAGAGTGGGGCAGCCAGGAGGGCTGAGATGAGTATCGGGGGTGAAATGACAAATCTCTGTGCCCACTCTACCCGCCGCACCCCAGGGGCAATGGCCTCTATCTCCTCCCTGTGCAGGTAGCTTTTCCCTGAGCCATTTGTTCTTGTCAAGGTCCCTGTCGCAGGTTGGGTTCCCCGAAGATGACATTGAGAGCAAGGGTTGGAGTGCAGGTGGTTGATGTGAGACGTGCAGGAACAGATACAGCTGCCATAGGGTCCCGCAATTCCACTCCTGGGCATAGATCCGGAGAAAACTCTAATTCAAAACTACACATACACCCCTGGGATTTTCCTGGTGGTCCAGTGGATAAGACTCTGCGCTTCCAGTGCAGGGGGCATGGGTTCCATCTCTGCTCAGGGAACTAAGATCTCACATGCTGTGTGACAAAAAAGGAAGAAAGAAAGAAAGAAAGGGGGGGGGAAGAAAGAAAGAAAGGAAAGAAAGAAAGAAAGAAAGAAAGAAAGAAAGAAAGAAAGAAAGAAAGAAAGGAAGGAAGGAAGGAAGGAAGAAAAAGAAAGAAAGAAAGAAAGGAAGAAAGAAAGAAAGAAAGAAAGAAGGAAGAAAGAAAGAAAAAAAAGAAAGAAAAGATACATGCACCCCAATGTTCATTGCAGCACTATTTACAATAGCCAAGACATGGAAGCTACCTAAATGCCCACTGATGGATGAATGGATAAAGAAGATGTGGTACATATATACAATGGAATATTATTTAGCCATAAAAAGAATGAAATAATGCTATTTGCAGCAACGTGGATCAACCTAGAGATTATCATACTAAGTGAAGTAAGTCAGAAGAGAAAGACAAATATCATATGATCTCACTTATATGTGAAATCTAAAATACGACACAAATGAACTTGTCTACGAAACAAAAACAGACTCACAGACATAGAGAACAGACTTGTGGTTGCCAAGGGGGAGAAAGAGTGAGGGAGGGTTGGATTGGGAGTTTGGGGTTAGCAGATGCAAACTATTAAATATAGGATGGATAAACTACAACGTCCTACTGTCTAGCACAGGGAACTATATTCAATATACTGTGATAAGCCATAATGGAAAAGAAAAAAGTTTTATTTATAGGTTCCATCCCTAACTGAGCTGGCCCATCCCCTCCCATGGTTCTAAGTGCAGCCCGAGGCTGCAGACTTCCCACCGTGGTCTTCAGCTCCAGAGCAAGCCACCTGCAAACCACCCACATCTTCCCAGGGGCTGGCAACTCTCCTTTGTTACTGATTCCAAGACACATCCAGATAGCAAAAATGTGACCATGAAAAGAAACTCAGGCATGTTCAAATCAGGGAAATAACATTCTTATCTCTGTTGAGTACTCGCTTAATTTTAGAATAGCTTAGAGTTACAAAAAATTTGCAAAGATCTGTACAGAGTGTACAGAGTGCTGTGGACCCTGACCCAGTACCCCTATTTCCAACACGTTAGTACGTTAGTACGACATGTTTATCCAACTAAGGAACCAAGATGGATACATTGTTATTAACGAAAGTCCACACTTTATTAGAATTTCCCTAGTATTCCCCTAACATCCTTTTTCTGTCCCAGTCTCCTCTGGGCTGTGACATTTCTCAGACGTCCCTGGGTTTTGATACCTTGAAAGTTTTGAGGAGGACTGGTCAGGTATTCTGTCCCTCAATTTGTTTGTCTGTTTGTTTTCTGATGTTTTCTTAGGGTTGGTCTGGAGTTATGGGGTTTAGGGCGGAAGATCCAGACAGAGATAAAAATGCCATTCTCCTCAGGTCACATCAAGAATACACACCATCAACGGGACTTATGACAAATGATTTTCCCCTTGATCACCTGGCCAGTATCGTCTTTTTTTTTTTTTTTTTTTTTTTTTTTTTTTTTTTTTTTTGCTGCATTGGGTCTTCGTTGCGTGAGGGCTTCTGCAGTTGTGGCAAGGGGGCTCAGTAGTTCTGGCTCCCAGGATCTAGAGCACAGGCTCAGTAGTTGTGGCCCATGGGCTTAGTTGATCTGCGGTACCTGGGATCTTCCCAGACCAGGGCTTGAACCTGTGTCCCCTGCATTGGCAGGCGGATTCTTTTCTTTTCTTTTTTTCTTTTGCAACCAAAACTTTAATCCCAAGGATTCTCACAAAACATATTACAAATGACAGCATGAAAAAAAAAATTGCACAGTAACTCAAAGTTCAGCTCTACAATATACTCTTAATCTGGCAGGACATTGGTATCTTGATAATCTTAAATTTCCAAAAAATATTACAAAGAGCTATGTATTCATGTACAGCAATCACAGAGGGGACTTATGACCTAACTCAAAGGTAAACTAACTTCCTTGAAACTTCTTAGATTCTAAACTCCCTGGACAACCTCTTGTACGGTGTGAGGACTAGTGGAATTTTTAAACCTCTAATCTAGGGTAAGGGTGAGGCTTTCATTTTTACCTGCTGGCTTGTGTTCACAGCACCTTTTAAAGACTGCTTGCTTAATTACAGCTGCATACCATATCCCAGCTACAGAAAGTCTTTTCAGTGTTTGCCAGTGTTGTTTCCATAATAGTAAACATCACACTTTAGCTGGGCAGGAGTTAGAGTTTTATTATCAGTCTAGGCAAGACCAAAAATTCAAAGCAAATTCAATTTTGCTTAAGGGAACATTGTAAGGTAACAATTCTTCATATTACATGCCTCATATGACCCATTTCAAACCATAGAGAATGACACCTTTATGTGTCACTGTCCCAAGAAACAAACAAATGTGAACAACTAAAACATTTAAAAAGTGCACCAAGCTTCGGAAGTCTCAAACAAAACTTGAATTTTCTGTACATACTCCTGTCAAATGAAGTTATTGCCTGTACACCACTCCTCTTGCAAAGTGGTCTTCTATTTCCTTTCATTTGACCTAGATCAGCTAGAAGACCTAGAGAAAGATCGGGACGGCTTGTGATTTCTCTCCTGGGACAATGATCTCTCTCTTCTCCTATATCTAGAAAGGGACCTGCTCTGGCTGACGGAGAAGGCTCTCCATCTTGGAGATGTGTGGGAGGTGGAGGACTCCTCCTCCGATAATCAGCTCGAGGGCGAAGACCCCAAGAAGGAGGCGGTCACGATTTCGACTTCTCTTTTCCCCATTCGACAGGTCCACTCTTACTCAGCAGCCACATAGTGTTCTCCCATCTAGTTCTCGGACAGCATCGGCTGCATCTCGGGGATCTTCACATTCAACAAGAGCGAAGCTGGGAGGGATTTTAGCAACCCACACACTTCAGAGTGGTCCATAATAGCCTAAAGCTCGTTCCAATTCAGCCTTGTTACCACTGTTTCCAAGATTCCCTACATAAACTTTACAGTCCAACGGACAGGAATCACGATGCAAGACCCTCGTGGCTCCTGGGTTTCACGGGCCACAGGGTGGTCCCGGGCCTCTAGAATCTGGCAGCTGAATCTGCTCGCACAAGCTGTCCTGTGGGAATGCTTTTCCCCCTATGTGTCCAGCAAGGGGCCCTGCTGTCTTGACCCGGCCTCCCAGGTGAGAGGGTGAACCCCAGCTCCCTGGAGCAGACACTCAGAGCCCTGGTGACCGGACTCACAGCTGACGGGGCTGGAGCGGCGGCTGGACATGTGTGGCCAGCCTGGTGGTGTTAGGCCCCGTCTGCAGTTCCAGTTCCAGCTGAGAAAGAGCCTCCCTGTGTTATTTTCTCCTGGTTGTGTAAGGATCCCCGGTGTCATTTGACAGAAATGTAGATGGTGTGTTCTTTCTCTCTTTTCTCCCTGCTTCCTCTCCTCCCTCTCTCCCTCCCTCTCTCCCTGTCCCTCTTTCCCTGTTCCGCTCTCCCTCTACCTCTTGCCCTCTCCCTCTCTCTCTCTCCCTCTCTCTCTCTCCGTCTGTCTCTCCCTCTCTCCCTCCCTCTCCCTCTCCCTCTTCCCTCTCCCTCTCTCCCTCCCTCTCCCTCTCCCTCTTCCCTCTCCCTC
Source organism: Balaenoptera borealis (assembly GCF_965194805.1). Lineage (NCBI taxonomy): Eukaryota > Metazoa > Chordata > Mammalia > Artiodactyla > Balaenopteridae > Balaenoptera > Balaenoptera borealis. The sequence continues at coordinate 36,045,945 of NC_138860.1, read as the reverse complement.
TCTCCCTCTGCCTCTTTCCTCTCCCTCTTTCCTCTCCCTCTTCCCTCTCCTCTCTCCCTCTCCCTCTCTCCCTCCCTCTATCCCTGTGCCTGTTTCCCTGTCCTTGTTGCCCTGTTCCGCTCTCCCTCTACCTGTTTCCCTCTCCCTCTCTCCCCTCCTCTCCCTCTCCCTCCACCTCCTTCCCTCTCTGGAGAGGGAAGGAGGTGGAAGGAGAGGGAGAGAGAGCAGGAGAGGGAGGGAGGGAGAGAGGGATAGAGGGAGAGAGGGAGAGACGTCTCTCCCTCTCTCCCTCTATCCCTCTCTCCCTCCCTCCCTCTCTCTCCCTTCCTCCCTCCCTCTCCCTCCCTCCCTCTCCTCCCTCTCCCTCTAACACTCCCTCTCCCTCCGTCTCTCCATCTCCCTCAATCCCTCCCAGAGAGGGAGAGATGGAGGGAGAGTTAGAGACAAGGGAGAGGGAGAGAGGGAGAGGGAGGGGGGAGAGAGGGAGAGAGAGAGATGTCTCTTCCTCTCTCCCTCTCCCTCTCTCCTCCTTCTCTCCCTCTCTCCCTCACCGTCTCTCCCTCTCCCTCCCTCCATCACTTTCCCTCCTTCTCCCTCTCCCTCCCTCTCCCTCTCCCTCTCCCTCTCTCCCTCCCAGAGAGGGAGAGACAGAGGGAGAGGGAGAGGGGGGAGAGAGGGACACGGAGAGGGAGGGAGGGAGACAGAGAGGGAAGCAGGCACCCTCTCTCCTTCTCCCTCTCCCTACCTCCTTCTCCGACTCCCCGTCTCCTTCGCTCCCTCCCTCTCCTCTCCCTCTGTCTCTCCCTCTCCCTCCCTCCCTCTAGGAGAGGGAGAGGAAGGGAGGGAGAGGGAGAGAGGGAGGTGGAGGGAGATGGAGTGGGAGAGACGTCTCGCCCTCCCTCCCTCTCCGTCCCTCGCCCTATCCCTTCCTCTCTCCCTCTCCCTCCCTCCCTCTCCCTCTCCCTCCCTCTGTCTCTCCCTCTCCCTCCGTCTCTCCCTCTCCCTCACTCCCTCCCAGAGAGGGAGAGATGGAGGGAGAGGCAGAGACGAGGGAGAGGGGGAGAGGGAGGGGGGAGAGAGGGAGAGGGAGAGGGAAGAGGGAGAGAGGGAGAGAGGGAGAGAAGGAGGAGAGAGGGAAAGGGAGGAAGAGACCTCTCTCTCTCTCCCTCTCTCCATTTCTCCCCCCTCTCTCTCCGCTCTCTCTCCCTTTCCCTCTCTCCCTCTCCTTTGTCTCTGCCTCTTCCTCCGTCTGTCTCTCCATCTCTGGGAGGGAGTGAGGGAGATGGAGAGACGGAGGGAGAGGGAGAGCTGGAGGGAGAGGGAGAGGGAGGAGAGGGAGCGAGGGAGAGGGAGAGAGGGAGGAAGAGAGAGGGATAGAGGGAGGGAGAGAGAGACGTCTTTGTCTTTCCCTCCCTCCCTCTATCCCTCTCTCCCTCTCCCCCCTCTCTCTCCCTCTCCCCCTCTCCCTCTCCTGCTCCCTCTCCCTCTCCCTCCACCTCCTTCCCTCTCTTGAGAGGGAAGGAGGTGGAGGGAGAGGGAGAGGGAGCAGGAGAGGGAGAGGGGGAGAGGGAAAGAGGTAGAGGAAGAGCGGAACAGGGAAACAGGGACAGGGAAAGGGGAGAGGGAGAGGGAAAGAGGGAGAGGGAGAGCGGAGCAGGGAAACAGGGACAGGGAAACAGGGACAGGGAGAGAGGGTGGCAGAGAGGGAGAGGGAAAGTGGGAGAGGGAGAGGGGGAGGGATAGAGGGAGAGGGAAAGAGGGACAGGGAGAGAGGGACAGGGATGGAGGGAGGGAGAGAAGGACAGGGCAAGAGGGACAGGGAGAGAGGGAGGGAGAGAGGCAGAGGGAGAGATGGAGGGAGAGGGAGAGTGAGAGGCAGGGAGGGAGGGATGGAGGGAGAGATGGAGGCAGAGAGGGAGAGAGGGAGAAGGGCTGATGGGGGCTCCCTCCCCGTCCCATCCTCTCCCCACTGCTTTCTCTTTTTTCTGCTTCAACAAACACCAGCCGCCATTTAGATCAGCCCTGAAGTCAACGTTGATGCTTGGACGGCCTGACCTCCCCGCTGCCTTCCAGCCCGGGACCACAGCTGGGATATGAAGTCTGCGGGGCCCTGGGCGGCGGCGGCGGGCTGCACAGGCACCTCCTCTGACGCCCAATCTCTCCTCGTTTACGAGGCAGCCACCAGCTCCCCTCCCTGACTCCCCAAGATTTGGGGCCTTTTTAATATGTGTCGATAATGCCATGAGCTACTATTTAACTTTTCCACGAGGACCCATCTCCCGAAATGCAGTGGTTTTCAGCCTTGGCTGCACTAGAGAACCCCCAGGGAAGGGAGAGAAGTCTGTACCTCCCTCTCTCTCCCTCTCCCTCCGTATCTCCTTCTGGCTCTCTCCCTCTCCCTCTCCCTCTCCCTCTCCCTCTCCCTCTGGTGTGATGCCCGATGAGCTCAGATTCGCAGATGTTCCCCCCATCCCCTCTCTGTGCCTTGCGTGGGGTCTGGGCCTTCTCACTGTGGCCCGGGTACAGCCTTGACATTCAGACATCGGTTCCTGCAAGGACACTTGCGTTTGGTCCATACCGCGTGTGGCTGCAGCCTGTGCTTCTCCCGTTTAGCATCTTCAGTAGATGGGGGCTGTGCATGAGCCCTTCATCTTCCCCGCAGACACCACTGGTGCTTGCTCGGCCTCGCGGGTGATGCGGGGGGCACGAGGGACAGTCCTGTGTCCCCACCTTCTTGGGCTGCAGACAGGCCACGTTGGTCCTGTGGTGACTGGGGGCTTCCAGGAGAACCCCACCGCAGACCCGGAGAGGTGGCCCCAGAGAAGGTGGCGTACGCCTGGGGCCGGGCCTCACCAGCCAGCCACGGGCCACCTGCAGCAACAGGCGTCTCACCGTCCAGGGGCTGGGTGTTCGGGCGCCGTGGGGATGAGTAGCTGTCTGCACGGCAGCCGAGCTTGTATTGTTGAGCCGGGGAGGCCCTGGGTGGCTCCTGGAGAGCCTGGTCGCATTTCTTCCTGCCCTTGGCCTTAGAGCTCATCACAGTTCATGCCGTTTCTGGTTCCAAAAGGACCTGTGTTCATAAAGACCACGTGTTAGGACAGCACCAAAGTGTCTACAAATCCGGGCCAGGAGGAGGAGGGAGGGTGATTGGCTGTGCCCACCAGTGGCCTGAGAGCCCTGCCCGCCCACAGAGACCTGGCCTGGGGCCCGTGGGGAGGGCGTGGCCCACGGTCCCCAGCGCTGGCCGTCTCTGGGTTCCAGGAGAACTGCGCGATCCTCGGGGAGCTGGTAAGGCTGCAGGCTCAGAACTCCCGCCTGCTGGGGTTCAGCACGCGTGCCGACTCCGTGCTGGAGATGAACATGGCCAAGACCAGCCAGGTGGTGACCACTTTCCTAGGTAACCCCGCCTCCCCGAGTCTCAGTGGGGACGGGGGTCAGGCGGACATTGACTGGACGTGGTGCTGCCTGAGACCCCACTGTGTCAGCCCTTGGGGGTCGCCTTCCCCAACCCTTCATTCTGCCTCTAGGGGTGTGGGGTGTGGGGTGGCTGGGGGGCTGCAACAGGGACATAGCCGAGCCTCTCCCCTCCGGCCGCAGATGAGCTGGCCCAGAAGCTGAAGCCCCTCGGGGAGCAAGAGCGGCCGTGATCTTGGAGCTAAAGAAGGCCGAGTGCCAGAGGCGGGGCCTGCACTTTGACGGGCCCATCAACGTCTAGGACCTGTGCTACTACATGAACCAGGGGGAGGAGACGCGCTACCACGTGGACCAGTACCTGCTCAATGAGTCCTTCCCCATGCAGGTGGTCACGCGCGGGCGGCTGGGCATCTCCCAGGAGCTGCTGGGGCTGACCTTCGACCTGGAGGAGGGCGCCAACATGTGTCACGAAGATGTGAGGCTCTACACGGTCCGGGACGCGGCCGCGGGCAAGGTCATCCATCGGCAAGTTCTACCTGGACCTCTACCCTCGGTGCATGCGTGGGGGAACCTGTCGGCCGTGGGCCAGGGCTCCTCTATGGAAGCGGGGCCTCACCCGTGTCCCTCCCCAGGGAAGGGAAGTCCGGGCACATGGCCTGCTTTGGCCTGCAGCCGGGCTACCTGCAGCAGGATGGGAGGCGCCAGATTGCCATCGTGCCCATGGTGGCCAACTTCACCAAGCCTATGCCCAACCCGCCCTCCCTGTTGCAGCATGATGAGCTGGAGACCTACTTCTATGAGTTCTGGCAAGCGATGCACCAGCTCCCCTCCCAGGTGAGTGCGGGCGCGGGGCTGCAGGCAGGTGGCGGGGAGGGCCCGGGCTCTCCCGTGGTCCTCAGGCAGGCCCTAGCCACGGGATTCTTCTGCTGATCTCACGCCGCACGTGGCGACGCCCTCGGTGTCAGTTTCCATCATCAAACCCCACGCACTGGGCGCGTAAACAATGGAAGTGGATGTCCTCGAGACTCTGGAGGCTGGAAGCCCCAGATCAAGGAGTCAGGACTGGTTCCCTGCATGTTAAATACATGTATTCAAGAGTTGCCTTTAAAAAAGACAAAAGAAAAGAAAGGAACATTGCATGCAAGTCTGGTGACAAGCGGTGATGAGAACCAGAGGGTAGGCTCTGGGGCCTGGAGCGCCGCGCCCTGTGAGGCCCTGGGGCTGCTGGCAGTCTCGGTGGAGGCTCAGCAAGTCCCAGTGACTTCCCCACGGTGGGGGGGGGGGGGGGTCCCTAGCTGAGCGTCTGGGCCCAGGACCCAGTGCTCGTTCAGTCTTCCTGCGGTCAGCCCTTCGTCCTGAGAGCGACGCTCTCACAGGCTGCACTGGAGCGCGTGGGGACACTTTACTGAGCTGTGCAGCCGTCACTACTGCCCTGTTTTGGAACATTTCCCTCACCCCAAAAATGTCCCTCACGCCTTTAGTTATGATTCCCTCCCCTCCCCTGCCCCTGACAACCAGGAACCCACTCTGACTCTGTGGATCTACCTGTTCTGGACGTTTCCCCTCAGTGGGGTCACACCCTGTGTGTCCTTCTGTGTCTGACTTCTCTCGCTGAGCATCGTGTTCTCAGGGTGCATCCACGAGGCAGCGAGTGTCAGGGCTCCACAGCTTTGCATGGCTGAGGGCCGGAAAAAGACAAACGAAAAGAAAGGCACGTTGCCTGCAAATCTGGTGACAGCCGGTGATGAGAACCAGAGGGTAGGCTCTGGGGCCGGGAGCGCCGCGCCCTGTGAGGCCCTGGCGCCGCTGCCAGTCTCGGTGGGGCACGGGCAGCGCCGTCCCCCAGGAGCTGCTGGACAAGCTCATCAAGTCCCGGCTGGCCAACCCCAGTGCGGCCGGGCCAAGGGAATGCAAAGGGGCTTCCGGACCGCCCGGCTGCAAAGCGCGCCCTGAAATCAGTGCCAGCCCCCCGTCTCCTTCCTCCTGTCCTCCAGGCCTCTTCAACCTGCGCCAGATCGTCCTGGCCAAGGTGGACCAGGCCCTGAACACGCAGACGCCCGCTGACCCGGCCCAGGAGAATGCCCGCCTCTGCCAGGAGATCCTCGGGGTCCCAGCCACGCCAGGTAGCCAAGTGCGCGCCGGGCCCACCTTAGCGGTCGGTTGGCAGCTACTGCCCAGGTCAAGAGGATCCTCTGGTCGTGTGTGAAGGGGGACCGACTGACGGGCTCTGGCCAAGGCCCACTGACCTCTGGCCTCTTCCTGCCTCGGTTCCTGGGCTGGTCCCTCCAGCTGTGGCCCACGGAGTCCGAGGGTGGGGTGGGCGTATCTGCATGTGCTTTCTGGAAAGCCTGGAAGAGACAGGAGAGGGCTTCATACCCTGGACGGAACACGTCGACGAGGTTTGCCCGTGCATATCAGTGCGGAGACGCAGTTCACTCCCTCGTGAGCACTTTAACCCGCGCTCTCCCCATGCTGGAGTGCGAGCCCTGACTCATCCCTCGGAGCCTCGGGCAGCTGACCTTGTAAGAGGCTTAGGGGTGAACCCTCGTGAGCTTCAGCAGAAAGTCGGCAAAAATTTATTTGTGTCCCTCCACTGAGTTGCCACCAAGGTCCCCGTTTCCTAGAAGTGTTGGGCCAATACTCCCTCTAGTGGCAGGGGACGCAGACAGGGCTGTTTTGAGGCCCCAAGCTCTGGGCTCTGGGGAAGGGGCACGGAGTGGCCAGGGGGCCGGGCAGGAGCCTCTCCGCGTGTGTCCCAGGGACCCACCTGCCTGCGACCTTCGGCCACCTGGCAGGAAGCTACGACGCCCAGTCCTGTGGCTACCTGTGCAGCGAGGTGTACTCCGCGGACACGTTCCACACACGTTTCAAGCAGGAGGGTGTCCTGAGTGGCAAGGTGAGAGGCCGGCCTGCCGTGCAGACCAACACGGAGGTCCTTGGCCTGGGCCTAGATGCTTGTGCCGCCCACCTGGGCCTGCCAGGCTCTGAGGGCCCTGCCCTGGACCCCCTGCTCCCCTGCCCTTTGTTCAGTCACAGCAGAGGTGGCCACACCCACACCCTCAGTGAAGGCGGAGCTCCACCCTCCTGCAGCCCCGCCCCCTCTAGGCAGGTTGCCATGGACTACAGAAGCTGCATTCTGAGGCCAGGGGGCTCCGAGGATGCCAAGGGCATGGTGAAGCTCTTCCTGGGTTGTGACCCCATGCAGGACGCCTTCCTCCTGAGCAAAGGGCTGCAGGTTGAGGGCTGCAAGCCGCCGGCCTGCTGACGGCACGGGGTTTTGCCCCCCCAGGCGGGCCGGGTGCCTTAGCGCCCCGTCGGGGTGGGGGAGGGGCCGTGTGTCCTCCCAGCCCCCGAGTCCCCGGCGGCCGGCCTAGGCCAAAAGTCTCCACCTGGAAGTGTCTGGAAAGCCTGGCATCAAGGCTCCCCCTTGTTGCACTAATGCAATCCCTTCCTGGGGAGCTTTCCTGGTAACAAAACGGTTCTTTGAAAACGCAGCCATTAATAAAAAGACTCTACTCCTGGTCTCTGCCTGCCGTCCCTTCCACCACAGGAGTGGCATGGGGGCCGTCACACTGGGGGGAGTTCTGACCTTGGTCGGGGATCAGCCCTGGGGCCATGGTGACACGTCTGGGTCACTGGGAGATGGCTGAGCTGTGGGGTGAGTTCAGACGGGGATGGTGCCCCGCACCCCGGCCGGGCAGGCTCTCCAGTGAGGGGGTGTCAGTTTCCTGCCGGCCTCTCGCCCGTCACTGTTTGGCATCTCGGGGGCTGTGATTGGCTGGAGCTGGTGCTGGCGGTGGGCACAGCTGCGGGAAGCCCGGCTGTGGCTGTCCCTGTCCCCGTGTCCTGTCCTCCTGCACTGAGCCTTACTCTAGCATATCGGGATAAACCCTGTTTCGACAAGTGTTCATCCTCCAAGTCTCCAAGGCCTCTCACACACTGCCAGTGAAACTGCTTCTTGCTTGGGAAAGAGTGCCCCAGTTCGTTTCTTTAGAAGCTTGAAGGCTATGTAAGCCCTCCAAAAGGTTAGAGGGCAAAGAACAACTCTAAAATCGGCACATTTGTTTAAAAAAAAAAGACTTGTCAATATTACAAGAGCCAGCTTGCTTTCACTTGTGACACGTTTTCTTAGGAGGCAAGGGATGTGGCCATGTGACTTGGACAAGCTGCTTCCCTCTGTCTCAGTGTCCCACCTGTGAGTGGGTAGTCTGACTAAACTTAATTACAGACATCTGAATAAGGATCATGAACAGTGGCATCTAATTTCCAAAATAAAAACAGGAGAATGAGTATGTCTTTTACAACAGGACGTCAAGTCTACCTCAAAGATATGGGTAGCCTTGAGTCCATTGCTTCTCACTGAGTGCAATTGTGCCCCCCAGGGGACATCTGGGAAAGTCTGAAGGTGATTTTGGTTGTCACAACTGGGAGGAGAGAGAGGGAATGTTACGGGCACCTAGTGAATAGAGGTCGGGACCTTGCTAAACACTCTACGATGCACAGGACTCACACACCACAGCAAAGGTTTATCTGGCCCCAAAAGTCAATGCCTTGGTTGAGAAGCCCTGCCTCAGAGCAAACCACAGATACTAATCTTTAGCAGGTAACAGGGCATTTACTACCCACCTGTAAACCTACAGACTTCCTGACTTACACAGCTAATCCTGTGGCAGGAATGAAATAGATAGCGTGTGACCATCTGGTATTATCTAGGTTTGCCCCTCAAGTCACATGGGACAGTGCTAGAGACTGACATTTTCTATATTGGAGGTCTTTGGCAAGCCACCAGTTTTCTAACCTAAAAAGCCTAAGCAGCATTATTACAATACACATAATAACACGACAATTCTGCTTTTATAGAGAAATTAGATGTGGGAAGGGAGCTTATCTGACATCAGAAGCAAATGCTTTGAACACATCACATCTGCTGGTTCGACTGTCAAATCTTGACAGCTGGAGACGTAGGAAGGTAGACAGGAGAGAACAGACCAAAGTTACGGGCCTGCTGAGTCCTCGGGTCTAACCATAATACACTTCGTACTGTCCTGGGTCCAGGGATGTGTTCTAACACCCTCTCAGTCACTTACGGTCCATAGATAGACCAAGTATAAATTCACAATTACCAGCAAGTGTAACAAGAAAAAAGCAGAGTTAAGAAACTTAAATGTGAGCCCTACCTGGTCTTTTTCTTCTTCATCGACAGAATCATCTGATTTTGCTTTTTCAGAGTCTTCCTCAGGTTTCCGTTTGGCAGGGCTGTCACACACAGTAAAGCCAACTGTTAGCTCACCAGACCCTAGAACTCCAGTGGGCACGAAACAACTCATATTCCTCCCTACCAAGAGTACCCTCTCTTTGGAAAGATTCAGGGCATGGTCCCCTCTTCCCTCTGAGAAGCCCTTTTTGCCAGGACATTAAAAGAAGCTTCAAGTTTAATGTTTCTTTGGATGACAGGTTTAGAATACCACCGTTTTGCAAACCTTAAGAAATAATGGATCTAGACTTTGATCAATGGCTGCTAGAATCACCGAAGAGACATTACATGCCTCTGAAGGACAGCCCCATACCATCAATGAAGTCTCACAAAATAAAGCTGGAATCTGATCAAGACTCTAGACCTAACTACCAGTTTACAGAAAACTGGAGGCAAGGGAACACATTAACCACCAAAACGATGCAGTCAGCCAGACCTAGAAGCTATTAGAAAAAAGACCTATTTTCTTTAAATAAATGGCAAGAAAATAAGGAATCTATCACTTAAAAGGCTTAAGGAGCAAATCAACCAAACTCTGTTACACAAGGGGAAGAATGAACACTGCTATATATTTGTTAGTAAGGAACTGTTACACTTTATAAGGCATGTTTTGTCTTCTTCAAAAGACTGTTTGCTAGATGTTAGCAATTATAGCAAAATATGAATAAAAAACTTGTCAGAGAAAGAGACCTTGTCATCTAGAAATATAGTATGTGTGGATAAGATGACATGTCCGATTTGTTTCAAAGTAATCCAACTGGGAGGATATGGGTGTGTATGGAGTTGTAATCCATTTGGATTAATTTTCACTTGGAGCATATGGGGGTATAGATGAAACAACAGCCAGGAGATGTTAACTGTTGACACTGGGTGATAGGTACACAGGGGTTCATTTTACTATCCTTGGTAATTCTGTGTATGTACATTTGAAGTTTCCTTTGTGAAGAGTAAAAATGGATGAGATCTTCAGAAATGCTGTTCATGAATGTCTAATAACAGAATATCAAAAGGAAAACCTAAGCAATGTGGAAGTCAGAATTACTAAGTTACATCCTACTAATTTATATGTGTTTTACCAAAAACAGTTGGCCCCTAAAATGGGGGCTGTCCATTCATTATATACTGACCCTCTTGTGAAATGAGATGTGATGGTGGTCTGCCTGGTAGTTTGCCTTCTAATTCTGGGGGTAGATGAGACTTCAGCTGCTTAAAGAAAAAGAAACAAAAAAGCCACTATGAATAAAGAGTTCACAGCCAAGGTACAGTTCTTCAGCATTACCAAGCTGGTGCAGAGACCAGGTTCTGAGGATTAAGTAACCTTCTCTTCTTATTCTAAGCAACCACCATCTTGATAAACTCATCAAATTAGCACCTGCCAGTTTGCTGGGCCATTTTAACACAAGCTCTTGTATGAGGGGCCCAACCCTGAGACGCACAAGGAAACAGAGCCTCCGTTTATTTCGTCAAAAGATGAAGTGGCCAAGCACCTGAACTGAGCTCAAGTCCCATGCTCTTTTTTTAAAAATTCCAGAAGAGTTACTCTGACTACAAGTGAGGAAGGGGTCTAATAATAAATGTTTAGCTTAAACAGGCATGTAACTTAGAAGTCATAAATATCAGCAGCTCCTGTTATCTTATACCTCATAAATTCAACCGCATTTGGGGATCTAATGCTCTATAACTTGGTTGAAGACAAAAATTTAAAGTATATATCTAAGCTAGTTAGAAGTATACACAAGAGGGAATTCCACAGCGGTCCAGTGGTTAAGACTCGGCACTCTCACTGCCGAGGGCCGGGGTTCGATCCCTGGTTGGAGATCGTACAAGCCGAGCAACACAGCCACCGCCCCCCCCCCCCCGCAAAAAAAAAGATACACAAAAAACAAGTACTGCCGGTGGAGGGGTTGTGTGGGGGGGGAACAGACAGACCCTATGGCGCCAAGTCTGTCCTCCCCTTAGGTGGTGCCAGATTCCAACGAGGTCAAACGAGTCAAGCGCTCTTACAGTTTGTTTCTCCGTCGGACTTGCTTCTCCTGGGCATGCAAAGTTTGGAAACAGGTTTGGGAGACTTCTTTTTCTCTGCTATTTCCACTCTGCGCTCCTCACCACTTGTCTGGCTCCCGTTTTCTAGACAGCCATTCACTTCCCGACTGAAAGCATGAGCTCCGTTCTCCAAGGACAAATCTTTATTTAAAAGGGATCTGACTTTAGCCAGGTAGCCCTCCTACAGCACGAAAGGATAATTTAAGTAGCAGTGAATGTAAACAAGGGGCCATGAGAGAATAAGGAAACACATGCGCTTCCTTTATAACTATCAGGTAACAGGGAGAGGTGGGATTATTCTGCATCCCTGGTCACAGACAAGTTACATGGGAGGAAACGTTTTCTAGCCGCTGGGATGCTGACGACTTACCTCTGATAATTCTTCTTTATGTAATTTGGTTTCCAAGTCACATAACTGATTCTTTATTTCTGTCTGCAGAAATTCATGCAAGAGATTCCATTTCTTCTTCATGCATTCCTAAAGGAAGGATATAGGTTTACAAGTCTCCACATTCCCAAGGTAGGAACCAATGGACTAATACACAAATAGTTACACTGCCTGGTCACATAACAATGACTGAATGGCAGGCAATGCTGAGTCGGCCAAAAACAAAACGAAATATTCACAAGACATGTTCGTGATGTTTCCGTTAAGATCATATCACACCATCTCCAGAGTGGTGAAAAATGGAAAAATTAGAGGTGAAACAGACACATAATAGGGTACTAGAACAAAACTGATTTTGAAAACCAGTGTGACCTGGACAAGTTATAATCCAGACTTGATGGTACGGAACCCAGACTGGGAAACTCGATGAGTTACCAAAAGCTAACACATAATAGCCTATTAGTACAGCACATTAGACAGAAACATCCATGTTATCCTCAACTTTAGGGAACAGAGAGCCAATTCCACTTAAATTTGTTTTTATGAACTACACAGTATCTGTCAAATGGTCACATTTGATCATATATTTTGTTAAGGTGGAGATTACCTTACCTTTTCTGTTAACTATCTCCTTCCAAATCTTTGAGTCTGGGGGAAGAAAAGGGAAGAAACAAACGCTTGTTCAGCAACATTGTCTACCTGTAAGAATACCACAGTTTAAAGAACTTTGGAAATAAGTTTAACATGAATGTTAGAAAACAATACAATGGTTTTCCCCTCTCCCAGTGTCTAGAATGCCCTACTGTAATGCCTGCACGTTAAGAAGTTATTTTCAATATGAATGAGGTCCCCCTTTTGGGGGGTGGTTTTCTGATGGTGGTAAGAGATGATATAGGAGCTCTAGAACAACATTCTTTCTTTCTTTTTTTTTTTTTTAACGTTATTTTAAAGACACTGGGAAAGGGGAAGCAGGTCACACAGTTGGGTTCCTTCCCAAGCTAACTGACCTATAGGTGGTCTTCCTCCAGTTGGACCTGACAAGATTTCATAGAAGGGCATACAGAGGTTAGAAAGAGTGGACCAGGGTGACAGGATGCTGTGGGGAACAGCCAGCTAACATTCCCAAAGGCCAGGATGGGGTGGTGGCAGCATTCTGAGGAGGAATATAGGAAAATGGAGGAGTCAAGGCATCTGGGGCAGCAGGGGGTGCCCACACACAAGAGAGATGAAGCTAGAAAAGTTGGCTGGCGCCTCACCCAAGAGCTCACCCTTGCAAATGTTTGCACCTAGTCATTCAGAAGTGCAGAACTGTCATGAGTTTAGCTGGAAAATCATGGTCTGATTTGGTTCTTGAAGATGAGTATCTTGCCTCTTTGGGGAGGAAGGCAGCGAAAAGAAGAAAGGAACAAAACTAGAAGACACCGAGGAAATGGGGAGGCTGCTGTTCCTAGCCTGGGTGCTGACTGTGGGCAGTTGGGTGCGAACAGGTCTAACCAGCTGGGCAAGCGTCCCTCAGTAGAGGGGCAGCACCCTGGGCAGGCACTGGGCCTCCACCATCTACGGATCCTCCCCTCCAGCACCCAGGCTAGGTACTCAGTTACCAGCAGCCCAGAGGGCAGGAACAGAGCTCTGCCAGGCTGGCCTTCCCAGAGGGCAAGTGTAAGCAGCACAGCCAGGAATGGGAGCAACAGGCTTTGCTGGGTTGTCCAGAAGGAGGGCGATGTCTGGTTTGGCACGGCTGGAGTCAGCGCTAGCCTCCCCTCGGACACGAGCACTGGGCCCCCTGGTCTCAGGCTCACACAGGCCTCCAAAGCCCTTCCCTCAGGATGGCGCTCAGACCCTCCACCCAGCCCACCCTCCTGCCCCAAACACCAGCAGGTCAAGCACCACTCAGAGAAGGGGGCCTTTAAAGGGCTTTAGAAAATCTTAGAATCCGGATATGGAAGCTACTACGTTTCACTTCTGGCTGAGAGCTCTGCTCCCAGAGCACAGGATGGCCGAGGGGGGCGAGATGGGAGGGTCTCGCTGTGACCCCCAGGCACTGCTGGCCTTTTCAGCCACATGCCTGCCTTCCTTGGAAATACATTTCATTAACAGCCAAAGGGAACACCCTGAGAAACAGGAGGAATTATTGGTTCGTTTCAACCCTTAGCAACAGGGAGTTTTCACCACCGGGTATTTTGTCAGCTCTCTGCAATGCACTGGAACTTTCCTTTGGGCTAAACGTGCCTCAGCTGTCCCAGGCACCCGACACACTTGGCGACTCCGCCTGACCCGGGAGCGCCCTGGGCCCTATGCACAGGGTCCCTCCTTCCTGACCACCCCCTCGTGGGAGTGCTGAGGCCTGTCAGCCCCCAGCTCTGGGGGCTCAGGGTCCCCTTGGAAGTGACTGCGAGTCAAGCTCCCCACCGACCCCCTCCCCCCAGGTCTCCCTCCAGCCAGGGACGCTTCGTGTGCGGTGCCGGTCGCCCCTCCTCAGGGGTGAGGAGACCCGGGCCGACTCAGCTCCACTGACCTGCCGCTGCCCATCCGGGACGTGGCCGAACAGCCGGTAGGTGTCGGGGAAGCCCCGAGGGTGAGCGCTCTCCCACACCCTCACGACTCGGTGCTGCTCCGGGTGGAGCCCGCGGCCCAGGGAGCAAGAGGTGCGATGGGGGTGGAAAGGAGACGGGGCCACGGGAAGCCCACGCCGGGCCAGGGCGCAGAGGCAGGAGGCAGCGAGGGGGCCCGGCCCAGCTGCGAAGCCCGTGCCTCCACCCCGCCCAGGCCTGAGCGGCCCTCAGACCTTCCTGCCGGCCCCTGGGCTCGGGGTGGGTGACGGGTGCACCAAAGAAGCCGTACCGCTCGAGCCGTCCGGAAAGGCCGGCCCAGGGGTTGTGCCTGTTCCCGGCATGGGGCGAGCACCGGGGCCTGAGGGTGTGGAGCCATCTGGCTGCAGGTTACAGGCTTTGCCTGTCGTGAAGGAGGGCTGCGATGGGGCTGTGCCGACAGAAGGGGAGGATGGAGCCGCCCACAGTCCCCGTTTGCCAGGCAGAGCTTCATCGTGGACCCTGTTCTCCGCAGCCGTGCGCAGCAGGGACACCCAGGCCTGGCGAGTCTGCGCCCCACCCAGGGCCGCTGGGTTCCTGCGCGGCAGCCCCGGCATCTCCTGCCGAGAAACCCCAGAGACCGTGCTCTGTCCCCCGAGCCCACCGCAGCGCTGCAGAGCCCAGGGGGACTGGGGCTTCACCCCAAACTTGAGGAAGCCACACCTGGGGGCCGCGGCACAAGCGCGGGTCCCACCATCCCCGCAGGAGCAGACCCCGCGGAGGGTCTATCTTTTGGAAGTAAATTTAGAGTAACAGGTTTTACACACAGAATCTTAGAGCTGGGAAAATCCTTTGTGTCATTCATGTAGCTTCATAAGATTTTTTTTTAATGAGAGGATGGATTTCCTTGAGCAAGAGTGAATTTCCAGGAATGGATCCCTGGATACCAAGGACTGTTTTGGGGAAGAAAGACGAATCTATTCTGTGAACGCCTTATAGAACTTATTCTATATTGTAGTTCTGTCTGGAAACACATGTACCGTTGATCTTTGTAGCAGCCCTTAACATCCTCAAGAGAAGCTCTCATTTCCCCATTAGTACTTGTTATAGACGGAATATTTGGGTCCCCCCAGCATTCACATGTTGACACCCTACCTCCAATGTGATGGTATTAGAAGGTGGGTCTTTTGGGATTTGATGAGGTCATCGGGATGGAGCCCTCATGATGAGATTCTTACCCTTGTGAGAGTCATGAGAGAGCTGGCTTTTTCTCTCTGCTCTCTGCCCTGTGAGGACACAATGAGAAGTGGACAGTCTGCAACCCAGAAGAGAGTCCTCACCAGAAGGCGATGATCCCGGCACCTAGATCTAGATCTCAGACTTCCAGCCTCCATGACTGAGAACACATTTTTGTTGTTTACAAGCCCCCACCCCGTCCCGTTTGTGATACTTTGTGACAGCAGCCCAAACTGACTTAGCACTCTTTTCTTTAAGTAAATGGAAGAATTTGTGGAGCCCATCCATTTTATGACACAATTTCCGAAATAACCAATATTGTGTCTATACACTCTGATTTGTCAACTTTTTTATTTATCAAAATTGTTATTAAAAAAAGCTTCCATATTTTTTCCTAATAAATTGTTTCCAATCCATGTTGTCATTATAATGGTTCTATGATATTAATAATTTGAGCCCTAATACCCTGCTTAAAATAATCATTTATTTGTCTTATGAATAAGTTCAGGGTTCAAATGCAAAAGTTTTAAAAGGATATACTGTGTAAAACATCTATGTCACCCCTCTGAAGGAAAGAAGGAGGGAAGAAAGGAAGGAAAAAACATTAAATTTGCCCTCAGTTTAGCTGCCACTTCCTAAGGGAAGCCCTTTCCAACTCCAGACCCCCAGGCATCACAAATCAGCTCTCATGGGACACTGTCCATACTGTTGCACGTCATGTTCCATGAAAAGCTGATTCTGAGACAAGGACAGACTTTCAGGAAGTTTCTTGGGGTGTGTATTTTGAGATAAACATAGAATTACCGTATGACTCAGCAATTCCACTCCTAAATCATTAAAAACAAACACTCAAACAAATCTGCATACACACGTTTATAGCAACACTATTCACAATAGAAAAATCATGGAAATAACCCAAATGTCCATCAATGGATGAACGAATAAACAAATTGTGGTATATACCTACAGTGGAATAGTAATTCAGTCATAAAAAGGAATGGAGCAATTAAATATCAAACAATTACACGGCCAAAAACATTTTTTAAAAGAATGAAATACTAATACATATTACAGTCTGGATGACTCTCACAAACATCATGCTAAGTGAAAGATGCCAGACACGAAGGTCTTACATTGTATGATTCCATTTATCTGAAATATCCAGAATAAGTAAATCGATAGAGAAAGAAAGCAGATTGGTGGTCTTCAGGGCCTGGCAGAGAGAGCGAAGTAGTATCTTCTCAATGGGTACAGAGTTTCCTTTTGGGGTGATAAAAATGTCTGTGGGAAAAAAATTTTTTTTAATTGGAAAATGATTGACTAAAAACTAAAGTCTGTGGGGTATTTCTTGGTACTGCCTTTCTCAATTTCGACAGTAAATGGTCAAGTACACAGTAAATGGTCAAGTACAGCAGCCATGGTTTGAGAAAGAAATGATGACCAGGGCTCAGAACACTCACTCAGGGACGAGGATGAGGGTCACCCCACCAAGTAAGCCATCCATTTTAGCAGAGATATTATCCAAGGATGAGGGGACTTGAGAATGGATAGCACAGGAGGGAGACAATGACTATCAGTTGTGGCCTTGAGGCCACCTACAGTAACAGAGGCTAGAGTTCGACCCATTGACGCTCCTTTCACTGGTAGTTCATCTCACTCACCCTCTCCCCTAAAAACGATCCATGGAAACTATGAAAGAGTTGTTTCCAGAACTTATGCAAAGACGTTGATCCAAGTAAAGGCAACAAAAGCAAAAATAAACAAGTGGGGCTATATCCAACTAAAAAGCACAACAAAGGAAACCAACAACAAAATGAAAAGGCAACCTACCGAATGGGAGAAAATTTTTACATATCATATATCCTATAAGGGGTTAGTATTCAAATTATATGAAGAACTCATACAAAAAAAAAATCGAAAAAATATCCAACTAAGAAATGGGCAGAGGATCTGAATAGACATTTTTACCAAGAAGATACAGAGATGGCCAGCAGATAATTAAAAAGACCTAAAATCACTAATCAGCAGAGAAATGTAAATGAAACCACAAAGAGATGTCACCTCATACCTGTTAGAATGGCTAATATCAAAAAGACAGGAACTAACAAGTGTTGGCAAGGGTGTGGAGAAAAGGGAAGCCTTGTGCACTGTTGGTAGGAATGTAAATTGTTGCAGCCACTATGGAAAACAGTATGGAGGTCCTCAAAAACTTAAAAATAGAACTATCATATGATCCAGCAATTCCACTACTTGGTATTTGTATGAAGGAAACAGAAACTCTAATTCAAAATGAAATCTGCCATATGACCCAGCAATCCCACTACTGGTCATATACCCTGAGAAAACCATAATTCAAAAAGAGTCATGTACCAAAATGTTCATTGCAGCTCTATTTACAATAGCCGGGACATGGAAGCAACCTAAGTATCCATCATCAGATGACTGGATAAAGAAGATGTGGCACATATATACAATGGAATATTACTCAGCCATAAAAAGAAACGAAATGGAGTTATTTGTAGTGAGGTGAATGGAGTTAGAGTCTGTCATACAGAGTGAAGTAAGTCAGAAAGAGAAAAACAAATACAGTAGGCTAACACATATATATGGAATCTAAGGGGAAAAAAAAACAACAACAAAATGAAATCTGTACCCCCATATTCATTGCAGCATTACTTACAATAGCCAAGACTTGGAAATCCCTATGTTCATCGATGGATAAATGGATAAAGGACACTAGGCATAATATGCCAAATTATATATATATATATATACATATATATATATGTATATATATATATATATGTGTGTGTATATATATATATATATATATATATATATATATATATATATATATATATATATATATATATAATTCAGCCATGAGAAGGAAGCAAATTCTGCCATTTGTGACAACATGAACGGACCGTGAGGGTGTTATGCTAGGTAAAATATGTCAGACAGAGAAAGAAATATCCTGTATGATCTCACTTTATATGGAATTTTAAAAAATACTCATAGACTGGTGGTTACCAGAGGCAGGGGGTGGAGGGTGGGTGAAACGGGTAAAGGTGGTCAATATGTACAAACTGGCAGTTATAAAATAAACAAGTCCTGGGGATGTGGCTATAGTTAATAATACCATATTGCATATTTAAAAGTTGCTAAGAGAGTAGATCTTAAAAGTCCTCATCACAAGAAAAAAAGATTTCTACCATGTATGGTAATGGATGTTAACTAGACATACTGTGGTGATCATTTTTTAAATTGAAGTATAGTGGATTTACAGTATTATACTGTAATAGCAATATATTAGAACACAGTGATTCAATATTTTTATAGATTATACTCCATTTAAAGTTATTATAAAACATTGGTTATCCTTATAGCTTATTTATTTTATGCATAGTAGTTTGTGCCTCTTAATCCCCTCCCCTACCCCTATCTTGCCCCTCCCCCCTTTCCTCTACCCACTGGTAACCACTGCTTTGACGTCTATATCTGTGAGTTCATTTCCTTTCTGTTACATTTATTCTTTATTTTTTAGGTTCCACATAGGAGTGATAACATACCGTATTTGTCTTTCTGTGTTTGACTTATTTCAGTAAGCATAATAGTGTTGCAGCAAAAATAGAAATGAAGTTTTTCCTCTCCTGAAAATAAGGAAAGTAAAGGGGACAGTGAACAGGCTAGAGAAGACACATAAACTGGCCTGAAAGGGTTAATCGATCCTAGTTTTATTTAAACTGTTACTAATCTGTAGTGTCTGTAACTAGGTTTATCTTTCACAAAGCTAAATTACATTCTGTTCCTATCACTCCCTAGTTGTCTATGTAAGTGACATCCTGCATCTGGTGCTTAAGCTCCCTGCACTCTTTTGTAGCAAATCACCCTGTGTAGCTGTTTGCATTTCTGGAAGAAGATGGCAGGCAGATAACGCAGAGAATGAACCCAATTACAGGTCTGCCTGACACCAGCGATGAAGGTTTTGAAATAATGCAAGAAGAAGAATGCAGGAGCTTTACCACTTTGATCCTTATCACCAACCCCTGGACTGAGGTGGGCGCCCTAGGGCCCGGCAGGCGAGCCGGGGCCCCCAGGCGTCTGTGGACATCGTGTCCGCGGCCAGCGACCCCGAGGCCACGCTCAGGCACGCCGACTTCTTCTCGCGCTGTGAGGATCTCTGTGCCTTGCAGGACTTGGTGCCTCTGCACGCCGTTTGCACCTCCCTGCGGGAGGGCCTGCTGGACTTAACGCCGACTGCCTCTGCGAGGTGGACTGGGAGCCGCCCCTGAGCACCCTCTGCTCCTGATCTGTATCCAGAGTTTCTTCCAGCCAGGGCTTGGCGAGACAGGTTTTTGCTTCCTGCTTCCAGGGGCTCTCTTGTGGGCGCTGCGAAGCGGGGTTTTGTATGGTGCAAGGTGGAGGTTGGGCACTAGAACCGGGGCCCATTGCCCGGGTGTGCGTGCACCAGATGGGGCGTGTGGCCTAGGACTCCTGCCAGCTCGGTGACCCCGGCCGAGTGCCTTAAGGCTTCTCGGTCTCAGTGTTCTCATCTGTAGCATGGGCTGAACAGGACTCACTCTCTGTGGCGGTTACAAGGTCACATTCTGTTAATGCTTGTAGACTCTACAATGTAGAACACTTAGCGCAGTTTGGAGCATCGTTAATTGTTTGACAGATGTTACCTGGTCTGTTGAACGACTTTGCCTGGTACACGCCAAAGCGTTTAGGAAATGGATATATCCCAGCTTCATTTCCTTTCCATTAAAACAGGGCTCAGGAAAAAAAAATCTTTTTTTCAATAGTCTTATGTAGTGGAAAGAGCACCGGTGTGAAGGCAGCTTAGGGTTTGAATTCCAGGGCTTATGCTCTCTGGCCCTGGGCAGGTTACATTTTTTTTTTTTTTTATTTCAGGTGTTGCAATATATTTTATTTTTTTTATTTTTGGCTGTGTTGGGTCTTCGTTTCTGTGCGAGGGCTTTCTCTAGTTGTGGCAAGTGGGGGCCACTCTTCATCGCGGTGCATGGGCCTCTCACTATCGCGGCCTCTATTATTGCGGAGCACAGGCTCCAGACACGCAGGCTCAGTAGTTGTGGCTCATGGGTCTAGTTGCTCCACGGCATGTGGGATCTTCCCAGACCGGGGCTCGAACCCATATTCCCTGCCTTAGCAGGCAGACTCTCAACCACTGCACTACCAGGGAAGCCCAGGTTACTTTTGAACTGCAATCCCCATACTTGTAAAATGACATTAAAAGCCACTCTTTCTGTGGGTTCTTAGAATTAATTCAGCAGGTTATGTGTGTAAAGTATCCTGGCACGTGAATGAGTTGTCAGAACCAAGGGCTGCTGCAGACGATGCTTCTGCCCTAGGTAATCTCCCCTTCTACTGGGCGGCAAGTAAACACAAGCACAGTAGTCAGTGCTCTGGAAGGAGTGAGTTCTGGTGCTGCAGAGCACAGAATCCTTTTTTTTTTTAACTTAATTTTTATTTTATATTGGAGTATAGTTGATTTACAATATTGTGTTACTTTTAGGTGTACAGCAAAGTTATTCAGTTATACATATATCCATTCTTTTTCAGATTCTTTTCCCGTGCAGGTTATTGCAGGATATGGAGTAGAGTTCCCTGTGCTATGCAGTAGGTCCTTGTTGATTACCTATTTTATATATAATCATGTGTATATGTTAATCCCAAACTCCTAATTTATCCCTCCCCCCCTTCCCCTTTGCAGAGCACAGAATCTTGGAAGGGAGAGTTCAGGCTTCTTGGAGGAGGTGCCATCCTTTCTAAGGATATGTAGAAGCTCCTGGGGTAGCAAGAGGGAGCAGTGTGTGTCAAACTTTGAGAAATATAAGAAAATATGGCAAAACTAAGGTACAGGAATGGAACTCAGATTTTGGGAAAGAAATGAGAGTTGATACTGGAAACCTACTGGGGCTAAACAGAAAAGGGCCTTGTTTCTCCTGTCAGAAGTTTGGATGTTTATCCTGAAGGCTGTGGGAAACCCTAAAGAACAGTGAGATGGACTTCTGGTTTAGAGACTCACTCGGACCTCCATTTGGAAGGCACTTGATTGGGTGCAGGGTGAATTGTAATCTAAGGGTCCCACTTAAGTTATAAAAGGTTGGACTGGATTTTGGAGATCAGAGACAGAATGGGTGTGGCCTGGTGACCAGTTAGGAAAGGGAGGGCAGCAAGCGTGGGTGACAGTTTACAGCTGCATCTTTTTGTGAGATACAGAGCACAGTAGGAAGGGATTGGGGGTGGGGAGAGGATCATACTTCATCTTCAGTGCTTTAGAGGGACCTGGTAGACAGGTCTGGGCCCAAGGTACAGATCTGGGCTTTTTGGGAGGACAGATGTTTGAAGGCATGGGAGAGACTTAGGTTACCCACAAGAAGATCCAAAGAATCATAGGTCTGAGGGCTTTTTTTTTTTTTTTTTTCCTGAGGGCTTTTTAAATGGGTATATTGAGGATGTTTATAAGCTGAAAGAAAGTAGCCAGCAGAGAAAGGGTGTGAAGATCTAGGAGAGGAAATGATTGTTATTTGTTTTCAAAAAGCTGAATACTTATCGTGTGGCTGGCCCTTTTCTAGGATCTGGGGTTCTCGCCATGAGTTATCTCTTCTGCAAGGACAGTTCAACTCATCCCCGGATGAAGAGAAGTCAGATTATTCTTTGCATCCCATTCAGGTGTAAGAACTGTTCTGTATCTCTGAAGGGACTTTACTTAACCAGGGTAATAAGTTAGAAATCAAAAGAAATTAGAGCTGGAAGGGACCTTAAAGACCACTGTACTTAATTTTGCCTAATATTTAACCTTGATTGTAAGAAAAATTTATTGCAGAGCCCATTCTCTTCAGAGTTCCTTCACTGAACTTTCTTTATGTCTTTCATCCAGTGGATCTAGCTTGTAGATTTTGGCCTCCTCCTTAATTTGCTTCTTCATCCACATTACATTTTGCCTGGACTATGGCAGAAGCTCCTGGGTGGTTTCGTGGCCCCTGGACTCAGTTCCTCTAAGTTCATCTGCCTACTCGGGTTGAGTGATCTTCTATCATGAAAAGATACGCCTAAAATAATGCTGCTAATGACTTGCCCACACAGAGTTAGTGCATACTAGCCCCCCAGCGTGTGCTCTGCACAGAGACGTGTAGTCTGAACTGTGCTCTGCCAAGCCTCCTGGGGCTCTTTGGCCCTGAGGAAGGAGAGCTTTTTGTGATCACTCCCTTTATCTAATTGGTCCTTCAGCAGCGGGGCACCTTTTTCTAATCAGCGGAGGCACCCTTACTCAGCCAGTGGTAGCCCCAGGGCTCATCACCTGTGGGATACAAGCCATGCTGTCTCCCAGGCTTGATTCGACCAACATCTCTATTTTCTGTCCCTTCTCACACTTGGACCCCTGGCGTTTAGTTATCCCCACCTGCAGTATTTACAGTGCGCAGCAGGTGTCAGGCTTGAGTGTCTTTGCACCTCCTCCTCCAACTCTGCATAGCCTCATCTTTCTGGATTGTACTTCAGGGTTATCATGAAGCCGTCACTTAGATATAACTTTTTGCCTCCATAGGAACCTCTGTGCATAAAGGTTATGGTTCTTTATCTCATGTGATTGAAATTTTGAGTTTATACATGTCCCTCCTTAATGAGGCTTTAAGAGCAGGAGTCATTTCTAATCCTTAGCACACAGCAGGTGCTTTTTTTCTTTTTAGATGTTTTTTAATGATGACAAAATGTACGGTTTAAATCACTCATTTTACAATAATTTTGCTTTAGGTTCTGACAGAAATAAAGTTTCTGGAAGTTGTGTTCCTGCAATAAGAAATAAAGATGTGACCTTCCAGTTGTGTAAAGCTCATGAATGCTGTGTCAGTGCGTCGGGGGCGCTAAGGAACCTGGAGCTAACTGGGCTAGTTCTGAGAGAGAGAGACTTAACTATGTTAACAAAGGTAAGCCTTCATTGTGTCCTGCCAACTTTTGATAGTTGCTTTTGGGGCAAACCAAACGGTTAAAATTTTAAACTGTTCCTCCCCATTAAAGGGATTGAATAAATCGGCCACTTTGGGGCACCTGTGTCTTGCGAATTGTCCAATTGGAGATGGAGGTTTAGAAAGTGAGTTTCAGTCTTGTTTAAGCCTCTTCCCATCAGACTGGTCTCGTGATTTCTTACACACCATGTTAATTCCTGTCTACCTTTTCTTGGTAGTGTTCATGCCTGGATTGTCTCCTGTACCTGCTCAAACCTTAGTCCGTTCTCATTTGTACCATGGAAGTTTGTCATGATGGATACTGTCAGAACTAATTTTACTTAAGTTTGTGTTAAGCCGCAAAGCACACATTTTGTATATTTTCTGTTTTTTGTGTTTGTTTATATTTTTATGGTTTCTCTTCAAGAAATATTATGGGAAGGGAAATAGCAAGATGTAAAGAGCAAAAAAGTCATCATTCTCTTTAAATTGTTAGAACATCTATCTGCAATCATAATTATAATGCACTGTGGTATGTGTTAAAATAGGAAATATATGTAACGTCCCGTAGGAGCAGCAAAGTCAGTGGTGTTGGTGAGGGTGTGTCATGGAAGTAATCACAAAGCAGGTGACTGTTGGTTGGGGTCCTGAAACATTAGTGTGTGTTCCCTGTGTCCATTAGTGGTCTGGAGGGGTTAGGAAGCCTGCCTTTCAATTTGAGGGAACAGAGGGTTTGAAGTCCTCTCTCTTCTATTGCTCTAGTATACTGCATGGCAGCTAATAAAATACTGGGTTTATAGTTGACATTTAAATCGCTGTTGGATCATCAAGATTGGGATGTATCATTGGAAATGAAAATAGGAAGAGTCTTATGCTTTTTAGGTTTTTCTTTTTTTTCCTATGTCTCAGAAGGCTCTTTGACAGGGGACTTTTTATTCTCCCATACAATTCCATGAATACTTTTACCCTGGCACTTATTTTAATGGCATTTTCAATTTATAAATGTCTTTGGAACACATATTGTAAACTATTTGAGGGTAATGACCCTGGCCATTGGTGGCACATCTTAAATGTGCATTGTGTTAATTTTTGAGTGTCATGTGGTCTACCATCAGTGCTTCCCTCTTTCACCCAGTTTTCTTCCTCATTTCCTTCTCCAAATTTGTCTCATTTTTCTACTTTCCTTTTTGCTTCTCTATTCTTGCTTTCTCTTTCCATTGCATCTGTCATTTTTCTTCTTCTTCTCCTTCTGACTTCATTATTATGGCCAATTGAAGCCTTTTCTAGTATGTTCTCTATCTTCCTTGCCTCTTTATTACCATCCACAAACTCTTACAGAATATTCTTGGTTGACTCCCTTACTTCCTAGCATACCCTTGTACTTCATGATCACTTTAGAACATTGAAAAGGGTTGGAATTTTTAAAAATAGGTAATTATAATCAGTCTTCTTTCACCTCTGGCGTAAGAATCTTCTTCCTCGCCTCTTTATTACCATCCACAAACTCTTACAGAATATTCTTGGTTGACTCCCTTACTTCCTAGCATACCCTTGTACTTCATGATCACTTTAGAACATTGAAAAGGGTTGGAATTTTTAAAAATAGGTAATTATAATCAGTCTTCTTTCACCTCTGGCGTAAGACTCTTCTTCCTCAATCTGACCATTCTCAAATCTAGAAGTACTCCAGCTCATTGGTCCTCCTTACCCCCATGTTTAGGCCAAAGAACTTGTGAAACCTTAGCCCTGTTTAATACTTGAATTTATCAAAACATAAGAGAGCTAATTCTGCCTAAGGGCACCAAAGAAGAATAAAGATGCCACAGATACACGTTTAGTCCAGATTTATAATGGACTCTAAGTGCCTAGTTGAGTGCTAACCATTAACTCACTTGAGCAACAGGGAGCTCATGACAGAAACTAACATGTTAATTGTATAGACACTTCACTTCACCATTCCTCAATGTAGTTGATAAACTGCATCCAGTTAGCTTAAATAACATGAATGATTAATTTCCCTGTGTATATAAATTGGGAGTTTGTAAAGTTATCTTTTTCCCTTTGTACAACTACTGACTACCACCTCGCTTGGTCATGGCAATAGAAAATGATGACTAAGAAACACATTGTCTCAATATCAGTGGACATAATGTCCTAGTATTCTACAAAAATCTCTAAATTCTTAATCTAAAAGATATATCTGCCAATATCTTATATCCTTATCCTTTGTTAATATAAATATCCAATCTATGAACATCTCAGTTTCCTTACTTGGAATATGAGGTGGATAGATTTGTTAATATCTAGGGACCTTTCCAATTTTAATATTCCCTGGTTATAAGGGCTGAGCCAAATACAGTGGCTCCTTAATCATTAACCTGGCTCATAATGAAAGTTATCAGCAAGATCTACATGTAAGAGATCAAATATTCATATCCATATATATTGTAGCACATTGACTTTTACAGAACTCAAAGTAACACAACATAGTTACATTCATAGACTTAAGGTCACTGTGGTATACTTTACAATTTTTCTTTTCCCTAGGAAGGAAATGTAGATCCCTGGGAAGGGATTTCTTTCTCTGCCTTTTAGTAATATAAGCCTTTTATTATCTCTTGGACCCTAAAAATGGGTAGGGTTTTGGCAGATGGAGCTTAGGAGAGACCTTCCAGGTCGCAGGGACAACATGAGAAAGGGCAGAAGGAAGAATGGATTTTGAGAAGAACTTGATATCTTACATGATGAGAGCAGCGTTTCACAATCTCTATCCTGCAGAACACTGGTTTTAGATGATGTTGATGTAGTTACAAGACAGAAGCATTTGGGAAGAGCCGTACTCTACATCCCGACATGAAATTCAAGTTTCACCTTGTTACGTTACATACTCTGAAAAGTTTTGGAGGAAGGAATTGATTTCATTTTTTTAATTCAGTCTTACTCACACTTACTTGACAAACCTATATTCAGCTGATTAGACTGTATTTTGTGAAAGACCAATCGGAGAAATGCTGAGATGGAGCTTAGGATATTTCTGTGTTGGGACAGGCATGTGATTATTTTTCTTATAATTCTTTACTGTTTGTCCTAACAATTGTTACTTTGCAGGATTTTTTTTTTTTTACATCTTTATTGGAGTATAATTGCTTTGCAGTGTTGTGTTAGTTTCTGCTGTATAACAAAGTGAATCAGCTATATGTATACATATACCCCCAGGTTTCAGTTTTAAGCCTTCTGTTTTTACCTGAGTCATTGGGCCTCTTACAAAGCTCAACAATTCTGGGGTCTTCATCTCTTTTGTAGTTTCCAGGAGCTCCTGGCACTTACCACTATTTCCTCTTGATTCTTTTCCTCCGACTTCAAACTTCTTCTTTTTTTTTTTTTTAAATTAATTTATTTATTTATTTATTTTTGGCTGCGTTGGGTCTTCATTGCTGCATGCGGGCTTTCTCTAGTTGCAGCTAGCAGGGGCTACTCTTTGTTGCAGTGCGCGGGCTTCTCATAGTCGTGGCTTCTCTTGTTGCAGAGCAGGGGCTCTGGGCACACAGGCTTCAGTAGTTGTGGCACATGGGCTCAGTAGTTGTGGCTTGCAGGCTCTAGAGCTCAGGCTCGGTAGCTGTGGCACATGGGCTTAGTTACTCTGTGGCATGTGGGAGCTTCCCAGACCAGGGCTCGAACCCGTGTCTCTTGCATTGGCAGGCGGATTCTTAACCACTGCGCCACCAGGGAAGCCCCGACTTCAAACTTCTTACGATTATGAGCTGATTGTTTTCTCAGCCTCTAGTGTCAAAACCAGCTACCTCGCTCATCTTCATTGTCTCAGTTACAAGGTGCAATATTTCCCACGTTTATATGTGTCAAAATATAAGTCAGGGATTGATACATAGCATATGCTTAATAACAATTGTATTTCCTTTTTTTCTTTGTTCAAAGGTATCCAAACACTTGCCAAGTTCTTAAATTGAAAATAGAGTGATCTAATTTATTCAGTTCATCCAACCATCAATATTGAATATTTGTCTTTTTTTTTACACATATTTCTTGTATTCCAATCGTGACAGTCTGGAGCACAGTGAGCACATGTATAACTTATTACTGCATTACTACCTTGGCTATTCCTTGACCAAAATTTACTTCTTACAACTGACAGCCTAATTAACCTACTAGAGTTTTTTTTTAATGTATGCATACAAACAAACACCAGTTGCATTGCTAATAACTGAATTTTTACATCTCTATGTACCCATGTATCCAACACCAGGTCAAGATATTATGAAATATTTCTAACACCCTACAAGTTTCTCTGTTACTTCTTTCTGTTCCATACTCCCTGAGGGCAACACCTAAACTGACCTCTATCACCATATATGACATACATGAAACACACAGTGTGTATCCTTTGGTATCTGGCCTTTGGTTACATATCATTATATCAGTAGTTTATTCTTTTATTGTGTTTTCCTGAGTTTTTAAACCTAGACATTCATACAGTGTCAAAGTACCACTGATTTCTTAATATTATTATGCTGACCTCCATCTTCAGCGGCTTTCCACAGTCTTCCATCTGTCTTTCCACCTACTTTCTCTTCCGTCTAATTATGTTTCATTTAACCAACCTCAGTCAGCCTTTTCCCCATATTCCCCAACACGTAGCACTCCTGTGTTCAGCCAGTTTTGTTCCCTATTCCATAAGCCCTCTGTGCCATTCCTGACACTGTGCCTGTTCCCTGTCCAGAAGGCCTGTTCCCTACCCTCTATATACTTGTTCAAGTCTCAGTTTAAATGCTACCTGTTCTAAGAAGTCTTCTCAGAAGAAGCCAGTGCTTTTTGGAATCCTTCTTTAATGAAATCCCATAGCAAGTGTAATCTGTCCTCCCTGATCTGGTAATTAATTATCCATTGTTCCTATCATATAGTGTTTGTTTTTCTTATGTGCTGTTATTATTTATTGAAGCAGATTATAGTGACTTGAACCAGGAACTGGGTTATTTTCCTCTTCATTTTAGTGCAAGTTTCTGTGATATGAAGTTAAACTCCTTTTCCCTCACTTCCCATTCACCCTCAGCACTTGTTAAACATAAAGTACAAATGAAACTTGTTGGTGAATGGGTTTTTGTGGTCCTTGGTTCTGGTCCCTAGGTCTAAGCTGCACTTCTCTAGTGCTAATTTGACTGATTTCTTATTGTCACATAACTCAGGAATTAACTAAATCATTACAAATTTAGATACATATAAGATATTATAAGAAAACCAGTGGATGTCACAAGTTTAGGCCTGGGGGAGAGTGTTGTAGGAGTCCTAGTTTGGTGGGGCTCACACTGCATGATCGCGCCTTCCAGTATTCCATTGTAAGTAAGAAAGAGGTATGCAAATATATGCTTAATATTTAACAGTGTTGATAAAAAAGAGAGGAGAGAAAGGGACGACAGGTACTTTGAGGGCCTTTTGGAATTCATGAACAATTATGATTGGATGGGGAAAAAGAAAAACCGAGGGCTAACCTCCCACAAGTGAGCTCAGGAAAGAGAGAAGGGTTCATCTGGTATGCAGGTAGAGAGGTTTGACCTACAGAATCTTAGAAAACCTCAACAATCTGAGCAGTGATGGCAAGATGCAAACTAAAGGGATAAAAAAAGTCTGCAAAAGTCTCACACAAAGAGCTTTGGCATGGTGTTCATCATGTAGCTAATCCTAACATGCAGACATTTATGAGAGTAAAGTCAGGTCTTTGCCAGAGTGGGTTCCTTATTTGGGCAACTGGGTCAAATGAAGAAAGGCAAATGTAGGCTGCCAGAGTAAATAAGGAGAGGAAAAACAAAATGAACGAGACCTATCATTCATCAGTGGCTTCCCCCCAATATTCTTAGCCTCCACCTTATCTCCATCTTACTGGTAACACAGGAACTAGACTGAACAATCAGGTAAAAGGTCTCTACAGAAACTGAGGTAATATAGAAAATAAGAAAATAAAACATAAAATTGTAAATTTTCTTCCTAGAGGTAATTGAGATGATAGTTGAATAATAACGTAAGATCAGGTGAAGTCTAAAGACATTTTAGAAAAGCTGAATAAAGTAAGAAAACATCTGTTCACTGGCATCTGAATGTTAGAGAGACACCAAGACATGTGGGCCAAGTTCTGGAGAGAAGGGAAACACAGACGCAAGCTTGACATTTGGTGCAGCTTTTCTCCTTGGGGCATTTGCTGATTCAAATCTTACAGCCTAGGAGCTGAAAAGCCAAGGAGTTCAAAAGACTCTGACCACAGAAGCCAAACGGCAAGAGCTCAAGCTAAAGGCAACAACTAATGGAATGACAAGCTAAGTGTATCTTTAGTCTCACAGGGCTGCAGGAACCATTACATTTAAAGCCTAACAAATACATGGGTAGTTGGGAACAGGGAGAATCCAAACATTCACATGGTAATCCCAAAGGGCAACACCCGTAGAGGAAGGACAAGACAGAAATAGATCAACCTTCACACAGACTGAAAAACAGCTTTGAAAGAGCTCAAACTGAGAATGGACTAAGGTTACCAGTCGCTATAGTGACTGTCTGCCATGGGCAAAAGAAAATCTTTTCAAGAGAAAGATAACATCCAGAATGTGGAGGTATCTTTATAGTTTCCTAAAATAAGTTAAACCCAATTTTAATATAAAAAATAATTTGATATACCAGGAAAAAGACTAAATGATCAAAAGCTCAAAAAAAAAAAAGAAAAAAAAAGAACAAGAAAGAAAGAAGACAATATAAATAGACACAGAAGGAAAAGAGTTACCAGACGTTGGTTAAAAAAAAAACAAAACAACTATGATTAAACAAAGAAAATAGACACATGGCAAATAAGCGTATGAAAAGATGCTACACATTCCATGTCATCAGGGAATTTTAAATTAGAACAATAATGAGATACCACTACACACCTATTCAAATGGCTAAAATCAAAAAACTGAAATACCGAAGTTGGTGATGATGCAGAACAATTGGAATTCTCATTTGTTGCTAGCGGGATACTTGGCACTTTCTTACAAAACTAAACGTACTTTTACCATACAGTGATCTAGTAATCATGCTCTTTGGTATTTACCCATAGGAACTGAAAAGTTATGTCTGCATAAAAACCTGCACATGGATGTTTACAACAGTTTCTTTCATAATTGCCAAAATTTGAAATCAACCAAGATATTTTTCAATAGGTGAATGGATAAACAAACTATGGTATATCCGTACAAAGGAATAGCATTCAGCAATAAAAAGAAAAGGCTATGAAGCCATGAAAAGACATGGAAGAAGCTTAAATGCCTATTGCTATGTGAAAAGAAGCCAATCTGCAAAGGCTACATGCATATTATATGATTGCAGCTATATGAAATTTAGGAAAAGGCAAAACTGTGGAGACAATCAAAAGATCAGTGGTTGCCAGAGGTTGTGGGGAGGGAGAAAAGGATGGGTGAAGCCCGGAATTTTAAAGGCAGAGAAACTCCTGTGTATGGTTCTGTAATGATGGATACAGGTTATTGCACATTTGTCAAAAATCATATAATGTACAAAACAAAGAGTGAAGTCTAAAGTAAATCATGGACATTAGTTAGTAATAATGTATCAATATTGGTTCATTAACTATAACAAATATATTATGCTAATGTAAGATGTTAATAATAGGGGAAACTGGGTTGAGAGGTAAGGAAGTATGAGAACTCTGTCCTTTCTGCTTAATTTTTCTGTAAACCAGAAACAGCTCCAAAATAGTCTATTAATTTAAAAAACAAATCTAGACCTGCATACAAAACTTGCATGTAAATCCAACCACAGCAGCATTATTCATAAGAACCCCAAAGTGGAAATAACCCAAATGGCCATTTACTGTGAATGATCAATGAAACACAGTAATATCCACACCATGGAATATTATTCAGCCATAAAAAGAAATCAAGTACTGATACATGCTACAACATAGATGAACCTTGAAAACATGCTAAGTAATTGTATGATTCCATTTGTATGCAATGTCCAGACTAGGCAAATATGTAGAGACAAAGTATATTAGTGGCTGCCTAGGGTTTGGAGAAGTGGGGGAGTGAGTGACTTATAGTAGATTATTTTGGGGGGGGGTGGATGAAAGTTTTACAATTGATTGTGGTGGTAGATGCATAACACATTAAATTGTACACTTTAAATAATATGGAAAGTAAATTATATCTCAATGAAACTATTATTTAAAATTATGATTTTACAGAAATTCAGTCCTTAACTCTATTATGTATCTATCTATCTATCTATCATCTCTCTATCTGTCTATCTATCCATCTATCTATCTATCCCTCTATCTATCTATCTGTCTATCTCTTTATCTATCTCTCTATCTATCTGTCTGTCTATCTATCTGTGTATCTATCTATCTGTGTATCTATCTGTCTATCTCTCTGTCTATCTCTCTATCTATCTCTCTGTCTATATCTGTCTATCTATCTCTCTGTCTATCTATCTATCTATTTCTCTATCTGCCTATCTATCTATCTCTCTGTCTATCTATCTCTCTATCTCTCTCTATCTATCTGTCTATCTCTCTGTTTATGTGTCTCTCTATCTATGTATCTATCTGTCTGTCTATATATTTATCTATCTCTGTGTTTATCTATCTCTCTACGTATCTATCTGTCTGTCTATCTAGCTATCTATCTCTCTCTCTGTCTATCTATCATCTCTCTATGTATCTATCTATCTATGTATCTATCTATCTATATCTACCTGTCTACCCATCTATCCTTATGTATAGAACAGTAACAATGGCTTATAAGTCACTTTCCTACATTATTTTATCCTTCCAAAACTCTTGAGAGGTCAATAGGCCATAGGAAAAGCATTGAGTTTACTGAAACACTTGAAGGTTGAATTAACTGTTTGTGATCACTCAATCAATAAATGGTGATGCAGGGAATTCCACACACATCTTCTCTGTCCTCCTTTCCTCCTTCCCTCCCTCCTACTTGCTGACTCTATTCCAGCCACATTATTTACTAATTCTTCCCTGAGGACACTGGCATCCTTCCTCTGGGCCTTGCAGAGGTTATTCCCATGATCTGGAATGCTTTTCCCTCAGATGTCTGACTCATCTGCCTCCCTCTAGACTGTTCAAATTCCACTTTCCCAGTAAGACTTATCCTGTCTACCGTTTAAGTTGAAAGCCTTGCTTCTCTCTGCCCACAACCTCACCTCACCATATAATGCTTAACCTCCATAGTATTTATTACTGGCGAACCTACCAGATAATGTACATGGGTTTCTGTTCTCCCCTCCAACTGGAAGATAGGCTGCACAGACTCAGGAATTTTGCCATTATGAAACCTAGTGGAGGCCCAGCAGAACTCTAGGGTCAGCCAGAACTGGGCACAATTATAACTCTTGTCATTTGATATTTTAGTGGGTTAGCTCAGAGCCAAGCCAATTATTAAAGAGGATCTTTTCTGCTATTTTAAGCAACATGGTACATTTGAGGTCAACTTAAATTTTCAATAATTACAGAGCAGGTACGAACTCTTCCTTTGTTTCTCCAGACACATGAACCTGGATGCCAAATCCACCCTCTCTGGGTGTAGTGGGAATGTATGAAGATGACTGGCCTAAGTCTCAATTGAATAAAAAGATACCCCAAAAGACATTTCAACATTTTCGAAAAGTTCAATCATAAAGTGTGGTTCCTTATCACACATCAGGGATTATCTAGCCTCCAGTGTAGTTTTTTTTTTTTTTTTTTTTGCAGTAAAAATATGTCATTTTATATTTTAAATTTGCATTATGAAAATAAGTCTGTACACGAAGTAATACATATTTAATGAATATGAATCATGTAAATTTGGTCATGGTATTTAAAGTTGGCTTTGGCTTTGAAGTATTTTTAAATTCATAGAAAATATTGAACTTCTAATAAAATAAATAAAACATTTTAATAATTGATATTAATAATCAACTTCAAAATCTCTTTGCATTTTCTGTTCAATTTTAAAAGAGAAGTCACTTTCAGTAGTGTTCCAAAGTGAGTGATTGATTGCACCTTCTATGATGTGAAAAAAGATCCGACTGCCATTAGCTGTTCTTAAGTGCTGAACATAACTGAGAGAAATTGTAACAAGACACTCTCTGTCACTGGCAGGAAATCCATCTCTCTCCTTTGCGGGGGCAGTCCCGTGCTCATGTTTTAACGGACGCGAATGCAAACCGTGGTTCTCACGTGACTTTCTGAAGAGCCCCCGCAGCAGGCCCAGGTACCTTGAGTGGACTAAGTCTCACTTTATGGCAATGGCATCAGATGGTGGCTACAGAAGGTTGCCGACGTCCCTGTGTGCACTTACAGGCTCTGCAGACCGGGGGACGAAAGGACCAAGGAATTCTGACTGCCCTCAGGAATCCCAAGTGACTGGAGGGACACAGCGTCAGGGCCCCAGGCAGTGTCGCCCACTATTCAGGAGGTAGGCGGAGGCTCCGCAGCTTCATTTCGTCCAGTCCCTTCCAGTATTTAAAATTGTTGTCAAGATGCTGCATTAACTCAGGCAGGTCTACAAAGGCGTCCCAAGCAGCAAACATGTCTGTGATGAAATAGTCAATGAAAGAGATTTGGGATTTGGGGATGCTGCAGGTATTTCTGTCAAAAACTGGCATCACCACAGGCAAGTCCTGTCGCTTCTCTTCATCAGTCTGAGAAAAACATTCTTCTGAGATACATGCGGCCCACTCAATGCACTGCTCCAGGGGTCAGCAGGGATTGGACACATCAGCACACTTAATCAGTCAGGGTGAGTCACCCCAACTCTCCCTCCTCTAGACCTTAGTTCCTCCTGATTGTCACTCGTTACACTGAAAAAAGATTTCAGGAGTCAGCACATGCAGCCATAATGTGTGCCTAATTCCACATCCCAGTCACTGGGACACAAAATTTTGGTGTCTTAAGTCTGGCTCACACATCACCACTCACATACGTCAGTTCTTCCTCTACAGCTGAGTCAGTGAGTAAAGACACATAAACAGAAGCAGATTACTATGAACAAGGTTTTATTGACATATATGTATGTACATAGAGCTGGGAAAGAGAAGGGCCCATTGAGGCAAATGCATAGGGGCAGAAGAAGCATCTGAAAACAACAGTGGGCATCTTGCCAGTTCCAAGTCTAGGGAAAACTGGCCAGGAGCTTGGGTCCGCCAAGTTAACAGTCAAGCCAGGGATGGCACAGTGGATGATACAGCCAGCTCTCTTCCATTCTCCTAACTGGAGCTTCTCAAATCTGGTGTAGTTCTGAAGTGGGCTCATATGCTCCTCACCCTCCAGCACACACACACACACACACACACACACACACACACACACACTCTTGCACACCCCTGAGGTGTGGCCCTCCGGCTTGCTGTAGGAAGAGAGTAGGTTAAGTTTCACTTCAAGGGGCTGAGCCGCTTTCCAGTGAGGCAAAGTCCATTCATGGTGACACACAGTTTGCAGAATAAGATCTGCTCTTCATTTGTTGAGTTTCTTCATAGAAGAAAGGAATTCGCTGGTGGCTCCTATGAAGCCCTGGGCAGGTTATGAGGCTGCCAGACTCCTATGAGCACAGGCACAGCTGCCCTGACCAGGAGCCTCCAAACACAATGCTGGCTCGTCTAAGTCAGAGGGGTGTCCTGACTTGGGGACCCCAGTGTTCTTTCTGAGAGTAGAGGTTCCTCTCTAAATATGGATGGTGCTATCTCCCATGGCACCACCTGGGTTTTGACCGGGGGTGGGGGGCAGGTGCTTTGTATGAATGTGGCACCAGAAGTGTATCCAGTCACAGCAGGTGTGGTGCTGTCCCCCATGCCCCACCCCCCGTTCTCTGCACAGATGGGTTCCAAGTCTGATGGTAGTTATTGACACAGGGCCTCCCAGCACCAGTGATGCTGTGCCCTCCATCCACACCACCTGTGTATTGACCAGGTGGGTCTCAGTTGTAAGCAGGAATACCAGGTCCTCCAGTCATGGGCATGATGTTGTTCCCTCCTAGACGACCACCACCTGGATTGTGGGCAGGTGGGCCCCTTGTGCTTGGAAATAAGGTAGAACTAGAAGTGTGTTGAAACCCACGGGTGGTAAGCACACTTGCAACTCCAACAGATGTGGTGTGCTCTGTTAGAAGGTGGAAACTGACATGTCCCTTGACACAGATTTCTTCTCCTTGGTGATGGAACTTTTTTTTTTTAATTTATTATTATTATTTTAAATTAATTTATTTAATTATTTTTGGCTGTGTTGGGTCTTCGTTTCTGTGTGAGGGCTTTCTCCAGTTGCGGCAAGCAGGGGCCACTCTTCATCGTGGTGCGCGGGCCTCTCATTATCGCGGCCTCTCTTGTTGCGGAGCACAGGCTCCAGATGCGCAGGCTCAGTAGTTGTGGCTCACGGGCCTAGTTGCTCCGCGGCATGTGGGATCTTCCCAGACCAGGGCTCGAACCCGTGTCCCCTGCATTAGCAGGCAGATTCTCAACCACTGCGCCACCAAGGGAGCTCCGGTGATGGAACTTTTAAAAGTAGATTTTCTACGTCCAGATGGGCCCTGTGTGCAGTGACGGCAAGTGGAAACACTAGGGCCTCCCATCGTGGGGATGGTGTTGTCCCCTGCCATCACCGTACCACCTGTATTCAGCCCAGGTAGGCCCCAGGTATTTGGATTTAAGGTGGAATCAGGTATGTTCCCAAATGCTGGGATGGTGCCTGCCTCTCCTACTGCAGCAGCCTTGCCGTGGTCAGGTAGATGGCAGGTTGTCTGGCCCAAAGTAGGAACAGAAGCGGTGCTGAGTGCCCCAAAGTTAAGTGGTCTGGATGCCTCTGAATGAGTGAGGCCTGGTGCTGACACACCGACTCCAAGGCTCCCACCGGCCATAGGGGCTGCAGGTCCCATGAACAGTGGGCCCGGTGTGGTGTCGGCAAAGAGTGAGCTACTGTCCCCAGTACTGGGCATCCTGGTGGCAAGTCCAAAGCCAGTAGCAATGGACACAGCCCTGGGGAGAATGCCTGGGTTGTCGCCAAAGGCCGGCTGCGTGTTGCTGGTGGTGGCGAATAGGGAAGCTGGCAAAGCTGACTGCATGATGCTGACTCGCGGTGGCTAGGCTGCAGGAGCGACTAGGACTTTATCTTGTGCTGAGGCTGCTGGGTTTCCCAATAGAAAATAATTGTTAGGCCTCTGCCCATCGTTGGCCCCCAGTTTGGCCTGAGACGGGAGACCTGGGTCCAAGGAAGCTTGAAGTGTCGGTCTTATCTGTTGACCACGTTGCAGGTAAATGTGTCGAGGCATGGGCTGAGGCATTGCTACTACTGGGTGGCGTGTTCCCAGAACTAGGAACAGCCCTGTGAAATGGCTATTAGTTCTGCCTGGAGACAGGGGCAGACTGGAAAATGACAGCGTGGGAAGGAGGTGTAGTGTCCATAGGTACAGTGTCAGAGCTGCTGCCTGCTGAAGCACCGGTGACGGAATGGGGGGCTGGGGAAAGCAGGAGCCGAATGGAAAATGACAGCCTGGGAAGGAGGTGTGGTGTCCATAGGTACAGTGTCAGAGCTGCTGCCTGCTGAAGCACCGATGATGGCTGAAGCCGTAAATGGGGGTCTGGGGAAAACAGGAGCCAAATGGAAAATGACAGCCTGGGAAGGAGGTGTGGTGTCCATAGGTTCAGTGTCAGAGGTGCTGCCTGCTGAAGCACCGATGACAGCCGAAGCCATAAATGGGGGACTGGGGAAAACAGGAGCCGAAGCTGTAAATGGGGGGCTGGGGAAAACAGGACCTGAAGCCATAAATGGGGGGCTGGGGAAAACAGGAGCTGAAGCCGTAAATGGGCGGCTGGAGAAAACAGGAGCACCAGGGAGAGAGGCCCTCTGCTGCCCATCAGAGGTCCCAAATATGGGCTGAGGGTTGGTTTGGGGGCCAAAGGGATGGTTAAAAATTGGGGTGGCACAGGGGACCATCAGCACAGGTGGGGTGATGGACACTGGTACCCCTGCAGGGTGCCTCTGCTCCACCCTGAAACCTGGGGGAGACCTAAAAATGATAGCTTGGGAAGGAGCAGTAGTGTCCGTGTAGACACTAGGCTGCAAGGTCAAACTTCCAGATGCCGTGACCATGCTGGTGGAAGGGATTGCCATAGAAGTCATGGGCTGCCCAGTTAAAATAGGGGGATTGATGGTAGGGACTGGAAGAGGGGTAGGTAAGTATAAAGGAGGGGCAGAATCTACACAGATGGGTGTTGGGGGTTCCTTTTTGTGGGATGGTGGCTGGAAGGAGAAAGCTGGGATGCTAGGAGGTGTGGGGAGGTCAGAAATAAGAGGTGTTGTGGCTATGACTGAATTTGGAATTCCCAAAATGGGATCAGAAGCTGAAGGAGGAAGAGAATCAGCAGGACTGGCAAGAGGAGGGGACTCAGGGACTGTGTATCTTGTTTCCTGATCAGTATTAGGTGTCAGGGAAGGTGGAGGGACAGACAGGATGGGGGACGTGGAATATAGGTCGGCCAAGTCGGTGGTAGTAGCAGGGACCTGCAAAGTGTGAGTGGCCGGGGGCAGGGAGTCTGCAGTCTGTGAGGCAGGTGGGGAGAGAGAAGGGGCAGGCTGAGGGGCACTGCAGCCTTCCTTGACCTTCCTTATATTATTCAGGATCTTGTTCCACTGACACTCAGTGTTCTTCTCCAAGGTGCCTGGGTTTTTGGCAGCAGCTAAGCGTGGAAGCTTAGGAGGAGGGGGCAGCTCACCTCGATCCCATGTCAGTGCCTCGGTCCCCGATGGGGGCGACCTCAGCCCTGGCAGCGGCAGAAAAAGCGGCAGGGGAATCTTCCGCTTGCAGGGCCTACTGCTGGTAGATAGAAGGGAAGAGGAGTTTCTTGTTGGGATGCGTGAAGACTCTTCACGCTGCAGCTCCTTCCCAGACATCAGTGAGCCTGGTGATTTGGGCCGGTGGTCTTCACCCAGCACTTTTTTTGTTGGCCTCTCCAGCAGCAGGGAGCAGCATGCGGTTGGGGCAGAGGACACCATGGCATGGGATGGGACCTTCACCTCCCTCTTCTCACCTCCTTCCCAGGCTGTCATTTTCCATTCTGCCCCTGTTTTCCCCAGCCCCCCTCTCCTCAGTGGGAGGTGACTAGATGGTACCGGCTTCCTGACATTGACTCCCTGCTCAGGGCAGATGGCAGGCCCTGGAGCAGCAGGGTGGTCCCGGTCAGATGTGGCAGCCTCCCAGGAGGGCAAAACCAGCGGGTGACAGCCCACCTAGGCCCCACGGCGGAGCGGGCGGCGGGGCGGCGGGGCCGGCGGCAGTGGCGGAGCCAGGTACAAAATTTGCATAGTAAATTGCCCATGTAGGACTGGTTGTGCGCCAAGCGATCCGAGAACAGAGTGTGAAACTGGGAGAGCTTCTCCTTAGCTTCACCTCCTCTCAAGGTCTAGCACGCACTGGACACTGGATGGCTCAGCCTGGCGCTTGTGACATGTCCATTTTATCTGTCACAGAGAAAGGGCGGGTGGGGCAGGGGGTGGGGCGGGGGGCGCATGCAAGCCCAGCCCGTGGAGAAACCCCGGCCCAAGGGCAAAGCGCGGGGCCCCATAGCCCGACCCCTTCTGGACTTTCTAGTGGCTGGGACTTCTCGCTGTGGGTGGCAGGTGTTTGGCACCGGATGGGCCACCATGCGGAGACTGTTGGGGACTGTGGAAGCCTTCTCCTGCAGAGCTCACCCTGCCTGGGCACCAGCTCTGCAGGCCCCTCAGCCCTGTGTATGTATCGGCCAGCGCTTCCCCCACAAGGGGCCCAGGGGCCAGAGCCTGTTCAGAGCTGAGTGCAGGAGGCACCCAGAGCTTGCCAGGCTGTGGCCAGCCTCCTCCAGGGACCTCCCCAGCTTCTCTGCGAGGCCTGATGACGGGAGCACCTTCTCCAGGGCTGCTCAGCTGCCAGCATCACCATGAGCCAGGCGGCGAAATATTCTGAGCAGGGGATGCAGAGCCCTGACCCTACTGGATGCTGCACCCCACGATGTCCCTTCCTGGCAGATAGGTTCTTCCTTCACTTCTTTTTCGAAATTTGGTAAAACAACATTTAAACCTTCGACTGTTCTTCAGGGTATACAGATGGTAGTGGCTTAGCTAGGATTCGAAGCAAGCCTGTGTGATTCCAGAGCTCGTGCTCTGGACTGTGGCGCCTCCTTATCATATATGCTTCATGTGTTACTTTTTTTTTTTTTTTTTCTTGTAGTCCTTATGGTACTTAGCCCTAAGTGCCATACGTGTGATGAACACATACACTGCCCTGTAGGAGGTCTTCTTTTGTTCAACGCATGAATTGGTCATCCACCACACTGGGTTCTAGTCTCAGAAAATACAGGTCAGGGAGCACCAGTTGTCAGCATAGCAGCACCCCACATTTCTAATTGAGGCTTGTAGCCCAGATTTTCCCTTTGGTCTAGTTTGAAGGATCCAGATATGTAAAGATTATATTCTAGATAAATCATGGGCTATCCGGAAAGAAATTCACCAGTTAATTATTCCAGTTTCTCTGGCCTTCCTGGAGTATATCCAGTAAGGCATCTCATCCATGTCTGGAAAGCAAATATATCATTTATTGCAACTTCATCGTGGAGCAATGTATTGGTTTAAAGTACGATCAACACAATTTGGTCATTGTATGCCAGCTGGGTCCACTGTTTACTACACATATGTAACTCTAGCGATTCTTGTGCCCAAGAGAGGAGACACACTCTTGGGTGTCTAGGGCGAGGGAAACGTGTTGTTATTCAGGAGCTGGAAGCTTCAGCATGACAGGAAAGAATTGAAAAGTCCTGGTCTACACATCACTTTACCTTGTTTGAAACTTGTTTCTTTTGCTTGCTTCATTGGAGTGTTTTCTCTCTCCTGGGACTGACATTGTGTGTTATGTATCACGCATGTGACATGTAGAAGTTTCAGAACCCAGAGTCATATAGATCAGTAAAAATTTATTTATATATATTAGTTTAAAATCTATTGAAAATAACACTGGGCATAATTCATATATTCCAAAATTAGTTTGACCCTCTGCCCATGAGATTCTTTTTATGATATGTGACAGCTAATTTGGACTTCCATCCCCAATAAACTTTGAGGTTTGAGGACACAAAAGGTTTTGCTCCGACCTAAATTCTGTCTGAAAAAAGGGGGTAAATATTATAAGCCCTTTCTAACCTCTCCAGGAGCAGAAATGATTTACAGCTGTGGCATTGAACCATAATTCCTTGATCTCATTTGAGAAGAGTTCAGTAAGAAACAATGTCTTGATTTTTGTTTTGTTTGTTCCCTGTTTTCTTGTCTTGCTTACCAACAATCCATTGTAATTCATGAGTTAGTATGGCAGCAGGCTGAGTGTTCCCTGGAGCTCATTAAATGAACTTTTGTTCCTAAAATGATTTTTGTCTCCTTGTTTTCAGCCCCTCTTCTTTCCTCTGCCCTTTACTATAACCAGAGTTCAGCAAAAGCTGACTGGCTTTGTGCAGACTCTACTTAGGGTAGTCTTTTCTTAATTATTTTATTCATGGTTCCTCCATTTCATTGTTTGCCTTCTCGAAATGTGTTGAAATCTTTCTGTGGTTGATGACTTCCACAGTGTCTTGGCTTTTATTGGTTGCTTAATTTTGGTATTTCTGCAGTTTTAGTTAAATATGGTTTCAGGAGGAACAGAAAGTAAAGGTTTCCTAGTCTGCCATCTTGAGCTGAAAATCCCTGTTGATTTTAGCATCCAATGTTCCCATGGAAAAAAACCCAACCTTGGCATTAATAGATGTAACACTCAAGATTTCAGCTTTTCTTGAGCAATCACTAAGGATTTAATATGTGGTCATTTCTAATGGGAAAATAATAACTATCTCATGGCATTGCTTTGAGGATTAAATTAGATAATGAGTATGAAATTGCTTTGTAAGGTTTAAAAATCTATAAAAATGCTTTTTGTTATTATTTGATTTGTTGCTATTTCAACTTTAGCTGACAGTTGTTTACGACCTTGCTTATGTGAGAAAATGCCTTCTGGTTTATTGTGTTGAAAGCCAGAATATATTTTTCAATAGCTCAATGGAAATGGCATCATTTGTGAAGGTTAAGGGTGAAGGCATAAATGTTTCTTGACACCTATCACTTTACAATGTTTTCAGGAACTAATTGACTCATGTATTCCTCTTCCAAATTTTGCTGAGGACCTCCTACCAGCCAGATGCCTTCCATCAGGTGTTGGAAAGCATTTTCTGGATTTTAAATGTCTTAGGCTTTGTGGGCCATATACAGTTTCTGTAACTTCTCCTCCCCTTTCTTCTTCAACAACCTTTCGAAACGTGAGAACCATTATTAGCTCACAGTCACACAGATCCAGGCTGAGCGCCTGAATTGATTTGTGGCCAGTATTTGCCGATCCCTGCTCTGCGTCCTCACTGAGGAGGAGGCGCATTTTTGAGTAAATCACTTCTTTGAATCAACTGTTGGTCTTCTGGGGCTTGTCCTTATTCTCCTACATTCTCTAATCAACATGGCATCCAGAGAGATCCTATTAAAACATAGGTCAGATCATGTCACTCAAGTCTCTTCAGTGGCTTCTTCACAGGAAAAGCAAAGTCCTCAAAGTGCCTCCACAGCCCTAGAAATCTGGGCCTCTGTTTCCTCTCTGACTGTTTCCTTCTCCTCTCCGCTTTGCTCCCTCTGTTTTCCACACACTGACATCCTTTCTCCTCCTTGGATACTCCAAGCCCACTCTTGCCTCATTGCCCTTCCATCTGACTGTTCCCTCTGCTTGTACTATTCACTTCCCAGATATGCACCTTGCTCCCTCTCACAACCTTAAGTTCCCTCTTAAATTTTATCTTCCCCAGAAAGCCCTCATTGATCACTTAGTTTCAGATCGCAGCCTCCTCCTACCAGCTAACAATCTCCATCTCCTTTCCTTGCTTGCTGTTTTTCTCCAGCACTTACCTGATATACTATTCTATCCATTTATTTAATTTTTATTTACATATTTATACTTACGATTTTATATTTGCTTATTTACTTTTGTCTCCCCCCTCAGCTCGAGAGAGGGTATATTCATCTGTGTTAATCACTGCTGTGTTTCCTGAACATGCCTATAAATCATACTGAAGAATGGTGCCTGAAATTTGGTAAGGGATCAATAAATTTTCTTGGCTGAATGAAGAAATGTGTTCATAAATTAATGAACAAATCTTCGGGGCTTCTGAATTGAGGACTAATGGGAAGAGGAAGGCAAATGTTTGGGACAGTGTATTGCAAGAAGTAGTATTTGGAGTACTCTGATAGCTATCCTAATAGATAAGATTGTGTTCATTTAAGTAGTTTTAATGGGAGAGCTGGGAACTAG
Source organism: Balaenoptera borealis (assembly GCF_965194805.1). Classification (NCBI taxonomy): domain Eukaryota; kingdom Metazoa; phylum Chordata; class Mammalia; order Artiodactyla; family Balaenopteridae; genus Balaenoptera; species Balaenoptera borealis. Next base: position 36,003,733 of record NC_138860.1, on the reverse strand, counting down.
GGACACACAGCATCAAGGTTTTTATAATGCATTCTGTAGAGTTCTTTTTAAGTGTGTACAAATATCATTGAAAATATATGCATACATATACACCTCTGTTACTTTATTTAGTGCTTTACAAGAGCCCCTCAAGGAAGGGGTAGTAGCAACTATCAGTATCCTTCCTTTATGATGAGCTTAATTTATTGAAAGTTACATCATAATTTATTTGTAACTGTGAAACTAGGCTTAGTTATTGAGTAGACCCTCCCTAGAAACCTATGACATTAATAAAACCAACAAAAATTTGTTCAGTTTCCAATGATACACACACTACAGACTCAATTATGGTCCATCCAGTTTAATGAAGGGAAGAAGTGATTTAACAAATACAGAGCGAACAGAATATTAAGTTTTGTCCTCCATTAATATTAGTAACGGATAAAGTGGGCTCCAACGCCTTCAAGGTAGCTTGAGACCATCATCTCTGTGTCACGGGCAGGGGGATGTTCAGCCAGGATGTCTTTCTCTGTCACTGAGAAAAATTTCCATAATGTATAATGATACTTACTGAAACAGATATGGGGCATTTGGGTAATTAGGAATCCGTGAGCATATTTTTCCGGAAGCCTTGATTACAAAATGAAGACAGTAGATTTGGACACTTTCAGCTATGAAGAAGTTGTTTGGATATTCATCTTTATGCCGAATGAAATAAGCTTATTTCATCTCTGCAGCTTCCCATATACCATTTTCCAACCTCTGTTTTGTGCTTGGAAAGACTCTTAGAAATTGAAAATCAAGTTAAAAAGTGAGTGACAACTTAAATGATATATGGAATATTTTGCTGATGTACAAAAGAATGCAGAATTAAATATGACCCAGTTCATATGTTAATTTTATTTTAATGTGTATGTTGAGGTGGAGTTTTCAAGGTACCAGAAAACAAGAATTCACCCATCCTGTTTGGAACTGCAGCACACACACACCTTCAGTTACCAGTTCTGTTCATTCCACAGAATCATCTTTAGAAAACATACTGTTCTCTATGTACCTGGTATATATCCCAATTAGTTTGAAGAATTTCCCAGATACTTCTTAATATGTAGTGCTCCAATTCTAATCTTGCCAAGTCCTGTACCAGTGACACAGCACACAGGAGTTTTATTTCTCTGGGTTGTTCAGAACCCAATGAAAGAACAATGGAATGGGATCAAAGAGATCAGGGTTTTTGTCCCATATTTACCATAAAATAATTGTGTCCTCTTGGGAAAATTATAGTCATACTAGGTCCATTTCCTTTACTTTGACAGAGCTGCACTAGATGACCCCAAATAACATTGCACTTTTTGCAGTAGTAGCTTAGATGTTATTGGCTTTCTGAAACAAATGAAGACAATGACACATGAAGCTGTGCAACATCTCTGTAACTATGTTTTCTTAGAGTTGCCTCCATTTTACAGATGATAAGATGACTGTGCATAGAAGTAGATGTTTGGAACCAGCGGTTCCAAAGTAAATGGAACTAAACCACAAGTTTCCTTCCTTCCTGAAGCTCACTTAGCCAAAACGTAGGCTTCTGAATATTAAGCTGTAAAGCATATTATCAGTATAGTTTAAAAGAAGCTATTGTTCTAGGATTTCCAATTAATAGCAGGAGGTTTTGAAATTCTTAAAAGATCATCTAATTTTGTGAGATTTACAGCTCTATTTTCCTGTCAAGCAAGTTGTATTAGTGCCAGATAATCATCTGAGCTTCTGGATGCTTCTCTGAACCTCTTGAATTTTTCTTCTTGCTATCTGAAATTCAGGCCAGATAAGCACTTTTCTAGAGCGTATGTACAGACTTGTGTATTTTTATATAGGAAAGCGATGCAGTGAGTCAGGTCGGGGGTTAAGCCCTCATTCTCAGAGTGGTATTGAGCTCCTGGTGAAATATAATTATCATTTCCTCAGAATCGAAAAGCTGTTATCTCTAGTTTTTAATCCCATTAACTATTTATACATTTACATATGATACATATATTTATTGTACCTATTAGGTGTGTTCTCTTTGGGAAGTACAAAGCTCTTTGAGACATAGGTTGTTCATTTTTTTTGTTTTCCCACAAATGCTGTGATCTTTTGAGCAGGAAGGTCTATATTTTACTAACATCTAGAACCAGCCGTTAACACGGTGTCTAAGATGTAGTCAATAAATATGAAATAGATAAATGAACATATTTTTAAGGAAGGGCCAGGACATGAACAAATAGAAAATTTTCATTTTCAGTCACAAAGCAACCACAGACATAAAAATGATACAGACGACAAGTGCTACGGTCATTCAAGGAAGGCATAGAATAGATACAACAAGGATCTCCTCTATGGCACAGGGAACTATACTCAATATTTTGTAATAACATCTGTATGGGGCACCTGCTCCACACCAGGCCCTGTGACAGGTGCTTACATACTTTCCCTTTCCCCCATCCTATGGGGAAAGTACCTCTGCTATATATTTAACATTTGCCTCCCCCAAAATTCATATGTTGAAATCCTAACCCCCAAGGTGATGGTATCAGGAGGTGTGGCATTTGGGAGGTGATAAGGTCATGAGGGTAGAGCCCTCATGAACAAAATTAGTGCCCTCATAAAAGAGACCCCACAGAGGTCCCACGACTTTTCTGCCATGGGAGGTTACAGAGAAAACACGCCAACTGTGACCCAGGAAGAGGATACTCACCAGACAGTGAATCTGCTCACACCCTGATCTTAGACTTCCAGCCTCCAGAACTATAAGAAATAAATTTCTGTTGTTCATAAGCTACCCAGACTCTGGTATTTTGTTATAGCAGCCCAAATGGATTAAGATAACCTCTGTCCTTAGTTTTCAGATCTAGAAACTCAACTCTGTAGAGGTTATGAGGACCCTAAAGCCACTCAACCAGGCAGAGGCAGATTTGAAATTTAAGTCTCCAAGTCCACATGTAAGTCTATCAGACCCTGTCTCCAGACACGATGTCATGAACAAGAGCTAATGCAGCAGAACAAAGAGTTTACATGCAGCAACACAATTAGCAAACAAAGTAAGAATATAGTAGACCGACTGTTTTTGTCACCCAATAGCCATTCACCACTCTTCCAGCTGAACAGAAGCCAGGCCCCGTGGGCACATTCAGCCCTGCTGTTTTCACTTCCCAGATTTGAGGGGTAGAAAATTATTATCCCTCCTGGCCATCAGCACCCTGACCTCCACCGCCCACGGGGCCAGCTTCAAGAACGGCTGGATCCACCTGTTCAAATGAAACAGGTCTGCTCTCTGTGGTGTTGGCTTCTAATTCAAGCAGCTCTCCCCACATGATAGCAAAGCTGGCTCCCAGCAGTTGCAAGCATGAATCCTACCAGCCTAGCAGTCCCAACAGATACCTTTTAAGTATTTTTTCCCCAAAGCCCCAGTTAAAAGTCCTAGGCTGATTCCAATTTGACCTGCTCTGGACATTCTCTTTAGAACCAAGAAGGTTGCCAGACACAATACAGGATGCCTGCCTCGTTAAAGCTGAACTTCAGATAAACAGTAATTTTTTTAGTAGAAGTATGTTGCAGGCAATACTGAAGACACCCTTAAAAGTCGTGGTTTTCATCTGAGGTTCAGCTTTAACTGGGCGCCCCGCGTGGGCTTTGCCGCCTGTGGTCGCTCTGTTGACTCTGGCAACCTAACAGCCAGTCGTGGGCGCCGAGCGGGGTCGGGGGGTGGGGGTGGACAGTGGGGGACTGTGGCCCGAGCCGGGTTGCACACCCAGCCCACAGCGTGCAAAGAGAGAGGGGCAGTGTCGTCTCCGCTGCAGGAGCTGAGACGGGGAGAAGGGGAGCGCCCCAAAAGGAAACCAGCTGCCTCTCCCAGGAGAGAGGAGAGGGCTGTTCAGCAGCCAGAAATAACAGAGGAGCCCGAGCACCGGAGCGGCGGCCTCTGAGGACGAGGCGCACACGTTTCTGGTGGGCGAGGGGCCCGCGGGCCGTTCCGTGGGGAAGAGAGGAACCCGCGGCGGCTCCTCCGCCTCCCGAGCCTGTGTGTTTCCCTAAAAAAGCAGCAGCTGTGCAAACTGACGGTTCGCAGTTGTGATAAATCGTCTTAGGAAAGCACTCCGATTAAAGTCACATCTAACTAGAACGCAAGAAGTCATCCCTGAACAAATCAATTGCGACTGGAATTTGCGGAGCCTTTGAGGGGCAGCTCTGGGCGCTCACCCACCCCGCTGTTGTTTTGCTTTCCTCGCATGACGAGAGCCACTCACTGGGTCACGGGGACAGCGCGCTGTCTCAGCTGGGGAAGAGGCGCTTCCTCAGGACACATGCAAAACCCAAAGTGTGAAATGAGGCCTTTATTCCATTCCTTTGGGGGATTTCTTAATGACGTAAAGCCCAACTTGGTTTCAGAACTGCCTGTCATTTCCATGCTAGAACCTTCCTGGGGGGGTCCACCCAGCAGCGGGGTGTCCAGGCGCCACAGGGCTGTGCTCTCCTTCCCAAGCCAGTTCATCTCCATCTGTAGCATTTTCAGAGAAACTCATGGATAGGTTTTCTCCAACAGGTTCTTTTTCCTTCAGTTTAGAAAGTCATTCGCCTGCACAAAATGAATGGCCTGAAGACATCACTGAGCCTCTTTTACTCCCAGGGTCAGGGCCAGCACAGGCCCCAGACCACAGGGGCCCAGGGCCTCACAATGGGCTTCAGGCCGGCCTCCCCTCCCGCCCCTCCCACCCCGCCCTACCCCTCCCCTCCTCCCACAGAAATCACATCCCTTTCTCCAGACGCCCCACTTAAGCTTGATTTCCAGCAGGTCTTTACCTTGCCAGTTAGTAATTCGGGACTAATTAGATAATTGCCTTCATTTATGGTAGCAGTTGGTGGGGGGTGGGGGAATGAAATGGCTTTGCCCCTATTCTTGTTGGAAAAATAAATTACACCCACTGTCACTTGAGATCTTATTTTTCCCCCCAATCAAGCAAATAAGCAGCGTGGTTCATTTTCCCAGCATTCACTCCTCAACAGACGGCAGTGCCCTGGAACATGGCTTAGAGCTGTGTGGTCAGTGCAATTGTTTGGGGCTGTTTGTGCCGACAATGAGAGGAGACGCCTGTCTCCCAAAAGAAGAGCGGCCCTTGTCTTGCTTAGGCCAATGAGCTGCCCTGAGCGCTGCCTGCCTGGCTTCTGAGGAAGATGTACACTGTCATCTAGTGGAGATTGGGGCTCACTGCAGTGTGCTCGTTCTCCCCCTTTTCCTTCTGGCCGGTAAGGACAAGCAATAATGTTTCTTGTAAGTTCCTAAAAATAGGGACGTCTCTTTATATCACCAGGAGTGAAATGTTTGCCTCAATGTCTGTAATGAAAGTGCAACCCCATGCTTGCACAGCGTCTGTCTTGTCAGTAGCCCTCTTTCATCCCGATGTTTAGGTCCAAGACAGGATTGTCATTGTCTGAGCAATGGGTATCTCTGTGAAGCTGGGTAGTTCTCCCCTGTCCCAAGTAGTGTGGGAGGAGACAGTCAGCACCTTCACAGGCGCCTTCATCTCTGCAGCCTCGCCATCACTCCTCATCTCGCCCACAGCAAGCCCGATTCCAAAGTGCACAGGGTAGAGGTGTTCGAAAGTTGGCTTGCTCAACCAGGGGCATTGCCACTTCCCAGAGGGAGCCAGAAACACACCCACATCCTAAGACTCTTTTCAGTCTTGGCATTGAGGGGGTTCCCACTCTGTCTCCTGACTACACACAAGTCAGTGTCTTTTTCCTTTCCGCTCATTCTACCTACATGAAGAGCACGTTGATCTCCCCAGTTTTAACACAGGAACCATGATTTTCTTGGGTTTTGTGTACGGGGGGGAGAGAGAGCAAGTACATCCCGGTATGGAAGGGCTTGGGGCCATGGTTCTCAACCAGGGGCAATTTTGCACCCAGGAGACATTTGAAAGTGTCTTGGGACACTTAGGATGGTCATAGCTTAGCGGAGGCTAAAAGTCCTTCCATCACAGGACAGGCCCACAGCAAAGAAGCATCCAACCCCACCCAGCAGTCGTGCTGAGGCTGAGAAAACCTGGTTTAGGCTCACAGATATCGCCCTCCAGCAAGCCGATGAGAACACTGATTGTCCTCAAATGAGCCACACTGCAGAGGCTATGGATAGATAATTCATCCTCTCCCAAGTCAGTACTGACCACCGTTTTTCTTCTTTTAGACTCTTCCATTTTAAACATAATTTAGCTGTCTCTTTTTGCTCCCTCTGCTTTGCTGGGAAGAGAAAGGATTGGAAAGGGGGAGGGGAAAGCAACAGCAAAGGAGGATTAGAGGCCTGACCTGTTTCTCCTGGAGAAGCTGGGCACATTCCTCTCTCACACGTGCTTTGTGACTGAGCAGGGTACAATTAAAAGCACAATAACTTGCTTGTTATTCAAGTCAGGCATTAGTCCGGGTAATGGCGTGCTTGGTGGAGAGATGGATTTCCTTGTTAGGAGCTAAGCACAGGATTAGCTAAATTCTCCATGGAGAAATCTTGATTTGTTCAGGTCTTTCATGTTTTCTACAGAGAAGGGATTATGTCTTCCTAAAGAGGGGACTTGCTTAAAAAGCTACAAAGTATAAGAAAAGGATTTAGGGCAGAGGGGCCTGTGGCTACCTAGCTGAGGGGTACAGGGAATTTCAGAGCCAAGGATTATTTAAAGCCATAAAGTTCAAAAAATAATTGTTTAGGGGCTTCCCTGGTGGCGTAGTGGTTAAGAATCCACCTGCCAGTGCAGGGGACATGGGTTCGAGCCCTGGTCCGGGAAGATCCCACATGCCGCGGAGCAACTAAGCCCGTGCGCCACAACTACGGAGCCTGCGCTCTAGAGCCCACGAGCCACAACTACTGAGCCCGAGTGCCACAACTACTGAAGCCCACGTGCCTAAAGCCCGTGCTCTGCAACAAGAGAAGCCACCCAATGAGAAGCCCGCGAACCGCAACAAAGAGTAGCCCCCGCTCGCCGCAACTAGAGAAAGCCCGTGCGCAGCAACAAAGGCCTAAGGCAGCCAAAAATAAAAATAAATAAATTTTGAAAAATTTATTTTAAAAAAATTTGGTTTAGCACTACTGCATCAGTGCTGGCGAGTACACTGTAAAGGCAATTAAGCATGAGCTAATATTCATTTTACTTTGGCTAATTACTGCATGGATCCAGGAGAGGGAGAGGAAAGAAAACATGCCCCCTCCCTGGCAATCAGGGAGGACGTTGGTTTTGGTTTCTTTGCCTCATAGGCACGCTTATTAGTTGGGGTGCCCAGAATCCAGCCATCACGAGGGCCTTATTAGTTAAAACACAGGAAAATTGTTCTCTCAAGGCAGAACAGTGAATGCTCTGCTGTCCCAGTGACCAAGCAGAAGCCACTATTAGTTTTAACTTCATCGATTATTGTTAGCCAGAGAGGACATGACATACACAGTCCTGACTTCACCCATGTGCCTGCTGAGCCTGGGTCAGGGGCTCTCAACCCAGAGCAACTCTGCACCCCTCCTCCCAGCTCCCCAACCCCAGGACAATTGACAATTTCAGGAGACATTTCTGCTTGTCACAGCTGGGGAAGGACTACTGGCATCTACTGGGCAGAGGCCAGGGATACTGTAGGAGTATCCTACAATGCCCAGGACAGCCCCACAGCAAAGAATTATCAGACACAAGATGTCACCAGTGGCAAAGGTAAGAGGTCCTGGTCTAGACAGAGGCAATTTCCTCTCCTTGAGTAGGTGAAGGTCTTCAGAATCTCTGCTTCCTCAAATACATAATGGACAAGTCATCAGATGACCATATTTCATGCTAACTAACACGCTTTTCTTCCCCCTTTTCTACACTGGGTATTCATTCTCCCAATTCAGGAAATCGAGTGACGCTAAGAAAAACTTGCCCTGGAAGAATGGTCTGCGGGGGCAAACCGAGACCCAAGTCGGTGCCCGCCCTCTCCTTCCTCGATTCACACACACACAGCCAAGAGAGAAGACAGCAAGTTTCTCTGCAATCCCCTGGTTCGGAGTTTTGAAAAGTTTTATTCCCTTTTCTGATATTACCCACTCCTCCCTGCATGAAGCACGTTCAGCGAAGTCATTTGTCCTGCAGCTTTACAGGAGTTAAGAGCCCGCAGCTGCGAGATACCCATTTCCTCCCTGGAGAATGAGGACTCCCCCTGAGGGAGGTTAATGCTCAGGACAGGAGCATCCGTGGAGCTGGTTACAGCCAAGGGGCTGTGACTCAGGACCGTCCCAGGCAGGCCATCAACTCTCTAGGAGAGCCTCAAGGATGCACTTAGCCTCCGTTTACAGGAGGTGAGGAGGGCAGAGTGCTGCAGACGGGGAGCGGGGCGGCCACACCCAGACTAAACCCTACCCGGCACCCTGCAAGAGACAGAAAACCTCTCCCCTCAGGTCCCACCAGCCCTGCTCTCCCCTTCTGTGCACCCTCTCCAAATGCGTTTTCCTGCTTTGCCCCTTCCCATTCAATTTGTTCTAGGTACAGCGGTCACGGTGATCCTGGTAAGTCCCAAGTCTGATCGTGTCACTTGGAGCTCAAAACCCTTCAGAGGCTCCCATCTGGATCCCCATAAAAGCAGTCTTCTCCCTCTCTCCCCCTCCCCATCCCTCTCTCTCTCTCTCTCTCTCTCACACACACACACACACACACACACACACACACACACACACACACACACTGTCCCTCCCCTTCCCTCAAGCCCTTCCAGACACACTGGCGCGCTATCCCTGGCTGTTCCTAGCAGCTCCCTCCCCATAGCCTCCCGCACTTACTATTCTCTCTGCCTAGAATGTTCTTTCTCTCTGTATCTACAGGGGCTGCTCCCTCCGGTCTGTCCACATGTCCCCTTCTAATTAGGGTAGCCTTCTTTCCCTTTGATGCTTTATTGTTCCTGTAACCTGCATCATCTGGTAACACGCTAAAAACTTCCATGCTTTTATTTGGGGGTCCTTCCCTACCCCACCTCTCACTCCCAAATTGCAAGGATCTCTGTATAACATTTTCACAGCTGTCTATCTCGAGGACCAAGTACAGTGCCCGGCTCCAGCAAGCACTCAGATATTCGCTGAAGAAATTAGGAAATGGACCAGGCTACTTAGCTTCAGAAGCTCTTTCATGGAAGTTCCCATCCCCTCCGTAACTGTTCTCAGCTAGTTGACTGAAGACTAGCACCCTGACAATGAGGCAACTCTAACTGTGAACGACAAAAATATTTACTGTGTCTCCGAGGGGCACTTGTGTTTGGTGGTTTTTTTTTTAAATAATTTTTTAAATTAATTTTTAAATTTATTTATTTATTTATTTTTGGCTGCGTTGGGTCTTCGTTGCTGCACGCGGGCTTTCTCTAGTTGCGGCGAGCGGGGGCTACTCCTCGTTGCGGTGCGCGGGCTTCTCACTGAGGTGGCTTCTCTTGTTGAGGAGCACGGGCTCTAGGTGCATGAACTTCAGTAGTTGTGGCACACGGGCTTCAGTAGTTGTGGCACATGGGCTTCAGTAGTTGTGGCTCGCAGGCTCTAGAGCACAGGCTCAGTAGTTGTGACGCACGGGCTTAGTTTCTCCGCAGCATGTGGGATCTTCCCAGACCAGGGCTTGAACCCGTGTCCCCTGCATTGGCAGGCGGATTCTTTTTCTATAAATTTATTTATTTATTTTTGGCTGTGTTAGGTCTTCATTTCTGTGTGAAGGCTTTCTCTAGTTGCAGCGTGCAGGGTCCACTCTTCATCGCAGTGTGGGGGCCTCTCACGATCGTGGCCTCTCTTGTTGCGGAGCACAGGCTCCAGACGCGCAGGTTCAGTAGTTGTGGCTCACGGGCCTAGTTGCTCCGCGGCATGTGGGATCTTCCCAGACCAGGGCTCGAACCCGTGTCCCCTGCACTGGCAGGCAGATTCTCTACCACTGCGCCACCAGGGAAGCCCCCGGATTCTTAACCACTGTGCCACCAGGGAAGTTCATGTTTGGTTTTTAATTGTAGTGAAATGCACATAAAATTGTATCATCGTATCATTTATGAGTGTAGAGTTTAGAAACGTTCAGGACATTCACGTTGTGCGGCAGCCAATCTCCAGAACTCTTTTCTTCTGGAAAAACTGGAACTCTCTGCCCTCCAGCAACCCCTACTCCCAGCCCCCAGCACCCACCATTCGACTTTCTGTCTGTATGAACTTGACCACTCTCGGTGCCTCATACAAGTGGAATTGACAGCATCTGTCTTTCTGCGACTGATAGGTTAGCATCATGTCCTCAAGATTCATCCATGTTGTAGCCTGTGTCAGAACTTCCTCTTTAAGGCTGAATAATATTCTGTTGTGTATACACCCCGTTTTGCTTATCTAGTCATCTGTCAGTGGGCAGTTGGGTTGCTTCCACAGTTTAGTCATTGTGAACAATGCTGCTATGAACCTAGGTATACAAAGTATCCTGGAAAACCTGCTTTCAATTATGTTGGGTATATACCCAGAAGTGGAATTGGATCATATGGTAATCCTACTTTTAATTTTGAGGAACCACCATAATATTTTGCACAATGGCTCTACCATTTTACATTCTCACCAGTAGTGCACAGGGTTCCAATTTCCTACGTCCTCATCAACCCTTGTTATTTTTTGTTTTCATAGTAGCCACCCTAATGTGTGTAAGGTGGTATCTCACTATAGTCTTGATTTGCATTTTCCTAATGATCGGTGATGCTGAGCATCTTTTGATGTGTTTATGGGCCATTTATGTATCTTCTTAGCAGAAATGTCTAATCAAGTCCTTTGCCCATTTTTTAACCAGGTTGTTTGCTTTGTGGTTGAGTTTTAGGAGTTCTCTGTACACTCTAGATATTAATCCCTTATCAGATATATGATTTCCAAACATCTCCTCTCATTCTGTGATTGCCCTTTTCCTCTGTTGATAGTGTCTTGATGCACAGATTTTTAAAAATTTTCATGAAGTCCAATTTCTCTATTTTCCTTTTGTTGCCTGTGTCTTCGGTGTCATATTCAAGAAATCATTGACAAAATCTAATGCCATTAAACTTTGGGGCACTTGTGCTTTTTAAAAGGACCTTTTAATGACAAGTTCCCCAGTTTGGGGAGTTCAGAGCCCTGAAACCTAACTGTAAGTGTTCCCAATGCAGAAAATACATAAGAACCAGAGTGCTTAATCAACATTTCTGTTGGCAAGCGAGGTCCCAAGGAGCGTGTGGAAGCACAGCGGAAGTAACATGGAGGACTTTTAGGAATGCTCTCTGCCACCTTTGTTTCCTCCCTCTTTCTCCATATATCCCTCCCATTTTTCCTTCCTTCCTTCCTAACAGATAACATGTCTGGGGCAGGATATGGTGAGGAAAATGCTTTTACCTCACTCCCCTATAAGAACACTGACCGCTCCATGAGTCTTGAAGAAACAATTTGCCTAATTTGGAGAGAAAAACTCCATTCAAGCCCTGCTGGGATTCAAGTTCAAATCTGCGTGACCACAAAACCCACGTTCATGGACCCACTTGCCTCTATTGCTTTTTTAAGCTATAGGAATGCTGGATGAGTAATGTTGTCTGTTATTAACTAGAAAAACATGATCCCCCTTTGAGCCTTCATATCATTACCTATAAGATGAAAATGGACAAGCACAGCACTTTTACAGTGTTACTTCTGAAATTTTCAGTGCTATCTTACATGAAAATAACATGAAGACACAGAAGCAAACCTGCCTGATTCTCCCTTATGCCTTGACTTCTTGGCCTGCAAAGAGGTCTCCAAGACCCTCCTTGGACAATCCAGGGTTCCGCCCAGCACTGAGCTAGATGACCACTGGCTCCCTTCCAGCCCAGTGAGTCTTTGCATGACTGTTTTGGGTTTTTTTCCCTAGACTCCCATTTCTTAAAAGTTTAAGAGGAGAGCCAATCACAGACCTCCATTTCACCCAAGGGCTGGCATGCCATGAGGTCACCAATATTTGTATTATGTACTGCTAAGAGATTAAGTGGCAGTATAATTTCAGAGAAAAGTTAGGTTCCCTGGAAGTCAGGAACCCCAGCATCCTGCCCTTAAACACTCGAATGACCTTGAGCAATGAAAGGTCTCCAGACCTTCATTTCTCATCTTCAAATGAGAAGACAAATTGGACTACATCACTGTTTCCTAAAGTGTGGTGTGTACACCGCTGTGGAAATTAAGCAATAGGGAGAAAAAAGTTAGGTGCTTTTATTTTATGTATATATCTATAAATACTTAAATAGCCTCTCAGCTCTACAGTATCTTAGCTATTATTGCTACAGCAAGGCTGAAATTGTTGACACACACACAAGCAAGACCCAATGCTAGTATACATGGTGAAGGTATCTCACCTTCAGGAATTGTCCTTTCCACCCAAACTGTCCAGAAGTATTGACACTGATGAAATGGATCGCTAGTGTGGATCCTCATATACCAAATTCCCATGAGCTTTGCTGAGAAGACCTCAGCGTGCATCAAAGCATCCCTTTGATGCAATGTGAATAAGGTTTAAAAAATTTATTAACGTGGTTAGTAACTGACTGCAGTTTGGGCAATCCCACGCTTGATTTCTTGGTTTCTTCCACTTCTAGCTGTCTTTGACGTGTGACATGTTGAGACGAAAGTCAGTGTGCTCTCTTCAGGTCAGTCTTAATCTATAACCTTTGTTATACACGTGTCTCATTAAGGACAAATTTCTAGTTCCAGATGGGGAATGTGGAGCAGGCTTTTTTCTCTAAATGAATGGGCCTCTACTCCAAGAACACAGACTTCACATATATGGGTATAAACACATACATACACCAAAGTCAAATCACTTTCTATCCCTCTATTCTCAGTTTAGGCCCTGAAGGTATTATTTACAGCCCAACACTTGGCCTGCAGGGAAGAATCTCATCCACCTGAGATCTTAGGCACAGTGCCTTCAATCCCCTCCTCTCTTTCTGTTAAATTTCTGCAAGGGCAGGAAGTACCAGAGTGATGCAGGGGTTGGCTGGAAAGTTGAGAAGAGGCCCCAAAGATGTAAGGATTAGGATGACCCTAAAGAACAGATGGGGTTTGGATAGTCGACACGGAAGCTAGAGAAAATTCCAACTGGGCAAGGAAGGAGTGGGCACTATAAATGGGGGACAGGGAAAAGACTGGAACACAGGGTTTGGACTGGGAAGCAAAGAAGATGCTATAAGGCAGGTTCGAGGGGTGGGTTAGAGAGAGCATGATGGCCCGCTAAACCTTTTAAGCTCCACTCTGTGCCACTTACGTGCTACAAAAGGATTTATTTCAGTGTGAGGTAAGATGTAAGTGCTGCTTTAAGAATTTAACTGAACCAAAATGACCTGGGGACCAGGATGCTAGTCTACTGTTATAGGTACTGTTCTCCTGGGGAAAAAAACCAACATAGAAAGGTGCATTAATCTGCTTGGGCTGCCATAATAGAATACTAGAGACTGGAGGCTTAACAGAAATTTACTTTCTCACAGTTCTGGAATTCTGCAGTCTAAAGTCAAGGTGCCAGCAGAGTTGCTTTCTTCTGAGGCCTCTCTTCCTGGCTTGCAGACAGCTGCCTTCTCACTGAGTCCTCACATGGTCTTACCTGTGTGTGTGCATGGACAGAGAGAGGTCGCTGATGTCTCTATCTTCTTATAAGGACACTAGTTCAGTCTGATTAGGGCCTAACCATTATGACCTTATTTAACCTTAATTACCTCCTTAAAGACCTTATTTCCTAATACAGTCACATTAGAGGTGAGGGCTTTAACACAGGAATTGGCGGGGGCAGGGGGGATACAATTCAGTTCCCAATAAATGGTGTGAACTTGGACCAAAGCACGTGATCACAATGGAAATGCAAGGACAGGACATGAGGGACTTTGGAAGGACGAAGAGAAGATAATTGTGAAGGGTAGAGAGGACTCAAAGACAGCACTAATGTTACCAACCCAAGCACATGGGGACTGGAGATGCCTTCCGGAAGAGCCCCCTCGCAGGGCTTTATATGTCATTATCCTCCTCCCCATCACTCTCTTCTGCAGGGTAACTCATGCATTTTCCAATGTAAGAGCAGCCTGTCTTTTATCAAACGAGAATCGTTAGGACCAAGTATAAAGAGTTTTTAGGATGGTACAATAGACTATAATTAAGGAAAATGGGATGGTATTAAATGAAGGGGATTTAGACTTCAGCAAAAAAAAAAAAAGACCATAATATTGAGCTCTGTTAGACAGGATAATATTCAGTTTCCCAAAGGAAGAGCTGACACATTCATTCAGCGATCCAAAGCCAGTTTCAAAATTGCACTCACGTGTGTTCGGCAAACCACTGTCAGAAGCTGTGAAGCCTCTTCCTTTTTTCATCTACCTCCCAAGGTACCTGAGATCCAATGTCACCAGCCAGACCATCGTAATGTCCCATCTGACTAGCAGTCGTGCTAGCCCTTAATCATTTACATTAAATGTATGTGCCATCAGAAACCTGAAGATCGTTCACAAGCTGGCTTTGATTGCATCCCGCAGAAGCAGACCCTAAGATGAGGATTCGTGCACGTGTTCCCAGGGAGACTGGCAAGGGGAGGGGGGAAGCAGGACAGAGACGAGATGAAGCCACGCAAAGATATATGGCCAGCAGGTCCTGCAGAGGGTAGTTCCACCACTCTGAAGTGCAAGTTGTGCCTCAGAGCTGCGGCCAAGGAGCTAGGCTTTCCTACCCCTTCACCTACCTGTCACTGGCTAAGGGCTACACCAGAGTGATTTGCAGGCACCACAGTCAACCTTCAGGCACTTCAGTTTCTCCAGGTGTTCAGACAAACTCCAGTAGCCCAAGTGCAGTTTTCCCCAGAAGAGTCCCAGGTACCTACTGTGGCAGTGAAAGCACATCAAAGCCAGTGGGAACATAAAAACTGTAAAAAGGAATTCAAGGGAATCTGGCCAAACACGCACACCCTAATTTCACAATTCCACTAAAATATAGGCAAAGGAAAAAGTCATGAATGGGCACAAAGATTTAACTGGGTATGCTTGTTGCAGTGCTGTTTTAAATGGATGTGTCAACTAGGATGCTTTTGGTTTCAAGTAACAGGAACCTCAACTCAAACTGAGCTCAGTAATACAGGGAGTCTGCCGGTTCACCTACTGAAAAGTTCAGTAGTAGTTCGAGTTTCCACCATGGTTCTACCTGGACTTCTCTGCCAGTTCTCCCAGTTCTGCCTTCCTCCATGTGCAGACTTTGTTCTTAACTTGGCTTCCACATGCCTTTTTTTTTAAGGGCTGCAGCTGTTAGAGGAGAGGAATTTTTTCCACTTTCCCTAGCCATAGAACACATAGAACATAGTACTGAGCTTCATTCCAGCGGAATTAACTTAGGTTCCTTGCTTGCTCCTGAACCAATACCTGTGGCAAAAGGGCATGGGGCCACCTTGGTTAGTTTACACCAAGCAGGGCTGATTTGGGGTGGGGAGGGAGAAGAGAAATCCTACCCTGACCACGTAGCTGATAGGCAGTGGACAAGGGGAAGTTCTAAATAGCCACTAGAGCCAGGCGAACGGAAGATAACCTAAAATGACTGTAAACTGGACACTGGTTTTACAATTTATCTTCATTCGGTGGAATACCACACATCCATTTAAAACACGTAGCAAAACAAAAAGATGTTCAAAACGTACTTTATATAGAAAGAGTAGATTATAATACTCTTGGAAAGACATACACCCATTCATTAACAGCCATTATCTCTATGTGGTGGCATTTTGTTTGGTTTTAAGATTTTCATGTTGAAATTTTACTTACCCATATTCATATTTTCCAAAATTGTATAATAAAATATTTTTCTTTGTAACAAGAAAAATATCCATTCCACTACCTTCATGCTTTTTAAGGGGCTGCATTTTTCTCATCTGCTTTTCCCGTTAAACTTCCAAAGTAGGTAGTGTAGCATTTATTCTTTTTTTAATAAAAGAAATAGGTCCAACAAAATTACGTGACATGCCCAAGTTCTCACAGCAAGTTATTATAGGAGTTGATGTTAAAAATCAAGGAATCTCGTTTTCTATGGCAATTGTGTTCCAGTCCTCCATGTTCAATGATTCCTTTCCCTGAGCTGATAAGGAATATTCACACTCTTGACACCTTTGCTCCAAATAAAATCAGCGTTGACAAAGGGACTTCTCCACTCCACACCAAAAAGTTTCAACATTTCAAAGAAATGCCAGTTCCTTTCGTATCACCCCAAAAGCAGTCTAGTGGACCCAGCCCTGACGAACAGGATTATTAGTGACACACAGGGAATGAGGTTCTTCGGCTAGCCCCCATTAGTGGCGCACGGCTAACTGCTGACTGCTGGGGCCAGTCCTGTTGGAATGGGAAACCTGACTCTACGTCCATGGGTTATTTTGTACTTTGTTTAACTGTCAGTGCTGGTGTGATGGAGGATTGATCCAACCATCGGGGCGCAGGGACTTCTCCCAGTTCACAGGTCCAAAGATGCACTGGGCTGTCTTTCCAACCTCTCCATCAATAGCAGTGCCAAACCCTCCCTTGGGAAAATAACGCTAAGGGAAAGATCAAAATACCAGATCCATGTCCTTAGTGAACCACACCACGTGGGATTTAGGTAAATAATCGTCACACCCGCACCCTCATTACCAGCACCAAATCTCTCAGAACCACTACAAATCATCTCATTTTATCCTTCATGTATTTTCTATGAAATATCAGCCTTATTCTAAATTTGGGCCATTATTTTAGACTACCCAGGCCATCCGGAACCCTTAATTCTGAGGACAAATGAAAAACATAAGGTCTCTTTAAGGCCTAATGTAAAACTTCAAACTTCTGTGGCTCCAACATCAGCCAACTTCCCGGAGGACATGTGCCTGGTATACAGCTGCACTGTGTACTGTGACATTTTCTTTATCTACGGTGACATCGAGTGCGGGGCTCATCCCCTTCTGGGCACATGGGAAGATTACATCTTTGCTTCTTTTAACTTTGGGTCCCGTGACTAGTTCTGGCCAATTGGTTCTAAGGGGCAATGATATGTGTCATTTCTGGGCCCAAGCACTTGACAGACAGTGAGACCCTCCACTCGCCTCCACCTACATCATCGATCACAGAAGTATGTGTTGAGATGGAGGGGCCACGAGGTCGAATCAGCCTTTACCATTGAGCCAACCCTTCCTTGGAAGAGTCTCCCAGACCCACAGCCAACATCAGGTGAATGAAAAATAAACGTGTGTGTTTTAAAGATACTTAAATCCTGTGTTGATTGTTACAATAACACAACTAGCCTACCTTAACACATGCTTACTATGGGGTCAGTCACAGTGCTGGGCACTTCACAAGCATTATCTCACTTACTCTTCAAAAGTAAGATTGATTCTATTAGGATTCCACTTCACTGATGGAGAAACAGAAAGGTTAAGTAACTTATCCAAGATCACACAGCAACTAAGTGATGCAACTGGATTAGACTCCTAAATGTACATTCATAACCACCACATTGCTAAAGAAGCCAAAGGTGAGCTCATAATAATGAGCTGAGTCAGAAGAAGGAGAGAAGCAGGGAGCAAGAGAGCCTTAAGGGCTAGGATTGAGAAAAATTTGAGGATTAGGGGAAAAGCAGGCACCTTAGAAAAAGGCCTAAGGCATCAACTCCCAAAATAACGTTTGGCAATTTAACTACATCAGAATTATTACAGGTTAAAAACTACAAATATATAAATAAACTAACAGTTAACTGAATTACATTTGTGTAAATGGAACATGTCACAGTCAAGATGAGTATAGAAAAGTTTCACCTATTTTAAATGCTGAGAACAATTGCCTGTTTTCCTATCAGGTGGAACACTGAGCCATTTTTCCTCACAAAATACTTTACTTCCAATGACTACTCAGATGCCAGTCTTCATATAAACCCAACAAAAATTTTAGGAGAATAAATTCTATTGACCATTCATTTGTTTAGCATATAACCAGACTTGGCATTCCATTGGACAGTAAATCAAAGAACCCAAAGCAATAACATTGAACCAGAGTCATTGTGGCGTGCCTTAGACGCAGACACATATATTGCCACTTTTAAGAAAATTTTCAAGATGTGATTATAGACATCTCCAGACATTAGTTTAAAAAAAATGTAAGTTCAAAATTTCAAGCAATAAGCATGAAAGATGATTCTTCAGTAAATTAAAATTCATTTTCTAACAATGTTGGAAAACATCTACTTATATATATACACATGTATGCATATAACATTTTATTATGCTTTAAGGAAAGCCAATTGGAAGAATCAATATAAATGTATCATGTCTTAATATTCCCAAAGTTTAACTCCACCTAAATACTGACAATGAAAATATCAGTTTTAATTTAACCTGTAACTATAGGTTTACTTTACAATCAATGGAACTGTTTTAATTTCTTAACTTGTCAGAATCCACCTGCCCTCCACTCCTGCATTTAGTTTCTGGTTTCAATTTCCATCATTTTCTGCCCTGTAGTCTTCATGTTTTTTCAGTTATACTCTGGACTAAATATCAGCAGAGGACAGAGACACCCCCCCCCCCGCCACCTCAACTAGAAGAGAGGAGGTGCCATTTACATTCTTTATTGAGATGTGCCTATAAACTCATAAAAAATATCCAAGGAATAAACAAAAACTGAAAGTAGGTTGTCACCCGATGAGACCTTCTCCTAAGATCGTGTCCACTGAGCACAAGGACTCTAAAATGATTCCAACCTTCACGTTTCACATATTGTTGCCTTTTTAAAGCAATTTAAAGCCCCCCCAAAAGATGTTTTAGAATGGGAGGAAATCCAGTTGGAGAAGATACAGGAAAGAACAACTAACTACCCATCTCCCCGCTGTCCCACCTCTCCCCCACACACGATTGCCACTCCAGTTTGACTTCTCAGGGATCCCAGCACAGCATGCCAGCACTTATTCTCACCCTTTGGTAAATGCCCTTCCCAGATTCTTTTTCCTACCAGAACCTGCATATCCATCCTTCAAAGCCCAGTTCAAGTGCCACTTCCACCATGAAGCCCCCATGAAAGTTCAACCCACTGGGATCTTTTCTAAATTTCTATTGTTCCAATCTTCTTTTATCACACACTCTGGATGGGGTTGTTTTGGTCAACATTTCCATGTGATTAGTCTTCTTCCCCCACCTAGACAGTAGTCTTCACACATTTTTATTTTCCAGAGTATCTAGCATGACATTGATCATTAGCAGAGGCTGAGTTTCAATGTGTTGTTTAGATAACTATGTATAATAATGAAATATTGAAAATGGGATGACAAAAAATCAGACTTAAGGATTACAATCCAGTTTCCTCAATATAAGTAAATATCAGTCTTAATTGTGGCAAACCCAACCCCAATGACCTAATTCATCATTTGAGAATCCATAAATAATTAATTTTTAAAATATCCTTTGCTTCCAGGAGGGAACAAAAGGTTACAGCCTTGAGCTTTGACACTAACCCACTAACACATTCTGTAGAACAATGTGACCTGAGAAAGGCAGCTCAAAAATCATGCCGCGACTGAATTTCATTATGGCGAGACTAGATGGAAGGCAAGGGCTTCACAGTTGTAGTAATATTGATTTTTTGGAAAACTTTGTTTCAGTAGTACTAGTTTTTGTCCATTAAGCAGTAACCACTGCTGAGCATGTCAGACAAAACTTCTGAGAACCTAACATTAATGCACTTTCATGCGAAATTTTGAAATTCAATTTAGTTATGTTATAGAACAGGAATCACTGAAAACAAGCCGAATCTCCAACAATAGGGGAACAGATGAGTTAAATGTAGGGTATGCTGCTGACGCCTCCCTTCCTGCCTTGGGTGGCAGCCATGCTGCTTCAGCATAACTTCCCCCACCCCCAATGCAAGCCAGTCCAAATCATCTCATCCTCCCTCCCTTTGTTACAATGATTCTATCAGTTGTGGGCAGAAACCCAGCTAATCAGTTTGTGGCATTCCCTATCTGTAATGACTGGTTTCGTCTAGTCCAATCAAAGTGAAGACAGAGCTTTTGTTTGACAGCTGGGGGAGAAGACCTGTCTGGCAAGTCCAGTGCTATGGACTGAACTGCATCCCCCACCCCCAAATTCACATGAAGTCCTAACCCCCAATGGGATTACATTGGAAGATATGGCCTTCAGTTGGTAATTAGGTTTATAGGAGGTCATGAGGGTGGGGTGCCCTTAATGGGATTAGTGCCCTTACAAGAACAGACACCAAGGAGCTTGCTTCCTCTCTCTCTCCACCCACAGGCAGCAAGAAAAAGCCATGTGAGAACAAAGAGAAGGCAGCAGTCTGCACCCAAGGAGAGCACCCTCACCAGATATTGACTCTGCTGACACCTTGATCTTGGACTTGCAGTCTCTAGAATGGTGAGAAATAAATTCCCATGGTTGTGCTATTTGGTTCTGGCAGCCGAAGCTGACCAGGACATCCAGTATGTAGGTGTGAAGCCTGAAACAGGAGGGGCCTTTTATATCCCCTGAAGAAAGCCAGCCTGAGGGAGCCTTCTGAAGAAGGGTAGACCTCTTGAGACAAAGAAATGCAAACAATGTCCTGATGAAATCACTCCCAATGCCACCTGAAGTTTGGGCTTCTTTCACTTGCTAATAAAAGCCTCCTAACATACACAAATTATATAGGCACAAGAATAAGGTTTAAAAGAGAATAAGGAAACATGAAAACATTGAATTTTCAGGGTAGGGAGGTTGGCAGTTTCGCTTCTATTCCAAATCAGTTCACCTTCATTAAGAGCTTACAAAGGGTCAGATATATGCATTATCTCATTTAATCTCCATTTTACAAGGAGGTAACTGTAAGTGTAATTTTAATGTTTGTTCCATAAATTAAAACTTGCACATTAATAATTGAACTGTTAAAAGATTATGTGCTCCTAGAAACCATTCTCCTATAGAATAGTAACAGTATAGAGGTTCGTTGATATGGAAGAATCACTCTACATAATACATGAAGGGCAGATGGACAATCTCTTATCCAAACAAGTTTACAAAGGAAAGATAGCGCCAGTTGAACCTCACATAAATATCATTTAATCCTGCCCTTTATTACAGTGATACCAATATGGTTCATAGATAAGATGACCGCAATACTAGGGACATGGTAAGGATTCAATAAATATTTGTTGAATTTTATAAACAACCCTGTGGTTAACCCTCTGTCATGTATTTCATTCCTTTAATAGTGTTTATTCAAGTGCTTCTGTTGAGATAGCATTTCCATACTAGTCTGTTCAAACTAAAACTAAGAATTACACTCACCTGAATCCACATCAAACTGGCATCTCATTACTCTATCTGGAAGTCCTTGATATTTTAAAATGCTGTGCTCGATAGCTTCTATACACCTCTCCAGACCCCCTCTCCACCGTTTCCACCCTGTGACCTGTATGATGTATATTGACAAGTTTCCAGTTGGGTTTGGTCAATGGAGCGAACAGACAGTAGACAGGAGAAGGAGGCTGGAACACTTATCCCTCTGGCTTTCCTTCTGCAGGGCCACCACAGGCTGGCAGTCTCCTGTCATTAGCCACTTCTATACAACCTGGCTCCACAAGTTGGTATCTCCACTGAGGGTAGTGCTAACAGAGCCCCACAAACAACCCACTGTTTCTAGCCCCAGCATACAGCACAACTGCCTGTGATTCTGCTCCACACATAAATAATCCCTTTATCAAACTCACTACAAATTATCCAATTAGGGTATGACATTTGATTTCTCCAGGACCCTGACTGATATGTAGTGCCCAGGCAAATTTGTAATACATGTTGAAATCACAAAGTATACAGATGCTCTCTTAGCAAAATAAGACCTACAAGTTATGCAGATGTGGGAGAAGTGTCTCATATGTTGACTTAGTGGCCAAGTATTAAATATTACAGTAGAGATACCTAAATTTTTTTCAGATCTCCATAGAAACTAAAAGAGGGGAAAAAAAATTTTAAGCCACCACCCGGTGTCAAGGCCACCCTTACTTCCTTTCCTTCCTCTACCATTCTTGGCATTCTAAGTCTCACCCCAACCCAAAAGTGAAAGTAAGTAGGAGGAAGGGCACAGCTGTGATCTCTACCCAACTTTACAGGTCAAAGTATGGAGGAATCTGGGGAAAGCCACAGCTTGGGGAGAGAAGGGAGGTGGGAACTTCAGGAGAAGGGAAAGCATTAAAAGGACCTAGCCCCAAGGTTAGGGGCCATAGGCTACAGGAAAGAGGAAGTATGTCCATCATAGAACACCCAACACTGGCAGAAGGAACCTCTATGATACTAAACCAACATGGATGGTTGTGCAGTTGTGTGCTTCCGACCACAAAACTCCAAGGAGCACCGTATAGTGTGTTACTCAACGGAAAGACCATATAAGCAGCAGTCCTGCTGAATCTCACTCAGATCCCAAGTTCCCAAATGGTACCCTTGGAGGGATTAGCTAGACCAGATGTCATGCCCTACTTTTTAACCTCGAGCTTCTATCATTTGGATTCCATCACAATAAACACGAAGAACAGACGGAATCTTTGGGGCAGTCTGTGCGTGTGCAACCTCAGCTTGCTTCCAATCATCCAAAAGCTCACAAGATTCTTTCACTTGAGCAATAAACAGGGAAAGGGGGCTACTCTAGGACTGGTCAGCAATGTACCCTCAAAAGCACTTGAGGTATGTGTGCATATATAATCTGAGTTGTCCTCCATCATGAAAACCTGGAACTCCAGCTGCTGCTGGAAAAATTCAAAAGATCTGGCAACGTTGGGCTCACATTCCCAAAAAGCCACCATCACTGGGGCTGAGTAACAGCCACGCCCTTAAACCGGGCCTCCCACCATCTGCCTTACTGATTTATGTTAAATCCTGGCTTCTGGAACCATCTAAGTGGGCCAAGCCTGAAAACTCAGACAAGGAGTTCCTGACCCCCCTTTCTCCGGGGAGAAACAAGACACTGGTTGTCACCAGCAACCTGTACGGCTCACTGTAATGAGGAGTCGAAATGCTTGAACCCTTGTGCCCGAGGGAGACAACCTCCTTCATCATAAGAAGTGGCATCAGCTTTACTGTCGTTGATCAGCAAAGAATAACTACGTGGATTATAGAAAGACTTCCAAGGACAACTGCACTTTCAGTTCCAGAGTCTCTCTGCATCTAGAGACATTTAGGAGAACTCCTTAACTTTTCAAGTGGCATGCTGTTTTAGGTTCTACTCTGTACTGGGTCAGGGACTGGGTCTCTGGCTATGCCACCCACCCCAATCCCATCCTGGTGAGATGGTGAGAATATGTGCCCTCGCCTGCAGTTCAGCCCTTTTGCTTTGTGAGGTGCAGGTTTGCCCCCATGTTCGCCTGTCTTTGAAGCTTTACATGATACTCCAACGGGCCTCTGATGAGAACAGAGGAGAAAAATACAGGAGCGTTTCATGAAACAAATGGGGAGCCACTCCTTTTTCATCTCTGTCAGTCGTGCCACCGTGACCATGAGGAATAGAAACAAGTGCAGCCCTGAGGAAGCCTCGGCTAACTTAGCCCACAGCCTGTGGAAGCAGGGAGGAAGTCTTCTGCTCTGAACACTGCTAGCCCTCCATACCTAATGCACCTAAAGGAGTCGGCACTTATCCCACCATGTCAGACTGCTGCGGGCAAAGCCACAAGCCCTTTTAGAGCTGGGAGGTCAGTGGTATCCCAAGTCACCTCAGAAAAGTTCTCTAAACATAGCACATGACTTTCAGGGTGGTTGCCACTTCCAAGGTTTCAAGGATTAAAGGGTGAGTGTTAACTTGGAAACCACAGGATTCCATAGCCGTGAAATGGCATAGGATGAATGAGCAAGGAAAACCCTGTGTGTGGATATGCAGGACCTCATAACAAAACCTTTGTCCCTCAGCTGGACAATGAGGTGCCACGTGGTCTGCACAACAGGGTCCTCCTGGCAGATACCTTGGTCTAGTGGGGATGCCATGGGCAGGGACTCAGAAAACAATGTAACTGAATTAGGTCTTCATTCATATGACAACTAGAGTATTGTTTTTTTTATTCAAAAGATAAAAACCGAGTTTTACTTCAATAAAAAGTATGCTTTCTTTGTGGTTTGTTTACTTCTCTCCTATTAGAATCTTTGTGTACATGAGGTCTGGCGTTCATCATGGGCTTGTTCAGACCTATCTAGGATCTCCTGTGAATAGAAACAAAAAGCTAAGTGTGGGCCCTAACAAACCAGAGGGTAATATGTTAACCAGATGCCACTCTCAAAGGGTCATTCCAAAGATAAATGCATTTCTGTGCACAAGGTTCTCTGAGCTCCCAAGGAAAGAGATATGCTGTGCATCTGGTCCTGTTAATAACTTCTTTGGTTTTCATTTGTGCTCATACCTGCAGTAACACAAGCAGCTATGTAGCCTGCTTCATTCATTCATGCATGCACTTTAAGTTTATGTACGAAAGTAAACGCTGGACCCTCTCACTTTTTTCAAAGTCTACATTTAAATAGAAAGCAGGGGGCATGGGACAAATAAAACCTCTTTTCCATCCTTGTTTAAATCTAAGTCTGTAACTCCCTGTAATTAGTCTTTTTCCGGGGATCTAACGTACAGCATGGTGACTATAGTTAACAGTGTGTTATATACTTGAAATGTGCAAAAAGAGTAGATCTCATGTGTTCTCACCACAAAAAAAGGTAACTATGTGAGGTGACAGATGTTAATTAGCAATTAACATCTGAGTTAGCAATAAAGTCAAGGGCAAGAACCTAGCATTTGGAGGAATCCTTATTCTTTAGCTAACACACATCCTTGCCTCACAATAGGAAAGTTCTCTTTCCCTCATCTACTTCTTTCAAATTGAGAAGGTGATTTAAAGAATCAAATCCTACCTGTTATATAACAAGTATCCTGAAAAGCAAAGTAAGGTATTTGAAAACACATGTGTTGTAAAGTGGTGACAAGTACAGCTTTAGACTCAGGCCAACTTAAGTTCAGTCTGGGGCTTTGTCATGTACTCCCTGAATGATTTAGGGTAATTACGACCCCTCTAGATTTCAGTTCTCTCACCTGTAAAATGGGGTGATTCATACCTACGTCATGAAGTGTTGAGAGGACTGAATGAGATGAAGTCTGGAGACACTTAGCCAAGTACCCGGCATATTGTGAGTGCTGAGTAGCAACTGGTTTTTGTTGGGGAGGGGGTCGCGGTTATTGACAGACCCCATTCTCACCACACTGAACACTAGCTGAGAGGCATCGTGTCCTCTGCCCCTCACCACAGTACCAGGCACAGAGTGCAGATGCCATCAACACTTGCTGAACCGAATAGAAAGCACAGTGAGGACAGTAATCAAGTCATTCAGCAACTGTCTGTTAGGCACTTACTGTCTTCCACAGAACACCTTAAACTCTGGAGATAAAGCTGTAAAGGCAAACAGGTAAACTCCCTCTCTTCGGAGAGTTTACATCCTAGTGGTAGAAGGCAGATAATCAACAAGTAAACAAGTTATGTAATTTCCGATGCTGATAGAACAATATGAACTATGAAACATTAAAGAGAATTATGGAGTGGAGAATAACTTGGAGCAGGGAACAACTCTGTACAGGTACATTAATGAAATCATCTTTGAAGAAGTGGTATTAACTCTGAGAATTGAACTGTAAAGAGCTAACCATGAGAAGATCTAGAGGCAGAGGGTTTCTGGGAAGCAAATATAAAAACCCAAAGTCAGGTACAGCTTTTAGTATTTGAACAACAGAAAAGCAGCCTGCATGGTGGGCATGTGAGTGTTTGGCGTGGGGTAGGGACAGCAGAGCCCAGGACCTCACTACGCACAGTGAGGGTAGTTTGAATTGTTTCCTAGTTATGGTAGGAAGGAAGGCATCAGAAGTTTTCAGTATTTTCTCAGAAAAGATGCCTGCTTGATACATAATTACGGGATGAAGCAAATGAGGCTGTTCGGGCTCCTGCATAATTATCTCATGCTAATACAGCAGGCAAGGTTGTCAAAGCAGGTGCTGCTGTGGTTGGTATTCAGAGTTGTATCCAAGGAATGTATTTCATCAGAAAAATAAAATCAAATCAGGACTTGCTTTTAACTTCAGAGAAGAGATAATTAGATCAAACCTATCAATTCATTCAATGTCAGAAGGCTATAAAGACTTATGGGCACGGGGAGATCAGCTCGGTGCTTTGTGACCACCTAGAGGGGTAGGATAGGGAGGATGGGAGGGAGACACAAGAGGGAGGGGATATGGGGATATATGTATATGTATAGCTGATTCACTTTGTTATACAGCAGAACCTAACACACCATTGTAAAGCAATGATACTCCAATAAAGATGTTTAAAAAAAAATGATTATGGAAGTGAGGTAGGGGAATCTTGCTTTGAAGCCCTTCTCAATCAGAAAAGGTTTTAACATCTTACCTCTGCAAGAGACCATTTATCTCTTTATATTGGAGTTCAAACACCCCATTTACCAGGATTCACACCCTAATCTCCAGGAAGTAAAATTTTATAGTGATTAATCTAAACCTCAAGAACCCAGAAAAATGAAAAGTTCCTGGGAATGGGATCGTGCCATACTAGTGCTGTACCATTCCATGTCTCATCAGGAAAACGGAAGCCACTATAGGTATTGCAGACAGGAAATTTAATACAGGAAACAGAAATCTGGAAAGAGCCGACAGAGTGAAAAGAGAACAGGTGAACTTAGCCACAGGCCAATAATTGCAAGAAGCTGTTCCCATCCTAGGACTGGAGGAACAAAAGGAAAATGTTACTCAACATCCATGATCCCTACACCATTGTCAGAACATTCCATGCTGGTGTTGTTGGGAGAACAGCCAGGGTTTCTTTGCAGAAAGTTCAGTCTAAACTTGTCCACAGCAGTCATGGTTGCTACTGGAACCAGAGTCTACAGGTGTTTTGTTGCTGGAATACCCACTGCCTTGGCAGGATGCCCAGAGTCTAGACTTGTCTACCACCACTGCCATCTCTGCTGCACTGCAGAAGCACATAAAGTATTGTTTCCTTCCTCATGCCTCCTAATCTCCCACCAGTGCCTCCAATTTGTAGAAGGTAACTATAAGCCATTGGGCAGGGGGATTTTAGAAATGCAGTTTTCAGACTTCTAGCCTCCCACAATACACAGGAGAGCATCGAAGAGTGGAAATGGAGCCTGAAGCCAAGAGACTGGTAAGTAGCACTTCTCTTCTTGAGCTTCATGTTAGAAGTCCTAGTAAACTAAGGCAAATAAAGGTTGCCTGGATATGTTCTGAGAAGTGTTTGTGACTATAAAGAAGAAAAGGGAGAATCTGAAAATCTAGAGAACGGAAGAGGATAAGTTTGAGAGACAAGCAAGAACTGTAGTGCTTCCTTTTCATCCTGTCTCTTTCTTAAGCTACTTTCCTTTACCAATCAATCTATTCAAGAAACCAACCAAGCCTCATTCACTCTAAAGTGTAAATGACTGATAAGAGTTTCAAGAACAGGCAGTACAGTAGGCAGGAAAAACTTAGAAATATCAAGGAATAGTAGCACAATGAAAACTGACATAAAACAGTTTCTCAACCTCAGCACTACTGACATTTTAGGCCAGGGAATTCTTTGTTGTGGGGAGCTGTCTTTTATATTATAAAACATGTAGCAGCAGCCCTGATTGATATCATGTCCAACTTGTGACAATTAAGAATTTCTCTAGACATGGCCAAATGTTTTCAGGGAGCAAGATCTAAAATATCTTACAGAAACTTAAGTGGAGAATTAGTGTATGTAGGAATTGCCTAATGAGAGAGGGAGGAAGGGATTTCAGGCAGGAACAAAACATCAAATGCAAAAGTAAGAAAATGTAAAACAGGAATGAGGCTGAAGCATAGGGTGTAAGGAAGGGAATGGAGGGATGAAGCTGGGTGGCAGAAAGTGTTTACTATGCCAGGCTACAAGTTTGAGCTTTAATTTCTAGACAATGGGGAGCCATTGAAGGATCAGGAGCAGGGCAATGATTTATTCAAATTTGCGATTGGAAGCATGTCTTTGGTAGCTGTGTGGATAACAGAATAACGGTAGAGGAGATGAAGAGAAAGGAAGCCAGTTACCTCTTTGTCATCATCCTGACCAGATAATAAGGATCGATATGAAGGCAAGATGAGTGATACTTAGGAGAGGGAATCAATACAAGTTAGTGATTAAGTGAGTGTGAAAAGCAAGGAAAAAGAGTACAAGAATTGCAGATTGAAGGCTCGAAACAGGAAAATGAAGCAGGCTAAGAAATTGGTCTGTCGTTTAGGTTGCACTTTTCTTTAGGTGACAAGTCCTACTTTGGATATGTAAGTTTGAGTTGTCTGTGGGACATCCAGGCCAAGACATCTAGTGGGTAATTCTATATATATAAGCCTGTTGCTCAGGAAAGGGATCTGGTCTAGATCTGTTTGAGGGTCTTCAGACTAGACAGCAATTGACACACCCACAAATTGCACCATGGAGGGAAAGCAGACAGCATGAGCAAAGACCCGAGGACAAACTTCAGGGGAATATTAACATTTGAGGAAGGGAGAAGTCAAGGAAAAAAAAACTGTAAAATGATTCTGAAACCAGCAAAAGTTTGAGAGGAGGGAGTTCCCTGGCTGTCCAGTGGTTAAGACTCAGTGCTTCCACTGCAGGGAGAACAGGTTTGATCCCTGGTCAGGGAACTAAGATCCCGCATGCTGCACCTAACCCTCCGGTGACAATGGGTCTGGTATGCCTGACCCAAAGGCCACTGAGGAAGGTTACGTAAGAGCAGAAGAAAAAGCCCCTGGATGGCCACTGACTGGAGTCCAGCACCCCGCACGATCCCCCTTTCTCCCTTGCCCACCCACTCCTATTATTGGGACACCCCTCCTGCTCTTTCCCAAGGAGCCTGGCTTGGGAGGGAGGGCTCAGGCTGGCCTTGGGTTCAAGCTCAGAGTGACAGTCTGGTGGGCAGGCAGGGTCATGACTCAGTTTTGTCTACTAGTGACAGACCAATGTGTCTAGGCCTGTTGGTCCCGCTCCCCCATCTGATTTGGGGGGGGCGTCAACCTTATCGAGGTATAATTTACATACAGTCAACTGCATCCATCAGACAACGGGATGAGTTTTGACAGATACTTACACTCATGAAAAACCACCACCATAGTCAAAACACACAATATTCCCACCCCACCCCCCAAATTTCCTCATGCTCCTTTGCAGTCTTTCCCTCCCTCCACCCCCAGGCCAACACTGATCTGCTTTTTGTCCCTAAGGAGTCCGCAAGCTGCGCGGCATGGCCAAAAATGAAGTTTGAGAGGAAAGGAGTGGTGAACTGTGCTGAGAAACCAAGCAAGGTAAGGACTAAAAATTAGTTCCACCATTGGATACTGTGATCAGGAGTCCCTGGTAACTTTTGTCAGGAAGGTCCAAGGATTTGACAGCACTAGTATTTCCATGGCAAGATTGAGCATGTTTTTAGGCTGAGAGAATGGACCCAGAGAAGGAATGATTAATACTGGTCAGACCTTGAGGAAAAGTGTGGAAATGAAGGGTGCAAACAGTGGTAGGGCCAATTTGAAAGGAGGGCAGGACATCTCTGAGACAGGGGAGACAGGGGTTTGAAAATGACATGTTCAAGTGACAGAGAATGTTCATACCTCTGAGAAACAGAAGGCAAGGCCACCTGCTAAGAATTAGATCAAATGAGGTCCTGTGAGAGGAAGAGCTAGATTGGGCATTCCAGGAGGGGGTAAACGTTTCTTATAACTATCACAGGAAGGGAGAGAAATCAAACACAAGAGAAGGCTGACCAGGCAGCTTTGATGACCCAACTGAGATCTGAACCCACTTGCTTTCAGACGGGACACTTTGCAGGGATGTGCAATTTTCTGGGATGCACTCAACAGCTCAAGTTAGGAGTAGACCGAGTTTGGGTAGACCCTGACTGCACTGTCCAACAAAAAATGGTAGAAATTATGCTATGTGAGCTTCTAGGTCAGGCCTTTAGACACTGGCAGCTTCTACTTCTGGTCTGTGGAATACTCTCTTGGAGACTTGGGCAACGGTAGAAGAAGTTCAACTACCCTGCTGGAGGGACCACGTGGTGAGGCAGAGACCACACAGAGAGAGCAGGGGGCCAGCTGAGCCCCGCATCCAACTAGCCCCTTCCATCAAGGGGCCAGGCATGAGAGCAAAACCCACCAGGACCCTCCAGACCAGTTGAGCACTGAATGACCCAGTCCGTGCAACACACTGGGTCCTGCCCAAATTCCAGACCCACAAAACCATGACGGGAAATGATGAGAAGCTGTGGTCTCAGTGGAGCTGAAGACTTCAGAAGTAGGGCTGTCCCAAGTTTGGAGCGGCTTGGTGAGGCAGGTGGTGATAAGATCCTGGTAGTATTATAAATGTGGGGGAGAAATATTGCTGACAGACTGGGGAAAGGGGGAAAAGCTTACCAGGTTCAGATTATTGCTAATCATTCCTAGCAGTTCTTAGTTTAAAAAACAGGATTCAAGGAGCAAAACTGTTCACCAGCAGTCACCTCAGCTGCCACTGTGATGCCTGGTGACACATAATTAGAAAACAAATGACAGATTAGTTTAATAATATTCATTGGCAACTAATGAAACGAACAGTGTTTCCTAGTGAAAGCAGTTTTGGCTGTTCGCTGATTTTAAGCAATCTGCTCCTCCCCCTCCTTCGCCCACCTGCCTTTCAGCTAGAGGCCGGGGGCTCGAGGGGGAAGGATGGCAAATGGGTCATAAAACACAGCACAGAGGGGCAGATGGTGGAGGGAACAAAAAGAACAAGAGGAGAGAAACTCAGAGCGGGAGAGGGGAGATTCCTGGGGGTCCTGGGAGGAGAGGAGAGAGGAAGGAAGGAGGGGAGTGTGAACCCACCCTCCCCGCTGTCTTCAGACATCTAACTGCTGTCAGAAACAACACTTCCATCTGCCTCGGGGAGGAAACGGTGAACGGGGGGGAGGGCGGGGGGAATCCGTGCTTGCTTTCAGGCATTGTTGTTTTCTTTTTCCTTAAAAACAAAATTTATCCTAAGTAAGAATTTTAACGACATGCAGAAATCATAGCCATCTCGCTGAATCGCTGTAGGACAGTTCTTCAATTAGTCAGCTATCAAGGGCCCGCTAAACGTTAAATTAAGCATCCTCTGTCCCCTGTTCTGAACCATTAAGTTATGCACATGCGCAGATAACGGGGCACACGACAGCTGGAGGCATTAATCACGCAGCCCTGTGTCTGGGCTGCTGTTCTGTAGAAACCGCATCTGCCAACAGACCGAGCAGCCGCAATTAGATCTCGCCTGATGGAGTGAGAGGCACGGCCCAGCCCTCCGCCCCCGTGTTCGCTTGTAGACCCGGGAGTGCAGGCGGCACGTGGAGCTCCGCTGGCCCTCGTCCTCCCTCTCCTCCCTCACCCCGCCTCTTTTTAATACCTGCTCCTCCGATTGAAATGAAAAATTACCTGGAATTGTTATCATTTGCAAACAAAACCCGTCAGAAGACAAACCTGCTGTTTACAAGGGATGTTTCTGTTGTGACTCCGGTAGGGCTCCTTGGGGAACTTCCCGGATTTGTTTTTTTAACGAATTCTCGGTCTTTGAGGGGAGGCTGGGGCTGGGAAGAAGCAAATAGACTTTTTTTTAAACATCTTTATTGGAGTATAATTGCTTTACAATGGTGTGTTAGTTTCTGCTGTATAACAAAGTGGATCAGCTATACATTTACATATATCCCCATATCTCCTCCCTCTTTCGTCTCCCTCCCACCCTCCCTACCCCACCCCTCTAGGTGGTCACAAAGCCCCGAGCTGATCTCCCTGTGCTATGCGGCTGCTTCCCACTAGCTATCTATTTTACATTTGGGAGTGTATATCTGTCCACGCCACTGTCTCACCTCTTCCCAGCTTCCCCTTCCCCCTCCCCGTGTCCTCAAAGCCATTCTCTATGTCTGCGTCTTTACTCCTGTCCTGCCCCTAGGTTGTTCAGAACCTTTTTTTTTTTTTAGATTCCATATATATGTATTAGTATGTTCCCTCACGGCCACCAGATTGCCGCCTGGGAGGCCAGACTGACTCGCCCCGCAAGGCTGTTTGCTGGAACCCTCGCCAGCTTACCTGGGCTCTCCTGCGGCTGCCGTGCTCCCGCCAGCACCTCATCGTACAGGAGAAAAGGCGGACAGAGACTAAGCTGGAGTCTCTCCCCGCAGTAAGGGATGAATTAAATGGGCTGGGAGACACGCCACCGTCTTCTCAAGAACTTTCACTGTGCTTCCTCATGATTTAACACTCAATTTACAGCTTATGTTTTTTTAAAATCCACATTGTTAGGCATTTATATGGTGGTCCATTGTTTTGTCTTGTCTGTTTGGGGTGTTTTTTTTTAGTTTTACTCTTAGGGTGTGAGGATAACATTGATGTCTTTGTAGGAATATGTATATATGCTTATATGCATACATGCAACTCTATATAGGAGTTGAGTTGGCCTATCTTCTTTTTATACCAAAACGTTGATTTCCACCCGGTGTCTCAAGAACCCTGTGGTTCTACAGTCCTTCTGGGTAAGCAGGAGACCCACTGCAGGGGAGTCTCATGATCACCGCCCTCACCAACCCCCAAAAGCAGCAGGGGCACCGCTTAACACAGCAGCTCAGTATGTGAAACAGGTCTTTTTTAAGTTTTTCTGTCTAAAAAAGAGTTTGGGAAACTACCGTTCTAAAATGAAGTCATAGAGACATTTAGCCGTGGTCTCTGGCAACAGGCATTCCGTCTCAGATCTGTTCTCCCTGTCTGCTAAATACAGAATCACAAAATTGCAAACAGTCAATGGCACTGTTTTTCCTCCTTCCCTCAGAAGTTCTCCAACACTTTGAGGAAGTCTGCATGTGTTTATGAGCAAGAAACCCAGAGAGGAAAGGAGGAGTGATGATCTGCCAATCACTGAAGCCAGGCTGCCCTCCCCTACTGTCTCCACCAACCCCCATATCAGGCCAACTAGCTCTGAGCTGGGTCAGCGCACCCCTGACCTCCACATGCAAAGGCAGCAGATCTGTGCAGAGGGAGGGAGCCAGCCAGCTGGGGGGAAATCCGGAACCGGGGAACCTCCCAGGTTTTCTGGTGAGATTGAGTCCAGTCAGCTCAAGCATCGAGAGGGCACACCATGCTCTTTCCAAGCCTTCCAGGCCTGCCTGCTCTGTGCTGTCTTCTCCTAGACTTTAAGCAGTGCTTCCTCCCAAGGTCTCCCAAGCCGGGGTGAACCCGACCACCAGGATCCAGGTACTTCTTGCCTCATCTGGAACACTGGCCTCCTGAGCTCTGCTTCACCCTCCCCCACTCCGTCTTCCCACAAACCCAGTAGTGCCTCCAATGCCCATCTGTGTGGCCTTTCCCGTTTACAAGTCGTGTATGCATCTGACCAGGTCTTCCCTGTCAAGCTGTGGTGTCATCACTCTGGGGAGCCTTCCCTGACCTTCCTCCCCTCCCCACCCCACCCGTGCCAAGTGAGCATAACTCACACCCTCTTCCGCACTCACAGCCCCTTGTTACTTGCTTGTAGCTTTCACACTAGGAAGTCATGTATTCGCATGTCTGTCTGTCTCCATCAACAAACTCAAGATCTAGTTGCAGGCAGGTTCCAGTTCTACTCATTCCTAACTCTGTTGCCTCAGCCAGTGCTTCTCCAATGTTAAGGATCCTCCAAACCATGAGTCTTAGGGATCTTGCTTAAAAAGTAGACTGATTCAGCAGGTCTGGGGTGGGGCCTGAGAGTCTGCGTTTCTAACAGGCTCCCTGGGATGCCGATGCTGCCTGTCAGTGGACCACGCTCCCAGTAGCCAGGCCCTAAATGACCTTCAAACCCAAACCCAGCCTCTATGTCATATTGCCAGTGCTTATACACAATACAAGGTTTGAATGACTACCTCTGCCGACCAGTTGTTAAATGACTAAGTCTACCTACCAATTCTCTTGTCTAATAAGCCCACAGTAAGACCTCAGTCACTTAGGCTGCTT
This sequence comes from Balaenoptera borealis, assembly GCF_965194805.1. Lineage (NCBI taxonomy): Eukaryota > Metazoa > Chordata > Mammalia > Artiodactyla > Balaenopteridae > Balaenoptera > Balaenoptera borealis. The sequence continues at coordinate 35,969,722 of NC_138860.1, read as the reverse complement.
GTCACTAGAAACAATTCAGGTGCGCAGACAAATGGATCATTAGCCCTTACTCATGTGAAGGCTCCGCTGGTTCACCTCTAGAGGAAGCTGAGTCCTCCCTCCTCGCTCCCCAAAATCCGTCAGCCCTGTCACTCCCAACAGGTCCAGCACACTTCGTTTTCTTTGTAGCACTACTACTGCACTCAATTTTAAAAACCGTTCTATCCACGTATCTCTTCCCTTGCTCGTTGCCCATCTTCACACTGGAGGGCAAGGTCCATGAAGGCATGTCTGTCTCTCACTCCATCACCTCATCAGTGCAGAACACAGCGCCTTGCATTTAGGCATCAGAAGTGCTGCCCGAACCACTGGGGCTCTTCTTCCTGTTATCAACACTGAATGACTCCAAGAGCCAAAAAGGCAGAGACCCCCATGGAAAACACCCTGTTTTCACCCTGGAGCAGAGGCAGGGGTTTATCTGGAGAGCACTCTGTCATTTTTTTAACCTCAGTTGGTTTTTTAAATGTTGGAGTCCTCTGGAAATGCTGATCTGCATGAAAAGCAAACAAGTATCCTTCTTTTGTAATGATCTTCAATGTGCTTCAATCTTCTAAGAAAAGCTGTTGAACAAAGAGCCCACCCATGAAGCCTGGCTGGAGGGGAATAAAGCTGGAACATGATCTCACTAAGACAGCTTTGAAATTTAGAACAATACTTAACACTGCAGCCCAGGAGATTTGCATTTTCTGCCACTAAGAACTGGGTCTGGGTAAGAACACTGAAGGTTTTACTATTTTCCTTAAAAATTCAGCTACACAAATAACAGAAATTGTTTAGTTGGAGAAAATTGAGAAACAGGGTAGGACGGACAAATATAGGCCTGTCCACCCTCCACTCTGAATTTCTAGCACTCTATTTTGTTCAGAAGTATTTTAGGAGTAACTGACAGGTACTCAATTCATACCACCTTAAGCTGAAACATAGAAGGAATTGATTGGCTCATGTAATTGTCAAGTTCACAGAAAGATCTAGCATCAGGCTTAACTGGACCCAGGATCTCTACAAAGGTCAGGTGTTAAAAGATCTGTAATTTTTAAATGCTTCAGCACAGACATATGAAATCATGTCTATGTTGGTTAAGCTTCAACTCTAGGGACAATCTGTAGCCATTATACAAAACAAGGGAAACATTATACAAAACAAAGGAACCTACAAGAGACAACTCCACACAGTTCTATTATCCAAATCTCTATCAACACAGAGGCTTTGCCAATTAACAGTGAGAGTAAGAAGATAGTGTCTAATTAATTAACATGATGAATCTTAGGATTAAGTTCTTAACGGTCAAGTTAAAGATATTCAAGGTATGTGGACTGGCAAATCTTTGAGACGTCCCTCCCCTTGCAAGAATAATGTTTGCTTATCACTTCTGCAAGACCTATGGCTTTTACCCCTGGCGATCCCCTCCCAGTGCTTCATCCCTAACCGGGCATGTGCCAAGCCACGGGCTTGGAAGATTTCTAGTTATTTATGCTGATCTTCACAGAAAAGAATCTTGCCTCTGGGATACCATCATCTCTGCCTCAAGCGAACCTTCCATGCAAAGACCTTGATGTGGCCACTCTGCAGACACAGGATGGACTCCCACCCAAAACTAGGTTCAGAGGTCAAGACTGAAAAAAAGGAGACTGGTCCGGGTTCTTACTGTGATTAGGAGGTGGGGATGGGGAGAGAGTTTGCACAAGGAAAGGGGTGCGTGGTTTGAATCCCACCCCCTCACCAAAGGAAGGAGCACTCATGCTTTCTGACCTGCTTACCCACACGTGGGACAGGAGGGGAAGGGGAAGGAAAGAGGCTTACAAGTTGGCAGCAAACATCAAAAAAGGAACTCAGACTCTTTACTGCAGACCTAAAACAATAAGGATTTTTAAATTCGTAAAGCTAATAGAATAAATCAAACTACGTGGCTCCTGCTCACACTTAAATGTACTTATTAGCTGTCTGTATATGTGACAGAATTTGTGTGAGACCGGCTTTCCTTATCATCAGGAAGCAAGGTTAGAGAGCAGTCAACCCTACCCACCTTAAACATTCTGATGGTTAATATTACCAGTCAAAAACCGCCTCAGGGTTTCACATGACCCACTTGTTTCAGGTAGGGTTACAAGACCCCTGCTTTCCTTTATGTCACACCCACGCTCAGGCAGATTCTCTGCAAGTGCTGACAAAGGTTAGCACACTGTCCCGCAGTGACCCCAGCCAAGGGACAGGCCTCTGTTCTAACCAATCCAGACGTGGCTTGGGTCACATACTTGAACTGGATCCAAGCTTCTGATGGACCAGGCCTGGTTCCCCTGCCCTGGCCTGAGGATCAGCTTTTATATTGCCTCTGAGCAAGGAACAGAGGGGCAAACGATAGCTGTCCACCTCACACCCTTCCCCAGTAGCAGAGAAGACAGGGTCCTCTCCAGCTACCATCTTTCTTTCCCAAACGGCAAATGCAAGATGGTGTGCCCAGCAGTGCAACATTATTCAGCCATAAAAGGGAATGAAGTACTGATACATACTTTTAACACAGATAAACCTTGAAACATTTGGCTAATCAAAAGAAGCCAGGCATCAGAAGACCACACGTGATTCCATTTATATGATGTGTCCAGAATAGGCAAATCCAGAGTCAGGAAATAGATTGGCGGTTGCCAGGCAGTAAGATGCAGGGGGATGGGGAGTGACTATAATGGGTATAGTGTTGCTTTTGGGGGTGATGAAAATGTTCTGGAATCAGAGTGATGGCTGTATTTATGAATATCCTTATATCAACCTTATGAATATCCTGAAACCACCAAATAGTATACTTTAAAAGGTGAGTTTTATGCTTTGAGAATTGTACCTCAACCAATAAATAAATTAATTAAAAATTTATATATATATATATATATATATATATATATATATATAAAACAGGCAGCAAATGTAACCTTACAGATAAAATTACTCCTGGCAGAAAAGAGTTTGTGCTGCGTGGTTTGGATCCCCTCTCTCTCAGCCTCTAATGTGACCCAAGGAGGCTTTAACTATCCAGTGGTAGTCTATCCATATTCTTGCTTCTCCCCCTAAGGCTTCCTTCCTTCAAATCACAATTTCCCAAGCTGGCCTTCTGCTGATCACCTTGAAGTTTGAAAACACTGCATGGATTAAACAAAGTCAAATAACTTCCTTCTGCAGTACTTCTGGGGGTCTCGCCATGCTAATGAGCACTGTGGACCACTGAGAAGAAAATGGCACTCCTCACACTGGACTACCAAACAATTTGGTTCCCCTCCACCAACCCTGGAAGAAACATCTTCTGGAACGAATTCCATGGAAAGTGGTTTGAAAAAACACTGTTCTCCAGAACTAACTGGTTCTTCTTTTCTTTGGATGCGGCGAGATCTGTACATAACAGATCTCATTAAAGCTTTTTCTTTTTTAATCTGCTCCAGGGTTTGATTCCTGGCTTTGTCTGTATTTTGGCTGTGTGACCTTAAACAACTGTCTCAGTCTCTGAGATTGTTTTCCATCCATCAGAAGGAGACAGTACCTACCTCTCAAGGTTGTTAGAGGAATCCAATAAGAACAAACGTAAAATGCCTAGCACAGTATTGGTACACAGCTGGTGCTTAATAAATGTGTGTCTTCTTTCTTTACCAAATATATTGACATTAAACCCTTCTGGAAGAAGCAGGCATATCTCTCTCTAACCCCCACGACGCTGGCACATGCTGTGGACTTTAAGTATTTGCTAAATGCATGGATGAATGAATCATCAATGCCCTGCTAGACCCCCATCCCTGAGCCACACAAATCCAGGGTAGATGACCCATGACAATGGGACCGTCATAAAATGGGAAGAGTTCTGGCGCTTACAACTCGATATCTAGAAGAATAATTTTCACCAAACCCCCCTAATAGATATTTAAAGTGCAAGGCAGGGAGATGTAAATGTTCCTAATCTTTGCTTAAGGACACTGATGACATGATGTTGCTTTTCTAGTGTAGGCAGACGGATGATCCTAATTCAGAAAGCATTAAAGCAGAGAGAAAAATCAGTACACAGAGAAAACCCAGCACTTGGACCTTGGAACCAGGCCACAGGGGTTTGAATCAGAGTCCGGTCAAGTGTGACCTTGACCTCCTCAAGTCTCAGTTCCCCGTCTCAGCACCTACTTGTAGGGCTGCGGTGAGGATTCGAGTTAACAAGTGAGATGTGCTCAGAGCAATGCTGAGATCATAGTAAGCAAGCAACAGATATGGACTGCTATTATATTCATGGTAATTGACACTTATTAATGCCTCATCATAAACCCTTTGCAGCCCTGTTCCAAAAGCCTTTTCTCATCTGTCCTCTAATCTCGCAGGTGAAACAGAAGAGACTCAACCATGCAGAAGGAGTTACTGAAGAAACTTTATTCACAGAACAAGTGTGAAAATGTCTTTTTATTGGTATGAAAAGGGATTTTTAAGGCTGTAATACCAGCTCTTTGTTCCTTAAAGGGAAGCAGTTACTATAATGATGTACTTGGAGCCACACAGCAGCTAGTTAACACCTTCCCTCTTCATTGGGGAACCATGAAATCCATTATGTTCCCTCAGGAGGGCAGTTTTCAATGAGAAATTGCTACATTTGTAAAGAACATATTGACCATGATGAAAAGATTTTATCCACATCTACACGATGATGACAAAATTGGACATGACTAAAAGGTTTGGGCAGCCCAATTCTCAGGAACAAAAACTAGAAACAAATGTTATGATAACCATAAAAATGCTTTGATGTATCACAGGACACCAATTTAAGCCTTTAATTCACATTCCAGTGCAGATGGCCTCAAAGGTGTATTGGATCAGCGTTTTTCTTTGTTTTTTTTTTTTGTTTTTTTTTTAACAGAACAGCCCTTTTCTCAAAATTTTACATGGAACCCAAATATGTAAACAAAAAAATATATTGCTGGGCCAGTCTAGGTTGAAAATCATAGGATAGCAGTTCTACCCAACAGTGGTCCCTGAGCTTCTCAAAGAATTTTCCAGGCACCATGAGATATAATGAGCCCCCCTCATGAACTCTGATACTAAATTGGAGAAGATCAGGAAAAATGAAGGAGGGGGTATGGCAATAGAAGAGACTGTGCAATTATCCCCCAAAGACTGATCACACTCTAAAGGGACTTTACAATTACTGGATCCTACCAAGTTCTAAACCACATTAGACTTAATAGCGTTAATTTTTTTTTTCCTTCAACCTGGTAAGTGGGGCTCTTGAGGAATATCAGACCAACTCTAAGCAAATTTAAGAAACATTTTCTCTATAGATTTCAGTAGTAGTTTCAGTAAATTTACAACCTGTGTGCTAAGGATGTTCTCATTCTAGACCTGGCTTTCTCAGCCTCAGCACTGTCTGCACTTGGGGATGGATAATTTGGGGGGGGGGTCGGGGTAGGAGCTGTCCTCTTCATTCTAAGATGTGTACCTAGATGCCAGTAACAAGCCCCAAGTTATAACAACCTACAACACTTCCATACGTTACCCAGTGTCCCTTGGGGGACACTACCCCCCCACTCCATAAGGATTATGTTCTGGACTTACCCCTTCTAGACCATTACTCACAGTGGCAGGCAGGAGAAATTTAAAACAAATCTAATCAGGGGACTCCCTGCTTTGAAGTCCTTCCTTTCTTTCCTTCAGCCACGTGGTAAACACTTGTGAGCACCTGCTGTGCGCACGAACTTGCGCTGCTCCACGTGGCCTCCAGAGGGCGCACTTCCCAACCCAAGCCTCCTCCACTGGCACTTCCACCCGCAGCCCTCCACCACCCGGCCATCACGTAAACCTGGAGATCTGTTCATACTCCTGCGACTCTGTACTTGCTGTCCCCTGTGTCTGAAATTCCCTTTCTCAACACGTCCACCTCGTTGGGAGTCTTTTTTTTTTTTTTTTAACCATTGAGCAAAGCTCCATCTACCAACGTTCGGGGGATAAAGTTAGGAACCCTACAAGATCCCTGCTCTGCCAAGACTTAGCCACTAAATACAATCAAACACCTCTCTGAACCTATTGCAGTTGAGGGCTGATCATTTACCTCTTCCTAGAGACTGAAACTCCTTGAGGAGTTCCTATATGCTCAGCAACCACTGCAACTGTTAGAAGAGTAACTTTAGTAGGATAATAGTTTCCTGAGTTAATCAGATATTTGAGGGCCACTCCAACGGTGTTAAATGCCACTAGAGAGGATAAAAAGCAGAGAAACAATCCACAAAGGAATATTCCCTAGGAAAAGACACTACGACTTTTTATAATTCATTGTAAGGACAGCAAAACAGCAACAGATGTTTGATGGGAAAAATGGGTAATCGACCAATTCCAGTTCTACTGATTTCAAGATTGCTGGAGAAAGAGAACCCTGGTTGAAGCTAATTTTGAGCCCTCTTTTCAAAAGCTTTGCACCAGCCAAAAGCTGTTTATTAGGCTAAATCTCTGCTGGCTTCTCTAAATTTGTGTCCAGACAAATTGAAAACATCACACCATCCAGTGGTCACTGTGAGTCAGCTTTTCACAGGCTGATGGATTTTTATAATGTTCCAGGCAATTTCAAGTTGTCAGTAAGAAATAATTCTGTCTTATTATTGCCTTCACTCTTGCCAGCTCCGTGACCACTTATTGGTTTTTGTTTTTTTTTCTTCATGTTCATTTTCTCCTGCTAACTCTAAAGCCTTGTTTTCCCTCTCTAGCCCCATTCAAAGGTCTAAAGCTCTAATCATAGAGAGTCCCCAAGCACAGTTACAGGTGAAAGCATCAGCCCTTCTCAGGGGCTCCAAAGTTGAACCCTAAAGCCCCATACCCCATGAAACCTCCGGCCAAACCTATTACGGCCTGCAAAACTGTATTACTTCATCAGTCCAACAACTCTGTAGCTGAAGCCCTCTCTCAAGTTGATATTAAACCAACTTGTCATTCTGTATTCGTGGAGTTACACACACTCAACTTATATAGCTGGGGAATAGAAACTGGCTCTGGCACGGCTCTCTGTGTATCATCATACAATCTAAAATAGGCATCATTTGTGAACTTCTTTACTCAGAATCCATATGGTGGGTGAAGCCTCAAAGTCATGCGATCTCAACCAGCATATTTCATAGTAGCCAAATTATTAAATATAGTCCTAGGAGGGCTTACAGACTCAGAATCAAATTCTTGCCATTAAGCAGAAACATAGGCAATTACTTCCTTTGTATCACACATACTTCTTAGGCAGTGGAAACTGCTGTTAAGACCTGTACTCAAAATAAACACTAGCTGCATAGCATGCCAAGTATTAGAAATAAAATGCTCTATGCCTTTTCCCTAGTTGATGAGATCTATGTTTTAGCAGGAAAGTACAAGTCTCTAACAACCTTATATACATATCTTACTCACATGATTACCGAGAACCAAACCTTCTTTAGCCAGAACCAGTAAGATGAATAAAATACGCTTATGCCCTTGAGGAACTCAACATCAACTGAGGCTCTTAAAACTGAGGCAGTGCCATAAAAGCAGCATAGACTCTAGGAGTCCATAGATGAGAAAACCATGGATCCTCCCAGGTGTGTCAGGGAGAGTCCCACAGAGAAGATGAGAAAAGAGCTGTGCCCTGCACAGGGAGAGCCCTGAGAGGTACCGAGAGGAGGGACACGCAGGAAGAGGTAAGGCTGCACAACACTTTCTAGAGTGGTTCAGACACAGCCAACAGTGCGGGAGTATCAGTAGGCCTCAGGAAGAGGCAAGGTGGACACAGATGGGGCTGTAGCAGACTAGGAAACAGTCTTGATTATCCTGAAGATGTCAGAAATTTAATAGGAAGATGATGTATCTGTTTTAGAAACTGGCCAAGATGGCCTTAATCCCCTCCAGCTGACTGGACTTGAGACAGGATTCTCCCTGACTCTAGGCCCCTGACTTCCCTTTTCTTAAAGTATTTTCTTTAGAAAACATGTAAATACTCTCTGCCCCCTTTAAAAAGTACATACATCTTTTTAAGAGCCTCTTGGTTTTCAGCCCAGGACTGTCCTTCTCCAGGTCCTGGGAAACTTCTCTTGAAATACAGTCCAAGGGGACAGCACCTTCATCACCCAGTTTCTATGAAAGGGTAGGAGCCTAACCTCAGTGGACACCTTGCTCCAAGTTGTAAAACTCCCTCTCCTATCACTGAGATATGAGAAGTTTACTTTTGTTTGGGGTAAAACCAATTAGCAAACATGGATGGTCTAGAGCTCCCTCTCACTACAGCCCTTAAAAACCCTACCACCCAGAGGAGAGAAGATGGCGGAAGAGTAAGACGCGGAGATCACCTTCCTTCCCACAGATACAGTAGAAATACATCTACATGTGGAACTGCTCCTACAGAACACCCACTGAATGCTGGCAGAAGATGTCAGACCTCCCAAAAGGCAAGAAAACCCCCACGTACTTGGGTAGGGCAAAAGAAAAAAGAAATAACAGAGACAAAAGAATAGGGACGGGACCTGCACCAGTGGGAGGGAGCCGTGAAGGAGGAAAGATTTCCAAGCACTAGGAAGCCCCTTCACGGGCAGAGACTGCGGGTGACAGAGGGGGGAAGCTTCGGAGCCACAGAGGAGAGCGCAGCCACAGGGGTGCAGAGGGCAAAGCAGAGAGATTCCCGCACAGAGGAGCGGTGCTGAGCAGCACTCACCAGCCCGAGAGGCTTGTCTGCTCACCAGCCGGGGCAGGCGGGGCTGGGAGCTGAGGCTCGGGCTTCAGTGGGATCGCAGGGAGAGGACTGGTGTTGGCGGCGTGAACACAGCCTGAAGGGGTTAGCGCACCACAGCTGGCTGGGAGGGAGACTGGGAAAAAGTCTGCAGCTGCCGAAGAGGCAAGAGACTTTTTCTTGCCTCTTTGTTTCACGGCGCGCAAGGAGAGGGGATTCAGAGCGCCGCCTAAACGAACTCCAGAGACGGGTGCGAGCCGCGGCGATCAGCGCGGACCCCAGAGACGGGCGTGAGACGCTGGGGCTGCTGCTGCTGCCTCCAAAAACCCTGTGTGTGAGCACAGGTCACTCTCCACACTGCCCCTCCCGGGAGCCTGTGCAGCCCGCCACTGCCAGGGTCCCGGGATCCAGGGACAACTTCCCCGGGAGAACGCACGGCGCGCCTCAGGCTGCTGCAACGTCACTCCGGCCTCTGCCGCCGCAGGCTCGCCCCGCCTCCTCTGTACCCCTCCCTCCCCGCGGCCTGGGTGAGCCGGAGCCCCCGAAGCAGCTGCTCCTTTAACCCCGTCCTGTCTCGGCGGGGAATAGACGCCCTCAGGCGACCTACACGCAGAGGCGGGTCCAAATCCAAAGCTGAACCCCAGGAGCTGTGCGAACAGGGAAGAGAAGGGGAAATCTCTCCCAGCAGCCTCAGAAGCAGCGGATTAAAACTCCACAAACAACTTGATGTGCCTGCATCTGTTGAATACCTGAATAGACAACGAATCATCCCAAATTCAGGAGGTGGACTTTGGGAGCAGAATATATTAATTTTTCCCCTTTTCCTTTTTTTTGTGAGTGTATATGTATATGCTTCTGGGTGAGATTTTGTCTGTATAGCTTTGCTATATAATAGCTTTATTTTACTTCACTATATTATAGCCTCTTTCTTTCTTTCTTTCTATTTTTTCTCCCTTTTACTTTGAGCCGTGTGGACGAAAGGCTCTTGGTGCTCCAGCCAGGCATCAGGGCCGTACCTCTCAGGTGGGAGAGCCAACTTCAGGACACTGGTCCACAAGAGACCTCCCAGCTCCATGTAATACCAAACGGCAAAAATCTCTCAGAGATCTCCATCTCAACATCAAGACCCAGCATCACTCAACAACCAGCAAGCTACAGTGCTGGACACCCTATGCCAAACAACTAGCAAGACAGGAACACAGCCCCATCCATTAGCAGAGAGGCTGCCTAAAATCATAATAAGGCCACAGACACCCCAAAATACACCACCAGACATGGACGTGCCCACCAGAAAGACAAGATCCAGCCTCATCCACCAGAGCTCAGGCACTAGTTCCCTCCACCAGGAAGCCTACACAACCCACTGAACCAACCTTAGCCACTGGGGACAGATACCAAAACAACGGAAACTACGAACCTGCAGCCTGTGAAAAGGAGACCCCAAACACAGTAAGATAAGCAAAATGAGACGACAGAAAAACACACAGCACATGAAGGAGCAGGGTCAAAACACACCAGACTTAACAAATGAAGAGGAAATAGGCAGTCTACCTGAAAAAGAATTCAGAATAATGATAGTAAGGATGACCCAAATCTTGGAAATAGAATAGACAAAATGCAAGAAACATTTAACAAGGACGTAGAAGAACTAAAGAGGAACCAAGCAATGATGAAAAACATAATAAATGAAATTAAAAATACTCTAGATGGGATCAATAGCAGAATAACTGAGGCAGAAGAAAGGATAAGTGACCTGGAAGATAAAATGGTGGAAATAACTACTGCAGAGCAGGATAAAGAAAAAAGAATGAAAAGAACTGAGGACAGTCTCAGAGACCTCTGGGACAACATTAAACGCACCAACATTCGAATTATAGGGGTCCCAGAAGAAGAACAGAAAAAGAAAGGGACTGAGAAAATATTTGAAGAGATTATAGTTGAAAACTTCCCTAATATGGGAAAGGAAATAGTTAATCAAGTCCTGGAAGCACAGAGAGTCCCATACAGGATAAACCCAAGGAGAAACATGCCAAGACACATATTAATCAAACTGTCAAAAATTAAATGTAAGGAAAACATATTAAAAGCAGCAAGGGAAAAACAACAAATAACACACAAGGGAATCCCCATAAGGTTAACAGCTGATCTTTCAGCAGAAACTCTGCAAGCCAGAAGGGAGTGGCAGGATATACTTACAGTGATGAAGGAGAAAAACCTACAACCAAGATTACTCTACCCAGCAAGGATCTCATTCAGATGTGATGGAGAAATTAAAACCTTTACAGACAAGCAAAAGCTGAGAGAGTTCAGCACCACCAAACCAGCTTTACAACAAATGCTAAAGGAACTTCTCTAGGCAAGAAACACAAGAGAAGGAAAACACCTACAATAACAAACCCAAAACATTTAAGAAAATGGGAATAGGAACATACATATCGATAATTACCTTGAATGTAAATGGATTAAATGCTCCCAACAAAAGACACAGGCTGGCTGAATGGATACAAAAACAAGACCCATATATATGCTGTCTACAAGAGACCCACTTCAGACCTAGAGACACATACAGACTGAAAGTGAGGGGATGGAAAAAGATATTCCATGCAAATGGAAATCAAAAGAAGGCTGGAGTAGCAATTCTCATATCAGAAAAAATAGACTTTAAAATAAAGACTATTACAAGAGACAAAGAAGGACACTATATAATGATCAAGGGATCAATCCAAGAGGAAGGTATAACAATTGTAAATATTTATGCACCCAACATAGGAGCACCTCAATACATAAGGCAAATACTAACAGCCATAAAAGGGGAAATCGACAGCAACACAATCATAGTAGGGGACTTTAACACTTTCACCAATGGACAGATCATCCAAAATGAAAATAAATAAGGAAACACAAGCTTTAAATGATACATTAAACAAGATGGACTTAATTGATATTTATAGGACATTCCACCCAAAAACAACAGAATACACATTTTTCTCAAGTGCTCATGGAACATTCTCCAGGATAGATCATATCTTGGGTCACAAATCAAGCCTTGGTAAATTTAAGAAAATTGAAATCGTATCAAGTATCTTTTCCGACCACAACACTATGAGACTAGATATCAATTACAGGAAAAGATCTGTAAAAAATACAAACACATGGAGGCTACACAATACACTACTTAATAACGAAGTGATCACTGAAGAAATCAAAAAATACCTAGAAACAAATGACAATGGAGATACGACGACCCAAAACCTATGGGACGCAGCAAAAGCAGTGCTAAGAGGGAAGTTTATAGCAATACAAGCCTACCTCAAGAAACAGGAAACATCTCGAATAAACAACCTAACCTTGCACCTAAAGCAATTAGAGAAAGAAGAACAAAAAAACTCCAAAGCCAGCAGAAGGAAAGAAATTATAAAGATCAGGTCAGAAATAAATGAAAAAGAAATGAAGGAAACAATAGCAAAAATCAATGAAACTAAAAGCTGGTTCTTTGAGAAGATAAACAAAATTGATAAACCATTAGCCAGACTCATCAAGAGAAAAAGGGAGAAGACTCAAATCAATAGAATTAGAAATGAAAAAGGAGAAGTAACCACTGACACTGCAGAAATACAAAAGATCATGAGAGATTACTACAAGCAACTCTATGCCAATAAAACGGACAACCTGGAAGAAATGGACAGATTCTTAGAAATGCACAAACTGCCGAGACTGAACCAGGAAGAAATAGAAAATATAAACAGACCAAACACAAGCACTGAAAGTGAAACTGTGATTAAAAACCTTCCAACAAACAAAAGCCCAGGACCAGATGGCTTCACAGGTGAATTCTATCCAACATTTAGAGAAGAGCTAACACCTATCCTTCTCAAACTCTTCCAAAATATTGCAGAGGGAGGAACACTCCCAAACTCATTCTACGAGGCCACCATCACCCTGATACCAAAACCAGACAAAGATGTCACAAAGAAAGAAAACTACAGGCCAATATCACTGATGAACATAGATGCAAAAATCCTCAACAAAATACTCGCAAACAGAATCCAACAGCACATTAAAAGGATCATACACCATGATCAAGTGGGGTTTATCCCAGGAATGCAAGGATTCTTCAATATACGCAAATCAATCAATGGGATACACCATATTAACAAATTGAAGGAGAAAAACCATATGATCATCTCAATAGATGCAGAGAAAGCTTTCGACAAAATTCAACACCCATTTATGATAAAAGCCCTGCAGAAAGTAGGCATAGAGGGAACTTTCCTCAACATAATAAAGGCCATATATGACAAACCCACAGCCAACATTGTCCTCAATGGTGAAAAACTGAAACCATTTCCACTAAGATCAGGAACAAGACAAGGTTGCCCACTCTCACCACTATTATTCGACATAGTTTTGGAAGTGTTAGCCACAGCAATCAGAGAAGACAAAGAAATAAAAGGAATCCAAATCGGAAAAGAAGAAGTAAAGCTGTCACTATTTGCAGATGACATGATACTATACATAGAGAATCCTAAAGATGCTACCAGAAAACTCCTAGAGCTAATCAATGAATTTGGTAAAGTAGCAGGATACAAAATTAATGCACAGAAATCTCTTGCATTTCTATACACTAATGACGAAAAATCTGAAAGTGAAATTAAGAAAACACTCCCGTTTACCATTGCAACAAAAAGAATAAAATATCTAGGAATAAACCTACCTAAGGAGACAAAAGACCTGTATGCAGAAAATTATAGGACACTGATGAAAGAAATTAAAGATGATACAAAGAGATGGAGAGATATACCATGTTCCTGGATTGGAAGAATCAACATTGTGAAAATGACTCTACTACCCAAAGCAATCTACAGATTCAATGCAATCCCTATCAAACTACCACTGGCATTTTTCACAGAACTAGAACAAAAAATTTCACAATTTGTATGGAAACACAAAAGACCCTGAATAGCCAAAGCAATCTTGAGAACGAAAAATGGAGCTGGGGGAATCAGGCTCCCTGACTTCAGACTATATTACAAAGCTTCAGTAATCAAGACAGTTTGGTACTGGCACAAAAACAGAAATACAGATCAATGGAACAGGATAGAAAGCCCAGAGATAAACCCACACACATATGGTCACCTTATCTTTGATAAAGGAGGCAAGCATATACAGTGGAGAAAAGACAGCCTCTTCAATAAGTGGTGCTGGGAAAATTGGACAGATACATGTAAAGTATGAAATTAGAACACTCCCTGACACCATGCACAAAAATAAACTCAAAATGGATTAAAGACCTAAGTGTAAGGCCAGACACTATCAAACTCTTAGAGGAAAACATAAGCAGAACACTCTATGACATACATCATAGCAAGATTCTTTTTGACCCAGCTCCCAGAGAAATGGAAATAAGAACACAAATAAACAAATGGGACCTAATGAAACTTAAAAGCTTTTGCACAGCAAAGGAAACCATAAACAAGACCAAAAGACAACCCTCAGATTGGGAGAAAATATTTACAAATGAAGCAACTGACAAAGGATTAATCTCCAAGATTTACAAGCAGCTCATGCAGCTCAATAACAAAAAACCGAACAACCCAATCCAAAAATGGGCAGAAGACCTAAATAGACATTTCTCCAAAGAAGATATGCAGATTGGCAACAGACACATGAAAGAATGCTCAACATCATTAATCATTAGAGAAATGCAAATCAAAACTACAATGAGATATCATCTCACACCGGTCAGAATGGCCATCATCAAAAAATCTAGAAACAATAAATGCTGGAGAGGGTGTGGAGGAAAGGGAACACTCTTGCACTGTTGGTGGGAATGTAAATTGATACAGCCACTATGGAGAACAGTATGGAGGTTCCTTAAAAAACTACAAATAGAACTACCATATGACCCAGCAATCCCACTACTGGGCATATACCCTGAGAAAACCATAGTTCAAAAAGAGTCATGTACCAAAATGTTCATTGCGGCTCTATTTACAATAGCCAGGACATGAAAGCAACCTAAATGTCCATCGACAGATGAATGGATAAAGAAGATGTGGCACATATATACAATGGAATATTACTCAGCCATAAAAAGAAACGAAATGGAGGTATTTGTAATGAGGTGGATGGAGTTAGAGTCTGTCATACAGAGTGAAGTAAGTCAGAAAGAGAAAAACAAATACAGTATGCTAACACATATATACGGAATCTAAGGCAAAAAAAAAAAAAAAGGCCATGAAGAACCTAGTGGCAAGACGGGAATAAAGACACAGAACTACTAGAGAATGGACTTGAGGATATGAGAAGGGGGTGGGGTGAGATGTGACAGGGTAAGAGAGTGTCATGGACATATATACACTACCAAATGTAAAATAGATAGCTAGTGGGAAACAGCCACATAGCACAGGGAGATCAGCTCGGTGCTTTGTGACCACCTAGAGGGGTGGGATCGGGAGGGTGGGAGGGAGGGAGATGCAAGAAGGAAGAGATATGGGAACATATGTTTATGTATAACTGATTCACTTTGTTATAAAGCAGAAGCTAACACACCATTGTAAGGCAATTATACTTCAATAAAGATGTTTAAAAAAAAATAAAAAACCCTACCACCCTCTGCTTCAGATGAGTTGGGCTCAGACTGAGATCTGGCTTCTCTTCCCTATTGCAATAGCCTTGACTAAAATCTTCCTTGCCCGTTTAATTTTGTTCAGTATAATTTTTGCTGTGACAAAATATCCTCTTGGACCCACTTTCCCCTTCAGCTACCTCCCCATTTGTCTCCCCTTTTACAACAAAACTCCTTCCAGGACTCGTCTAGACTCACTGTCACTCTCCTCTGCTCCACTCTGACTTTTGCCCTCACCATTCCACCAAGACTTCTCTGTCAATCCCATAAGTGGCCCCTCCTTGCTAAATCCCGGGTCACTTCTCAGTCCTCAGTGGCTTGTGACCCAGCTGATCACTCCATCCTCCTGGAAATATCTTCAGCTTCCTCCATGTCTTATTCTTCCTCTTCCCTCTAGCTGCTCCTTCTCAGGCTCTTACTGACCCCCTGATCTCTAAACTCTGCAGCATTCCAGGACTCAGTCCTTGTACCTCTTCTCTTCTCCACCTACCCTAAACTCCTAGGTGTTCTCAGCCAGTCTCACTGTACTTAGTACTATGGATTTGCTGACTGCCTCTTCAGCCTATACGTCGACCAAGAACTTCAGATGTGCATTACGAGGGGTTATACATAAGTGACTACTAAACATCTCCACTTACATGTCTAACAAGCATCTCAAGCTTGTCCAAGACTGAGCTCCTGCCTGCACCCACCAACCTGCCCTTCCCAGAGTCTCCCCCATCATATAAAAGGCAAGTCCATCCTTCTAGTTGCATAGTTTCAAAAAAGCTTACAATCACCCTTGATCCCACATTTTCACATAACTATGTCCAATTTGTCATGATATCCTGTCACTACTTTCAAAATACATCTGGAGGGACTTCCCTGGTGGTCCAGTGGTTAAGAATCCGTCTTGCAATGCAGAGGACGTCCGTTTGATCCCTGGTCAGGGAACTAAGATCTCACATGCTGTGGGGCAGCTAAGCCCTCATGCCACAATTAATGAGCCCATGGGCCACAACTAAAGAGAAGCCCGTACACTTCAACCAAGAGCCCACACGCTGCAACGAAAGATCCCGTGTGCCACAACTAAGACCCGATGTAGCCAAAAAATAAATAAAGAAATATTAAAATAAAATACACCTGGAATCCAGTCAATTCTCACTTCTCCCCCTGCAACCACCTGGGGTCCAAGCCATCATCTCTTGCCTGGATTACTGCAGTGACCTGCGACTGGGTCTCCTCTACTTCCCTTCCGGCACCACCTCCATAATCGACTCTCACCGCAGCAAGCAGACACATCATTTTAAAATATATGTCCGTTATCATCACTCCCCTGCTCAGAACTTCCCTGACACCTCCGTCAGCACAGCCATGCCCCTGCAGGGGTCCAGCCGGCATCACGTGACTGGTCTCCACTCCTTAGCTGACCACAGGCCCCACTACTTCCTCTCCTCCCTCCACTCCATGATTGTCTCCTTCTCATTCTTCCACAAATCTTCTCCCACTTCAGAACCTTTATACATGCTGTTCCCTCTCCCTGGAGAGCTTTTCCTTGGGCCTCCACCTAAATGTTACGTTCGCAGAAACACCTGCCCTGAAACTCTATTCAGAGTTGTACCTCTTCTGCCTTCCTTGATTGGTTTTTATCCAAAGCTCCTATTCTCTCCTATACTGCATATTTCTCTCTATATTTTTTTGTTTACTACTACATTGCTCCCTTGACTAGAATATAAGCTCCATGAGGGCAGGATACTGTTGTATCCCCAGCAACTAGAACAGTGTCAGCATCCAGCATGTGCTCAGCCATGAGTGAATGGAGGTAACATGTAAGATGAATCAAAGACGGTGGGGAATAAGGGGATGTGGGGATACCAGAAATAAGGCTACTGCAGAGGTCCAAACAAGCGAGAAAAGGGGTCCTGAACAAAAGCTGTGACAGATGGAATGGAACTACAGACACACAACCTGTTCCTCTGAGAGGGGGATGTCATAGGAGGGATTCTCAAACTTAATTGGACATGGAACCCTTCTAGGTGGAAGTGATTTACAGGCCTACAAGTTTCACGGAACCTAACGTAGGAAACCCAGGATTCGATGTTCTCTAAAGTTGTTCCCCCAGCACTAAAGTCCAACGATCCTTTGTCAAAAGTCAGACGACTCAGTGCATTTAGGCCATGTGTTCTCTTGGTTACATAACAGTCACAATAATGGAAACCCATCTGCAATGTGGGCATCTAATCTCAAAGACGAGTACTAAAATGCTGCATCAGTTAGAATCCTTCCAGTCTCCAGTAACAGAACCAGATTAACACATGTGATAAAGACATCTAATCGTTTCATGTAACAGGAAATCTGGGAGCAGGCAGTCCAGTTTTGGTGACAGCTTGCCAGTCAGGCCTCACCTGGTTTCTCTGATTTTCATATATTTTTTAAACTTAGGGTTGTAAATTGGCTGCTACTGCTCCAGATATTGTATCATCACAATAGCATTCCACCTTGGGAAGGAGGGGCATAAGTCTACTTCATTATGTTCTGCCTTTATATGGGAATTTGTTTGTTTTTGTTTTTTTGGCTGCGTTGGGTCTTCATTGCTGCGCACGGGCTTTCTCTAGTTTCGGCGAGCAGGGGTTACTCTTCACTGTGGTGTGCGGACTTCTCATTGCGGTGGCTTCTCTTGCTGCGGAGCATGGACTCTAGGTACACGGGCGCAGTAGTTGTGGTGCACGGGCTTAGTTGCTCCGCGGCATGTGGGATCCTCCTGGACCAGGGCTCGAACCCGTGTCCCCTGCATTGGCAGGCGGATTCTTAACCACTGTGCCACCAGGGAAGTCCTATATGGGAAATTAAAAAATATATATTTCCTAGAAACCACCAGACTCGTTGGCCAGTGTCACATTGACACTTAGAGTTGTAAAGGAGGATGGGTTTGGGTTTGGGAATGGGTTTATTACAACTGGCCCAGACCTCCATGCTTCATCCCTTAGGGTTAAAAGAGGGGCCCCTGTTCCCTAAGATCAAGGCTTCTCCACCTTACCTGAAAAAAAGAGCAGTCTTTTAACGGGAAAGAAGTGGGGATAGTGGGCAATGAACAATGGGCCACGGCTGCTGGTGATTGTGTCTGTTAGCTTTAAGGCCACCACACAGGTCCCAGCAATTTCTAACAGTACATGGGATGACTATCACCCAACAACCTTGACTGACTAGCAGTGGCACCCTGGAAACGCTGTGTTGGGAAGTACCTACCAATGAAGTACTTGTAGGACTCCAGGAAAGAAGAGCTGTACTTTACAGCACCGGCTATGACCCAAACAGCCAAGGAGGTAGCAAGCAGCATGATATCTGTACTGCAGATCTTCTCTTGTAGCTGGAAAGCCCCAGCCTGTGATCCAATTCCTATTTTCTTCCCTCTAGAAGATCAGTCCCAACTGCACTACCCCTGCTTCTGCTTCCTCTGAGCCTGAATGTCATCTGCCCACATTGAGGAGGAAAGGAGGAAGCTCAGGAGAGGCATAGGCAGGAGGAATCCCACATTCCTCCTGACATCTGACTGAAGCACAGGTAAAGTGAGTCTTATGCTGTCCTTACCGAGTTCTAAGTATGATGGACTGTACTATACATGCAACCTCAGAATAAGCACTGGAGATAAACCAACTTGCAAACTTTGTATCTGAAAAATCGCCTCAAATCTGAAATCACCAGTATTTCTACACCATTTTTAGTATCTATTTTTACGAACCAGTTTTCAAAATCACCATCAGCAACAGGTCTAGAGCGTTCATTTCCAAACCTGAATATTTTTAAGCAAACTTTTCATCTTCCTTAGCTAGATGAGTTCAGGGAAAATCATTTCATTTATTAAAAGGGCTGCATTACAAAGGTTTGCCCAAAGACAACACAAGCTCCTTGAGAGCAGGCAGTTGGGGCTGGTTTGCTCAGTGTCCCCAGCATCTACCCCAGGTGTCCTTACATCAAAGCATTCCATAAATATTTGTTGAATTAATGCCATCGGATGACCGTCCTTCTTGTGCTGTATGATATGAACTGCATGACTTTCCCCCTGAGGATTAAGATATTGATGGAGCATCCTTCAAGATCAATGACATGCCCTAGATGAGAGATAGGGATGTGTAGGAGGAAATCTTGCCAGTCAAAGCTATTTATCTATTCAGTCTTAAGTGGAAACTCAAAAGACATGCACCATGGGAGCTGGTTGTAGGCCCAAAGTCACAGCTTTCCTTACAAGGAACTGTGTCATGCTAGGAAGTCACTTAACAATCATAACAGACACGTATATAAGTGTCAGGCCCTATTCCCAGTGCTTTATATAGATTACCTCACTTAATCCTCACAACAAGGCTATAAAGCAGATTCTGTTACCATCACGTCCCTTTAACCGATGAGCAAACTGAGGCACTGAGCTACATCACTTGCCCAGTGTCACACACAGAGCATCAGAACCAAAACCTGAAACTGGCAATCCGGCTTAAGTATGCGTGTGAATAACATCTGCATTGTGTGGCCACCTTAGCCTCCCAGGACCTCTGGGATTTCAGTTTCCTCACTGTCTGGGGGTCGGGTGCAGACAGTGAGGAATGATGGATACATCAGGGGGCTATCAAACCTTCTCAGCTGCTTGATCGCTTTTTGAAAAGAAATCTTACTTGGCTAGTCAAATTCATAGAAACAATGTAAGATGGTGGTTACCAAGGGCTGGAGGGAGGTGAAAAGGGGGAATTGTTATTGAAGGAGACTAGAGTTGCAGTTTGCAAGAGGAAAAAGTCTGGAGATCTATTTAACACTGAGTATACTTAACACCACTGAGCTGTACACTTAAAAACAGTTAACAAAATTTTCCAACTTATGTGTTTAACCA
Source organism: Balaenoptera borealis (assembly GCF_965194805.1). Taxonomy (NCBI): domain Eukaryota; kingdom Metazoa; phylum Chordata; class Mammalia; order Artiodactyla; family Balaenopteridae; genus Balaenoptera; species Balaenoptera borealis. The sequence continues at coordinate 35,949,520 of NC_138860.1, read as the reverse complement.
CAGGAAGGGAGGAAAGGAGGAAAGGATAGAGGAAAGGACGGATGAAGGGACTCTCACCTGGCAGCTCAAGAAGTAAAACAGAGGCAGAACTGCTGAATCACTGGGAAAAGGAGCCTAAGGTCCCAGCCTCTCGGCTTCTTTCCCCAGATCCTCCCACCAGAACAGCCCCTCGGGGAGATCATCAAAGCAAAGGTTTAAAACCACTAAACAGGACAACTTCTCAATTCTCTTTAAGACAATTTCAAAAGCCTCGGGTCAAATCACACTCTCAAAAGTTTCCAGCTCAAAAACCATCCTGGCCCCTCAATGCCGAATCGGTTCACACTCACCACCACGGTCCTTGAGATCGTCCACAATGTAGCCCCAGTGTAAGTGTCCAAGCTTACAGAGCACCGCTGTGGCCCCCTGTCCTCAGAGCTGCTCATCACAGCGGTCTCTAGAGCCTCTGTGTGCTGCCTATTTCATCCTTGTTTGTGAAGTGAGAGCCGTGTGCTCACCCGCCGCCCCAGCTCAGAAGGATGTTTCTACTCCCACCTTAGTTATGGGTGAGGCGCTATATCTATGCCACTGTCACCTGCACAAGGTGCCCAATTCCCCCACCTTGTCTGTACTGGGGGCTTAACAAGTATCCAGGACTCTCAGATAGAAGGGTGGAGAGGGAGCAATTCAGAAGAGACTTAGGCACAGGGGAGCATGATGATACCCCATCCCTCCCTGTCCCTCAACCAGGGTGCTGGGCCATGGTTCATGATCAGGGAGAGAATGAATGCTGGGAAAGCAGCCAACGCCATAACCAGCTTGCAGCAATGAGGGCCAGAAAACTGAGACGAAAGTACGTGGGGGCCATTGGCACATACTGTTCAGTTAAAAAAAAGAGAAAAAAACAGGAATGCTAACTAAAGGACAGAACGATTATTATCTTTGACTGTAAACCTCTCTCTGCATCATCCTTGGGTCCTAAAGCGACCTATTTCCATCACACGCACATTCCAGCAGCAGCCGAAACTCACCTCAGCACCCATGTTATATTCTGACCCAGTTTACATGGAGCTGACTGAAAGGCAAAGAATAAGAAAATGAGGCATTTGAAAGGGAAATCCATGCTTCCTAGTTTAGAGCTGCACAAACTCCTTTGCCCACCACAGGAAGGGATTAGGCTACTTAAACCGAGTAACCCATTTCTCTTTGTTTGGGAACATGGTGATTCTATTCAGAGGGCATAAATAAGATAAAGGACCCACGCATACTAGATTTTTCATTTGGCAAGCAGAATAAAAATCTGAACCTATACCTGTGGGAAAATAATCAATTTTTCATAGACTTGTTATAGGCTTCACAAAATCTACTGCACACATATTTTTAAAAGTAAGAAAGTGGCTTTTTAATGATACTTAAAATATATGGCATGGCAAGAATTATTTAAAATGTGTTTCTGAGGCCTGAAGTTTGGTACTGCCTGCTAAAATATAGATGATTTGGATAAGGCTGTCCTCTCAGGATAAACGTGAGACCCAAGCTCATCTTATCATAAAGCTAATAGGAAGGTTGGTATTCAGGCAGTTAAGTAATTGGTATAAATCCTCCCAAGATATTAGATCCCCTGAACTCGCAACAATTAGCGGTTGTCCATTGGCCTGTGTGCATTAAATAACTCCTCTTAACCCAGAGGCCAGCAATCCACTGTTCACATAAAGTCAACACAAAGCAGAGCAAGAGGAAGCAGAGGTGAATCCAATAGATATATGACCACGACACCCAACAAGTGTTTTCCAAGCAGCACGCCAGGCCTGGGAAAGTGGACACGTGATCCACGTGGTCTGGATGCCCAGTCTCGATCCAAGCAGATTGGCTCCGTTTTTATGAGCCATCAGCTTGACTGTCCACATTGGTGGGCATGCTTTTTGCAGGAACACATCTCTGTTCTAAGTGGAAGGCTATGCGCCTACACCTGTGACCAGCCCTGTATGAGCATGTGTACATGCGTGTGTGCATGCGTGCGTATGCGTGACTAAATGAATGAATGAAAGATTTTTAAAATTTCTACATAAAGCAGATCTAATAGACAAAGATCTCCGTTTACAAAAAGGCTTTCATTTTCTTATCACGTAGCAAATCACTGAAATATTACACTATTTTGTGTCCAGCATCTCCCTTCAAGGAGCTATGAAAACATGAAGCATCACTGATGTCAGAAGTCACAGTCTCGCTGAGAAGACAAATGACAGACCTGAAACAGAGACCACAACAAATGTCTGACACCAAGTGTAAAAGCCTCAGGAGTTCACAAAATCCAAAGTCACTAAAAGCCCAAGTTGCTGAGAGGACTTGGAGCAGTGGGCGTTAAGAAGGGCAGCAAAGATGGTAGGCTTTAGATTACTAAAGGGGTGGAGGTGGCGTTTCACGGAGGTACAAAAAGCAGAAGCAATGACTTAGAAGCAAATAGAAGCCTTCTGTTTGCCGATAGCAATGACAGCACCTGCCCTGATCAGAGCCACAGGAAACAGGGCTCATTATAGGGTGGGGACTCGTTATGAAGGGGTAACAAGCAGCCCAGAGAAGTTGATTTGTTACATTTGTTACATTAGGGAGTCATTTTAGGATCCTGAATGGGAGCAACCGGGTGTTCCTTCCGTATGGTGAGAACTCACCCCAGGATTCCTTTCAAGAGCACGCTCCCCTTGACCTTGAGTTAATGATTTCATTTGCACTCAGCTTTCCAATATCCCATCTCAGTGGTTCCCAACTTATGGACCACAGAGTTATGGCAGAGGTCCCTGAAGGCAGATAAGCACTGCCTAGAAACGACTTGCTCCTGGCATATTGCCACTGTCTCGTTCTAATATCTGTAGATACCATGTGAGCCATAAAACGCAAATTCACTCCAAAGCCACGGTCACCTTAGCTGCCCCAGGTGCCAGCCTATGGCTACACATGGAGTCACTTTAACAGTAGCCCAAATGTCACTAGCTCCCATCTCCCTGCTGTTCATGCAGGACTTCAGCCTCCAGTAAAGTGCCCCTCAAGCATTCCTAGGAGTTCCCAGGGATTTGGTGCCTGAGCCTGCAAACAAGGCCGTCGTCCTCTCAGCGGCCACTGGGTGGCGCTGGGTCCACACAGCTCCCTCTCCCGCGCCTTCAAGCACCCCGAGGCCTCCACAGACCAAACTGCAGGATGGTCCATATGGAGTGGGGGAAACATCTCATTCCTCCTGGGAGCTACCATTCCCAAAGCAGTCATACTGGTGCCATATACGATATCTTACCGAGGGTATTTTAGAAAAACAACTCTTACAGTTGTTACTTACAGCCCTCAAGCTGTGAATGAAAACTGTATGTGAAGGTGAATCTAGTGGAGGTTGGACAGGAAGAAAAATACCAGGGACAGAGCCCATGCCGTGCTCACAATCAACCTTCCCATAATGTGCTATCAAAATGCACATCATCCTGTTTGACCCAGCAAATTAAACTTTTAAGCACACAAGGAAGTGAAAAGTGTACGAGGATTTTCAATGCAGATTATTTGCAAGAGTGAAAAAGAGAAATACACATCTCCTAGTACAGAAGGGGTTAAATTATGACACACTGACAGGGTAGAATACAGGCAGCTGTTAAAAACGATGACGTCAGCTTGGAAGTACCACTGGAGATCTCTGCGATGCATCGATGCATCGTTAAGTGACACAATGCCAGTTAGAACAGGGCTCCACAGTCTGTTAGGAGGCAGGGTGAGCGGCGGGCAGGCCAGCGAAGCTTCATCTGCCGCTCCCCATCACTTGCATGACCGCCTGAGCCCCCCGCCCCCTCCCCCGTGGAACCACTGTCTTCCACGAAACCGGTCCCTGGTGCCGAACAGGTGGGGGGCCGCTGAGTTAGAAGACATTAGGGACAGCGTGATCGCATTTCAAAAGTGTGGAGGAGTGGCCGGGGAGATGTACCATGGATATTATATGTCAGGAACAAAACCTATGGAGCTATTGACAACCTTTCTCCCTCATACCCATGCCTGAAGGGGAGTTTTTTTTTACCACCCAGATCCTTTATGGAACTGATCTGGGAGACAGTTAGAGAGATAAAGAGTCCTCAAATGGCCAGATTTGTCTTCATGAGAAGAGATGAAAGAGCAAGTAGTGGATGAGAGAGGCAAGCCGGCAGGCAGCCAGCCAACCAGGAGATGGAAGAAAAGAAGTACCTGGAGTTTTTAAAGATGGGGGAGGTGGAGGTCCTGGAGCAGCTACTGAAGACTTGGTGTATGGGAGGGAAAGCTGGGTGATGTAGGTTCAACATGTTTTGCCGTGTCATGTGCTGTGTCACCCCTCCACAGAGTCTACAAATACACCCATGACAAAGATCTAGAACACGCATGAGGTTTTGAGATCAGATTGGTGTTTCTTCCCCATGTTTCTGTGCTGCCCATGAGGTGAGAACAAAAGCTAGTTTAAGGTTGTACATGTATGAAAAACGCCAGGTAAGACACTCCAGAAATTGTCCCAGCGGTAACATCTGTCAAGGTTAATTAGGTACTGGTGGACTTTGTTACAGCAAAAGTGTATCACATGTATAATTTTCATGGACATGTATTTTACTTTCACTCAGGACAGGGATTTGGGTGAGGCAAGCAGGGTGACTACAGTGCAAAATTTAAGGAGACACTGACTCTCAGCGTCTTGCTGGTTCAGAGCCGCATGTAAACACCCCCGTGAGGGAGTGCCTCCTTCACTTAGCGCCCTACCCACCCTGCTTGCTTCACCCCATCCTGGCTCTGCTTGCCTTGTTAATCACAGTTCTGAATCTCATTGAAATTCAAACTGGGATGCTATCTGCCACACACACTGTATACAGAGTACATTGCCATTCCGAAAGCACTTTCGTATATGTATTTCACTGTCTCTTCATCTCAGAGGTAAATGAGACTAGTATTATAATTCCCATTCTACAGATGGAGACCAGAAAGATTAAAAGACCTGTCCAAGATCACATTGCTAAGTGACAGCAAACTCAGTTCAGCTGAGTTTGCTTACCATCCCCAAGTATTTCCATGATACCACCCACATACAAAACAAAGCAAACAAAAATTATCACTCATACCTATCAGGAAAACAATGAATCTGTCAAGTGAACCTAGCCCAAATATTCATGTCTCCCATCAGATAAGGCCTGGCAGCTCCCTTCTGCCCCCTTGGAGACCACGGAGGCAAAGCCCACAGAAGATGCAGGCAGCCTCCAGCCAAGATGGCGCCCCATTAGGAGCAGCTCCTCTGAATTCTCTAGTAGCAGCAGGTTTTCAGGATGAGCAGCAGGCCTTCACGAGGGCCTACAGGCAGGTCCATGGCTGCTGGCTGGCACCAGGTGTGAGCCATGGGAACTCTGGGAGCTTGGCAGGGGTGTGTGGGGGGGGGAGCATCTGCACAGGAGACATGAGCCTAAGAGAATCTCTCAGCATTGGACATCCCAAAAGGGGTACATGCAGCTACTGGTTGTTGGCACTTCCGGGTTTTCCCCCTGACGCGAGGGGAAAGGAATAACACGGCACCACTAGCCACTAGCCTGGAGCTCAACCAGCCGGCCTGGCAACCTAGAAATTTGCTTAAGGAGTTAATCCAGGCAGACCCTGAACTACCCTGTTCACCCAGCTGTGTTTCAGGGCACAGCACGATTCCAACACTGCATGTAATAAAAATGAAGAATACCCCTCCCCCTTCCTTCTGCAGATTCGTTTTTCTCGGGTCCCACTGGTACTTTCTTTTAAAACTAAGTTTAAAAATAAAGAAATCAACAAACCACACTCATTTGCCAATTGTGCTTTTTTTCCTTCCTTCACAAACCTAAATCATACCTGGCAGAGTTCATCCTGTTCTTGTTTACCTGTTCCTCTAAGAATATGAATCCATTTCCCTCTAGCCTGGGTTTTAGGTACATTGTTTAGCCAAGCCTTTGCCTCCCTCTTCTGTTAAAAAGAGGAAAACATACAGAAAACTCAAGTTCTATATCTGTGAAAATGTTGAGGAAACTACCCTAGGATGTTTACACAAGCTGTGTAAAGTGGCTTTAAAGAGGCTCTAGTATTCCAGTATTACCCATACTACATTCGAATTAATACTTCCCAGAAAAGGTAAACTTTAAATAAGATCAAATCAGGATCAACTGCACACCCACCTGAGTAGCTGAACAAAATCAATGGAGCAATTCTTTGGTCATCGGACTAAAAGATTCAAGATTGACTTTTTCCCCCTTTTAGTAAAATATGAAACTCCCTGGTAACCTGAAGTATTATTGGGTCCTGTACCTTGCAAGGATTTATGGGCAATTTATCTAAAAACTGTCTTTCAACAGCTACACAAATGGCTGAAATTGCTTGATCTCGTCAGGCAAAGAGTTTTTAAAAACATTAACCTCAGAAACAGAATACATATATATGTATCGTGCTAAGTACCAGAGTTTTCAATCATGAAATTAAATATTCCTTTGCAAACTCATCTATATCCTAAAACAGCCAATGATAAACTCTTGCAATACTCAGCATTCTGCGGAGAATTGAGTTTCTAAAGGGCCTTATACTGTCCTGAACAGTATCTCCTGAATGGGAGATTCCTTTAAGGGAGTTATTCTTTCCGAGGAAAACAGCTATACAACGTGGACTACTGAAAAGCCCTGCTGGGCCTGTCTTATTTATGAGATGTTTCCACAGTGGGGTCTTCTGTGTTTACATGGCGCTGCTCCTCTTAGTGAGGGTGACTACTACCGAGCATTGTATTAGGCTCTCAGCATATATACACACACTGCCAACCGGGCACCGTTACCCTCATTTCTCAGTGGAGGAAACAGGGTTAAAAGTCACTTACCTGAGGTGGCGAAGTTCAGGGAGAAGCGGAGCTGGGACGCAGTCCTAGCAGTGAAATCGCGAGGCCTGTGCTCTCCAAGACAAACTCCCCCCTAAAGCTACCCCACTGCCTCTTTAAAACCTCCTCCTTACCTGGTAAGCAGGCACACCTGAGACCAGTAGTTCCATGGGGATAAGAATCACCTGGGAAGCTTGTTCACTCTACCTTCCCAAAACCCCTACCTTGGAGATTCTGACTCAGGGGTTCCAAGCTGGACCCAGAAATTGTCTTTTTTTTTTTTAATTTATTTTATTTATTTATGGCTGTGTTGGGTCTTCGTTTCTGTGCAAGGGCTTTCTTCTAGTTGTGGCAAGTGGGGGCGACTCTTCATCGCAGTGCGCTGGCCTCTCACTATCGCGGCCTCTCTTGTTGCAGAGCACAGGCTCCAGACGCGGAGGCTCAGTAATTGTGGCTCACAGGCCCAGTTGCTCTGCGGCATGTGGGATCTTCCCAGACCAGGGCTCGAGCCCGTGTCCCCTGCATTGGCAGGCAGACTCTGAACCACTGCGCCACCAGGGAAGCCCCAGAAATTGTCTTTTTAACAAATGAGCCAGGTGATTCTTATCATCAGAGGACTGTGGGAATGGTCTTAGATCAGGGGTGGCCAGGGCCAGGGAGTATTTTTGACTTTTTGGGCCGTTAAGTCTCTGTCACAACTACTCAATGCAAAAGGAGCCAGAGAAAATTCATGAATGAACTGGCCTGGCTGTGGCCCAATAATTTATTTACATAAACAGGAGGCTGGCTACAGTTTGCTGACCCTTCTCTTAGACCATTCATCATACCATTAAAAAAGAGACATTAATGCCTGCTATTTTTCACCTCACTAAGGCTGTGTCTCAATCAGGCAATTGACCCAATGAAAATCTTCCCAACACCATGAAACATCACTCTCATCAAGAGGATAAAGTCAAGGTTGTGTCTTCCCTCCCTCTTTAGGGAGCAGCACTTTTAATGTCAGATGCAGGCTTGTGACATCCTCTGTCACATAGGGGAGGACGTAAGTCAGGCACCAGCAGATAAGCAAAGCTTTCACTTTGGCATTGGTGATTGCAGTAGGTGGAATTCTAAGACGGCCTCTAGGATCGCCATCCCCTGCTGAATACACACCTTCCTCCAATGATCCAATCACACTAATTTAAGTGCTACTTTGCAGGGATTTTGCAGATGCAATTAAGGTCCCAAATCAGTTGACCTTAAGATAGGGGAATCAGCCTGATGGACCTGATCAAATCAAGGGAGCCCTTTAAACCTGAGTCTGGAATTCAGAAGTCAGAGAGAATTAAAGGGAGAGGAGGATTCAACATGGAAGAAGAGTCTCCGTTCCTGGAGTTAGAGATGGAGGGGCCATGTGGCAAGGACGGTGGGTGACCTCTAGGAGCTGAGAGCACCCTTGCTGACTGCCAGCAAGGACAGGGGTGCTCAGTCCTACAACCATAAGGATCTGAGTTCTTCCAACCAGTGTGAGCTTGGAAGCAGACACTGAGCCCCAGATTAGAACTGGAGCCCTGGCTAAGGCCTTGACATCAGCCGATGAGACTCCCAGCTCAGCACAGAATTTGGCCATGCCATGACTGGACTTCTGACCTATGGAAACTGTGAGATGATAAAGTTATATATGGCAAACTGCTAAGTTTGTACTGATTTGTTACAAGGCAATAGAAAACTATTACAGAGAGGCCCAGGACTTTGATGTCGGAATTACTGCTGGGGATTTTTAAGTCCAATAACTTCTGGGTTTAAATATAGTTGGATGTGTCCCTTTAGATCCATATTAATTCATTCTGTCTGAATTCTCATGTGGCTCAGGCCAGTGTGCACAGCCCACCTTTCAGGAATGTGATTATCAAGATATCAACTGCAGTAATGTTAACCCAAGACCAACTTGCAGGCTTATTTCAACATGCCTGTCATATGCAAAGCATCAAACCAGATATTGGGGGTGGATAGGTGATAGGGGATGAAAAGATAGACAAGGAGTGTACATCTAGGAGGAGGGACAGACGTTTGGAAAATTAACTGCCAGGCAGGTATTATAATTGAAGTGTAAGGAAACCATATGGGAGCTCAGAAAGCAAGAATAGATGGAATTTACATGAGAGGATGCAGTCTAAGCCAGAGAGTAGAAGCACACTGTATTTTAAAATACAAGACACACTGTATTTTAAAGGACAAGCACACTGTAATTTAAAATACAGCACACTGTATTTTAAAGGACAAGAATGAGGTGGTAACTATAAGATGCTGGTGGAGATTGTGGAGGGTTTTCTTTATGCAGTTGATCTTCGAGGGCCACCGAAACTCTTCCTGCATCCTGGGAATTAGTAGCTCGGACCACCATATCATTTTTCCAGGTACCTATTGTTATATTCTTTTTTTAACTCCCTCATGAGGATGACTGATGCTCAGCTGAATTCAGAGCGTTTGATTTACCTGCCATCCTCTGGGAATACCCCTGCTAAATGCATGAAAAGTCACTCAACATCAAAGATCTTTCAGCCACGGATGTGAGAGCTACTGCCACCTTATAAAGCTTACAATAGCCAGTGTCCTCTTAAAATTTTCCCCAGTGCAAGCTACAGAGGTGGGGAGGCCTGAAGGGAGCATGGGTTAATACAGTGGAATTTCCTTTGGCACCAGCTCCAAGCAGCCTTTTAACAGAGATGTTTAATTGATCTTTGTTGAGCAGAACCTTCCCTTCTGCTTATAAAAGAAATGATCACTTTTCCCTCGGGTTCTATCTGGAGAAGTTAATAGCCCCGGTTTTCTCTTACAGCAGAGATACTTAATGACTGGGAGACTATCATAAATAGAGTTTATTGTCCAAAATACAAACCGAGTTCTAATCAACCTGCATAGTGAGATTGCCTTGCTTCTATCTGTTGCTACTTGGAGGAGCTTTTCCCAACTGACGAGTGCATTGTTCTTTCCACTCAGGCTCTGCTGTCCAATTAACAAATTGGATAGCGAAGTAATCTATAGGCCTTTGCCAAAGACCGCTGAGTATGCCCTAATGTGTATCAATTTGATCCTCACATGCAGTAGCTCCCAGATGAGGCCCGAGAGCAGAGCCATCATCATTTGCGTACATGGTGCAGGAATATTTTGCAGGTGTGAAGATGATCATTGTAATACTTCCAGGATACAGAGACACTTCCGGGATTCAGTACAAATAGAGCCGTTACTGCTTGGCAGCTATGAAGAGGGATGGAAAAAAAAAAAAGTAATACTTACCGAGTTCCTTTAGCTCATTTATAAAGGGCTTTATTGATAGTAGCATTACTCTTTGAAATAACTTCCAAACACAACAAGCAGGTATTAATATTTCCGTTTTAGAGCTAGGAAATTTTGTATTAAATGTTCTGACTGCTGTGCTCCTTGAGGACTAGATTTAGCGTAAACTAGAGGCTAGGACTTGCTGCTACAGTAAACTACTACTATTTGGGAATTTGTTCTAGAGTTACGAATTTCCTGGGTCTTTTTCTTTGTCCTCTCCTCCTTCTGGTTGCTGGCTTTCCCCACCTGCCACCTGCCACGCCCTCCCCAGCCCTCCAAGTTGCCATCCTGGCATGGCAGGCACCGTGACCATGATTTCTGAACTACATTTTGGAACCTGTAGTATGAAAAATACCAGTGTTCTTAGGTGGACAAGAGGACAGAATTTTTGAAACCACGTTTGTCCAGAAAATCGGAGATATGTGATCACTCTTATAGAGTAGCTCTAGCATAATCTCCAATGACGAGCAAAGGAAGGTGTGGAAGGGAAGCACCTACCATTTACTGACACAGTTAATAGGAATATAATCAAGGCAGGTGTAAGGCCCGGGCCTGAGGTCTTCCCGGGAATGTGAGAGGGAAGGAGGAGGGAGGCTTTATACCTGAGGTATTGGATTCCTTTTTTCCCCCCATTTTACTGAGATATAGTTGTCATATAATATTATATTAATTTCAGGTGTACAACATAGTAATTTGATATGTGTATAAATTGCAAAATAATTACCACAATAAGTTAACATTTACCACCTCACACAGTTACAATTTTTTTCTTGTGATGAAAACTTTTGATATCTATACTCTTAGCAACTTTCAAATTAAAAAACAGTATTGTTTGGTGCTTTGTGTCCACCTAGAGGGGTGGGATAGGGAGGGTAGGAGGGAGATGCAAGAGGGAGGAGATATGGGGATATAGGTATATGTATAGCTGATTCACTTTGTTATACAGCAGAAACAAACACACCATTGTAAAGCAATTATACACCAATAAAGATGTTTAAAAAAAAAAGAAAACAGTATTTTTAACTATAGTCATCACGATGTACATTACATCCCCAGGAGTTGTTTCTCTTATAACTGCAAGTTTGTACCTTTTGATCACCTTTCCCATCCCCCCTACTCACACCTCTGGCAACCACTAAACTGTTCTCTGTTTCTATGAGCTCAGTTTTCTTCGATTCGTGTACGTGAGATCATACAGTATTTGTGTTTCTCTAATTTCACTTAGAGTAATGGCCTCAAGGTCTGTCCTGGCTTTTTTTTGCATCTGGTATCACAGTTAAACATGGTTAGAACCATGTTGGTGTCGTTACCAGGTCCTTGTCGGGTGTCATGGGCTGAGTTGTGTCCACCACGAAATTCACAGGATGAAGCCCTAAACCCCAGTACCTCAGCATGTGAGGTACTCTTTAAATTACTCCTTTAAAGAGTGATTAAGTTAAAATGAGGCCATTAGGGTGGATCCCAGTCCAATCTGACTGGTGTCCTTATAAGGAATGGAGATTAGACACACAGAGAGGAACCAGGCCTGCCCAGAGGGTGAAAGCCATGTGAGGACACAGGGAGAAGGCAGCGCTCTGCAAGCCAAGGAGAGAGGCCTGGAGCAGGCTCTTCCCTCAGGAGCCTCAGAGGAAACCAACCCTGCTGACAACTTGACCCTGGACTTCCAGCATCCAGAACGGTGAGAAATAAATTTCTGTTGTTTAAGCTACCCAGACTGTGGTGTTTTGTTATGACAGCCCTAGCAAACTCATACAGATACCAAAAATTAATGTGGAATGAGGCCTGGAACACCTACCACTACATGCCAAATACTAACTCGATCCTTACCATAGCTCTATGAAGTGGGCACTATTATTCTCACCCCCATCTTACAGACAAGAAAACTGAGGCACAGAGACGTTCAGTGAATTGCCTAAGGCCATACATCTGACATGTGGAAAAGCTGGAATTTGAACCCAGTCACCAGTCTCGGAGTTCTCTGTTTTGTCTCAATTTTCTACCTGTTATCCCCCAACTGATCATCCACAAACCTTCCAAAACTGGTTCAGGAGGCAACGTGGAAAACAAACTTGAGGATACTGTGCCCTACTCTTGAGAGGCAAGGACTCACAACCTGGGAAGCTTAGGAGAGACAAGGAAAGCTGGTTCATCTCAGAGGCCCATGGATGGAAGGAAGAGACACCTGGGCCTGGTGAACCCAGGGCCTGGAGGCAGGAAGGCTTTTCCCATGTTGGCTGTCACCCTGATCCACAGCTCTGCCATCAGGTAGCCTTGGGTTCCTCCAGGCACATTGGCCCTATGAGTACATGGTGAACTACAAGCTGCTGGAGCATACTGGATGTAGAGTCAGAAATGGTTCACTCCCTCTCCAGCAGTCATTTCTCCAGAACAAGCAGGGAAAACATACCAGAGACAGGGAGGTTCACCTTCATCCTCTAGACCTGGGTTTCTCAGCCCCGGCTCTAGTGACATTTTGAGCTAGGTAATTCTTTGTTATGTGTGACTGCTATGTGCACTGTAGGATATTTAGCAGCATCCCTGTCCTTAACTACTAGATGCCAGTAACATATCAGCTATTGGGACAACCAAAAGTGTCTCCAGATATTGACAAATATCCCCTAGGGGACAAAATCACCCCCATTGAGAAGCACTTCTCTAAGAGAAACAGAAAAAGGTACTTCCTCAAGACACTATTTCCATCTGTCAGAAAGTTGTCATAATAATATATGCAAACGTTCTACATTTATGGTGTTGTACAGTGCACAACCTGCCCAAAGGCCCATGGTCATCCACCTCCTCCCTCCCTCTCCTCAAGCTTCACAGGAAAATGAGGCTAATCTGCCCTACACTTTATCATTCCTTTCTACTTTCCCATATTTCTGAGATACTATAAGGAACCCGAGGGCTTCCTGACCTAAACTTGGGGTTCAGTTCGGGATTGACCTTTCTCCACCCTGAGGTAAGGATTAAGAAAATAAAACCTGTGCTGATGCTTCTGATTTTCTAGTTCAGCCATTAATGTGACAGGCATGAGGTGCTGATAAAGTGGCTGATTTATTCAATCTCTTTAATGGGGAGAAAAAGTTTAAACATTTATTGGTTTAGTTTGCCCCAAAAACAACTATCAAATGTTGGCAGGACACAATGAAGGCTTACCTTTGTTAACATAGTTAAGTCTCTCTCTCTCAGAACTAGCCCATTTATCTCCAGGTTCCTTAGCACACCCGACGCACTTACACAGCAATTAAGAGCTTTACACAACTGGAAGGTCACATCTTTATTTCTTATTGCAGGAACACGATTTCTGTAACTTTATTTCTGTCAAAACCTAAAGCAAAATTATTGTAAAATGAGTGATTTAAACCATACATTTTATCATCATTACAAAGCACCTTAAAAAAAAAAAAAAAAAAAGAGCATCTGCTCTGTGGTAAGGATTAGAAACGACTCCTGCCCTTAAAGCCTGCATTAAGGAGGGACATGTGTAAACTGAAAATTTCAATCACATGAGATAAAGAAACATAACCTTTATGCACAGAGGATCCTTTGGAGGCAAAAAGTTGTATCTAAGTGACGACTTCATGATAACCCTGAAGCTGAATCTAAAAAGCTGAGGCTATGCAGAAGTGGAGTAGGAGGTGCATTAAATGCAGAGGAAGCACCTGTGCAAAGACACTCAAGACTGACACCTGCTGGGCACTGTAAATACTGCAGGTGAGGATGACTACAGGACAGGGGTCCAAGTGTGAGAACAGACAGAAATGAAAATAGAGATGTTGGCTGAAGCAAGCCTGGGAGAGAGCATGGCTTGTATCCCACAGGTGTGAGGCCTGGGGCTACCACTGGCTCAGTAAGGGTGCCTCCGCTGATTAGAAAAAGGAACCCCGCTGCTGAGGGACTGATTAGATAAAGGGAGTGATCACAAAAAGCTCCCCTTCCTCAGGGCCAAAGAGCCCTATGAGCCTTGGCCGAGCACAGTTCAGGCTACACGCCTCTGTGCAGAGCACACGTTGGGCGGCTAGTATGCACTAACCCTGTGTGCGCAAGCCATTAGCAGCATTACTTTAAGCATATCTTTTTATGTTAGAAGATCACTCAACCCGAGTAGGCAGATGAACTTAGAGGAACTGAGCCCAGGAGCCACGAAACCACCCAGGAGTTTCTGCCATAGTCCGGGCAAAATGTAATATGGATGAAGAAGCAAATTTAGGAGGAGGCCAAAATTTACAAGATAGACCCACTGGATGCAAACATAAAGAAAGTTCAGTGAAGGAACTCTGAAGAGAATGGGCTCTACAATAAATTTTTCTTACAATCAATATAAAATATTAGGCAAAATTAAGTACAGTGGCCTTTAAGTTCCCTTCCAGCTATAATTTCTTTTGATTTCTAACTTACTACTCTTGTTAAGTAAAGTCCCTTCAGAGGTACAGAACAGTTCTTACACCTGAATGGGATGCAAAGAATAATCTGGCTTCTCTTCACCAGGGGATGAGTTGAACTGCCCTTGCAGAAGAGATAACAGATGGTGTGAACCCCAGATCCTAGAAAAGGGCCAGGCACACGATAAGTATTCAGCTTTTTGAAAACAAATGAACAATCATTTCCTCTCCTAGATCTTCACACCATTCCTCTGCTGGCTACTTTCTCTCAGCTTATAAACATCCTCAAATATACCCACTTAAAAAACTCTCAGACCTATGATTCTTCGAATCTTCTTGTGGATAACCTAAGTCTCTACCATGCCTTCAAACACCTGTCCTCCCAAAAAGCTCAGATCTGTATCTTGGGCCCAGACCTGTCTACCAGGCCCCGCTAAAGCACTGAAGATGAAGATCCTCTCCCCACCCCCAATCCCTTCCTACTGTGCTCTGTATCTCACAAAAAGATGCAGCTGTAAACTGTCACCCACGCTTGCTGCCCTCCCTTTTCTAACTGGTCACCAGGCCACACCCATTCTGTCTCTGATCTCCAAAATCCCGTCCAACCTTTTATAACTTAAGTGGGACCCTTAGATTACAATTCACCCTGCACCCAATCAACTGCCTTCCACATGGAGGTCCGAGTGAGCCTCTAAACCAGAAGTCCATCTCATTGTTCTTCAGGGTTTCCCACAGCCTTCAGGATAAACATCCAAACTTCTGACAGGACAAACAAGGCCCCTTTCTGTTGGGCCCCACTAGGTTTCCAGTATCAACTCTCATTTCTTTCCCAAACCCTGAGTTCCAGTCCTGTACCTTAGTTTTGCTATATTTTCTTATATTTCGCAAACTTTGACACACACTGCTCCCTCCTGTAACCCCAGGAGCTTCTACATATCCTTAGAAAGAATGGCACCTCCTCCAAGAAGCCTACTCTGAACTTTCCCTTCCAAGATTCTGTGCTCTGCAAAGGGGAAAGATGGGGGGGGAGGGATAAATTAGGAGTTTGGGATTAAGATATACACACTACTATATATAAAATAGATAATCAACAAGGACCTACTGCATAGCACAGGGAACTCTACTCCATATCCTATAACAACCTGTATGGGAAAAGAATCTGAAAAAGAATGGATATATGTATAACCGAATAATTTTGCTGTACACCTGAAACTAACACAATATTGTAAATCAACTATACTCCAATATAAAATCAAAATTAAATTAAAAAAAAAAAAGATTCTGTGCTCTGTAGCACCAGAACTCACTTCTTCCAGAGCGCTGACTACTGTGCTTGTGTTTACCTGCCGCCCAGTAGAAGGGAAGATTACCTAGGGCAGAAGCATCGTCTCCAGCAGACCTTGGTTCTGACAACTCATTCAAGTGCCAGGATACTTTACACACATAACCTGCTTAATTAATTCTAAGAACCCACAGAAAGAGTGGTTTTTCATGTCATTTTACAAGTGTGGGGATTGTAGTTCAAAAGTAACCTGCCCAGGCCACAGAGAGCATAAGCCCTGGAATTCAAACCCTAAGCTGCCTTCACACTGGTGCTCTTTCCACTATATGATTCGAGTGTTGAAAACAAATTTTTTTTTCATGAGCCCTGTTTTAATGGAAAGGAAATGAAGCTGGGATATACCAATTTCCTAATCGTTTAGGTGTATACCAAACAAAGTAATTCAACAGACCAGGTAATGTCTGTGCAACAATTAACGATGCTCCAAACTGTGCTAAGTGTTCTACATTGTAGAGTCTACAAGCATTAACACAGTGAGTCCTTGTAACCGCCACAGAGAGCGGGTCCTGTTAAGCCCATGCTACAGATGAGAACACTGAAACTTAGAAGCCTTAAGGCTCTCCGCCGGGGTCACCGAGCTGGTAGGACTCCTAGGCGGCACGCTCCATCTAGTGCACGCACACCCGGGCACTGGGCACCTGTTCTAGTGCCCACCCTCCACCTTGCACCATCAAAAACCCTGCTTCCTAACATCGACACCAGAGCCCCTGGAAGCGGGAACTACAAACCTGTCTTGACAAGCCGTGGCTGGAAGAAGCTCTGGATACAGATCAGGGTCAGAGGGGGCTCAGCAGTGGCGCCCAGTCCACCACGCGGAGGCGGTCGGCATTGAAGTCCAGCAGGTCCTCCTGCAGGGAAGCACGCACAGCGGGCAGAGGCAGCGAGTCCTGCAGCACACAGGTACTCACAGAGGAGAAGCAGTCAGCCGTGTTGTCGCGGGGCAGCTTCACCCAGTGGATCATGGCCCAAGAGTGGCCTCAGGGACGCTAGCTGTGGACACGATGTCCAGACCCGTCTGGGGACACCAGCTCGCCTCCCGGTCTCTCGGGCACCCACTGCCCGGCCGCTGTGGCTCCGCATCGTGCACAGGACCAGAGTCACAGCCAGAAGACATAGGGCCACAGGCCCCAGCTAGGCCGGCCCCTCCAAGCCGCGCTCCCATGCCGCCTGCCACGCCACATCACCGGCAGTTGGCACGGACCTCATCACCCTCTGTGCCACGGGGATGCGGTTTAAGCCTGCGGGCAGCCCCGTGGGGGCGGGGCTCGAGGACGTCAGCGCACTTGCTGTGCTTCAGCACGCAGCCCCGCCTCCCATGGGCACCCGGCCTGAGGAGCAGGGGCAGGAGCTTCTACACTAGGGCAGCGTGAAAGTTAGGTGGTGTGGAGAATTTGGGGTTTCCAAAAAGCGTTTGCTGACTGATCCAAACAAAAGTGAGATATGGTTGTATCAACGCATTTTAAAAGTAGTTTAAACTCCTGATAAGTGTTTGTGCTCGCACTGCCCAGGAGAGAGTGTGCACTCCGTGAGGGACACACGAAAGGCTGAGTGAATGTCTGCCTGTGGACCGTTACCTGGTGCGTGGGTGTGTGAATTTCTGCGGAGAGCTCTCAAGTTCTGTAGTTTCTGCTTACTTGACACGGTTGTTGGCAAATGGTGACGTGTTCCATGCATTCAGGAAGTTATTGTGACTACTAATACTCACTTTGTTCTCTCTGTGAATGTCTGTGTCCTAATATTTTCTTTTTATAAGGACACCAGTCATATTGGACTAGAGCCCACCCATTTCACCTCATTTTACCTCAATTACCTATTTAAGTGCCTTATCTCCAAATACAGTCATATTACGAGGTACTGGGGGTTAAGACTTACACATATTAACTTGAGCAGGACACAATTCAGCTGATAATAGAAGGTAAAAGTAATTTAAGCAAGTTAAGTAACTACTTTTTTTTTTAAGTATTTGTATATTTATTTATTTATGGCTGTGTTGGGTCTTCGTTTCTGTGCGAGGGCTTTCTCTAGTTGTGGCAAGAGGGGGCCACTCTTCATCATGGTGCGCGGGCCTCTCACTGTCACGGCCTCTCTTGTTGCGGAGCACAGGCTCCAGACGCGCAGGCTCAGTAATTGTGGCTCACGGGCCCAGCTGCTCCACGGCATATGGGATCTTCCCAGACCAGGGCTCGAACCCGTGTCCCCTGCATTGGCAGGCAGATTCTCAACCACTGCGCCACCAGGGAAGCCCCAGTAACTACTTTTTAAAGTGAGTTGCTTAAAGATATGAATTTACTCAAGAAGAACAAGAAGAACAAATTACATAACACTGTATGTTATACAAAGATATTAAATTAATCATCATAAAATCCTGTGAGATGGGCATTAAATTAGACTAAGCAAGATTAAGCAACTTATCTAGAATTGTGTAGTTAGTACTTTCCAGAGTTTAAACCAGGTATTTTCCCAGTTCCATTCCACATTATATTTTCATTTCATTATTTGAAATGAATTTTGAGTCTTCATTTTGCTTAGTTTCATAAGTTATATGGGGGCAGAGGGCAGACACCAGAAGCAAGAAGAACTACAATCCTGCAGCCTGTGGAACAAAAACCACATTCAGAGGAATACAGACAAGATGAAAAGGCAGAGGGCTATGTACCAGATGAAGGAACAAGATAAAACCCAAGAAAAACAACTAAATGAAATGGAGATAGGCAATCTTCCAGAAAAAGAATTCAGAATAATGATAGTGAAGATGATCCAGGACCTCAGAAAAACAATGGAGGCAGAGATCGAGAAGATGCAAGAAATGTTTAACAAAGATCTAGAAGAATTAAAGAACAAACAAACAGACGAACAATAAAATAACTGAAATGAAAAATACACTAGAAGGAATCAATAGCAGAATAACTGAGGCAGAAGAACGGATAAGTGACCTGGAAGACAGAATGGTGGAATTCACTGCTGCGGAACAGAATAAAGAAAAAAGAATGAAAAGCAATGAAGACAGCCTAAGAGACCTCTGGGACAACATTAAACACAACAACATTCACATTATAGGGGTCCCAGAAGGAGAAGAGAGAGAGAAAGGACCCAAGAAAATATTTGAAGAGATTATAGTCAAAAACATCCCTAACATGGGAAAGGAAAAAGCCACCCAAGTCCAGGAAGTGCAGAGAGTCCCATACAGGATAAACCCAAGGAGAAACACACCGAGACACATAGTAATCAAAGTGGCAAAAATTAAAGACAAAGAAAAATTATTGAAAGCAACAAGGGAAAAATGACAAATAACATACAGGGGGAACTCCCATAAAGTTAACGGCTGATTTCGCAGCAGAAACTCTACAAGCCAGAAGGCAGTGGCATGATATACTTAAAGCGACAAAAGGGAAGAACCTACAACCAAGATTACTCTACCCAGCAAGGATCACATTCAGATTCGATGGAGAAATCAAAAGCTTTACAGAGAAGCAAAAGCTAAGGAATTCAGAACCACCAAATAAGCTTTACAACAAATGCTAAAGGAACTTCTCTACGCAGGAAACAGAAGAGAAGGAGAAGACCTACAATAAAAAACCAAAAACAATTCAGAAAATGGTAATAGGAACATACATATTGATAATTACCTTAAATGTAAATGGATTAAATGCTCCCACCAAAAGACATAGACTGGATTAATGGATACATAAACAAGACCCATACATATGCTGTCTACAAGAGACCCACTTCAGACCCAGGGACACATACACACTGAAAGTGAGGGGATGGAAAAAGATATTCCATGCAAATGGAAGTCAAAAGAAAGCTGGAGTAGCAATACTCATATCAGATAAAATAGACTTTAAAATAAAGAATGTTACAAGAGACAAGGAAGGACACTACATAATGATCAAGGGATCAATCCAAGAAGAAGATATAACAATTATAAATATATATGCATCCAACATAGGAGCACCTCAATACATAAGGCAACTGCTAACAGCTCTAAAAGAGGAAATCGACAGTAACGCCATAATAGTGGGGGACTTTAACACCTCACTTACACCAATGGACAGATCATCCAAGAGAAAATTAATAAGGAAACACAAGCTTTAAATGACACAACAGACTAGATAGATTTAATTGATATTTATAGGACATTCCATCCAAAAACAGCAGATTAAACTTTCTTCTCAAGTGCCCATTGAACATTCTCCAAGAAAGATCATATCTTGGGTCACAAATCAAGCCTCAGTAAATTTAAGAAAACTGAAATCATATCAAGCATCTTTTCTGACTACAATGCTATTAGATTAGAAATCA
The DNA here is from genome assembly GCF_965194805.1 of Balaenoptera borealis. Classification (NCBI taxonomy): domain Eukaryota; kingdom Metazoa; phylum Chordata; class Mammalia; order Artiodactyla; family Balaenopteridae; genus Balaenoptera; species Balaenoptera borealis. The sequence continues at coordinate 35,929,341 of NC_138860.1, read as the reverse complement.
ATTACAGGGAGAAAAAGGTAAAAAACACAAACACATGGAAGCTACGCAATATGTTACTAAATAAACAAGAGATCACTGAAGAAATCAAAGAGGAAATCAAAAAATACATAGAGACAAATGACAGTGAAAACATGACAATCCAAAATCTATGGGATGCAGCAAAAGCATTTCTAAGACGGAAGTTTATAGCTATACAAGCCTACCTCAAGAAACAAGAAAAATCGCAAATAAACAATCTAACATTACACTTAAAGGAACTAGAGAAAGAAGAACAAACAAAACACAAAGTTAGCAGGAGGAAAGAAATCATAAAGATCAGAGCAGAACTAAGTGAAATAGAAACAAAGAAAACAATAGCAAAGATCAATAAAACTAAAAGCTGGTTCTTTGAGAAGATAAACAAAATTGATAAACCATTAGCCAGACTCATCAAGAAAAAGAGGGAGAGGACTCAAATCAATAAAATCAGAAATGAAAAAGGACAAGCTACAACAGACACCGCAGAAATACAAAGCATCCTAAGAGACTACTACAAGCAACTCTATGCCAATAAAATGGACAACCTGGAAGAAATGGATAAATTCTTAGAAAGGTATAACCTTCCAAGACTGAACCAGGAAGAAATAGAAAATATGAACAGACAAATCACAAGTAATGAAATTGAAACTGTAATTAAAAATCTTCCAACAAACAAAAGTCCAGGACCAGATGGCTTCACAGGTGAATTCTATCAAACATTTAGAGAAGAGCTAACACCAATCCTTCTCAAACTCTTCCAAAAAATTGCAGAGGAAGGAACACTCCCAAACTCATTCTATGAGGCCACCCTCACCCTGATACCAAAACCAGACAAAGATACTACAAAAAAAGAAAATTACAGACCAATATCACTGATGAATATAGATGCAAAAATCCTCAACAAAATACTAGCAAACAGAATCCAACAACACATTAAAAGGATCATACACCACGATCAAGTGGGATTTATCCCAGGGATGCAAGGACTCTTCAATATACGCAAATCAATCAATGGGATACACCATATTAACAAATTGAAGAATAAAAACCATATGATCATCTCAATAGAGGCAGAAAAAGCTTTTGACAAAATTCAACACCCATTTATGATAAAAACTCTCCAGAAGTGGGCATAGAGGGAACCTACCTCAACATAATAAAGGCCATATATGACAAACCCACAGCAAACATCATTCTCAATGGTGAAAAACTGAAAGCATTTCCTCTAAGATCAGGAACGAGACAAGGATGCCCACTCTCACCACTATTATTCAACATAGTTCTGGAAGTCCTAGCCACGGCAATCAGAGAAGAAAAAGAAATAAAAGGAATACAAATTGGAAAAGAAGAAGTAAAACTGTCACTGTTTGCAGATGACATGATACTATACATAGAGAATCCTAAAACTACCACCAGAAAACTGCTAGAGCTAATGAATGAATATGGTAAAGTTGCAGGATACAAAACTAATGCACAGATATCTCTTGCATTCCTACACACTAATGATGAAAAATCTGAAAGAGAAATTAAGGAAACACTCCCATTTACCATTGCAACAAAAAGAATAAAATACCTAGGAATAAACCTACCTAGGGAGACAAAAGACCTGTATGCAGAAAACTATAAGACACTGATGAAACAAATTAAAGATGATACCAACAGATGGAGAGATACACCATGTTCTTGGATTGGAGGAATCAATATCGTGAAAATGACTATATTACCCAAAGCAATCTACAGATTCAATGCAATCCCTATCAAATTACCAATGGCATTTTTTAAGGAGCTAGAACAAATCATCTTAAAATTTGTATGGAGACATAAAAGACCCTGAATAGCCAAAGCAGTCTTGAGGGAAAAAGACGGAGCTGGATGAATCAGACTCCCTGACTTCAGACTATACTACAAAGCTACAGTAATCAAGATAATATGGTACTGGCACAAAAACAGAAACATAGATCAATGGAACAAGATAGAAAGCCCAGAGATAAACCCACATACCTATGGTCAACTAATCTATGACAAAGGAGGCAAAGATAGACAATGGAGAAAAGACAGTTTCTTCAATAAGTGGTGCTGGGAAAACCGGACAGCTACATGTAAAAGAATGAAATTAGAACACTCCCTAACACCATACACAAAAATAAACTGAAAATGGATTAGAGACCTAAATGTAAGACCTGACACTATAAAACTCTTAGAGGAAAACATAGGAAGAACACTCTTTGACATAAGTCACAGCAAGATCTTTTTTGATCCACCTCCTAGAGTAATGGAAATAAAAACAAAAATAAACAAATGGGACCTAATGAAACTTAAAAGCTTTTGCACAGCAAAGGAAACCATAAACAAGACGAAAAGACAACCCTCAGAATGGGAGAAAATATTTGCAAACGAATCAACGGACAGAGGATTAATCTCCAAAATAGATAAACAGCTCATGCAGCTCAATATTAAAGAAACAAACACTCTAATCCAAAAATGGGCAGAAGACCTAAATAGACATATCTCCAAAGACATACAGATGGTCAAGAAGCACATGAAAAGCGGCTCAACATCACTAATTATTAGAGAAATGCAAATCAAAACTACAATGAGGTATCACCTCACACCAGTTAGAATGGGCATCATCAGAAAATCTACAAACAACAAATGCTGGAGAGGGTGTGGAGAAAAGGGAACCCTCTTGCACTGTTGGTGGGAATGTAAATTGATACAGCCACTATGGAGAACAATATGGAGGTTACTTCAAAAACTAAAAATAGAATTACCATATGACCCAGCAATCCCACTACTGGGCATATACCCAGAGAAAACCGTAATTCAAAAAGACACATGCACCCCAATGTTCATTGCAGCACTATTTACAATAGCCAGGTCATGGAAGCAACCTAAATGCCCATCAACAGACGAATGGATAAAGAAGTTGTGGTACATATATACAATGGAATATTACTCAGCCATAAAAAGGAACGAAATTGAGTCATTTGTTGAGACGTGGATGGATCTAGAGACTGTCATAGAGAGTGAAGGAAGTCAGAAAGAGAAAAACAAATATCGTATAGTAACGCATGTATGTGGAACCTAGAAAAATGGTACAGATGAGCCGGTTTGCAGGGCAGAAGTTGAGACACAGATGTAGAGAACAGACATATGGCCACCAAGGGGGGAAAACTGCAGTGGGGTGGGGATGGTGGTGTGCTGAATTGGGCGATTGGGATTGACATGTATACACTGATGTGTATAAAATTGATGACTAATAAGAACTTGCAGTATAAGAAAACAAACAAACAGAACCACTAATACTAAACTTTCATTGGGTTATTGGTATGGAAATATGTTAATATAAATGTTTCAGATATTACATGAAATTTCTAAAAATCTTATATGTTCTGGTATAATGTTATAAGTCATAATCCTAGTTATTACTTTAAAATGTGTATCTCAGAAATAACTAATTTTCTTTTCAACTGCATTATTATGAACTTTCATCAAATCTTTAACCGTGGTCATTTTTAAGTCTTTTGTCATTTACAGACAGTTCTGGGTGTACTCTGATGCTTTTGCAAATATGTTCCTATAAAAGGGTTTCATCTTCAAGAAATTCATGGAAAAGACTCTGACAAGTACAGGTTTCTGGTAACTGACTGTACTGCTGAACTGAATGAATAAGCATTTTCAGAACTCTAATGAAAAACTGATGAACTCATAAAAGTGCTAACAAAAGGTCAAGATGAAAAAAAAATTAATTACATGGGACTGAGTGAACTGATGAGGATGAGTATAATTTTTGTGACTTTCTGTTTGAATTTAAAAAAAAAATCCCACAAGGACTCAGAAGCAAAGAATATACAAATCAATTTTCACTGCAAAGTAAAGGAGCTGTTACAGTGGAGGATTACTGGACTGAATGTCAATATTATGACATAGTATGAGTGTGTTTCATGTTTGGTAATTGCAATCATTGTTGCTTTTGTTGTGGTCATCCATGTACAATTCTTGGTGTCAGTCTATTTATCTCTTGTAAAAATAAAATACAGTGTGTGTGTGTGAAAAAAAAAGAGTAAGCAAAACAGTCATGATCTCTTCCTCACGGACCATATGGTAAACACCTATCTAAAACTGGCTGTGAAATGTGATGAAGGCTATAAGCGAGAGGTACCTGGTGTTATGTGAGCTACGGTAGGGGGATGTGATGAGTTGAGTAGGTAAGGGGATACTTTCTTGACAAAGTGACACATGAGAAGAGATGAGAAGGATGAGGAGGCATTAATCAGTGGCAAACTAAACAGAAGGACATTTCATGCAGAGAGGCAGCATGGGCAATGTGCCATTGTAAGTATGCAGGCCTGAAAGGAGGCCACTGTGGGCTGGATGATTGAGAATGAAAGGAAGGAGTGCAAGACGAGGCTGCAGAGATCATGCTCCATCATGCCCAGGGGATGTCCTGCCCTGCAGACTAGGACACCCAGAGTGCCAGTGCACAACAAGATGAGAAGCTTGCTCTAGAATGCAAGTCAACACACTGCTTCTTTCATCAAGAAAGTCTTGCCTGTTAAACTAAACAGTATATCTAGTGGACATATGATTTACATTCTGAAGCAAGCTCCTTATCTTACAGAACGGCAACAGTTCTCTACCGGAAGCCAGCCTGTGACTCCACATTTTAGACCACTGTGAGGAGGTTTGTCTTTATCCTAAGAGCAATGGAAAGTCACAGAAGGATTTGAAGAGGAGATGGTGGTGTCTGCGTCATGGAACATGGATTGGAAGGCAGCCAGAGTTAGCAGAAAGAAGACGAGGAAGTGTGTGTCTGAACCCTTACTTTCCTGGTGAAAGAAGAGGTATCCTCTTCAGGTGAGAGAGCAAGGACACACAACAGAGTCTAGTGGGACATGAAAAGAGTGGAGAAAGAGTAATTGTTAACAGCCATAAGTAAGGGAGTAGAAAAAAGAAATGGGGACCACACGTCAGTTAAAATAAGACAGCCTATGTTGTTGACATAGCTCTGTGACTGGATCTAACAAAACACATTGCTCTGAAAGCAGGTCCAGAGAAGATGAATGTTAGAGATGAGCAGAATGCGTCTGCAGTGAGGTTCCATGGGAAGGTAAAATGGCTTGGCAGTCTGGGTATAATGTTGTCGTGATGGACCAGCAGTCAACTACAGGGAATCAGAGGTAAAATGATACACTGTATTCTAGTCAAACTTACACTCACCAGAGACCAGAAGGAGGAGAGCCCGCATCTTGTACTGCCCAGTAGCCATGTCCCTCCCAGGTCAGGTACCTGCAGGGAAGCCCAGGCATCTTGTCTTGGGCCAGGCATGCACCTGGCTTGTCAGAGGGTCCCAGAGGTGCTGTGGGGAGGCAGCTTTTGCTTACTATGTTCAGGGAAGCTAGAACACACCAGATGCTGAAAGGAGAACCAAAGCCACTATTAAGCCATAATTAAATGTAAGGAGGGAAGAGATGATCAGGCAAGCCTTGACTGCCAGACAGAAAATAGGTAAGCTCGAGGAGAACACATTTTAAGTTAATCTGTTACATGATTAATTAATATGATAAAGCTTCCCTGAGCTTCATCTGTGGGCAGTAGCCACAAGGTGCTAGTAATGACTTATATGCAGAATAGACGAGAAAGTTCCAGGAGTCATTAATCAGCACTTCCTGTGTACCAACACTGTGCTAGGCATAGGGAATATAAGGATGAATGAAACACGGTCCCTGCCTTCAAAGGGCTTATAGTCCATGGAAGGAAAACTATCTAAAAAGATGCTTATCGCTGGAGACAGTAAGTATTATCATACAGGGATGTCAGGGAGCAGAGTAGTGAGGCACTAAACAAGCAGGGGAGGAGAGATGAGGGTTAGGGAAAGAAGGCCTCCCAGGGAAGCTGGCCCCCAACCTGAGGCTGGGAAACAAGCGGATGTCAGCTCACTGTAGAGCAAGCAGAAGAGGAGGGTCTTAAGTAAAGAAGCAGCATCTGTAAAGGCCCAGGCAGGAATGATAGAACATCAGAAACTATAAGCTGGTTCACATGTCTAGAGAAGACATTCAGGAAGGAATGAAGCCAGAAGTAAGACAAAAGAGGTAGTCCAATCGTGAAGGAGCTTATATGCCAAGCTAAGGAACACAGATCTGATGCTGAGAACAATGAGAAATATGCAGCTTTCCAGGAGGCAGTTTGATGTATGGAGAGCGTTATCTTTCTTAGAAGACATCACCCTGGAGGGGGAAGTTAAGCCTGAACAGGAAATAAGATCACCCAGAGAAACTGTGAAATGTCCAAAGGGGTGGATGCTGAGGATGGGAAACTAAAGAACACCTACATTGAAACTGGGTAAGCAAGAGACACCCAAGAGTGAGACTGAGAAGAAGGAAGTAGAGAGGCATAAAAAAATCAAGTGTCTTGATGGAAAACGCAGAAGAGGGAGCTTTAATTAGACAGGAGACGACTACACTAAGTCATGCTGGAGACTAAAAAAAATGGACGTAGTGACACCGAAATCATACTGACAAGGATTCCCACTCTCACCACTTACATTCAACATAGTTTTGGAAGTCCCAGCTGCAGCAATCAGAGAAGAAAAAGAAATAAAAGGAATCCAAATTGGAAAGGAAGAAGTAAAACTGTCCCTATTTGCAGATCCCATGATATTACACAAAGAAAATCCCAAAGAGCCACCAGAAAATTACTAGAGCTCAACAATGAATTTAGTAGAGCTGCAGGATACAAAATTAACACTCAGAACTCTGTGGAACTTCTATACACTAACAATGAACTATCAGAAAGAGAAATTAAGGAAACAATCCCACTTACCATTGCATTAAAAAGAATAAAATACCTAGGAAAAAACCTACCTAAGGAGGCAAAAGACCTGAACTCCAAAAACTATAAGACACTCGTAAAATAAATTGAAGGTAACACAAACAGATGGAAAGATATTCCATGTTCTTGGATTGGAAGAGTCAATACTGTTAACATGACCGTACTACCCAAGGCAATCTACAGATTCAATGCAATCCTTATCAAAATGCCAATGGCACTTTTCACAGGACCAGAACCAAAAAACTTTTGAATTTGTATGGAAGCACCAAAGATGCCGAATAGATAAAGCAATCTTGAGAAAGAAGAACAGAGCTGGAGGAACCATGCTGTCTGACTCCAGACTATACTACAAAGCTACAGTTATGAAAACAGTATGGTCCTGGCACAAAAACAGACATATAGATCAATGGAACAGGATAGAAAGCCAGAAATAAACCCATGCATTAATAGCAATATACGACAAAGAGGGCAAGATTATGCAATGAAGAAAAGACAGTCTCTTCAATAAGTGGTGCTGGGAAAACTGGACAGCTACATGTAAAAGAATGAAATTAGGACATTCTCTAATGCCATATACAAAAATAAACTCAAAATGGATTAAAGAGCTAAATGTAAGACTGGATACTATAAAACTCCTAGAAGATAACATAGGCAGAACACTCTTTGACATAAATCACAGCAATATTTTTTTGATCCATCTCTTAAAGTAAAGAAAATAAAAGCAAAAATAAACAAATGAGACCTAATGAAACTTAAAAGCTTTTGCAAGCAAAGGAAACAATCAACAAAATGAAAAGACAACCCACTGAATGGGAGAAAATATTTGTAATGGATAGGACCAATAAGGGATTAATAGCCAACACATAGAAACAGCTCATAAAACACAACATCAAAAAAACTAACAACCTGATTAAAACATGGGCAGAAGAACTGAATCAACATTTTTCCAAAGAGGAAATGCAGATGACCAACAGGCACATGAAAAGATGTTCGACACTGCTAATCATCAAGGAAATGCAAATCAAAACTACACTGAGGTATCACCTCACTCCTGTCGGAATGGCTATCATCAAGAAGAGCACAAACAACAAATGTGGGCAAGGATGTAGAGAAAAGGGAACCCTGGTACAGTTGGTAGGAATGTAAATTGGTGCAGCCACTGTGGAAAACAGTATGGAGGGTTCTCAAAAAACTAAAAATAGAACTACCATATGACCCCGCAACTCCACTCTTGGGTATATATCTGAAAAAAACAAAAACACTAATTTGAAAAGATACATGCACCCCAATGTTCGGAGCAGCAGTATTTACAATTGCCAAGTTATGGAAGCAACCTAAGTGTCATCAAGAGATGAATGGATAAAGAAGATGTGGTACATATAACCAATGGCATACTATGCAGCCATAAAAAAGAATGAAATTTTGCCACTTGCAGCAAAATAGATGGACTTGGAGGGCATTATGCTAAGTGAAATAAGTCAAACAAAAACAAATACTGTAGGATATCACCTATATATGGAATCTAAAAAATACAAAAAACTACTGAATATAATAAAAAAGGAGACACCCAGAAGCAGACATCCAGGAAAGGGCCATAACCTTCTCTCTCTGAAGAGAAACCGGGTGGGGATTCATCGCTCTCCACCTCACCCCCTGCCTTGGAGCCTTGGTGCAAACTACTGCACATGCAGCCAGGCCTGCGACATCACCAGGTTTGGTCAAGAACCAGGGAAAACCTGAGCTTCCCTCGTGGGGGGATGAAGGGAGAACCTCCAGACCAGGCCAGCCCAAGACGGCACCCTCTCTACTATTCATGTGCTTCCCCAGAGCTCTGGGGTGATATGAAGTTTTAAACTGCAGTTACTAGCTTATCAAGGCATTTGTCAACTTGTTGCTTCATCTATTAAAGGAAATGATAAGAGGAAGAATAAGTTAAGAAATATACGTAAAACTCCAGAGTGTTGGCACATAGTAAGTGTTCATTTAAAAGAGGCACTATGGGGCTTCCCTGGTGGCGCAGTGGTTGAGAATCTGCCTGCCAACGCAGGGGACACGGGTTCGAGCCCTGGTCTGGGAAGATCCCACATGCCACGGAGCAACTGGGCCTGTGAGCCACAATTACTGAGCCTGCACGTCTGGAGCCTGTGCTCCGCAACAAGAGAGGCCGCGATGGTGAGAGGCCTGCGCACCGCGATGAAGAGTGGTCCCCACTTGCCGCAACTAGAGAGAGCCCTCGCACAGAAACAAAGACTCAACACAGTCATAAATAAATTAATTAATTAATTAATTTAAAAAAAATAGAAGGAGACTCACAGATATAGAGAACAAACTAATGGTTGCCAGTGTAGAGGGGGAGGAGGGGGCAATACAGGGGTGGGGAAGTGAGAGATGTAAACTACTGGGTGTACGATAGGCTCAAGGATGTGTTGTAGAACACAGGGAGTATAGCCAAAATTTTGCAATAACTGTAAATGTAAAGTAACCTTTAAAAATTATATAAAATTTTTTTCAAACAGAAATCCTACTGAAAATTGGAAACAAATTAAATGTCTATCAACAGGAAAATACACATATAAATTATTGTATTTCCCTACATGGGAATCCTACATAGCGAGGAAAGTACATGAACTACACAGATCTTTACGTGTCAGCATGGATGAACCGAGCAAAGATAACACTAAATAAAGCAAGTAACAAGAGAAAACATAGTAGAATACTATATGCTGTTTAAGAATACTTAAAAATGTAGCCTAAATATAAAGACATCCACGGCAGTGATGGAGACCAAGTTCAGATGAGTGGTTACCCAGGGTCAGCTGGAGAGTGGCTGTGTTTGGGAAAGTGGTTACAGCAGGCTCTTCAACAGGAATGGTAATGGTTCACCTCACACGCTGGCTGGAGGACGGAGGAGTGTCTGCGATGTTATAATGTGAGCACGCTGCATGTAAAACCCATTGCTGACCACATCTAGGGGATCTGATGCGCGATTGCTGGTAGTGGGTGGAGGTATCCAGAAGGTGGTGGTAGAAGAGGAACGTTGTGCACGTAACGCCTAAGGCCTGACCAGAGGACGACCACTGTTCTAGAAACTGGACACAAATCCAACTTCTAAGGCCAATCTTAAAAGACAAACTGAGGCATATTTAAAATTTTAAGACTTTATGTGAGCAAAAATAGATTCAACTCAGGCACCACCAAAGCGGAAGTGGTGAGGAGCACTCCAGCCACAAGAGCTGCAGAGATTTTTACTTTAAAAGGGCAGAAGCAAAGCAAGGAAAAGACTGGTTTGCTATAGCTTTAAAGCCTAGTTGGTGGTTTGTGACCGGTTGTCCTCAACGGTGTTCGTCACCCTGAGGCGTTGACAGGCTTAGATTTTGGTTGGTTTATGGAGGGGGCCGCATCACTAGAGCCACCGCGGTCTAACGGCCTCCTTGAAGGGTTAATTTACTAACACCAATTGCCTAACTAACACCAAGAGTCCTTCCTCTTACTCAGTCACTTCACTTCCTACGCCTCAGTTTCTCTTCTGTAAAGTGGATATTCAGTAGTAAATTCTCTGTGGAGTTGTCAGTACAAAACAAAGTGGTTATTAGTAACCATGATCATGTCCTGAATGCATGGAACACGTCACCATTTGCCAACCACCGTGTCAAGTCAGCAGAAACTACAGAAATTGAGAACTCGTCACAGAAATTCACACACTCGTGCACCAGGTAACGGACCACAGGCAGATGTTCACTCAGCCTTTCATGTGTCCCTCACGGAGTGCACGCTCTCTCCTGGGCGGGGCGAGCAGACACTTAGCGGGAGTTTAACTACTTTTAAAATGAGTTGATACAACCAGGTCTCACTTTTGTTTGGATGAGTCAGCAAACGCTTTTTGGAAACCCCAAATTCTCCACACCTCTTACCTTTCGCGCTGCCTTAGTCTCTAAGTTCCCGCCCCTGCTCCTCAGGCCAGGTCCCCGTGGGAGGCGGGGCTGCGTGCGGACGCACGGCGAGCGCGCAGACGTCCTCTAGCCCCGCCCCCATGGACCCGCCGGGAGGCTTAAACCGCAGCCCTGCGGCGCGGAGGGCTTTGATGATGGTGCCAACAGCCACCGATGGGGGCGGCGCGGGAGAGGGGCCTGGAGGGGCCGGCCTAGCTGGGGTCCGTGGCCGTATGTCTTCTGACTGCGACGCCGGTCCTGCGAACGCAGCGGGGCTGCAGTTGCTGGGCGGTGGGTGCCCGAGGGGCCGGGAGGCGAGCTGGGGCCCCCAGGCGAGTGTCGGCATCGTGTCCGCAGCCAGCGTCCCCGAGGCCGCGCTCGGGCCATGATCACTCGGTGAAGCTGCGCCGGGACAGCGCGGCCGACTTCTCGCACTGTGAGGACCTGTTTGCGCTGCAGGACTTGGTGCCTCTGCCCGCCGTGCGCGCTTTCCTGTGGGAGGGCCTGCTGGACTTGACGCCAACCGCCTCTGCCGGGTGGACTGGGCGCCGCTCCTGAGCACCCTCTACCCCTGATCTGTATCCAGAGCTTCTTCCAGCCGCAGCTTGGCAAGACAGGTTTGTAGTTCCCGCTTCCAGGGGCTCTCGTGTGGGCGCTGCGAAGCGGGGTTTTGGATGGTGCAAGGTGGAGGGTGGGCACTAGAACCAGTGCCCGGGTGTGCGTGCACTAGATGGGGCGTGCGGCCTAGGACTCCTGCCAGCTCGGTGACCCCGGCCAAATGCCTTAAGGCTTCTAGGTCTCAGTGTTCTCATCTGTAGCATGGGCTTAACAGGACCCACTCTTTGTGGCGGTTACAAGGACTCACTCTGTTAATGCTTGTAGGCTCTACAATGTAGAACACTTAGCGCACTTTGGAGCATCATTAATTTTTGCACAGCTGTTACCTGGTCTGTTGAATGACTTTGCCTGGTACACACCAAAGCGATTAGGAAATGGATATATCCCCGCTTCATTTCCTTTCCATTAAAACAGGGCTCAGGAAAAAAAAGTATTTTTTCAATAGTCGTATCATGTAGTGGGAAGAGCACCGGTGTAAAGGCAGCTTAGGGTTTGAATTCCAGGGCTTATGCTCTCTGTGGCCTGGGCAGGTTACATTTGAACTGCAATCCCCACACTTGCAAAATGACATTAAAAACCACTCTTTCTGTGGGTTCTTACAATTAATTAAGCAGGTTATGTGTGTAAAGTATCCTGGCACTTGAATGAGTTGTCAGAACCAAGGTCTGCTGGAGACGATGCTTCTGCCCTAGGTATTCTTCCCTTCTACTGGGCGGCAGGTAAACACAAGCACAGTAGTCAGCGCTCTGGAAGAAGTGAGTTCTGGTGCTACAGAGCACAGAATCTTTTTTTTTTTAATTTAATTTTGATTTTATATTGGAGGATAGTTGATTTACAGTATTGTGTTAGTTAAGTGATTCAGTGATACATATATCCATTCTTTTTCAGATTCTTTTCCCATACAGGTTGTTATAGGATATGGAGTAGAGTTCCTTGTGCTATGCAGTAGGTCCTTGTTGATTATCTATTTTATATATAGTCGTGTGTATATGTTAATCCCAAACTCCTAATTTATCCCTCCCCCCCACCTTTCCCATTTGCAGAGTACAGAATCTTAGAAGGGAAAGTTCAGGGTAGGCTTCTTGGAGGAGGTGCCATCCTTTCTAAGGATGTGTAGAAGCTCCTGGGGTAGCAGAAGGGAGAAGTGTGTGTCAGAGTTTGAGAAATATAAGAAAATATGGCAAAACTAAGGTACAGGACTGGAACTCAGGGTTTGGGAAAGAAATGAGAGTTGATACTGGAAACCTAGTGGGGCCCAACAGAAAGGGGCCTTGTTTGTCCTGTCAGAAGTTTGGATGTTTATCCTGAAGGCTGTGGGAAACCCTGAAGAACAATGAGATGGACTTCTGGTTTAGAGGCTCACTCGGACCTCCATGTGGAAGGCAGTTGATTGGGTGCAGGGTGAATTGTAATCTAAGGGTTCCACTTAAGTTATAAAAGGTTGAACTGGATTTTGGAGATCAGAGACAGAATGGGTGTGGCCTGGTGACCAGTTAGAAAAGGGAGGGCAGCAAGCGTGGGTGACAATTTACAGCTGCATCTTTTTGTGAGATACAGAGCACAGTAGGAAGGGATTGGAGGTGAGGAGAGGATCTTACTTCATCTTCAGTGCTTTAGAGGGGCCTGGTAGATGGGTCTGGGCCCAAGGTACAGATCTGGGCTTTTTGGGAGGACAGGTGTTTGAAGGCATGGGAGAGACTTAGGTTACCCACAAGACGATACAAAGAATCATAGGTCTGAGAGTTTTTTTAATGGGTATATTTGAGGATGTTTATAAGCTGAGAGAAAGTAGCCAGCAGAGGAATGGTGTGAAGATCTAGGAGAGGAAATGATTGTTCATTTGTTTTCAAAAAGCTGAATACTTATCGTGTGCCTGGCCCTTTTCTAGGATCTGGGGTTCACACCATCTGTTATCTCTTCTGCAAGGGCAGTTCAACTCATCCCCTGGTGAAGAGAAGTCAGATTATTCTTTGCATACCATTCAGGTGTAGAAACTGTTCTATATCTCTGAAGGGACTTTACTTAAACAGAGTAATAATGTAGAAATCAAAGGAAATTATAGCTGGAGGGGACCTTAAAGGCCACTGTACTTAATTTTGCCTAATATTTTACATTGAATTTAAGAAAAATTTATTGCAGAGCCCATTCTCTTCAGAGTTCCTTCACTGAACTTTCTTTATGTCTTGCATCCGGTGGGTCCAGCTTGTAGATTTTGGCCTCCTCCTAAATTTGCTTCTTCATCCATATTACATTTTGCCTTGACTATGGCAGAAGGTCCTGGGTGATTTCGTGGCCCCTGGGCTCAGTTCCTCTAACTTCCTCTGCCTGCTCGGATCGATTAATCTTCTAACATAAAGGATACGCCTAAAATAATGCTGCTAATGGCTTGCCCACACAGAGTTAGTGCATACTAGCCACCCAGCGTGTACTCTGCACAGAGGCGTGTAGCCTGGACTGTGCTTGGCCAAGCCTCATGGGGCTCTTTGACCCTGAAGAAGGGGAGCTTTTTGTGATCACTTCCTTTATGTAATCGGTCCTTCAGCAGTGGGGCACCTTTTTCTAATCAGCGGAGGCACCCTTACTCAGCCAGTGGTAGCCCCAGGGCTCATCACCTGTGGGATACAAGCCATGCTCTCTCCCAGGCTTGCTTCAGCCAACATCTCTATTTTCATTTCTACCTCTTCTCACACTTGGACCCCTGGCCTTTAGTCATTGCCACCTGCAGTATTTACTGTGCCCAGCAGGTGTCAGCCTTGAGTTTCTTTGCACAGGTGCTACTCTGCAGTTAAGGCACCTCCTACTCCAACTCTGCATACCCTCATCTTTCTAGATTCAACTTCAGGGTTATCATGGAGCCATCACTTCGATATAACATTTTGCCTCCAAATGAACCTCTGGGCATAAAGGTTATGTTTCTTTATCTCATGTGATTGAAATTTTGAGTTTACACATGTCCCTCCTTAAAGAAGGCTTTAAGGGCAGGAGTTGTTTCTAATCCTTAGCACAGAGCAGATACTTTTTTTTTTTTAAGATACTTTTTAATGATGATAAAATGTATGGTTTAAATCACTCATTTTACAATAATTTTGCTTTAGGTTCTGACAGAAATAAAGTTTTCATAAGTCGTGTTCCTGAGATAAGAAATAAAGATGTGACCTTCACTTGTGTAAAGCTCTTAATTGCTGTGTAAGTGCGTCGGGTGCGCTAAGGAACCTGGAGCTAAATGGGCTAGTTCTGAGAGAGAGACACTTAACTATGTTAACAAAGGTAAGCCCTCATCGTGTCCTGCCAACATTTGATAGTTGCTTTTGGGGCAAACTAAAGCAATGGAATTTTAAACTTGTTCTCCCCATTAAAGGGATTGAATAAATTGGCCACTTTTGTGCACCTGTGTCTTGCGAATTGTCCAACTGGAGATGGAGGTTTAGAAAGTGAGTTTCAGTCTTGTTTAAGTCTCTTCCCATCAGACTGGTCTCGTGATTTCCTTCACCCTACGTTGCATCCTGTCTACCTTTTCTTGGTGTTGTTCATGCCTGGATTGTCTCCTGTACCTGCTCAAACCTTGGTCCATTCTCATTTGTACCATGGAAGTTTGTCATGCTGGATAGTGTCAGAACTAATTTTACTTAAGTCTGTGTTAAGCCACAAACCACACATTTTGCCTATTTTCTTGGTTTTGTGTTTGTTTATATTTTTATGGTTTCTCTTCAAGAAATATTATGGGAAGGGAAATAGCAAGATGTAAAGAGCAAAAAAGTCATCATTCTCTTTAAATTTTTAGAACATCTATCTGTAGTCATAATTATAATGCATTGTGGTATGTGTTAAAAAAGGAAATATATGTAACGTCCCGTAGGAGCAGCAAAGTCAGTGGTGTTGGTGAGGGTGTGTCATGGAAGTAATCACAAAGCAGGTGACTATTGATTAGGGTCCTGAAACATTAGTGTGCGTTCCCTGTGTCCAGTAGTGGTCTGCAGGGGTCAGGAAGCCTGCCTTTCAATTTGAGGGAACAGAAGGTTTGAGGTACTCTCTCTCATATTGCTCTAGTATACTGCATAGCACCTCATAACATACTGGGTTTATAGTTGACATTTAAATCGCTGATTGATCATCAAGGTTGGGATGTATCATTGGAAATGAAAATAGGAAGAGTCTTATGCTTTTTAGGTTTTTCCTATGTCTCAAAAGGTACGTAGTACTTTACTGAGCAGTTGGAAATAAAGTTTCCAGTATTCAGTGTATTCAGTTTTAGTATCTAAAAAGAATTAAACTGTTTCTGTAAAGTGGAATAACACTTTGTTACTGACAAGTATTAGAATGCATCTGTTCATCAATTACCTGTTTGGGAAGATTGTAGTTAATGATTTTAAGAATGTGGCTATAAATCTCCAATTGACTCAAGAAAAGCAAATAAGTTAAGACTGACAAATGTATAGGCTCTTCATCTTATTGTGTGTGTGGTTTTTTTTTTTTTCCTTTCATTTATTTGTCAAGGTATAAGGAACTCTATCAATCTTAAGACAGTAGACTTCATGGGCTGTAATTTGAAATGGCAGGGAGCAGATCACATGTTCAAGATCTTAAAGGTGATTTTATGTTTAAACTTCCATGAAAACATGTGATTGAAGCACATTAACATATTGATACATATGGCAGTTAATTTTTGTCTTTTAATACATGTGAGTGCAGCTTTCGTTTTGTTGAAAGAATATGACCAGTTTTCAGTTTGAGATTCTACCATTTAGTAAAGATAGTCCACTTAATTTTAGAAATAAGAAATTTAATATATAATACATAATAATACTTTTATGTATTTTTAGTTACTGAAAACTTTGATTGTGATACTGTGAAGAAAGTATGCCATTATAGTCTTCAAGACTTAAATGAATCAAGTGTTTATTAGCTGCTGTAGTTTATAAAGTGATAAAAATCACTACATCAGCAATTTGTAAATACAGTTTTTAAAATAATGCCTTAACAACTTTACAGTGGTTATAATGACTGTATTTAGGCCTAAAGTTATTTAATAATTTGACATGAAGCCTTTTTAATAGTTTGATGGTGCAGATCAGGGATAGGTAAACTATGGCTGGTGGGCCAGATCCAGCCCGTCGCCTGGTTTTGTAAAGAAAGTGTTTTTGGAACATAGTCTCACCCATTGTTTACATGGTAGTTGTGGGTACTTCCACCCTACACCAGTGGGGCAGAGTAGTTACACCAGAAACTGTAAAGCCCAGAAAGCTGGAAATGTTTAGATTTAGATTTGAAAAATTGAAAAATTCTTTGAGCCTATACAGGCAAGTCCATTAACCCCTGGGGTAGAAAACAGTCAAGAACTTGGGTGCCAAAGCCAAATGGCCTAGGTTCAAATTCCCTTTCTCCCTTTTCATAGCATTTGACCATGGGCAAATCACTTATGGTCTATGCCTCATTATGAGGTTTAAATGAACTCATTTGTATAAATAGTGCCTGGCACATACTAAGCACTGTGTAAGTGATTGGTGTTATTTTTGCTTGGAGCTTTTATAAGTTATTGTTAATAGAAAAATGACACTAATGATTTTCCTTTTAGAGTATCAAAGGCACTTTGAGTCTTTTATTTTTTCAAGAATGTAATAAGACTTTTTCCATTTAAAGTCAGTGTTCCCTGTTACCCAAATTTATTTTATGAATATAAAGAACTGAATGTCTTTAAGACAAGACTTGTGGTTAAATGTCAAACCATTATTTTCCCAAGGCACATCAAACTGGCTCTGCATAGTCCAGGCCTCTAAAGTTTGTGTGCATACCCTAGGTAGCATGTGAGATCCATTTTGTAAATATAGTTTTTAAAATAATGCCTGGGACTTCCCTGGCTGTCCAGCAGTTAAGACTCTGCGCTCCCAATGAAGGGGGCCTGGGTTCAATCCCTGCTCAAGGAACTAGATCCCACGTGCCTGCTGTAACTAAGAGCCCACATGCCACAACTAAAAGATCCGGCTGCAACTAAATATGCTGCAACTAAAGACCCGGCACAGCCAAACAAACAAACAAATAAATAAATATTTTTTAAAAATAAATAAAATAATGCCTTAGGAGTTAGGAAAAGAAAATATTAGAACCTATTTAGCTTTGTATCATTTAAAAAATATCTGTGTAGTTTATAATGTACATACATTATATGTATAGAACTTCATGTATATAATTTGCTAAAAGCTAAGATGCATATTAAAAAGTTTTCTTAGGGGTTGCCCAGTCAGGTGTTTGGAGACCACTGGAGGACAGAATGATGAAATTTAGAGCCTCAGCAATGATAGAATTTAGAACCAGTTCCCTGACTTAGAAGATAAGGAAAATAATTCATAGACTGTAATTGAGTTGTCCAACTTTACATAACTGTTCAGAAGCAGGTCATCCAGTGGCTGGAATCTAATCACTGACCGACTAGAATCTGGGTCACTGGACTCATAAACCAGAACTGACTGTTTAATTTCTCAGGTTGATTCTCCTGGCATATATGCTTGTTATGTGTGTGTGTAAATCTCTGACATAATAAGCCATACTCAGTAGGCACACCCTGTTTCCTTATTCAAGCATCGTAATTTCATCCCATTAAATCTTTGAAGTATCAGACTACCAGAAGGCATGAAGAAACCTGGGCTGAGAGTTTTCATTCCAGGAGACCTGATCTTGACTGTATGGCTGGTTTGAGGCGCATCACTCTGAACTGCAGCACGCTCATTGGTGACCTGGGTGCAAGTGCTTTGGCAGAATCTCTTAGTGAAGATTTATGGCTTAGAGGTAAATTCTAAAATTGAAAATATTGAATTTTTAATATGATATATGCTTAGCTTTTGGCATGATACTATTGTGATAGGATTTCTTTTAAAGCCTCATTTTACTGTTGGCTTTAATTTTGCTTTTAAACTTTCTCTAAGAGTTGCGTATATTCTTTACAGAAAATACAGAGTAACAAGAGAACAATTACCTATAATCTTAATACCCAGACATAATCACTGTTCATTTTGGTGCATACACTTTCAGTCTTTTATTTTTCTATAAATATATTTGTACACTTAGGGATTACAAAAATAGAATTGTAGTATACTTGCTATTTCATATTCCTGCTTTTTCACTTAATGATGTATCATGTAGTATTCCATTGTATTGATGTCCCATAGTTTAACCAATTCTTTGCCATTAGATTTACAGTTTGCTTTTCCCTGTCAGAAACAATGTGAATACGTTGTATATATATCTCTGTGTCCATTGGGATTACTTCTGTAGAATAAGGTCCTAGACGTGGAATGACTAAATGTGACATATTTTTAAGACTTTTTTTTTAATACTGCAGGTTCTTATTAGTCATCAATTTTATACACGTCAGTGTATACATGTCAATCCCAATCGCCCAATTCAGCACACCACCATCCCCACCCCACCATGGTTTTCCCCCCTTGGTGTCCATACGTTTGTTCTCTACATCTGTGTCTCAACTTCTATCCTGCAAACCGGTTCATCTGTACCATTTTTCTAGGTTCCACATACATGCATTAATATACGATATTTGTTTTTCTCTTTCTGACTTCCTTCACTCTGTATGACAGTCTGTAGATCCATCCACGTCTCAACAAGTGACTCAATTTCATTCCGTTGTATGGCTGAGTAATATTCCATTGAATATACGTACCACAACTTCTTTATCCATTCGTCTCTCGATGGGCATTTAGGTTGCTTCCATGCCCTGGCTATTGTAAATAGCGCTGCAGTGAACATTGGGGTGCATGTGTCTCTTTGAATTATGGTTTTCTCTGGATATATGCCCAGTAGTGGGATTGCTGGATCATATGGTAATTCTATATTTAGTTATTTAAGGAACCTCCATACTGTTCTCCATAGTGGCTGTATCAATTTACATTCCCACCAACAGTGTAAGAGGGTTTCCTTTCGTCCACACCCTCTCCAGCATTTGTTGTTTGTAGATTTTCTGATGATGCCCATTCTAACTGGTGTGAGGTGATACCTCATTGTAGTTTTGATTTGCATTTCTCTAATAATTAGTGATGTTGAGCCTCTTTTCAGGTGCTTCTTGGCCATCTGTATGTCTTCTTTGGAGAAATGTGTATTTAGGTCTTCTGCCCATTTTTGGATTGGGTTGTTTGTTTCTTTAATATTGAGCTGCATGAGCTGTTTATCTATTTTGGAGATTAATCCTTTGTCCGTTGATTCATTTGAAAATATTTTCTCCCATTCTGAGGATTGTCTTTTCATCTTGTTTATGGTTTCCTTTGCTGTGCAAAAGCTTTGAAGTTTCATTAGGTCCCATTTGTTTATTTTTGTTTTTATTTCCATTACTCTAGGAGGTGGATCAAAAAAGATCTTGCTGTGATTTATGTCAAAGAGTGTTCTTCCTATGTTTTCCTCTAAGAGTTTTATAGTGGCAGGTCTTACATTTAGGTCTCTAATCCATTTTCAGTTTATTTTTGTGTATGGTGTTAGGGAGTGTTCTAATTTCATTCTTTTACATGTAGCTGTCCAATTTTCCCAACACCACTTATTGAAGAGACTGTCTTTTCTCCATTGTCTATCTTTGCCTCCTTTGTCATAGATTAGTTGACCATATGTGTGTGGATTTATCTCTGGGCTTTCTATCTTGTTTCATTGATCTATGTTTCTGTTTTTGTGCCAGTACCCTATTGTCTTGATTACTGTAGCTTTGTAGTATAGTCTGAAGTCAGGGAGTCTGATTCCTCCAGCTCTGTTTTTTTCCCTCCAGACTGCTTTGGCTCTTTGGGGTCTTTTGTGTCTCCATACAAATCTTAAGATGATTTGTTTTAGTTCCGTAAAAAATGCCATTGGTCATTTG
This sequence comes from Balaenoptera borealis, assembly GCF_965194805.1. NCBI lineage: Eukaryota > Metazoa > Chordata > Mammalia > Artiodactyla > Balaenopteridae > Balaenoptera > Balaenoptera borealis. The sequence goes on along the minus strand of NC_138860.1, from coordinate 35,909,100 downwards.
ATAGGGATTGCATTGAATCTGTAGATTGCTTTGGATAGTATAGTCATTTTCATGATATTGATTCTTCCAATCCAAGAACATGGTGTATCTCTCCATCTGTTGGTATCATCTTTAATTTGTTTCATCAGTGTCTTATAGTTTTCTGCATACAGGTCTTTTGTCTCCTTAGGTAGGTTTATTCCTACATATTTTATTCTTTTGGTTGCAGTGGTAGATGGGAGTGTTTCCATAATTGCTCTTTCAGTTTTTTCATCATTAGTGTATAGGAATGCAAGAGATTTCTGTGCATTAATTTTGTATCCTGCAACTTTACCAAATTCATTGGTTAGCTCTAGTAGTTTTCTGGTGGCATCTTTAGGATTCTCTATATATAGTATCATGTCATCTGCAAAGAGTGACAGTTTTACTTCTTCTTTTCCAATTTGTATTCCTTTTGTTTCTTTTTCTTCTCTGATTGCCGTGGCTAGGACTTCCAAAACTATGTTGAATAATAGTGGTGAGAATGGACATCCTTGTCTCGTTCCTGATCTTAGAGGAAATGCTTTCAGTTTTTCACCATTGAGAATGATGTTTGCTGTGGGTTTGTCATATATGGCCTTTATTATGTTGAGGTAGGTTCCTTCTATGCCCACTTTCTGGAGAGTTTTTATCATAAATGGGTGTTGAATTTTGTCAAAAAGCTTTTTCTGCATCTATTGAGATGATCATATGGTTTTTATTCTTCAATTTGTTAATATGGTGTATCCCATTGATTGATTTGTGTATATTGAAGAATCCTTGCATCCCTGGGATAAATCCCACTTGATCATGGTGTATGATCCTTTTAATGTGTTATTGGATTCTGTTTGCTAGTATTTTGTTGAGGATTTTTGCATCTATATTCATCAGTGTTATTGGTCTGTAATTTTCTTTTTTTGTAGTATCTTTGTCTGGTTTTGGTATCAGGGTGAGGGTGGCCTCATAGAAAGAGTTTGGGAGTGTTCCTTCCTCAGCAATTTTTTGGAAGAGTTTGAGAAGGATGGGTGTCAGCTCTTCCCTAAATGTTTGATAGACTTCACCTGTGAAGCCATCTGGTCCTGGACTTTTGTTTGTTGGAAGATTTTTAATCACAGTTTCAATTCCATTACTTGTGATTTGTCTGTTCATATTTTCTGTTTCTTCCTGGTTCAGTCTTGGAAGAATTTTTCTAAGAATTAGTCCATTTCTTCCAGGTTGTCCATTTTATTGGCATAGAGTTGCTTGTAGTAGTCTCTTAGGATGCGTTGTATTTCTGCGGTGTCTGTTGTAACTTGTCCTTTTTCATTTCTGATTTTATTGATTTGAGTCCTCTCCCTCTTTTTCTTGATGAGTCTGGCTAATGGTTTATCAATTTTGTTTATCTTCTCAAAGAACCAGCTTTTAGTTTTATTGATCTTTGCTATTGTTTTCTTTGTTTCTATTTCACTTAGTTCTGCTCTGATCTTTATGATTTCTTTCCTCCTGCTAACTTTGTGTTTTGTTTGTTCTTCTTTCTCTAGTTCCTTTAAGTGTAATGTTAGATGGTTTATTTGAGATTTTTCTTGTTTCTTGAGGTAGGCTTGTATAGCTATAAACTTCCGTCTTAGAACTGCTTTTGCTGCATCCCGTAGGTTTTGGATCATTGTGTTTTCATTTTCATTTGTCTCTAGGTATTTTTTGATTTCCTCTTTGATTTCTTCAGTGATCTCTTGGTTATTTAGTAGCGTATTGTTTAGCCTCAATGTGTTTGTGTTTTTTATGTTTTTTTCCCTGTAATTGATTTCTAATCTCATAGCGTTGTGGTCAGAAAGGATGCTTGATATGATTTCAATTTTCTTAACTTTACTGAGGCTTGATTTGTGACCCAAGATGTGATCTATCCTGGAGAGTGTTCCATGCGCACTTGAGAAGAAAGTGTAATCTGCAGTTTTTGGATAGAATCTCCTATAAATATCAGTTAAATCTATCTGGTCTATTTTGTCATTTAGAGCTTACGTTTCCCTGTTTATTTTCATTTTGGATGATCTGTCCGTTGGTGTAAGTGAGGTGTTAAAGTCCCCCACTATTATTGTGTTACTGTCGATTTCCTCTGTTATAGCTGTTAGCAGTTGCCTTATGTATTGAGGTGCTCCTATGTTGGGTGCATATATATTTATAATTGTTATATCTTCTTCTTGGATTGATCCCTTGATCATTATGTAGTGTCCTACCTTGTCTCTTGTAACATTCTTTATTTTAAAGTCTATTTTATGTGATATGGGTATAGCTACTCCAGCTTTCTTTTGATTTCCATTTGCATGGACTATCTTTTTCCATCCCCTCACTTTCAGTCTGTATGTGTCCCTGGGTCTGAAGTGGGTCTCTTGTAGACAGCATATTTGTGTGTCTTGTTTTTGTATCCATTCAGCAAGCCTGTGTCTTTTGGTTGGAGCATTTAATCCATTCACGTTTAAGGTAATTATCGATATGTATGTTCCTATGACCATTTTCTTAATTGTTTTGGGTTTGTTTTTGTAGATCCTTTTCTTCTCTTGTGTTTCCCACTTAGGGAAGTTCCTTTAGCATTTGTTGTAGAGCTGGTTTGGTGGTGCTGAATTCTCTTAGCTTTTGCTTGTCTGTAAAGCTTTTGATTTCTGCATCGAATCTGAATGAGATCCTTGCCGGGTAGAGTAATCTTGGTTGTAGGTTCCTCCCTTTCATCACTTTAAGTATATCATGCCACTGCCTTCTGGCTTGTAGAGTTTCTGCTGAGAAATCAGCTGTTAACCTTAAGGGAGTTCCATTGTATGTTTTTTCTCGTTTTTCCCTCACTGCTTTCAGTAATTTTTCTTTGTCTTTAATTTTTGCCAATTTGATTACTATGTGTCTTAGCGTGTTTCTCCTTGGGTTTATCCTGAATGGGACTCGCTGTGCTTCCTGCACGTGGGTGGCTATTTCCTTTCCCATGTTAGGGAAGTTTTCAACTATAATCTCTTCAAATATTTTCTCTGGTCCTTTCTCTCTCTCTTCTCCTTCTAGGACCCCTAATGCGAATGTTGTTGCATTTAATGTTGTCCCAGTGGTCTGTTACGCTGTCTTCATTTCTTTTCATTCTTTTTCCTTTATTCTGTTCTGCAACAGTGAATTCCACCATTCTGTCTTCCAGGTCAGTTATCCGTTCTTCTGCCTCAGTTATTCTGCTATTGATTCCTTCTAGTGTTGTTTTCATTTCAGTTATTGTATTTTTCATCTCTGTTTGTTTGTTCTTTAATTCTTCTAGTTCTTTGTTAAACATTTCTTGCATCTTCTCGATCTTTGCCTCCATTCTTTTTCCAAGGTCCTGGATCATCTTCACTATCATTATTCTGAATTCTTTTTCTGGAAGGTTGCCTATCTCCACTTCACTGAGTTGTTTTTCTGGAGTTTTAGCTTGTTCATTCATCTGGTACCTAACCCTCTGCCTTTTCATCTTTTCTATCTTTCTGTGAATGTGGTTTTTGTTCCACAGGCTGCAGGATTGTAGTTCTTCTTGCTTCTGCCTTTTTAAGACTTTTGATACACATTGCCAAATTACCATCCAGAAATGCTATGCCAATTTGTAGTCCACCCCAACAGTGGATGTGAAGCCTGCCTCACACAAACACTGGCTTGTAGCACTTTTTAAAAAGTGTAAAACTACAGAAATGAGTACCTCTCCCTTTTTCATGCAAGTGGGATTACTCCAAATGTCATAACTTTTTTCAGTTAATTTAGTGTGAGCATCTTAGCAAGTCAGTAAATTTGCATCTACTGCATGATTTTTTGTGACTGTTCAGTGTTCCATTATATGAGTATGCCACAGTACACATAGCTTATCCATTCTTGTATATAAGCTATGTCCAGTTTTTCAGTTCCAAATAGTACTCTGACATGTATCCTTGCCTATATCTCTGACTATTTCTTTTGGTTAAATACTTAGAGAGTTGTTGGATCAAAAGGGTATACACATTTTAAAGGCTTTATCTTAATCTGATAGGAGAATAACCACATTTTGTTTTATTTTATATTCATTTGATTTACTGGTGGGTTTACTGGCTGTTTGTATTAATTTGGCTACTTGGTTAATTATACCCTGTGTCCATTCTTCTGTAGTGAGAGTTTGTATCTGTTGTATCCTATCCTGTCAGATCCACATGTCTGACTTTCAATTTCTGTGTGTCATGGGGTTTGTTTTTTTTTTTTTAAACATCTTTATTGAAGTAGAATTGCCTTACAATGGTGTGTTAGCTTCTGCTTTATAACAAAGTGAATCAGTTATACATATACAATATGTTCCCATTTCTCTTCCATCTTGCATCTCCCTCCCTCCCACCCTCCCCATCCCACCCCTCTAGGTGGTCACAAAGCACCGAGCTGATCTCCCTGTGCTATGCGGCTGCTTCCCACTAGCTATCTATTTTACATTTGGTAGTGTATATATGTCCATGACACTCTCTTACCCTGTCACATCTCACCCCACCCCCTCCCCATATCCTCAAGTCCATTCTCTAGTAGGTCTGTGTCTTTATTCCCGTCTTGCCACTAGGTTCTTCATGGCCTTTTTTTTTTTTCCTTAGATTCCGTATATATGTGTTAGCATACTGTATTTGTTTTTCTCTTTCTGACTTACTTCACTCTGTATGACAGACTCTAACTCCATCCACCTCATTACAAATACCTCCATTTCATTTCTTTTTATGGCTGAGTAATATTCCATTGTATATATGTGCCACATCTTCTTTATCCATTCATCTGTCGATGGACATTTAGGTTGCTTCCATGTCCTGGCTATTGTAAATAGAGCTGCAATGAACATTTTGGTACATGACTCTTTTTGAACTATGGTTTTCTCAGGGTATATGCCCAGTAGTGGGATTGCTGGGTCGTATGGTAGTTCTATTTGTAGTTTTTTAAGGAACCTCCATACTGTTCTCCATAGTGGCTGTATCAATTTACATTCCCACCAACAGTGCAAGAGTGTTCCCTTTCCTCCACACCCTCTCCAGCATTTATTGTTTCTAGATTTTTTGATGATGGCCATTCTGACCGGTGTGAGATGATATCTCATTGTAGTTTTGATTTGCATTTCTCTAATGATTAATGATGTTGAGCATTCTTTCATGTGTCTGTAGGCCATCTGTATTTCTTCTTTGGAGAAATGTCTATTTAGGTCTTCTGCCCATTTTTGGATTGGGTTGTTCGTTTTTTTGTTATTGAGCTGCATGAGCTGCTTGTAAATCTTGGAGATTAATCCTTTGTCAGTTGCTTCATTTGCAAATATTTTCTCCCATTCTGAGGGTTGTCTTTTGGTCTTGTTTATGGTTTCCTTTGCTGTGCAAAAGCTTTTAAGTTTCATTAGGTCCCATTTGTTTATTTGTGTTCTTATTTCCATTTCTCTGGGAGCTGGGTCAAAAAGAATCTTGCTATGATGTATGTCATAGAGTGTTCTGCCTATGTTTTCCTCTAAGAGTTTGATAGTGTCTGCCCTTACACTTAGGTCTTTAATCCATTTTGAGTTTATTTTTGTGCATGGTGTCAGGGAGTGTTCTAATTTCATACTTTTACACGTACCTGTCCAATTTTCCCAGCACCACTTATTGAAGAGGCTGTCTTTTCTCCACTGTATATGCTTGCCTCCTTTATCAAAGATAAGGTGACCATATGTGTATGGGTTTATCTCTGGGCTTTCTATCCTGTTCCATTGATCTATATTTCTGTTTTGTGCCAGTACCAAACTGTCTTGATTACTGAAGCTTTGTAATATAGTCTGAAGTCAGGGAGCCTGATTCCCCCAGCTCCATTTTTCGTTCTCAAGATTGCTTTGGCTATTCGGGGTCTTTTGTGTTTCCATACAAATTGTGAAATTTTTTGTTCTAGTTCTGTGAAAAATGCCAGTGGTAGTTTGATAGGGATTGCATTGAATCTGTAGATTGCTTTGGGTAGTAGAGTCATTTTCACAATGTTGATTCTTCCAATCCAGGAACATGGTATATCTCTCCATCTATTTGTATCATCTTTAATTTCTTTCATCAGTGTCTTATAATTTTCTGCATACAGGTCTTTTGTCTCCTTAGGTAGGTTTATTCCTAGATATTTTATTCTTTTTGTTGCAATGGTAAACGGGAGTGTTTTCTTAATTTCACTTTCAGATTTTTCGTCATTAGTGTATAGAAATGCAAGAGATTTCTGTGCATTAATTTTGTATCCTGCTACTTTACCAAATTCATTGATTAGCTCTAGGAGTTTTCTGGTAGCATCTTTAGGATTCTCTATGTATAGTATCATGTCATCTGCAAATAGTGACAGCTTTACTTCTTCTTTTCCGATTTGGATTCCTTTTATTTCTTTGTCTTCTCTGATTGCTGTGGCTAACACTTCCAAAACTATGTTGAATAATAGTGGTGAGAGTGGGCAACCTTGTCTTGTTCCTGATCTTAGTGGAAATGGTTTCAGTTTTTCACCATTGAGGACAATGTTGGCTGTGGGTTTGTCATATATGGCCTTTATTATGTTGAGGAAAGTTCCCTCTATGCCTACTTTCTGCAGGGCTTTTATCATAAATGGGTGTTGAATTTTGTCAAAAGCTTTCTCTGCATCTATTGAGATGATCATATGGTTTTTCTCCTTCAATTTGTTAATATGGTGTATCCCATTGATTGATTTGCGTATATTGAAGAATCCTTGCATTCCTGGGATAAACCCCACTTGATCATGGTGTATGATCCTTTTAATGTGCTGTTGGAATCTGTTTGCTAGTATTTTGTTGAGGATTTTTGCATCTATGTTCATCAGTGATATTGGCCTGTAGTTTTCTTTCTTTGTGACATCTTTGTCTGGTTTTGGTATCAGGGTGATGGTGGCCTCGTAGAATGAGTTGGGGAGTGTTCCTCCGTCTGCAATATTTTGGGAGAGTTTGAGAAGGATAGGTGTTAGCTCTTCTCTAAATGTTTGATAGAATTCACCTGTGAAGCCATCTGGTCCTGGGCTTTTGTTTGTTGGAAGGTTTTTAATCACAGTTTCAATTTCAGTGCTTGTGATTTGTCTGTTCATATTTTCTATTTCTTCCTGGTTCAGTCTCGGCAGTTTGTGCATTTCTAAGAATCTGTCCATTTCTTCCAGGTTGTCCATTTTATTGGCATAGAGTTGCTTGTAGTAATCTCTCATGATCTTTTGTATTTATGCAGTGTCAGTGGTTACCTCTCCTTTTTCATTTCTAATTCTATTGATTTGAGTCTTCTCCCTTTTTCTCTTGATGAGTCTGGCTAATGGTTTATCAATTTTGTTTATCTTCTCAAAGAACCAGCTTTTAGTTTCATTCATTTTTGCTATTGTTTCCTTCATTTCTTTTTCATTTATCTCTGACCTGATCTTTATAATTTCTTTCCTTCTGCTGGCTTTGGGGTTTTTTTGTTCTTCTTTCTCTAATTGCTTTAGGTGCAAGGTTAGGTTGTTTATTCGAGATGTTTCCTGTTTCTTGAGGTAGGCTTGTATTGCTATAAACTTCCCTCTTAGCACTGCTTTTGCTGCGTCCCATAGGTTTTGGGTTGTCGTATCTCCATTGTCATTTGTTTCTAGGTATTTTTTGATTTCTTCAGTGATCACTTCGTTATTAAGTAGTGTATTGTGTAGCCTCCATGTGTTTGTATTTTTTACAGATCTTTTCCTGTAATTGATATCTAGTCTCATAGTGTTGTGGTCGGAAAAGATACTTGATACGATTTCAATTTTCTTAAATTTACCAAGGCTTGATTTGTGACCCAAGATATGATCTATCCTGGAGAATGTTCCATGAGCACTTGAGAAAAATGTGTATTCTGTTGTTTTTGGGTGGAATGTCCTATAAATATCAATTAAGTCCATCTTGTTTAATGTATCATTTAAAGCTTGTGTTTCCTTATTTATTTTCATTTTGGATGATCTGTCCATTGGTGAAAGTGGGGTGTTAAAGTCCCCTACTATGATTGTGTTGCTGTCGATTTCCCCTTTTATGGCTGTTAGTATTTGCCTTATGTATTGAGGTGCTCCTATGTTGGGTGCATAAATATTTACAATTGTTATACCTTCCTCTTGGATCGATCCCTTGATCATTATATAGTGTCCTTCTTTGTCTCTTGTAATAGTCTTTATTTTAAAGTCTATTTTGTCTGAAATGAGAATTGCTACTCCAGCTTTCTTTTGATTTCCATTTGCATGGAATATCTTTTTCCATCCCCTCACTTTCAGTCTGTATGTGTCTCTAGGTCTGAAGTGGGTCTCTTGTAGACAGCATATATATGGGTCTTGTTTTTGTATCCATTCAGCCAGCCTGTGTCTTTTGGTGGGAGCATTTAATCCATTTACATTCAAGGTAATTATCGATATGTATGTTCCTATTCCCATTTTCTTAAATGTTTTGGGTTTGTTATTGTAGGTGTTTTCCTTCTCTTGTGTTTCTTGCCTAGAAAAGTTCCTTTAGCATTTGTTGTAAAGCTGGTTTGGTGGTGCTGAACTCTCTCAGCTTTTGCTTGTCTGTAAAGGTTTTAATTTCTCCATCACATCTGAATGAGATCCTTGCTGGGTAGAGTAATCTTGGTTGTAGGTTTTTCTCCTTCATCACTTTAAGTATATCCTGCCACTCCCTTCTGGCTTGCAGAGTTTCTGCTGAAATATCAGATGTTAACCTTATGGGGATTCCCTTGTGTGTTATTTGTTTTTTTTTTCCCTTGCTGCCTTTAATATGTTTTCCTTATATTTAATTTTTGACAGTTTGATTAATATGTGTCTTGGCGTGTTTCTCCTTGGGTTTATCCTGTATGGGACTCTCTGTGCTTCCAGGATTTGATTAACTATTTCCTTTCCCATATTAGGGAAGTTTTCAACTATAATCTCTTCAAATATTTTCTCAGTCCCTTTCTTTTTCTCTTCTTCTTCTGGGACCCCTATAATTCGAATGTTGGTGCGTTTAATGTTGTCCCAGAGGTCTCTGAGACTGTCCTCAGTTCTTTTCATTCTTTTTTCTTTATCCTGCTCTGCAGTAGTTATTTCCACCATTTTATCTTCCAGGTCACTTATCCTTTCTTCTGCCTCAGTTATTCTGCTATTGATCCCATCTAGAGTATTTTTAATTTCATTTATTATGTTTTTCATCATTGCTTGGTTCCTCTTTAGTTCTTCTACGTCCTTGTTAAATGTTTCTTGCATTTTGTCTATTCTATTTCCAAGATTTGGATCATCCTTACTATCATTATTCTGAATTCTTTTTCAGGTAGACTGCCTATTTCCTCTTCATTTGTTAAGTCTGGTGTGTTTTGACCCTGCTCCTTCATCTGCTGTGTGTTTTTCTGTCGTCTCATTTTGCTTATCTTACTGTGTTTGGGGTCTCCTTTTCACAGGTTGCAGGTTCGTAGTTCCCGTTGTTTTTGGTATCTGTCCCCAGTGGGTAAGGTTGGTTCAGTGGGTTGTGTAGGCTTCCTGGTGGAGGGAACTAGTGCCTGAGCTCTGGTGGATGAGGCTGGATCTTGTCTTTCTGGTGGGCACGTCCACGTCTGGTGGTGTATTTTGGGGTGTCTGTGGCCTTATTATGATTTTAGGCAGCCTCTCTGCTAATGGATGGGGCTGTGTTCCTGTCTTGCTAGTTGTTTGGCATAGGGTGTTCAGCACTGTAGCTTGCCGGTCATTGAGTGATGCTGGGTCTTGATGTTGAGATGGAGATCTCTGAGAGATTTTTGCCGTTTGGTATTACATGGAGCTGGGAGGTCTCTTGTGGACCAGTGTCCTGAAGTTGGCTCTCCCACCTCCGAGGTACGGCCCTGATGCCTGGCTGAAGCACCAAGAGCCTTTCGTCCACACGGCTCAGAGTAAAAGGGAGAAAAAATAGAAAGAAAGAAAGAAAGAGGCTATAATATAGTGAAGTAAAATAAAGCTATTATAAAGCAAAGCTATACAGACAAAATCTCCCCCAGAAGCATATACATATACACTCACAAAAAAAAAAGGAAAAGGGGAAAAATTAATATATTCTGCTCCCAAAGTCCACCTCCTGAATTTGGGATGATTCGTTGTCTATTCAGGTATTCAACAGATGCAGGCACATCAAGTTGTTTGTGGAGTTTTAATCCGCTGCTTCTGAGGCTGCTGGGAGAGATTTCCCCTCCTCGTCTCTGTTCGCACAGCTCCTGGGGATCAGCTTTGGATTTGGACCCGCCTCTGCGTGTAGGTCGCCTGAGGGCGTCTGTTCCCCGCCCAGACAGGACGGGGTTAAAGGAGCAGCTGCTTCGGGGGCTCCGGCTCACCCAGGCCGCGGGGAGGGAGGGGTACAGAGGAGGCGGGGCGAGCCTGCGGCGGCAGAGGCCGGCGTGACGTTGCACCAGCCTGAGGTGCGCAGTGCGTTCTCCCAGGGAAGTTGTCCCTGGATCCCGGGACGCTGGCAGTGGCGGGCTGCACGGGCTCCTGGGAGGGGTGGTGTGGCGAGTGACCTGTGCTCGCACACAGGCTTTTTGGAGGCGGCAGCAGCATCCCCAGCGTCTCATGCCCGTCTCTGGGGTCCGCGCTGATAGCCGCGGCTTGCGCCCATCTGTGTAGCTTGTTTAGGCGGCACTCTGAATCCCCTCTCCTTGCGTGCCGCGAAACAAAGAGGCAGGAAAAAGTCTCTTGCCAAGAGGCAAGAAAAAGTCTCTTGCCTCTTCGGCAGCTGCAGACTTTTTCCCGGTCTCCCTCCCAGCCAGCTCTGGTGTGCTAACCCCTTCAGGCTGTGTTCACGCTGCCAACCCCAGTCCTCTCCCTGCGATCCGACCGAAGCCCAAGCCTCTGCTCCCAGCCCTGCCCGCCCCAGCGGGGGAGCAGACAAGCCTCTCGGGCTGGTGAGCGCTGCTCGGCGCCGAGCCTCTGTGCAGGAATCTCTCCGTTTTTCCCTCTGTGCCCCTGTTGCTGTGGGATCCGCGCTGTTAGCCGCGGCTCGCGCCCATCTCTGAAGTTCGTTTAGGCGGCGCTCTGAATCCCCTCTCCTCGTGCACCAGGAAACAGGGAAGAAAAAGTCTCTTGCCTCTTCGGCAGCTGCAGACTTTTTCCCGGACTCCCTCCCGGCTAGCTGTGGTGCACTAACCCCTTCAGGCTGTGTTCACGCCGCCAGCCCCAGTCCTCTCCCTGTGATCCGACCGAAGCCCGAGCCTCAGCTCCCAGCCCCGCCCTGTCATGGGGTTTTGAAAGACTCCAGTTTTTTAATGTGATGCTCCACACAATGCTTAAAAAATGATTCATGATAGTTGCCTTTCATGTAATATGTTTTAATACCTGTGCTTTTGTGATGATCCCTTTTGTTTAAATGAGTAGGTTGTTCAGCCCCAAAACTACTAGAATTCATGATCATTTGTTCTAGTTTTTGTCTGACCTTTTACTAAGAGAGTTCTTGACCATTATACTTTCATGATAGGTTTTTAGTATGTATTGTGTATTCACACTTTGTTTGAATTTGTTATTATTTGTATCCTCTTAGATTTGTCTTTTCTATACTAAAACTAACAGTCATTACATTTCTTCTCTTTCGTTTTCCCCTTTTAACTAGTTTAAAGTGTGATTTGAAGGTCAAGATCATGATCAAAAGAATGCAGTGCATTTCTGAGCTCCACCAGTTTTTGCTTGTGAGGTTTACATGCCACTGCCGCCCTTCCTAGTTATGAACTGAGATTCATTTTGTGATGTTTTTTGCTCATAGGTTATATACAGTTATTCTTCAGTTCTATAATTGTGAAGTATGTTGGATGATTTTTTGGTACTAAAGGCAGGGTTATTATTGCACATCGAAAAAGCGGTTTTTAGATTGGATTATGCATTATGTGTGTGCGTATATGTTTCTGTTTTTTTCCATACCCAAAATTACAAACCTGCCATGGCTGGTCTTGTGCAGGACTCTTCCACACGTGAGAAAATGAGTGTTGTCTATGTGTGAAATCTGTATAGACTTCACAAGTGACCTTTTGTCTTTCATCAAAAGCACTTGACCTGCAGCAGTGTGGCCTCACCAGTGAAGGAGCAAAGGCTTTACTAAAGGCCCTTGAAACCAACAGAACTCTGGTCATTCTGGATATAAGAAAAAATCCACTTGTTGGTATGTGGTCACTTTTTTTTTTTAATTGATTAACACATAGCAAAACAAAAAGTTTGTTCATGTGTTGACAGTTTTTAAAACTTAATGTGTTTAACTTTCCTCATCATATACAGTTGTCCCTTGAACAACGTGGGGGTCAGGGGTGCTGACCCCTACGCAGTTGAAAATCTGGGTATAAGTTTATAGTCATTGGTTCTGCATCTGCGGATTCAACCAACCTTGGATCGTGTAGGACGATAGTACATACTTATTGAAAAATATCCGTGTGTCAATGGACCCGTGAGGTTCACACCCATTTGTTCAAGCGTCAACTGTACTTTTCTAGTGTTGCACTTCCCTTATGTTTTTAGCAGATAATGTACTAATTAAAGTGAGTTATACCTTTAAATTGTTCTTATCTCTACTCTGAATAGAGGTGAACCTAGATACTAAACCTGCTTCCACCAAGAGCATTATTTCCTTCTCGTTCAACCTGTGATTTTTTGCAAGGAGTACTTTATTCATTTGTCAGTTTCACAGGTGATTTTTTTTAACACCTTCTGTGTGCCAGATACCGCTCAGGCAGTAGGGATAAAGCAGTGAACCAGACAGGCAAAAGTCTTGCCCTCATGGAGCTTACATTCTAGTGAAGGAGTTCAGATAGAAATGAGTAAACAGATAAGTAATATAATTTTAGATAGTAGGAAGTGCAAAGATATCTTAATGTAAGGAGAGTGGGGGGGGAGCAGGTAGGACTCCATTGGATAGGTTTGTTAGGGGACAGCTTCACTGGAGAAGTGGCAGTTGAACAGAGACCTGAATGAAGAGAGGAGCAAGCCATGGAAGATCTGGGGTAAGCACATTCCAGGACAAGGAGGCAATGCGTATGCAGGCATGTAGGTGGGTGGAGTATTTAAGGAAAAGCAAGGAGGCCAACGTGGCCAGAGTACTGAGTGAAGAAGAGTGTGGTATGACATGAGTTCAAGGAGCTAGCCAGGGGTCTGATCTTGTAAAGTCTTGAAGGCCAGAGTAAAGATGTGGATTATTCTAAATGAGTAGAGGGTTTTGAACTGGAAAAAGGCATGATCCAAATAGTATCTGAATAAGATGACCTGGTATAGAGAATAGACTCGGGGTGGAGGGGGGATAAAGAAGAGAAACAGGGAGACCAGTTAGGAGACTGTCACAGTGGTCCAAATAAGAGATGTTTATGGCTTAGCTTAGGTTGGAAGTTTGGAGCAAGTGAAAAGTATTTGAATTCAGGTTGTGTTTTGAGGGTGTAGCTAACAAGAATTGTAGATAGATTAGATGTGAGGTATGAAGGAAATAGTAACAAGGAGACAAGTTGTTGGTGATTATGTGTGCAACTGGGTGGTATCACTTAGAAGAAGGGGGCTGATGGGAGGAGCAGCTTTTGAGGGAATATCAGGACTTTGGTTTGATATCTTAGATGCCCTTTAGGTATCTAAGTGTCTGGACAGTGCTCAGACTGTACTTTCTATCGAGAGGTATCCAAAGCCACTTTAGATGCAAAATGTTTAAAGTTGACCTTTGCTGCTGCCAAAATAGTAGCCACTGGGGGCAGTCTGCAAGATGGCATCATAGGTTTCTGAGGAAGAAATTAGAATACACAAAGGGGGAAATAAGTGTATAATTACATAATGAAGATTTCATGTTTAATTTTATGGGAAAAGCAATAATTAGTTGGCTTTTGGTTTTAAATGGAAATAGCCACTCATTGGGAAATAATTACTCTAATTTCAATTTATTTTACTTTAGATCATTCTGTGATGAAAGCAGTTATCAAAAAAGGTCTCCAGAATGGAAGGAGTGCCAAGTCAGAGGTATATAACGTGTTTTTGTTCTCTCAGAAGAATTTCTCTTTAATGGCTTGTTTTTCTTTCTTTCTTAAAGAAAATTATCAGGGTACTTTCTGCCATCTTAAAACTAAGTTTTTAGTCAAATCAAATGGCTTTTCTGTTTTTGAAAATATTGTGTGATGCTTTAATTTAGGTTCCCAGAAATGCAGATTGAAAACCTTTTATTAACTTAAAGTATCTTAATTTCCAATTAAGATCAAACCCTCATAAGTTACCTGTAACTGAAATGGCATATTTATCATTTCTGTCTCAGTACTAGTGGATAACTTCTCCATCGTGAAGGAACCATCCAAAGCTGCTAGACAGAAAAAGAAAACTATAATTTTGGGAAGTGGTTGAAAAGGAAAAGTTACTATTAGAATTGGTAACTCTTTCTTGTTTTTAATGCTACTAGAACTTATACCCCTTATGTTTCCGGTGTGCTAAAATTAAAACAGCCAATATTAACTGCATGCATATTAGGAGGCCTAGAATTATTTTGATACTTAAGAGAATTTATAGAATATAGCTATAATAAGTGAATTTAAAGAGATGTTAATATTAACCATATTAACCAACATTATTGTTTGAATTTCATAAAAAGTTCATTATTTTGAAAATACTTCCTGGTTGATGATTACTTCTAATACTTTGCAATTGAAATTTGGGGTGCACTTTGATGATAATTTTAGTAGTGGTGCTTTTGAGGGATGATTTTTTTTTTTATATGAAGAATTACCTTTTGTGCTGTATGAAACAAAATTTCTTCCCAGTTCCAACCTTCCCATTGTTCCCTGCTTCTTTCTTAGGAATTCTTACCTAAATTTTTGAATCAGATAATATCTTGTTTCTCTCAACGATAAAAAAAACTTGAAATATGTATTATCCTTATAAAAGACTTCTACAGACAAGTTTTTTGACATAGATGGAACATTTTAGAAAAACATTTTCTAAATGTTTAATGTATATTTAAATTTCCAAATGATAGTTAACCCAGGATTTTACAACTAAGCCTAGAATTTTGTTACCAAATATAATAAAAAGCTTTTAAAACCCTTTAACAATCAATGGTATAAGTTTCACATTCTCCTGAATATATAAATTTGGTATACTTCACTTCTCCTGATAACGTTTGTATTGTTTCTAAGAGACCTTAACTTTTAATTTTCTGGAACATATTATCGTTAGTCACAAATCGTCTTTTTTTTTTTTTTTTTGGTGATAAGAATGAATAGCAGGAGCAGCATTTGTTAAACCAAATCTAATATGAAACTGACTCTTTCTTGTGAGTAAATTTGAATTTTGAAATAGTAAAACAATAAGGTTTAATATAAAGCAAAATAAATTTTTTATGTTTATGATCTGCCAATTTCCCAGAAAAAGTTTTGTGGTGACTTTAGTTATATACCAGATATATTAAAATCACCAATGGACAGCACATATTTTACTCAGGTGCCATCTGAAAGTTTTAAAAGTTTGTTGACATAATATCACTGAACTGTCCACTTTAAAATGTTTGAAATGATAAATTTTCTGTTTTGTGTATTTTACCACAATTTTTTAAAAATGTGTTGTTTCAAGATTTTTAGGTTTTATAAAGGTATTGTATTAGCATAACAATGAAAAATTTAAAAGACCATCTCTAATCTCATTATCCTATCAAGCATTGTTTACATTTTTATTTTCTCTTCCTGTTGTCTATAAACATAATTCCATATAGCTTCAATATAATTTGCCATTCTTATCTTTTCATACTAAATTTAAATTTTATGATTCATTGTTATACTTTTTAACATTGGATTCAGAAGGTTTCATTGAGTTGGTCCATTTTTTAAATTGGTGAAAAATTGGAAATAACCTAAAATAAACTATTGTAAACATCTTCATAAATATAACTTTTCTTACTATTGTAAACATCTTCATAAATACAACTTTTCTTTTTCTACTTAAAGATATATGTTTTTGATTCTCCATTAATCAACTTGCTTGGACAATAGTGTATTAAATAGAAATTGTTAAGAGTGTTTATGAAGTCAAAAAAAAAGCTTATGATTTGTCTGCCAATTGTTATTTCAAGACAGTGATATTTTAATAATCAAATAGTACATACAAAGAAGTTAAGATTTGTGGTATCACACTAATTACATATTATTATTAAAATTTATATGATATGTAAAGCATTCTTAAAATAGCTGAGTTGCCTTTTGCTATAATATTAGAAATGGAAATATATATAAATAAAACATGTATATGTAAAACATATTAGGAATTCTATAATATTAGTACCTGGTGGTATATAATAAGGCATCACGGAATGAGAATAAAACAATTAAAAAATTTTTTTTTATTTAACGTGATTAAACAAAGTGGAAATGTAAGTGAAGTATACAAGCTGATTGAGCTATTTTAAGAGTAATTTTATTTCTTGGGCTATTTTTTTATTTGCCTCAGTTATTTGGAGACATAGAGGTAAGCCAAATCAATAGCTGGGTATATACTTAGATCCAGGTGAGTATAGGGGTAAGATAATGGTGTGAATTGTGTCACATTTATATTGTAATTATGTAAGTCTAAAAAAGATGGGAAATTTTATTAGAAATTTTTTTTATCTCCTAACACAAAAAGTGTAATTAAAAAAAATTTTAATACAAATGTATTTGCATTAGTTTCTGAAAGTAAAGGAAGGGTATACACATACAAACCACATGCATACAGACATTTTTTGGGGAGGGTAATTAAGTTAAAAAACAAAATAAAATAGCACAAAATGAACTGAGCTCCTATATATTTTTAAGAGGCATGTTAAATCACACAAGATCATGTGTTGATTATCAATAAGCTACACTCTATGAAATAGTTATCCTATATTACCACATACACTCTATTTTACACTCCATCCTAATGCCGCTAAAATGTAGTAGAAAGCAGCAGCATAGCACAGGGAGATCATCTCGGTGCTTTGCGATGACCTAGAGGGGTGGGATAGGGAAGGTGGGAGGGAGGCTCAAGAGGGAGAGGATATGGGGACACGTGTGTGCATATGGCTGATTCGCTTTGTTGTGCAACAGAAACTAATGCAGAATTGTGAAGCAATTATACTCCAATAAAGATCTATTAAAATAAATAAATTAAATAACATGAAATATAGTAGATTTGAAGGATAAATATAACCATTTTAACCTATGATGTTTGTTTTCAGTAAATTCAAATTAAATATTTAAATGTGAATTTTAATATATGGCTTGTTCTAAATAAAATATTAACACATAGGTCTAGTTTTTGCAACCAAATATTTCATATAAAGATACTTGCCTCTTTACTACTGAAATATAGGATAAGTCTCCACATTTCACTCTTTTATCCAGTGGGTTTCATTTGTTTTTTTGTGTGTTTTCTATATGAAATCAAAGGAGCAGTGAAGGTTGACAGGCTTATAGGAGAGTAACATTGACTCACCTACCACCCAGCAACTTGCAGTCTTATAACTTTTATTGTTTTTACATAGAAAAATTCATCTTAAATTGAAATTTTGGTCTAATTCTGAAGATTCTGTTTGGCAGAAGTCATGGGTGTACCTGTGTTTCGCTATCCTTGAGATTCAGAAATGCCAAAGGTGTTCTAAGATTCAATAAACTTGAGTGTTTCTGTATGATACATAAAATGTATCATACTTTGGGATTTTTTAAAAATTTATTTTTCCATTTCTGCACATCCCAGTACTTTTGTTTTAGTTAAAATAACTTGTTACTGTAGAGAACTTATATTTTTTAAAAATGCTGGCTTATGTAAAACCTTTTTAAAAAACGATCCTTTTTTTAATGGCCTTGGCATCATTGTCCAGTGCCTGTTTGATTCCTTTCAAACTGTACACGTTTGAGAGTTGCTCTGTAGACCTTTGGTGCATCTTGATTCCTTCTTTCGTGCTTTGTCAAACATAGGATTGGCCACAAAGAAACCTGTAAGTAATGGAAGGAAACACTCTGCTGGTAAAGAATGTTATGGTCCTGAACCTCTACCACTTGGTGTGTCTGGTTTCCTGCCATGACGTACTGCAGAACGTGCAAAAAGCAACAGGTAATGTGTTTGCATTCCCTGTCTTTTTCAGTCGTTCAGAATTCTTTATTTTGGAACTTCTATTACGTGGGCGGTCTCTGGTGCTTTCTATAGAGGAAAAAAGATAACTCACACATGGCTTCTGCCTAATGAGCCCTCTAAGGAAGTAAAACAAAAAGTAACTGGAAGTTTCAAGTTGTTTCTCAAGTGTCACAACAGAGGTAACCCCGTGGGAGTCATGGGGAGACTAAAATTATCTCCAATTGTGCAGGTGAGAAAAGTTTCACTAAAGGCAGGTGTAGTTGAGCCAAGCCCTACAGCACAGAAGTAGGAATTTGGATATATATGAATGGGAAAAGACATTTTAGGCATGGGAAGTAGTTTAATGCAGAACGGATGAGAAATCTGCATTAGACCTATTCTAAATCAACTGGCTTATTAACTCAGTAAATCAGATTTAGTGATTCAAACTAGCTTTAGCTGATTACTTATCCAAGGGATAGCTGTTCATAGTAATTTTTGTCATAGAACAGTCAATAAAATTGTTGAATTATAGCTTTAGGCTTGCTAAGTGAAATAGATTGCTCTAGATGATTTTCAAGTGACTTACTTGGTAGTATTCATGAAATTGGGGGTTAACAGTTGCTTCAGAAAACAAAGAGAATTGATTTTAAATAGTACTTGAAGGAGTTACTGTGTAAAGTATCTGTTCAGTAGCTCATGTTAAATGGATGTTTATAATCCATGTTGGACAACCAACTAATTTTTTGCAAATGGTAATGTGAATTGCTGTTGCATAAACTATAGTGTTGAATCCCCAGTCTTTGCACTTGAGTTTAACAACTCTGTGGTTTCCTATCTTCTTGGTGAGACACTTAATCTCAGGTCCATCCTCGTCACACAGAGTGGTAAATTAGAGAACGATTAATATCACCATTTAAAGAAGTGAGACTGAAATCTCAACCATCCTGAACATAGGAACTGAAGGGGCCTCTCAGCAGTTCAGAGAGTTATCACCAAGCCAGTCGGCTGAATTCTGTTCAGTTTTCTCTGTAGCAGAGCCCTCCAGGTCCTTCTTTTGAGCTTATTTATTTTTATACACAATTCTGTATGGATACTGTACATAATACTAAATAGTTGTATTAACTGGATTTAACTGGTGATGTATTTACATCAAGATCTAACTTGGTTTTGTTGATATCCTTTTAGGGGCTTTCCATTCATCAAACTCGTGATGTATGTAGTCAGGTGCAGGTATATAGCTATCATATTTATGATATGTAGGGGTCGAATTGGGAAAGGTGGGTGGTCATTCTTTTTGCTTTTTAAACTGACAGAGCCTTACAAGAAGCATTTCCCTCTCTGAAATAAATCCATGTAAAACTTGTCTGGTCGCTCTCCCAATGCAACTGTGTAGTTGTGTGGATTTTGCACACAACTGGCAGCCTTGTGGTTATGTCTGTGAACAAGGAAGCCTGTTCTTCAGTCCGCAAATCAGCTGTTACCCAGTGAAAGGAACTTGACTGCCATTTCTGACCCCTCACATGGAGCTGTCATACTCAAGAATGTTCATATGTTTTCAAGAAATGTTGTTTGCAGGCTATATGTACAACTTCCTGATCTGAAAGCCAATATAAAGCAACATCTCCCAAACCTCTGCTCTCTCACCAAGGCCACACACATTCCCTCGCTTATGGCCTCATGGCAAGCTAATACTGTCAGTATCAGATTCTCCTTCCCAGTGGTCTTGGGAGACTGCATAGTTGCTCTGTGAAAGGCACCACTGCTGAGATTGAGAGAAGAGCACCTTGGGTGTCAGTCCTGCCCTTGCATGCCCAGAGGGAGGGGTGTGCGCCTCGTTCTCCTGTTGGGAATTTCCCATGCTGCAGGTTTGCTGCTTGTTGTGAAAATGATGTCCTAGTGACTTGTCTTCTGCGTAGTTATATAATCCCAGCACACTTCTGTATGATCTGTAGACTTTTATGGGGTTGTGGCCAGGTCAGTTTTTAAATGTTTGGAAATGTCCTATGGAACAACATTGCAGTGGCAGTGACGCTTGACAGGAGAATTGTATTACTGTTACCCTAGTTTTGGCTTAAGGGTGATGAGAAGATGAAATTTTTGATGGGTCAGTTTTAGTTGTGTATGTGTATGTGATTTATTTTTTAAAATTCTAACGTCTGTTATTCACAGCTTAGATACGTTGACTTTCTGATTATTCATCAGTCCCTTTACTGATGTATTTTCCTCCGAAAAGCTACATTTTCTTCCAGACTGTTTTCGTCTGATGGTAAAGAATAAAATTTTCATTTGCAGTATAAAGTTGATCTGAGAAAAAATGTTTACCTTGGCTCTTCACTTGGCTTCTGTGAAAGAAACTTAATAACATGGGCAGTTCCCATTACTAATCCTAACCATGTACAACAGAGGTCTGTACAGTAACATAGCAAAAATAAGTTACTGTACTTTTACTTAGTCATTGCCTGTTTTAGACTAAGGAGCAGTGAGAGACATTTATAAATAATGATACCTCAGATCACTTTTGTTAAATATCCTCTAATATGTGGATATTTGGTATCTGGCTTGTGTTATCTTTTATACAATCTTGTCTTCTTTCTTTGCACTTCAGTTTAACAACTTGTGGTTTCCTATCTTCTTCTTGTGACACTCAGGTCCATCAGAATTTCCTGTGACTGTGACAGTAGAGAGTCCTTCCTCCTCAGAAATCAAAGAGGTCGAAGATTCCTCAGAAAGTGTTCAGGAAGAGCCAGAGAAAATCAGTTTGAAACAAGAAGCATTGCAGATACGAAGTTATCAGTTTAAAGCTATAGAGAAGATTATTTTTCAAATGGAAGCCTGATTGCAACACTGCACAGCTTGAGTGAGGGTTCTGTTTTCTCCTCCCATCTGCATTGTATCCCCTTGAATGGTTCCTTAAGCTTAGACCAAGGTGAATGGTGGACATTTGAACTCTAAGGAATAAAAATCAAAACATGTCGTTAGTAATATAGTTTCCTTTCCTTAGAACCTTAGGATATTCGATTTAGGGAGAACCTTAGTGATCATAAGACAAAGAAATTGAGTTCTGAATGAATATAGTCAGCTGATTCAGTGCTCTTGTTTTACAAATGAGAAAATTGACAGTTCTAGTTGAACTCTCTTTTTATAAGAGGAAAATATGGCCTCATTTTAAATAAAAGTAAGGTTGAACAATGTTTTGTTGTTAATATTCTCCTTTCCTAAAATAAAAAACATCAAGAAGCTACGTTATATTCCCTCATAAACCTGGCACCTAATGTGATTCCATACTTTTGTTTGTACGGACAGAAAAGAAAAATTGATTTTCATAAGAAACTTTTGCACCTCAAAAATAATATATTTGTTTTATTTCAACTTTAATGCAGAGCTGAACATTTCTAGTAAATAAGGGAATACCATTTGGGGGGACCTTGTCTTTGTGCTACAAAGTCCATGTTTAATTTTTAAAAATTATTTAATATGATTCTCTTTTCGTATGAAGCATGAAACTTGACAGGTTTCAGAACTAATTATCCCATTATTGTAGGACTATGGTAATTACTCTTTGATTTTCAAAAGAGAATGTTAGATTTTTATGTTTTTAATTAAAATTAATGATAATATAGAGAAATTTTAAGAAAACTTAGAAAATTATGAAATGTTACAGTAGGAGAAATCTATAGTTCATGTAGAGTTACCCCCTTTCGTTTTATAAATGAGCACCTACAATTTGTAGCACGTAAGTGGTCTCTTAGTAAATTGCAGAGTACGACAAGACCCTAGAGCATCTAACCTGCATTCCTTGTCATTTTAGATGTGTTGTATTCGTTTCCTTTTTGAGTAGAACAGGAGATTGTATTTCTAAAAGCAGTGATAGACTGGGGAAGACCAAGAACTTTAAACACTGGGACCACAGAATAGCAGATTCATAATGCACTGAGAACTCTTGCAGCTCTTCTCCATTTTGACAAGACACTACAAGGATGGTATCAAAGTGTTTAAGTACATAAGCCAACAACAGTCGAGAGATTTCAACATAGTTTTGAAAGACGGAAGACAAGTGGAAGAGTGTGAAACTGAAGCAGTAGAACAGAGGAAAAGCATCACCTAGAATATGCACAGGGACCACCTGCAACTGAGGAGGATTCTGACCCCACCTGCAGAAGTAGCTTCATGCTTTGATGCGCATGTAGGAGAGAGGGTGGAGTTAGTTAAAAGTGTGACTGAAATAGGGGAGCTAATTGAAGGGTTGTGTTTGGAGGACTGGATTCCCAGCCCCGCCCTCACGCTCCTGAAATGAGATGGTTTCATTTTGAAAACAGTGAAACTGGGGAGAACTAGGGCTGCTAGTGTGAGTTTTTACACCCTAGAAAAGAGTGTTTGGGGGGGATCCTATTACAGTCACTCCCCACTTCTTCCTGCATAAGAAGCCAATCAATCGTTGACTTCAGGGAGCTTTCTGCGCTCATTCTTAAATAGAAAATAACTGTCATTTGCCTGATAGTTAAGTAAAGCTTACAACATGAGAGAGGGGGAAAAAGAGTGAAAACATATCCTGGTAGGACCGGGGACAATTTAGGGAACAAAATAATTTAAGCAAAAACCCTAATTAGTATCCTGAGAGAGGTTTAAAAAGAGCTAGCAACTATAAAATAAGACTAGAGTGTTAATTAAAAAGAGAATGGTCAGAAAGCGAGAGGTGTCTTGGAAATGAAAATATGGTTGCTGAAATAAATTCAGTAGATATTTAAAAAATTTCTCAGTATATAAAAAAGAACAACACATGGAAAATGTGATAGCAATATGTTAGAGAGGCTGCATCTGGGAGATCCAACATGTTACTATTAGAAACTCCAGACCCAGACAAAAAATGGAGGGAAGCTGTCAAAGGGCAACAAAATTCCCCACAGCTGAAAGTAGACATCAGGCCTCAGATTGAAAATAGTTACTCAAGTTTTGAGCAAGATGAACAAGAATAGACTCATACCTAGGCACCCTTCATTGTGAAACTTTAAAATACTGAAAAAATAAAATACATTGGGCTTCCCTGGTGGCACAGTGGTTAAGAATCTGCCTGCCAACGCAGGGGACATGGGTTCCATTCCTGGTCCGGGAAGATCCCACATGCTGTGGAACAACTAAGCCCATGTGCCACAACTACTGTGCCCGCATGCCACAACCACTGAAGCCTGCATGCCTAGAGCCTGTGCTCTGCAACAGAAGAAGCCACTGCAATGAGAAGCCCGAGCACCGCAACGAAGAGTAGCCCCCGTTCACTGCAACTAGAGAAAGCCCGCGCAGCAATGAATACCCAATGCAGCCAAAAATAAATAAATTAATTAATTAAAAGAAAAATAGAATAAAATACTGAGAGGATACATGCATTCCAGAGAGAAAAATACTGGTCACCTAAAAAAAAAAGTTAAAATCTGACTTTATCATAGTTGTCATCAGCACCATGGATGCTGGAAGGTATTAGAAAGATACCTCCAAATTTTTCCAGCACATAATTTTCACCCTAGGGTTTTGTATCCAGCCAAACTATCAGTCATAAGTGGAGGCTGAATGAGATATTTTGTACACAAAGAAATTTGAAAAATTTACCTCCTGTGCTACACCTTAAGCTATTTATAGAAATAATCCAGCAAAATGAGGCAATAAACCAAGAAAGAAGGTAATATGGAATTCAGTGCAGAGAGCAGCTAGTCTAGATTGGAGAGGCTTCTATTGATTGTGTGCTTGAGAGCTTAGAAACACCTTGAGGCATATTGTACTTACTAGGTATTAGGCACTGTTGGAAGGGAGGAGGGAGAGGAAGAGGAGAAGGAACTTGAACTCCAGAGGAGAAAAGCTATACTGACATAAACATGAAGCAAACTAAACTATGGCTGATCTTTCACCTACTATTGGTGAGGAAGAGAAGAATCCACTTAAACTTGACACTATAGATGCCCCCGTTTTCAGTGACACACAGGGGTAATGACCACCTATCTAATTTGTTGTCCAAACCAGAACTTGTCCAAACTCCTTACACTTCAATAGTGTAAGGAGGCGCTCTAATGCTGTAACATCAGGACAACAGGTATAAACTGGAACAGCCCAAGGCGGCTTGGGGTATGTGGTCACCCTGCACAAGGGCAGTGACACTGACACAGTATGGAACGAGGTGTAGTCTATACACAGAGACACAGTACATCTGCAGTGGGCAATATTAATTTAATTGTAAAAATGGCAATACTGTCTTGGTTTGCAGCTTTTATTGTCAACTTGCCTGTAATAACAAATAACTAACCTAAACTATACTTAGTATGTATTAGTATTAACTTGGTATGTACTGAAATGTATTGTGTACTAGTATGTACTTAGTATATGTTAGGCTCTAAGTGTTTTTGCATATATTTACTCATTTAATCCTCTGAATAGCCTTATGAGGTTGGTGCTAATATCATTCCCACTTTTGAGAAAAGGATGCTAAGACAGGGAAGGAACTTGCCCAGGCTGTACGGAACTTAGGGTTGGATCGAGGCTTTGAGTTTAGGCTCTCTGCCTGTTCTCTTAAACCTTACTCCCTACTGACTCTCAAATGACAGAAGACTTAACTGCACATAGAACAGAATATAAATTTCAACTTTGACAACGTAAAAGCTAGGTTTGGAAGGTAGACAGGAGGTAGAAAAAAGGGAAGATGGTATGAATGTCCTCATTTTACAAAGCGTGACGTTGAGAGAGTTTATACTGGATCAACAATGTAGGTTTTTAAGTATATCACTAAAGTCAAAGAGATCATGAGCAGTGGAATAACTAATGATGACATAACTTTACTGAGCATTGTGGACATAGGAAAGAGTGTAAAGGAACTAAACCCTTACTTAGTAAATCAGAAAGTGAACAGATAATGCCTCAAATTTAGTCAGAAAATAGTCATGTAAGAGTATTACTTGGAAATGGAGAAGAATTCAAAATAACAATAGTTGGACCTCCCTCGTGGCTCAGTGGTTAAGAATCTGCCTGCCGAGGCAGGGGACACAGGTTCGAGCCCTGGTCCAGGAGGATCCCACATGCCGCGGAGCAGTGAAGCCCGTGCTCCACAACTACGCAGCCTGCGCTCTAGAGCCTGCGAGCCACAACTATTGAGCCCACGTGCCACAGCTACTGAAGCCCTCGTGCCTAGATCCTGTGCTCCACAAGAGAAGCCACTGCAATGAAGTGTAGCCCCCACTCGCCGCAACTAGAGAAAGCCTACACGCAGCAACAAAGACCCAACACAGCCAAAAATAAATAAATAATAATTTAAAAAATAAGAATAAAAAATAACAATAGTTGACGTCAACCTCATAAAAAAGGAAATCCAAACAGCCAGTAAACACAGAAAAGTATACGACTTCATTAAGTAATAAGAGAAAAATGAGTCAAAACCAATGAAACTACATGCCAATCAGATTGACAAATACATAAAGTCTGGTAGTATCAGGTATTGTAGACCTGGAGTACTATGGGAATCTTCTACCCTGCTTATACTGGAGTATAAATCGACACAACTACTTTGGAAAGCATTTAGCACTCTCCATCAACTGAAGGTATATAAATAGCCTGTGACCCAGCAGCCCTCACCCCCGCCCTGTGTAAATGCACCAGAATAACCGGTGCAGCAGGATTCCTGTCCATGATTTGCATTAGCACAAACTGAAAACAACCCAAATGTCCATTAAGAGTCAAAAATTAAATAAATTATGTGTATTCATACAGTGGGAAAACTATCAAGCAATAAAATTGAATGAACTAGAGCTACAGGCTGCAATGTGGATGAATCTTTTAAACCAATGTTGAGTGAAAGAAATAAGATAGAAAAGACTTCATATACTATGATCCTCTACATAAAGTTAGATGTTGACAAAACTAAACTCTTTTGTTAGGGATGCATGCAGGTTAAAGGAAATGATTGTTGAGAAATGAGGATGGTGTTTAACCGGGAAGAGGGAAGGAGCTTGTGATGAGAAAACGATATGGGGGGGTTTTGAGATGCTGACAAGTATCAGTACTTTCAGATTCGAGTAGTGGTTATGTAAGTATTCTCTTTTGATTTGTCACATTGACAGTTTTGTCCTGTGCACTTCTCAGTACACATATCGTATTTTACAATTAAAAACCTGTGTACAGAATCGGTTGCTTCTTGAGTGCTGGATGTGGGAGTGGGATGAGACTATTTCATTTTAAGCCCTTCACTACTGCTTGCGTTCACATGTTCATTCATTCAGCATTAATTAAACATATGCTGTGTACCAAGCACTCTTCTAATTTCATATGTGATTTAACTCATGTAATCCTCACAAGAGCTCTGTGATATGGGAGCTTATCTCCATTTTATAGATGAGGAAGTTGAGGCCTAGAGTTATAGAACTTGTCCAAGGTTATCTAGCTAATGGGTAGTGCCAGGCCCATTTGCCTCAGAGAATCTGAATTTTTAGAATATAATATAAAAGAGAAATTTAATTACTAATTATAAGCCAAAAAATTGCACATTAAAGAAGATGACAAGTTTTCATCTATCCAGTTAGAGAAAAACACACAGTCTGTCTTTCACACACGTATATCTTGTATTGGCAGGGATTTTCCTTATTAAGCAATTATTTATTGACCGTCTACGTTGTGCTAGGCACAGGTGCTGGGGATAAACACTTAATAAAATACACCCCCTATCTTCAAATAACTTGCACTCTAGGTGAGGAAGTAAGCCAACAGTTATAGTAGAGGTTATATACCAAGTGATACATCGCTGATGGCAGTATAAAATCTCAGAAATCTTTTGGAAAGCGGTTTGGAGATAGGTACCTCAGAGCCTTAAAAATATTCATTTGCTTTGATCTCAAACTCATTTTTATGCATTTATTGTAAGAATGTTAGTCTCAATATGGAAAAAAGCCTTCATGCATAAAAACAGTTATTTTGTCTTATAATATTGAAAAGTTGGCAAGAATTTAAATGTGTAAAATGGTTAACCAGTAAACCCACTCAGTGCAATATTTTGTAGCCCACAAAAAAAAAAATCA
Source organism: Balaenoptera borealis (assembly GCF_965194805.1). Classification (NCBI taxonomy): domain Eukaryota; kingdom Metazoa; phylum Chordata; class Mammalia; order Artiodactyla; family Balaenopteridae; genus Balaenoptera; species Balaenoptera borealis. The sequence goes on along the minus strand of NC_138860.1, from coordinate 35,882,068 downwards.
AGGTTATGAATTCCCTGATTATATGAGAAATGATTGATTTCAATGTTAAATGGAGAAAAGTTGAACATAAAATTTGATATCCAATATGATGGGAGCTTTGTCCCAGAAAAATCACCCTAGCCAGTGTACAGAAGGGAGGAAGGAGAGCAGATGACAGGAAGGAAAATTATTCCAAAGCCTTATCATTAGTCTTACTTAAGTAATAGAATATCAAGCAATTTTACTTTCTAACTTTTTTGGTTCCATATTTCCATGTAAGGGACATGAATTATTAATACTTTGTAGGAGAGGGGTACACTTTTTCACAAAAATTTCACAATGTGTTCTAATTCCCTCCATTAAAGGGAGAAACTATTTCATGTAATTGCACTTTGATGTGCTATTTAGAACCAGTCAGGAATTTTAGTCTACTTTCCTCTGACTGTGGTGAGGGTTTTTTGTTTGTTTGCTTATTTGTTTAGAATTTCTTTGAAATCAGTTTTAGAAGATTGATTAAACCATTATATTAAAAGTAGAGGAATTTTGCAATTTTTTTCCCTTTTTCCCCATTGAAAACTTGACTGGCTTTAGTAGTGAAACATTAAAGAATTTGAAGTTCTTAGACTCTCAATTTTTTAAACATGTTCTGAATATAAAAATATATGTTCATTGAGCAAATCTTTGAAAACAGTGAACAACTTATTGAAGGAAATAAAAGCCACCTCTGCATGTACACACACCTAATCTGCTCTTTTGTCTTAAAAAAGTATCAAAAATATTTTGCCATGTCACTAAATACTCTTCTACATCAGAGAATTTGATTAAGCTTATGCATCATCTCCCAGGAGAAACGCACAGATATATTTTGAATGTAGAACTCCTGAAGCCCGTTCATTAACTCTGGTTGAGACCTCTTGTCATTCTTTTCTTAGTGGCTTCACAGCGCATTCCTTCATACGGTGAGCTATTTTTATTGAAACCAATCCCAATTTGGAGGCTCTTAGCTTTCTTCTAGGGTTTGGTTATAAACAATCTTATGACATCATGTTGGTAGATAAATCTTTGCCCACATCTTTAATTTTCTTAGGGTAAACTCCTGATGTAGGATTGTTGTTAGGTACCAAAAGCTACTCTCCAGAAAGTGATACCAGTTCCTCTCCCAATGATGGCATATAATAGAGTTCCTCATTCTTTAAGTGATTGTTCAAAGCAGTTAAAATGTATAAATATACCTTACTGTTTTCATAAGTATAGATATTCTGATTGTTTATCGCTGCATAAGAAACCACCCCGAAACAGTGGCCCAAAACAATGACAATCATTTATTTTGTCCATGAACCTGGAGGTTGAGTAGAATATTAATTCTTTTACTACACTCTCACTGACTGAAAACAATACCTATTTGACTAGCTCACAGTTCTGCAGGTCAGAAGTCCAGGCACAGCGTGACTGGGTTTCCTGCTCAGATACACATGGGAACATGTGGGTTCCCTCCTGAGAGTGTTAAAGCACGTGAAATTTAAGTGTAAACATTGAGCCCCAAACGTTGGATGTTCACCATAGTTTGTGTGGGTCACAGAGCTGAAATCAAGATGTCAGTCTGGCTGTGTTAGCATCCAGAGGCTCTGGGAAAGAATGCCTCCAAGCTTCTTTGGCTTGTTGGCATAATTCAGATTCTGCAGTTGCAGGACAGAGGTCCCCAATTCCTTGCTGGCTGTCAGTCGGGGGACGGTCTCAGCTCCTAGAGGCCTCTCGCTTGCCTTCCCTGCCGCAGCATTGGACTTCTTCAGAGCCAGCAATGGAGAGTCTCCCTCTTGTCCCTTTTGTACTTCAATTCAGGAAGAGTTCAAGTCCTTTTCATGGGGTGCCCGAGTAGGTCACATCCACCTAGAATAATCTCCCTATCTTAAAAAATCAACTGATTTTGAATCTTAATTCCGTCTGCAAAATCCCTTCACTACAGCACCCAGATTTAGGGTTTGATTGTTTAAGTGGAAGGTTTGTGTACTTCAGTAAGTAGGAGTCTTAGGGGCTCTGTTAGAATTCAGCCTATTGCAAGCAGTGTCCCCACTTCAAGGACCAAAGTGTCTTAGTTCCTAAAACTCCTAAGAGAGTTTATCAGTGTTCATTTTATTTGATTGACCTTGGTGAGTGGGAAGACTACCACCTCCGTGAACAGGAATGGCACCCAGCTTCCTGAGTCCACAGTGTGGCTCTGCTACTTAGTGGTGTCACCTCGGCTGTGCTGCTCTACTTACTCTACTTCTCTGCCTCCGTTTCCCTCATCTGTAAAATAACATGGAGTTAGTGATTGTTCTTTCCTCGTAGGTTTTTTTTTTTAATAAATTATTTTATTTATTTATTTTTGGCTGCGCTGGGTGTTTGATACTGCTCACGGGCTTTCTCTAGTTGCATCGAGCAGGGGCTACTCTTCGTGGTGGCGTGCGGGTTTCTCATTGCGGTGGTTTCTCTTGTTGCGGAGCACGGGCTCTAGGCACGCAGGCTTCAGTAGTTGTGACACGGGGGCTCTAGAGTGTAGGCTCAGTGGTCGTGGCGCATGGGCTTGGTTGCTCTGCGGCACGTGGGATCTTCCCGGACCAGGGCTCGAACCCGTGTTCCCTGCACTGGCAGACGGATTCTCAACCACTGCGCCACCAGGGAAGCCCCCCTCTTAGGGTTTTGATGATTGGATTATTTAATGCCCAGGGAACTCCAGGAACAGTGCTTGACTGTAAATTGCTTTAAAAGTGATTACTTTTTAAAAAAATGCTTTTGAATCTGCAATTATGCAATTCAGGTATATTAAGCATGTTCATTAATAGGACTTCCTACTATAAAGAGACTCACAAATACAAACAGAAGTTTTCTTTCTTGGTCTTAACTATTTATTTCTGACTTGCTATGTTATATGCATATGCCTTTTATGGTGTGCTGCCACAAATTTATGTTGGAAAAAGTGGAATTTAAATAAATCTTTATTATGCTAATTTGATAGATTTTGATAATTCATTTCACTAGCATGGTATGATATTACCAGTAGCAGACTAAAACCTGAGTTCACTTCTGGCTCTGCCCCCTAAATCTTGATGAGTCCTATAGCTGGAAAGGCTTTTGGATATTATACTACGAATTAGTTATAATATTTACTCTGTTTGTTTAGGAAAAACTGGAGGAGTGCCTAAAGCAGTTAAAGGAGGAAAGAGTAATAAGACTTAAGGCTGATAAATGAGTCAATGAGGCAAACAATTTCTTATACTTTTGAGAGTGTTTTCGTTTTATTTTGATTTGATTTTAAGCCATACACACATAGTTTGTAAACTTTAAAACTGTAATATGTTGCAAATTGGTTGTATCATATGGACTTTTGCATTTACCGGTATTTAGTGATCATATGATCTATATTCCAGAAAGCAGGTTTTTAAAGATGTGAAAATCTCGTTTTGTGTGTGTGTGTGTGTGTGTGTGTGTGTGCTTTCTTATTACATTAGCTTATTTTCTGTTCATGATTCTTTGATTCAAGAAAGCACTTTTTGTGCATATACTGTATATACAGTAGCATAAAAGACATGATGAGACTCTCCTGGCAATGAATTAGGAAAGTGAATCATTTAAATAAATTTAAGATATTGGAAAACTTCTAAGAATGCAATGAAAGATAAAAATATATACTATAAGAATTTCATTAGGTAATGTGCATGAAAGCAGGGCATAATCTAGAAAGTTCTATATAAATATACTTTATCATAGGTTGAGCGTAGGGAGAAATTTTTCAAAGTGCATCCACTGGATTGGCGGACACTCATTCAATAAATGTTGAGCACCTGCTTATCTAAGGCAAAAGGGGCATCATGAACATAACAGCCTTTCTGAGAAATACTAGAGTTGAGCTTATAGGGGGTTTTAAGTGCATAGGTGGTGAGCGGAAGGGGAAGAGTGCACGGGAGTGAATATTTTCAAGAAGCCAAAGAAAATATTGGTGATCGTACATTTAATAAATTGGGTTGGGTATGATTTAGGACTTTTAAACGTAAGCATTAGATATTTTGCTCACTAAAGTTAATTCTTAACATTCATCAGAGTTGTAATATGTTTTGTTCAAATCAGATTCTATAATTCACTTTCTAATTTAAGGGAAACTTAAAGCAGGTAATTTTCTAATGTGGAATGAGGCTCCATTATGAATTTAACCAGTTAGAAATGGGATCTTTTGTGAAAGATCATTAATAAAACGGTAACTTTGGTTTATTTATATACCACCTAAGTGTTATATAGGAAACTTTGTTGGGTGCCTGGGGGTTTTGGTTATTATGTGATATGGTCTCTTGTCTTTACTGGTGGAGAGTTAGGTTAATTACAGATTAATTACATTTTGAGTGTTTTAGTTTTGTTCCTTGAAACTAGACAAAACTACTTTTGATGACAATGAGAAAAATCATGTCAGGCATTTTCAGTCTTCTTTTATAGCTGGAACATGAAAATGCCCAGTTAAAAAATATAAATTTCTCTTTGTCTGAAGGCCTTCATGCCCACTCATTGACAAGCATGATCCTGGATGATGAAGGTGTTTTGGGCAGCACTGAGAATTCTTTTCAGAAGTTCCATGCTTTCTTGGATCTCCTTAAAGATGCTGGGTTAGTTCATTTCTCTTCATGGCGTTCTTCTCTTTGCGACTATAACGGTAGTTTGCTGAGGAACTGGAGCAATTTTCATCACTTACGTGGCCATATTTAGCCAAATTTAGGGGAATTATAGGTAATATAGTTGACGTTTTAAAATGAGGAATTAAATTTTTTAAGAAATGCAAATAGGGGAGCCTGCTTTGGTAGAGTGGGGAGCCCATTATAAAAGAGTAACCTGTAGACAGAGTAATTAGTAGGTATAGTTTTTTGTAAAGACTAAATTGAAGGCAGTTTTCATTGAAAATATTCGGGAATGGATAAGAATTTTCCTATCTTTCATTTATTTTGCTTGTTTGATAAGTTTGAATTAAAGTTATTTTTGTCTTAGACATAAAAATTATTATTAATCTTCAGGGAAGATATAGGTCAGTGGTTCTCAACCGGGAGCAATTTTGCTGAAAGAGGGAAGTAGAGATTACTAGTTGATGGAGTGGTGTTTTGTCAGTGAATGAATTGGTGTTGGGAAGGAAGGAACAAACACATTCTTGGAAACTGGAGGAAAGGTGGTAAAGAAGTGTGGGAATGGAGGTGTGACAGGCAGTGGACGAGGTGTGTGGTACTTGTTGAAGCTGCTAGTGAGACAGTGGGATGTCTCCTAGAGGATGAATCTGGAAAGGGTTGAGAATTTGGGGGAGAGAGAGGCTTGTAGTCCGGAGTAGGATGTTGGCTTTTAAGATTTTAGAAGTATTTCATGATTGTAGGTCTGGGGAAATCTAAACTGCTCTTATGTGATTATAATAACCTTTGTCTTTTCTCCTTTCCTCCTCTGGTCCAGGCTTGGGCAGCTGGCCACAATGGCTGGTATAGATCAGTCAGATTTTCATTTACTAGGTCGTCCCCAGATGAATTCTACTGTTAGTAGTCCACCTAAAGAAGAAAAGAAGGCACTTGAAGAAGAAAAATCAGAATCAAAGCAGAGTGCCCCAGTACAAACGCAAAATCTCCAAGTAAGTGGACAGGACAGCACTTAATGATTCTAAGAGTGATTAGCAAAAAGGAAATGACCAAGTCAGAGAGAAAATAATAATGGTCAGTCTCTAATAGTTCACATGCTCGGGAGCTAGAAGACTGTGGAGTCCTCTCCAAATCTGAGATTAGTAAATGTGGGCCCATTTCATGATACTGTATTGTTGTACATAAGAAAACTGGAAGTTCTTTAGAAAATTTATGAGTTAAAGCAAACTCTCCTTAATGAAGAAAGAAAACATTACAGAAACTATTCCAAATTTTAAATTGTATAAATGTCTATTCTATTCATAATTTATCTAGGTTTCTATTTGTATGCAGTCAGCTTACAATGAGGGAACACTAATGAAGGTACACGTACTGATAGAATTTCTAAAATAAGTAATCTTGACATAGCTAATACGTAAGATATTATAGTGACTCACCTGGTCATGGGAATGGGAGGGGAAACATATCAGCTTTTCCTCTAGCCTTACTTGGAGCACCCTTCGCCCACCTCAGCCAATCTCAGACTGGTCTTGGGAACTGACAGCTTGAGAACACAGTCTGGTCACAAACTATATACTGTTTACATATGCCTGGAGGATAGAAAAGAAATTAATTTTCTTACAGAGTAGGGTTTCATTTTTAGTGAGGGAAAGGAAATGGGTAATAATTACCCCAGTCACCAAAGTCTGAAAATGTAGCGGACATAGCCTTGGATATAGCTAGGTTAAGTTGAGAATCACTTGGCAAGATAGAATTAGAAAAAAACTGGCTCTGAAATCTTCTGAATAATCAATTGACTGTGTTAATAATAAGATCACAGAGTAACATTGAAGTTTTGAACTCTACTGTTTAATGGTTGGCTTTGTTCATCACTGAATTTTTGTCTTGTCTTTTGTCTTTCCCTCCAGTTTCAGAAAATTACAGGTGATGCTGGGATTCCTTTGCCTCTCAACTCCTTCCATGTCCCAGTCTCTACTTAGGAGGCCTTAGAAACTTCCAAAGACAACCTGGGGGTCCCAGTCACAGAGCAGCAGCAGGAGTCTTTTGAAGATTTCATTGCTAGAACATGTTTTCCTTCAGAAGACGTCATTTCTGGAACTGGGAGTCAAAGAAAAGAAGAGGAATTATCTAGAAATAGCAGGTCTTCTTCAGAGAAAATGACCAAAGAATAATATATCAAAAAATACTCTGCTAAGAAACAACCTGGGAAGGACCTGCATTCCTGCTCTGACTCACCTGTAAAGCAGAAAAGCAAAGGAAGTGGGCAAAATAATTCTTTGCTTAATGAACCAATTAGAAGTGAGTTTCGAAAAAACACATTTCTGTTAAGAAAGAGAGTAGAATAGTGACTGTTTCATCAAAGACAACTAAAAGTAAACTCAATCTACTAGAACATTCTGAAAGTGATACTCTTGGATCTGATTGTGAATTTCCAGAAAGCATCCATACTCCATCACGCCTAACATAGGTCTAAATCTTTTAAAATCTTTTAAAATTATGTTTTTGCCTTCAAATTTTAATAAATGACTTATGTTTTTATTATAGCATATGGTGTTTTAAAATACTTGACTGGAAGCCATTAGAGAAAGATTTATCTATACTTTTTATTAAATTGAAAGTTTTGGTGTATTTTTCCTTGTGACACTTTGCACCATTCATTCAGCTAGTGTTTACTGAGGGCTTCATATGTACCGTACTTTTCTAGGTGCTATTGCTTTCAGCAGTGAACAAAATAAAGCCTTTGCTCTCCTGGACCTAACACTCTGTGGTGGGAGAAAACATAAACAACAAAACAGGGTAAGGGGTAAAAAGAGATGGGAATAATAAATGGAATAGTTTTACCATTTGGTTAAATGTCAACCTATTATAAATCGTATGGCCAGGAGCCATTGACATATTTTAATTCACAATAACCAGAGAGCATCAAACATTTACCAAGGCACTTAACCGTGTTTATGGATTACAGCAACACTACGAGGTAGGGAACTATTACCATCCCCATTTTATGGATGAGGAGTATGAGGAGACATTATGTGAGTTACCCAAAATTACACAGCTATAAGTAAGTGATAACCTGGGATGTGACCAGAACCCATGCTCTTTTTTTTAATGTATGGACTTTATTATGTTTCATTTGTTTCTGATTTTTGTGATTTTTTTTTAAAGTTTTTTTTGATGTCGACTATTTTTAAAGTCTTTATCGAATTTGTTACAGTATTGCTTCTGTTTTATGTTATGGTTTTTTGGCCGCAAGGCATGTGGGATCTTAGCTCTCCGACCAGGGATCGAACCCTCACCCCATCCATTGGAAGGTGAAGTCTTAACCACTGGACCACCAGGGAAGTCCCCTTTATGTGATGATTTTTATGGCAGTTTTTTAAAATTTTATTTTCTAGTGACGTATAGTAGAATTACAGTGTTGTGTTAATTACTGCTGTACAGGAAAGTAACTCAGTTATACATTTCTATACATTCTTTTTCATATTCTTTTCCATTACAGTTTATCACAGGATATTGAATATAGTTCCCTGCACTATACAGTAGGACCTTTTTGGGTTTTTGAAAATACATCCACTTTTAAAAAAATAAATGTATTTATTTATTTTTTTATTTTTGGCTGCGTTGGGTCTTTGTTGCTACATGCGGGCTTTCTCTAGTTGCGGTGAGCAGAGGCTACTCTTCTTTGCGGTGCACGAGCTTCTCATTGTGGCGGCTTCTCTTGTTGCGGAGCATGGGCTCTAGGTGCATGGACTTCAGTAGTTGTGGCACACGGGCTTCAGTAATTGTGACACACAGGCTGTAGAGCGCAGGCTCAGTAGTTGTGGCACACGGGCTTAGTTGCTCTGCGGCATGTGGGATCTTCCCAGACCAGGGCTCGAACCCGTGTCCCCTGCATTGGCAGGCATATTCTTAACCACTGCACGACCAGGGAAGTCCCATGTAGGACCTTTTTGTTTATCCATCCTGTATATACACCAATTTGCATCTGCTAATCCTAAACTCCCAATCCAACCTTCTCCCACCCCCTCCCCCTTGGCAACCACCAGTCTATTCTCTATGTCCTTGGTTATGTTTCTGTTTCACAGATAGGCAGAACCCAGGCTCTTAATTACTTTGTTATCCTGTTTCCTTGTTAAGAGAAGAAGGGTTTAAGGAAGGCACCGAGAGAGAAGCCAGTGAGCAGTGAGCAGTAGAAGTGCACAACAGTGGGGCTGTCAGAAAGCACACCTGTCTCCTTCCCCCATCTGAGCAGAATTTTTAAATGGCAGAGTATGTAAGAGTATGTGATGACACATCTCTGGATTAAATTATGTCTCCCTGGTAAAACATGCACAGATAAGTCTTTAGTTCAATCAGACTGAAAGGTGAGATCAGAGAAAAGCTAGAGTTTCAGATTTCTTCTAAAAGGTCCTGCCTGATTGTTACTAAGAGGACTGCTAGAGTACTGGTTAGTTCGTTAGTCATGGATTGAGTGTTAGAGGAGCGAAACAATGAGCAAGATGTAGCGTTGGCCCTTTAGCAGTGGAGTGAGAGGGGAAGACGCACAGCAGATGTCTCATCCTGCACGTGACATGCTGTGACGGGCATATTCAGGGCGTTTCGTCAGTGTTTGTGGAAGAAGAGGGGGAGCTGTGAGGCAAAGAAAAGTTATCAAAAGAGGCAGTCCCTAAGCTAAGTCTTAAAGGACTCGTGAAAAACTGGTGAGTCAGCTGGTGAAGGGCAAGGACACTCAAGGCAGAGAAGACAGCGGAAGTCCAGAGCCGTGAGTGTGCGAGGGGTGTGTTACGGAGCCACAGGCACAGGCTCTGGAGCATCAGTGCAGTGTCACCAGGCAGTGGCAAGCGCCCCTAAAGGAGGCAGCGAGGAGGAGGAGAGCGGGTCTTAGCCATCCATGGGCGTGGAGCTGTTTTCCTCAGAAAATAGCTAAGAATGGAAAGGACAAGTTCAGGTGGCATTTTAGACCAATGACGTCAGTATGGATGAGGAATTTGAAGAAGCCTGGAGACAATTATGCCCCACTCTTCTGAGGAGCAGTGTTTTTTATTTTCGAGTGGGACTTTCACGCTGCCACATCCTCTCCTGTCCCTACTGAAAGGTTTGTAGGCTGGCAGAAGGGGAAACCTAGCTTAAGTAAAGGTAATCAGCTTTCTTTACTGTACAGCTTCTCGGGGCTGCTGTAGGCTAATGTTCATTCTGGATCGTCAGCAGGCGTATGGTACACAGCCATCCTCAAAGCTATTTGACTCTAGAGTCCTTTTTTAATAGAAGTGTCTAACAACTGGTTCCACCAAACAGCAATTTGGTAACTTCTAGACCAGGTAATAACAAGAAGAAAGGAGTCTGAAATAAGGTATAGATGAAGGGAGGAAAGAAGTTCTAATTTTATTTAGGAAATTACAAGTAAGACTTGATCTTGTGAAGTAAGGAAGAAGTAGGAGGCAGAGGCTGTACCCCCATCTGTGTGACTAAGTTTGGGTGGTGGTATCACTGAGTTTGGAAATAGGGGATAAAGAACTGAATTGGGGAAAAGACTTTAGTTCTGGACATGTTGAATTTTAAAGCACCTGTAGAATTCAGGAGACAAACTGGTAGATAACTGGAACTGCACGTGAAGACATGGAAAGATAAAAATTTGAATGTCATCAGCACTTAGCAGTCATTAAAATCATGAAAATGGATGAGATTTCAGAGAATTGTGAGTACTGACAACGTTTAAGTAATAAGCAGAGAAAGAATTCTGGGAAGGAGAGAGGTGATAGAGTTTCAAGAAGGAGGAAGTAGATGACAGTGTCATCCTTCAGAGAATGTAAGTATCCATTGGATTTGAGCAGTTAGGTCCCCAGTGACCTTAGAGCAGTTCAGTGAAGTGGTGGACAAGAAAGCCAGATGGCGATAAATTGAGGGTGTAGGGCTGCCTGTGGGGGCCAGGCGGGGCTATTGAAGACAGTGGGAATAGGCTGCTCTGAAGGAGTTTGGATGAAAAGAGAAAATAATTAGCAAAAAAGAATTTTTTAGAATGAGAAGGACATATTTTATATGTTGAAATGAAGGAACCGATAAAGGAGATCCTGAAGATGTAGATAATAATTTAGAGAACTGGGGAAACATGGACATATGAATAAGAAAAAAACCTTGCACAGTATATAAAAATCACTTGTATCCTTTGAGTTGGATGGATACTGGTAAGTTTGTGAGGAAATAAAGGTAAGAAGAGATAGAAGTTAAATGAGTTTATACTAATAGCCTCAGTTTTCTTTGACACAGATTTTTCAGAGACACATATATACACATACATAATTACAGTTTTAAAATTCTTTCATAGTTACATGTTTTATTAATCACATCTGAGAAAAGTCATTGATTTTCATTTTGTACAGCATTATCTTGTAAGGACAAGATACAGTGACAACTTCCAAGCTTTTTGCGTATCAGAGCTGAAACTGAAAGTATCTCCATAATTGAATTTTCACTTCTTATTTGTAATAAGTTTATCCTTAGGAAGATACTTTCATAGTGTTTGATCACAGATGAGTTTGGGCATTGCTATCACTCAATAATGTTAAGCATCTGTCAGGTTCTCTCCTGTACTATATATTAATTTTTTCTCCATTAAGCAAATATTTATTGGCGGCCTGTGGGAACAAGATACACCTAGGTCCTCTTTCCTTGGTATATTCACAAAAGCCTCTGAAACTAAATTTCCAAGTCAGGCCATACCAAGGCCTGGCATAATAATTTTTCATCATTAACAGTTTTTTTGTGTTTGTGGGGTTTTTTTGGTTTTATTTTTTTGAAGCAAGCATAAGACACTGTCTTAACTCAGTAGTTGTCCATTGATGAATAAGTCAAAGAAGACACTGATGAAGCATGGTATTTTGAATATCCTTTCCAGAGAATAGGTAATGGGCCGTTCTGAAACTCTGGTGAGATGCTTATCATTTTCAGATTTTGGAGTGGCAGAGAAAACCCTATTACACCTTGAATTATCACTAGAAACATGAATTCAGCCAAATAAAAACAGTGCCTCTGCCTACTGAGGTTGTCAATTTCCATCTTAACAAAAGTGAACATTTCTCCTTTAGATTAAAATCAAGAAAATCCCCTCTGTCCAGGATGCAATAATGGGGTACAAGAAAGAGGAGAACTGAAGGTATTCCCTCTTTACACCTGAATAGTGAATTCATTCTGATATCAAATATTTGTTATGATTCTGCTATGACCAGGTGCTTTATTGTGTTTAGAGATCAAGTTACTGTTCATTCTTGGTAAGTAAGAAAAATCCATGTTTTAGGACTCTGAATAGTAACTTTATATATTTTATATATATATTAAAAATAAATATATATATTTCATATAATATATATTCCACCTATTCAACAAAATTGTAATTTTCATCATCTCTTATGAATGATGAACTGTATTTACTCTTTGGAAAGTGCTTATAGGGAATTAAAGTCTCCATATACTTTTTATATAAGACCATGGAAACCAAATTCTCAACTGGGAGCAAACTTAGGTTTTGCTATGAAGGTTTATGCTTGCCTGGCCTTAGAGTGGTAGGCCGGGAACTCAAGGTGGAGTTTTTTTCCTCTAAGTTACTTTCATTGATGCCACCCTGAAAAAATTTGGAGGGAGTATTTTTTGAAATAGCTTTATCTCAGTAACCCTTTAAAAATGCTTCAGGGTATGGGGAACATAACTGTCAAAATGTTCAAGCAACTCTTGTTGATTTAAGTGAAATTGATCAGGAGCAATACAGGAAAGAGCTGGGTACAAAAGACAAAAGGCCCGAGGCTATTTCATGTATAGTTTTTGGCTTATTGTACAAAACAGAGAAAGTCTCATACACTCACACAGCCAAGGTCCCCTACTATTCTCTCCCTTTAGTAGAAATAAAAGAGAGCTAGTTTCTCAATAGCAGCATTGTATCTTTATGTGGGTACACAGTGATATTCTAATGGCCTCTGGAGCAGAGAATAACTCCGTGGAAGCTCTGACCTCCAGTCACCAGGTTCTCTGTAACTTAGTCTTTCATGGCCAAGGACTATAATAATTATTTCGATTTATATTTAGCAACTCAAAATTGAAAGGATTCCATGGACAACAAAACAGTAAGTGATTTCATGAAGTATTTTAGTATGGATAAAATAATAAACTATAAAAATACAAATCATCAGTAAAGCTTTTTCT